>NW_027288699.1:0-600000 GCF_037038585.1 Patagioenas fasciata | reverse complement strand
TGCATTTTAGGCTTAGTCTAAGTGTCTCAAGTAGCCGGGGTTTTTGATTGGGCCCAATCCATCAGGTCTGATGGCTTTCCTCCTCGTCTCCAGATGAATGTGGTAGAAAATATAAAGCAAGGAAACGTCCTTTGGCCCAGCCTTGCCTTGCCTTATTTCCTTCTCATCCTGTTCTCTGTGCCAGCCTCTCTCACTAAGCCCTCGTCTGGCTGCCTGTCTCTTCTTTCCTCTCTCCTTTTCTCAAACTCTCCTGCTTCCTGGCTTTTGTCTTTCCATTCCTCCATTTCAGTCCTGCAGCCTGGCACTAGATTTTCCTCTTCCCTCCCTTTGGCTTGCTCCCTTCGCTTTCTCCCTTTGTTCCATATCCTTCTTTCCGACTTGTCTCTTGGAGACTTTTGGCCACGCTGGACCCAAGTCTGGGGATGTTTTGGAAACTTTTCAGAGGCCTCGCTGCTGAGGGGGGAGACAGCAGGCAGTGACAGGCCCGGGGCTGACAGGCTCCCCCTCCCCTAGGGGGCGCTCGGCTGCCACACCCAGCTGACATAGAACCTTTGTCACAATGCCCGCTACCGTGGTGAGGATGCGGGCACTCTGCGGGTGACAGGGACCCAGCAGGACTTGGTGTCAGCTCAGCAATTTCTCAGTTTCCCAAATAAGCTGAATTCTGCAAATTGCTGCTGTTGCTCTTGAAATGACGTCATCAGGTGGGTGTTTTGGTGTAATACACTGAAAACCAGAGCAGAAATGCTGAAATATTCCCATGGTATGCATGGTCTTAGGAGCAAAGCACCGTGACTCAGCCTAAGTAGATCTGCCGTTTATTCTTTTGTACTGCCAGCAGATTGTGGAAGTAGAGTATAAAACCCATCCTTATGGAGAGATCTTTGCATTTTAGGCTTAGTCTAAGTGTCTCAAGTAGCCGGGGTTTTTGATTGGGCCTAATCCATGAGGTCTGATGGCTTTCCTCCTCGTCTCCAGATGAATTTGGTAGAAAATATAAATCAAGGCAACGTCCTTTGGCGTATTTTGCCTTGCCTTATTTCCTTCTCATCCTGTTCTCTGTGCCAGCCTCTCTCACTAACCCCTCGTCTGGCTGCATGTCTCTTCTTTCCTCTCTCCTTTTCTCAAACTCTCCTGCTTCCTGGCTTTTGTCTTTCCATTCCTCCATTTCAGTCCTGCAGCCCGGCACTAGATTTTCCTCTTCCCTCCCTTTGGCTTGCTCCCTTCGCTTTCTCCCTTTGTTCCATATCCTTCTTTCCGACTTGTCTCTTGGAGACTTTTGGCCACGCTGGACCCAAGTCTGGGGATGTTTTGGAAACTTTTCAGAGGCCTCGCTGCTGAGGGGGGAGACAGCAGGCAGTGACAGGCCCGGGGCTGACAGGCTCCCCCTCCCCTAGGGGGCGCTCGGCTGCCACACCCAGCTGACATAGAACCTTTGTCACAATGCCCGCTACCGTGGTGAGGATGCGGGCACTCTGCGGGTGACAGGGACACAGCAGGACTTGGTGTCAGCTCAGCAATTTCTGAGTTCCCCAAAGAAGCTGAATTCTGCAAATTGCTGCTGTTGCTGTTGCAATGACATCATCAGGTGGGTGTTTTGGTGTAATACACTGAAAACCAGAGCAGAAATGCTGAAATATTCCCATGGTATGCATGGTCTTAGGAGCAAAGCACCGTGACTCAGCCTAAGTACATCTGCCGCTTATTCTTTTGTACTGCCAGCAGATTGTGGAAGTAGAGTATAAAACCCATCCTTATGGAGAGATCTTTGCATTTTAGGCTTAGTCTAAGTGTCTCAAGTAGCCGGGGTTTTTGATTGGACCTAATCCATCAGGTCTGATGGCTTGCCTCCTCGTCTCCAGATGAATGTGGTAGAAAATATAAAGCAAGGAAACGTCCTTTGGCCCAGCCTTGCCTTGCCTTATTTCTTTCTCATCCTGTTCTCTGTCCCAGCCTCTCTCACTGACCCCTCGTCTGGCTGCATGTCTCTTCTTTCCTCTCTCCTTTTCTCAAACTCTCCTGCTTCCTGGCTTTTGTCTTTCCATTCCTCCATTTCAGACCTGCAACCCGGCACTAGATTTTCCTCTTCCCTCCCTTTGACTTGCTCTCTTCGCTTTCTCCCTCTGTTCCATATCCTTCCTTCCGACTTGTCTCTTGGAGACTTTTGGCCACGCTGGACCCAAGTCTGGGGATGTTTTGGAAACTTTCCAGAGGCCTCGCTGCTGAAAGGGGGGACAGCAGGCAGTGACAGGCCCGGGGCTGACAGGCTCTCCCTCCCCTAGGTGGCGCTCGCCTGCCACACCCAGCTGACATAGAACCTTTGTCACAATGCCCGCTACCGTGGTGAGGATGCGGGCACTCTGCGGGTGACAGGGACACAGCAGGACTTGGTGTCAGCTCAGCAAGTTTTGAGTTCCCCAAAGAAGCTGAATTCTGCAAATTGCTGCTGTTGTTCTTGAAATGACGTCATCAGGTGGGTGTTTTGGTGTAATCCACTGAAAACCAGAGCAGAAATGCTGAAATATTCCCATGGTATGCATGGTCTTAGGAGCAAAGCACCGTGACTCAGCCTAAGTAGATCTGCCGCTTATTCTTTTGTAGTGCCAGCAGATTGTGGAAGTAGAGTAAAAAACCCATCCTTATGGAGAGATCTTTGCATTTTAGGCTTAGTCTAAGTGTCTCAAGTAGCCGGGGTTTTTGATTGGGCCTAATCCATCAGATCTGATGGCTTTCCTCCTTGTCTCCAGATGAATGTGGTAGAAAATATAAATCAAGGAAACGTCCTTTGGCCTAGCCTTGCCTTGCCTTATTTTCTTCTCATCCTGTTCTCTGTCCCAGCCTCTCTCACTAAGCCCTCGTCTGGCTGCATGTCTCTTCTTTCCTCTCTCCTTTTCTCAAACTCTCCTGCTTCCTGGCTTTTGTCTTTCCATTACTCCATTTCAGACCTGTAACCCGGCACTAGATTTTCCTCGTCCCTCCCTTTGACTTGCTCTCTTCGCTTTCTCCCTCTGTTCCATATCCTTCTTTCCGACTTGTCTCTTGGAGACTTTTGGCCACGCTGGACCCAAGTCTGGGGATGTTTTGGAAACTTTTCCGAGGCCTCGCTGGTGACAGCGGGGACAGCAGGCAGTGACAGGCCCGGGGCTGACAGGCTCCCCCTCCCCTAGGGGGCGCTCGGCTGCCACACCCAGCTGACATAGAACCTTTGTCACAATGCCCGCTACCGTGGTGAGGATGCGGGCACTCTGCGGGTGACAAGGACACAGCAGGACTTGGTGTCAGCTCAGCAATTTCTCAGTTCCCCAAAGAAGCTGAATTCTGCAAATTGCTGCTGTTGCTGTTTCAATGATGTCATCAGGTGGGTGTTTTGGTGTAATCCACTGAAAACTAGAGCAGAAATGCTGAAATATTCCTATGGTATGCATGGTCTTAGGAGCAAAGCACCGTGACTCAGCCTAAGTAGATCTGCCGCTTATTCTTTTGTACTGCCAGCAGATTGTGGAAGTAGAGTTTAAAAACCATCCTTATGGAGAAATCTTTGCATTTTAGGCTTAGTCTAAGTGTCTCAAGTAGCCGGCGTTTTTGATTGGGCCTAATCCATCAGATCTGATGGCTTTCCTCCTCGTCTCCAGATGAATTTGGTAGAAAATATAAATCAAGGAAATGTCCTTTGGCGTATTTTGCCTTGCCTTATTTCCTTCTCATCCTGTTCTCTGTGCCAGCCTCTCTCACTAACCCCTCGTCTGGCTGCATGTCTCTTCTTTCCTCTCTCCTTTTCTCAAACTCTCCTGCTTCCTGGCTTTTGTCTTTCCATTCCTCCATTTCAGTCCTGCAGCCCGGCACTAGATTTTCCTCTTCCCTCCCTTTGGCTTGCTCCCTTTGCTTTCTCCCTTTGTTCCATATCCTTCTTTCCGACTTGTCTCTTGGAGACTTTTGGCCACGCTGGACCCAAGTCTGGGGATGTTTTGGAAACTTTTCAGAGGCCTCGCTGCTGAGGGGGGAGACAGCAGGCAGTGACAGGCCCGGGGCTGACAGGCTCCCCCTCCCCTAGGGGGCGCTCGGCTGCCACACCCAGCTGACATAGAACCTTTGTCACAATGCCCGCTACCGTGGTGAGGATGCGGGCACTCTGCGGGTGACAGGGACACAGCAGGACTTGGTGTCAGCTCAGCAATTTCTCAGTTCCCCGAACAAGCTGAATTCTGCAAATTGCTGCTGTTGCTGTTTCAATGATGTCATCAGGTGGGTGTTTTGGTGTAATACACTGAAAACCAGAGCAGAAATGCTGAAATATTCCCATGGTATGCATGGTCTTAGGAGCAAAGCACCGTGACTCAGCCTAAGTACATCTGCCGCTTATTCTTTTGTACTGCCAGCAGATTGTGGAAGTAGAGTATAAAAACCATCCTTATGGAGAGATCTTTGCATTTTAGGCTTAGTCTAAGTGTCTCAAGTAGCCGGGGTTTTTGATTGGGCCTAATCCATCAGGTCTGATGGCTTTCCTCCTCGTCTCCAGATGAATGTGGTAGAAAATACAAATCAAGGAAACGTCCTTTGGCGTATTTTTCCTTGCCTTATTTCCTTCTCATCCTGTTCTCTGTCCCAGCCTCTCTCACTAACCCCTCGTCTGGCTGCATGTCTCTTCTTTCTTCTCTCCTTTTCTCAAACTCTCCTGCTTCCTGGCTTTTGTCTTTCCATTCCTCCATTTCAGTCCTGCAGCCCGGCACTAGATTTTCCTCTTCCCTCCCTTTGGCTTGCTCCCTTCTCTTTCTCCCCTTGTTCCATATCCTTCTTTCCGACTTGTCTCTTGGAGACTTTTGGCCACGCTGGACCCAAGTCTGGGGATGTTTTGGAAACTTTTCAGAGGCCTCGCTGCTGACAGGGGGGACAGCAGGCAGTGACAGGCCCGGGGCTGACAGGCTCCCCCTCCCCTAGGGGGCGCTCGGCTGCCACACCCAGCTGACATAGAACCTTTGTCACAATGCCCTCTACCGTGGTGAGGATGCGGGCACTCTGCGGGTGACAGGGACACAGCAGGACTTGGTGTCAGCTCAGCAATTTCTCAGTTCCCCAAAGAAGCTGAATTCTGCAAATTGCTGCTGTTGCTCTTGAAATGATGTCATCATGTGGGTGGTTTTTTAAGACTCCAGTCCGGACAGTGTTACGCGGGAAAGGCTTATCTCGCAGAGGCAAAAGGATGCTGGGGCAGGAATTAGCTGGGCTCATTTGGAGAGCTTTAAACTAGGCTCGAAGGGGGATGGGTTTGTAGTTGGGCTTGCCCCAGTGGGGCAGCATTCTAAAACAGATGAGGACCGGGTGGCCTCCTGTGCCCCTAGGGAGAAATTGGTGTGCTCTGCTCCCTCCCTGAAATGCCTGTACACCAATGCGCGCAGCATGGGGAATAAGCAGGAGGAGTTAGAATCCTATGTTCGGTCGGGAGATTATGATCTGGTGGCAATTACAGAAACGTGGTGGGACAGTTCACATGACTGGAATGTGGTCATGGATGGCTACGCCCTTTTCAGGAAAGACAGGCCAGCCAGGCGTGGTGGTGGAGTTGTTCTCTATGTGAGAGAGCAACTGCAATGTACTAAATTCTGCCCAGGAGCGGATGAGGAACGAGTTGAGAGTGTATGGGTCAGGATCAAGGGACAGGCTGGCAGGGGTGATACTGTTGTAGGTGTCTATTACAGGCCACCAGATCAGACTGAGGAAGTTGATGAGGCCTTCTATGCGCAGCTGAGAGTGGCCTCACAGTCACAGGCCCTGGTTGTTGTGGGTGATTTTAACTTCCCTGATGTTTGCTGGAAGGACCATTCAGCCAGCCAGCCACAGTCCAGGAGGTTCCTCCAGTGCATTGATGATAACTTCCTCATGCAGATGGTGGAGGAGCCCACCAGGAGAGGTACACTGCTGGATCTCATCCTCACTAACAAAGAGGGTCTGGTCGAAGCAGTAAAGGTCGAGGGCTGCCTGGGTTGCAGTGACCACGAGATGGTGGAGTTCAGCATCTCGTGTGGCAGGAACAGAATAGCAAGTAGAATTGCAACCCTGGACTTTGGCAGGGCTAATTTCAGCCTTTTCAAGCAATTGCTGGGGGAAATCCCATGGGCAAGACTGCTTGAAGGAAAAGGGGCCCAAGAGAGCTGGATTGCATTCAGAGATTGCTTCTTCCATGCTCAGGATCAGAGCATCCCCACACGTAGGAAGTCGAGGAAGGGAGTCAGAAGGCCTGCGTGGTTGAATAGGGATCTGTTGGGTATGCTCAAGCAGAAGAGGCGAGTTTACAGGTCATGGAAGCAGGGACTGGCCACTTGGGAGGAATATAAGGCTGCTGATAGAGGATGCAGGAAGGCAGCTAGGGTAGCCAAGGCCTCCTTAGAATTACAGCTGGCGAGAGGGGTCAAGGACAGCAAGAAGAACTTTTTCAAATACATAGCAGATAAAACTAATACCAGAGGCAATGTAGGCCCACTGATGAATGAGGTGGGTGCCCTGGTGGCAGAAGACACAGAGAAGGCAGAATTGCTGAATGCCGCCTTTGTCTCTGTCTACTCTGCTGGAGGCTGTCCTGGGGAACCCTGTACCCCTGAGACCCCGGATGAAGCCAGGTTAATGGAGGAGTTTGCTTTAGTCGATGAGGACTGGGTTAGGGAACAATTAAGTAGTCTGGACATCCATAAATCCATGGGTCCAGATGGGATGCATCCGCGGGTGCTGAGGGAGCTGGCTGAAGTCATTGCTAGACCGCTATCCATCATTTTTGCCAAGTCTTGGGAAACGGGAGAGGTGCCCGAGGATTGGAGGAAAGCAAATGTCACTCCAGTCTTTAAAAAGGGCAAGAAGGAGGACCCGGGTAATTATAGACCGGTCAGCCTCACCTCTGTCCCTGGGAAAGTAATGGAACAGCTTATCCTTGGTACCATCTCAAGGCACATCAGGGATAAGAGGGTCATTAGGGGCAGTCAGCATGGCTTTACCAAGGGTAAGTCATGCTTGACCAACCTCATAGCCTTTTATGAGAATGTACCAAGGTGGATGGATGATGGCAGAGCGGTGGATGTGGTCTACCTTGACTTCAGTAAAGCCTTTGACACAGTCCCTCACAGCATCCTCACAGCTAAATTGAGGAGGTGTGGTCTCGATAATAGAGTAGTGAGGTGGGTTGCAAACTGGCTTAATGAGAGAAGCCAGAGAGTGGTGGTCAATGGTGCGGAGTCCAGTTGGAGGCCAGTATCTAGTGGAGTGCCTCAGGGGTCAGTACTGGGGCCAATGTTATTCAATATATCCATTAACGATTTAGAGGAGGGAATTGAGTGTACTATCAGCAAGTTTGCTGATGACACTAAGCTGGGAGGAGTGGCTGACACACCAGAAGGCTGTGCCGCCATCCAGCGGGACCTGGACAGGCTGGAGAGTTGGGCGGGGGATAACCTGATGGAATTTAACAAGGGAAAGTGTAGAGTCCTGCATCTGGGCAGGAACAATCCCAAGTTCCAGTATAGGTTGGGGCATGACCTATTAGAGAGCAGTGTAGGGGAAAGGGACCTGGGGGTCCTGGTGGACAACAGGATGACCATGAGCCAGCACTGGGCCCTTGTGGCCAGGAAGGCCAATGGCATCCTTGGGTGTATTACAAGGGGGGTGGTCAGCAGATCGAGAGAGGTCCTCCTTCCCCTCTACTCCACCCTGGTGAGACCCCATCTGGAATATTGTGTCCAGTTCTGGGCCCCTCAGTTCCAGAAAGACAGGGAACTGCTGGAGAGGGTCCAGCGTAGGGCAACAAAGATGATTAAGGGAGTGGAGCATCTCCCTTATGAAGAAAGGCTGAGGGAGCTGGGGCTCTTTAGTTTGGAGAAGAGGAGACTGAGGGGTGACCTTATTAATGTTTATAAATATATAAAGGGTGAGTGCCACGAGGACGGAGTCAGGCTCTTCTCAGTGGCAAACAATGATAGGACAAGGGGCAATGGGATCAAGCTGGAACACAAGAGGTTCCACTTAAATTTGAGAAATAACTTCTTCTCAGTGAGGGTAACAGAGCACTGCAACAGGCTGCCCAGGGGGGTTGTGGAGTCTCCTTCCCTGGAGACATTCAAACCCGCCTGGACACATTCCTGTGCGACCTCACCTAGGCGTTCCTGCTCCAGCAGGGGGATTGGACTAGATGATCTTTTGAGGTCCCTTCCAATCCCAAACATACTGTGATACTGTGATACAACTTTTGCCATAACATCTTTAAATCAATGTAATTCACTTTGCCTTAATACCACTAAATAATATCCAAAGCAAACCCACGTGCGAGTATCACAACTCTATGAGTTGGCACCGTGCCAAGAAAATTGGAAGGTACGTCAGAGCAGTAGAAAAGCCAAAAATCTCCAAATTTACCCCCTTCTCTTGCCCCACGTTGGGTGCCAATTATCTATCGAGGGTTAGGATTGCGGGGTGACAATCAAACCCTGGCAGATGTATTGTTAACCTCCTCTCCCCCCCACTTCCCCCTTTTGCCCCTCCCTCTCCCCCCTTCCCACTCAGGACAGGCGATCGGGAGGGAAAGAAGGACAGAGAGAAGAGAGTTGGAAAAGTTAAAGATGTTTTACTAATGCTACTAATAAGAATAGAGAAAATAATACAAAATATACAAAACCAATCTTGTAAGTCTCAGCAACTGCAGAGCCAGCACCCAAAGTCCTGGATTAGACTCTGTAGCCAACCGGAGCTGGATTCAGTCTCTCACTAGGCCTCAGTTCGCAGGGACGACCAGCAAGGTCCTCTCCTAATGTCAGCCATGAGGAAAAAAGGGAAAAAGGGCAAAGGGCTGAGATCCTCGTGATCTCCCACTTTTATATGAAGTATTCACGTGAATGGAATGTTATACACCGTTGGTCAGTCTCTCGATCACCAGTTTCTCGTTGCCCCTCTCGCGAGATGTCCATCCGTGCTTATCAATAAGTTTGCATTCCCTTCCTAGGTTTAACCAAAACATGTGTCGGGTTCTCCAGGAAAATGCAGGTAATATGAAGACTTTAGCTGACAGGCAAATTCACTAAAAGAGAAACTTGTTTTTAACAAAACCAGGACATTCCACCCCTTATAATATGACATTCACTGAATACTTAAACCTTATCAATACAATCTATCAATACAATCTAATTAATCACTACTAATATATATATATATATATATATATATATATATATATATATATATATACATATGTACATATATACACAGGAGTAATTAATCAGTGGACCATCCTTTGAAAAGTTCATTAAGTTCATTTTGTCACCACAGTCTCCCAGGGCAGGGAAAATGGTCCAAGTGCATCTCATGACCCCTGTTGGTGGGTTAAGGACACCAACTTCCAAGAAGGTGTCGGGCGCCACTCGAAGAAGCCAGCGCTGGTTTCATCACCATTGTCTTGATCTGAAAGACACTTACTAAACATTGTTAGTGCGGCAATTCACATCATGCAGTTCAGTATTGAGTATTTTCACCTAAAATCAAATCCCCTTGAGGTACACACCGAACTTCTCCATCCTTAAGCATCACCCACCAGGTGCTGCCAGGTCCCTGGGCAAAAACAATCCCACGAATGGGCTTTGCCTGTGCCCGATGCAGGAGGAACCCAGACTGCCTATCCTAACATATTTTTCATGTGTACTACAGGGACTTTATCTCCTTCTACAGTCCATAGAATTTCTGATTGGGCAGGCCCGGCTCGATTGGTTGATCCCCTAGTGTTGCCCAACCAAGTGGCTTTTGCTAAATGTGAATCCCAGTTTTTAAAGGTTCCACCACCCAGTGCCTTTAGTGTAGTTTTTAACAAACCATTGCACCTTTCAATTTTCCCAGAGGCTGGTGCATGATATGGAATATGATACACCCACTCAATACCATGTTCTTTGGCCCAATTATCTATAATACTGTTTTTGAAATGAGTACCATAGTCTGATTCAATTCTTTCTGGCGTACCGTGCCGCCAAAGGACTTGCTTCTCAAGGCCCAAGATGGTATTTCGGGCTGTAGCATGAGGTACGGCAGATGTTTCCAACCATCCAGTGGTTGCTTCCACCATTGTAAGTACATAACGCTTACCTTGACGTGTTTGTGGAAGTGTAATATAATCAATCTGCCAAGCTTCTCCATACTTACACTTTAACCATCACCCCCCACATAAGGACCCCCCATCTAAGGACCCCCCAGTTGTGCCCAGGGCCCATTGTGCCGTCCCAGGACCCCTCATTGTCCCCAGGGCCCATTGTGACATCCTGGCAACCTCCCTTTGTCCCCAGGGCCCATAGTGACATCCCAGGACCCCCAATTGTCCCCAAGGCCCATTGTGACACCATGGGGAACACCCTTGTCACTGGGGATGCATTGTGACACAATGGGGACCCCCCCCTTTGTCTCAGGTGCCCATTGTGACATCCTGGAGACCCCCCTTGTCCCCAGGGTCTATTGTGACATCCTGGGGACCTCCTTTATCCCCAGGACCCATTGTGACGTCCCAGGACCCCTCATAGTCCCCAGAGGCCATTGTGACATCCTGGGGACCCCTCTTTCCCCCAGGGCCTAATGTGACATCCTGGGGACTCCTCTTTGTCCCCTGGGCCCATTATGACATCCTGGGCACCCCGTTTGTCCCCAGGGCCCATTGTGACATCCCAGGACCCCAGTTTGTCCCCAGGGCCCATTACTACAGGGTGGGACCCCCCTTGTCCCCAGGGACCATTGTGACATTCAGGGGACCCCTCTTTGTTCCCAGGGCCCATTGTGGCACCATGGGGACCCTCTTTGTCACTGGGGCCCATTGTGACATCCCAGGACCCCACTTTGTCTTAGAAGGTCACTATTCGGACCCCCGGAGCCCCCCGGCCCCACACCCGCCCCGCAGCCCCACAGCGCGCGGTCTCGGGCCCCGGTGCCGGCGAAGCCACGTCCTGGCCGCGGCCGGAGGAGCCGCTGCTTGTCCGCCCCCCCACGTCCCCCCGATCGCTGCTGCTGTCGCTGCCTGAGGAGCTGCAGGAGCCGCCGCTTGTCCGCCCCCCCACGTCCCCCCGATCGCTGCTGCTGTCGCTGCCTGAGGAGCCGCAGGAGCCGCCGCTTGTCCGCCCCCCCACGTCCCCCCGATCGCTGCTGCTGTCGCTGCCTGAGGAGCCGCAGGAGCCGCCGCTTTTCCGCCCCCCCACGTCCCCCCGATCGCTGCTGCTGTGGCTGCCTGAGGAGCCGCAGCAGCCGCCGCTTGTCCGCCCCCCCACGTCCCCCCGATCGCTGCTGCTGTCGCTGCCTGAGGAGCCGCAGCAGCCGCCGCTTTTCCGCCCCCCCACGTCCCCCCGATCGCTGCTGCTGTCGCTGCCTGAGGAGCCGCAGGAGCCGCCGCTTGTCCGCCCAGCCCCGACTGCCCCCCCCCAATCGCCGCCGCTGCCGCCGGATGAGCCGCCGCTGCCGCCCCCGCCACCCCCCTTCTCCCGCCATCCCGGTGTCACAACGGGGACTTTGAGCGCGGCTGTGGAGGCAGCAGCTGTTCTGATAGCGAAGCCAAATCGGACCGGGAAACAGGACCGGGAACCAGGAACCGTGGGAGGGAAGTTTTCCCTTGGAGCAAACAAACCCCAGGTGTTCTTCAATGTTTATTGAGAAAGCAGAGTCAGGATGTACCAGTAGTCCGATTAGTGACCTTCTAAGACAAAGTGGGGTCCTGGGATGTCACAATGGGCCCCAGTGACAAAGAGGGTCCCCATGGTGCCACAATGGGCCCTGGGGACAAAGGCAGTCACCAGGATGTCACAATGGGCCCTGGGGACAAGGGGGGTCCCACCCTGTAACAATGGGCCCTGGGGACAAAGTGGGGCCCTGGGATGTCACAATGGGCCCTGGGGACAAATAGGGTCCTGGGACGTCACAATGGGTCCTGGGGATAAAGGGGGTCCCCAGGATGTCACAATGGGCACTTGAGACAAAGGTGGGGTCCCCATTGTGTCACAATGCGTCCCCAGTGACAAGAGGGTTCCCCATGGTGTCACAATGGGCCCTGGGGACAATTGGGGGTCCTGGGATGTCACAATGGGCCCTGAAGACAACAGGGGGTCCCCACGGTGTCAAAATGGGCCCTGGTGACATACGGGGCAGCCCAGGATGTCACAATGGGCCCTGGTGACAAAGAGGGGTCCCCAGGATGTTCACAATGGGCCCTGGAGACAGTGGGGGGTCGAGAAATGTCACAATGGGCCCTGGGGACAAAGGGGGCTCCCCAGGATCTCACAATGGGCTCTGGGGACAGAGGGGGTCCCCACGGTGTCACAATGCACCCTGGGGACAATGGGGGGTCCTGGGACATCACAATGGGCCCTGGGGACACAGGGGTCCCAAGGATGTGATAATGGGCTCTGGGGACAAGTGGGGTCCCCAGGATGTCACAATGGGCACTGGGGAGAAAGGGGTGGTCCCCATGGTGTCACAATGGGCCCTAGTGACAAGGAGGGTCCCCACGGTTCCACGATGGGCCCTGGGGACAAAGGGAGGTCCTAGGATGTCACAGTGGGCCCTGGGGACAAAGTGGGGTCCCCTGAATGTCACATTGGGACCTGCAGACAAAGGGGGGTCCTGGGATGTAACAATGGGCCCCAGTGACAAAGGGGTTCCCCAGGATGTCACAACAGGCCCTGGGGACAAAGAGGGCTCTCCTGAATGTCAAAATGGGCCCTGGGGACAAGGGGGGACCCCAGGATGCAACAACGGGCCCTGGGGACAAAGAGGGGTCCCCTGAATGTCACAAAGGGCCCTGGGGACAAGGGGGTGTCCTGGGATGTCACAATGGACCCTGGGGACAAATAGCAGTTCCCTGAATATCACAATGGGCCCTGGAGACAAGGGGTGTCCTGGGATGTCACAATGGGCCCCAGTGACAAAGGGCGTCCCTATGGTGCCAAAATGGGGCCTGGGGACAAAGGGGGTCCCCAGGAAGTCACAATGGGCCCTGGGGAAAAAGGGGGGTCCTGGGATGTCACAATGGGACCTGGGACAACGGGGGGTCCCCAGGATGTCACAATGAGCCCTGTGGACAAGCAGGGTACCCACGGTGTCACAATGGGCCCTGGGGACAAAGGGGGGTCCCGAGGATATCACAATGGGCCCTGGGGACAATTGGGGGATCCTGGGATGTCACAATGGGCCCTGGGGACAAAGAGGAGTCCCCTAAATGTCACAATGGGCCCTGGAGACAGAGGGGCTCCCCATGGTGCCATAGTGGGCCCTGAGGAAAAAGCGGGGTCGCCAGGATGTCACAATGGGCTCTTGGAAAAATGGAGGGTCCTGGGATGTCACAATGGGCCCTGGGGACAAAGGAGGTCCCCAGGATGTCACAATGACCCCTTGGGACAACGGGGCCATTGTGGACATCACAATGGGTCCTGGGAACAAAGTGGGGTCCCCAGGATGGCACAATGTGCCCTGGAGACAAAGGGGTTCCCCACCCTATCACAATGGGCCTTGGGGACAAAGGGGGGTCCCCAGGATGTCACAATAGGCCCTGGGGACAAAGAGGGGTCCCCTGAATGTCACAATGGGCCCTGGGGACAAAGGGGGGTCCCCAGGATGTCACAATAAGCCCTGGAAACAATTGGGGGGTCCTGAGATGTCACAATGGGCCCTGGGGACAAAGGGGGTCCCCAGGATTTCAAAATGGGCCCTGGGGACAAAGGGAGTCCCCACACTGTCACAATACGCCCTGGGGACAAAGGGGGTGCCCAGGATGTCACAATGGGTCCTGGGGACAAAGGGGGTCCTGTGATGTCACAATGGGCCCTGGGGACAAAGGGGGTCCCCATGGTGCCACAATGGACCCTGGGGACAAACGAGGTCCCCAGGATGTCACAATGGGCCCTAGGGACAAAGGGAGTCCCCACCCTGTCACAATAGGCCCTGGGGACAAAGGGGGTGCCCAGGATGTCACAATGGGTCCTGGGGACAAAGGGCATCCCCATGGTGCCACAATGGACCCTAGTGACAAACGAGGTCCCCAGGATGTCACAACGGGCCCTAGGGACAAAGGGGGGTCCCCAGGATCTCACAATGGACCCTGGGGTCAAAGGGGGGGCCTGGGACGTCACAATGGGCCCTGGGGACAATGGGGGGTCCTGGGATGTCACAATGAGCCCTGGGCACAATTGGGGGGTCCTTAGATGTCACAACGGGCTCTGGGGACAAAGGGCGTCTCCAGGATGTCACAATGGGCCCTGGGGACAAAGTGGGGTCCTGAAATGTCACAATGGGCCCTGGGCACAAAGGGGGTTCCCAGGATGTCACAATGGGCTATGGGGACAACGGGGATTCCAAAGGTGTCACAATGGGCCCTTGGGACAAAGGCTGTCCCCCGAATGTCACAATGGGCCCTGGGGACAAAGGGGGTCCCCAGGATGTCACAATGGGCCTTCAGTATAAAGTGGGGTCCTGGGATGTCACAATGGGCCCTGGGGACAAAGGGGGGTCCTGGGACGTCACAATGGGCCCTGCGGATCAAGGATGGTGCCCTGGATATCACAATGGGCTCTGGGGACAATGGGGGGTCCTGGAATGTCACAATGGTCCCTAGGGACAAAGGGGGGTCCCTTGGATGTCACAATGGGGCTGGGGACAAAGGGGGTCCTGGGATGTCACAATGGGCCCTGGGGACAAAGGGGGTCCCCAGGTTGTCACAATGGGCCCTGGGGACAAAGGGGGTCCCCACGGTGTCACAATGGGCCCTGGGGACAAAGGGGGTCCTCAGGATGTCACAATGGGCCCTGGGGACAAGGGGGATACCCACTGTTTCAAAATGGGCCCTGGGGACAAGGGGGTCCCCAGGATCTCACAGTGGGCCGTGGGGACAAAGAGGGGTCCCTAGGATTTCACAATGGACCCTGGGGACAAAGGGGGGTCCTGGGACGTCACAATGGGCCCTGGGGACAACGGGTTCCCCAGGATGTCACAATGGGCTCTGGGGACAAAGGAGGTCCCCAGGATGACACAATGGGCCCTGGGGATGACGGGGGGTCCTGGGACGTCACAATGGGCCCTGGGGACAATGGGACGTCCTGATATGTTACAATGAACCCTGGGCACAATTGGGGGGTCCTTAGATGCCACAATGGGCCCTGGGGACAAAGGGGGTCCCCACGGTGTCACAATGGGCGCTGGGGACAAAGGGGAGTCCCCAGTATGTCACAATGGGCCCTGGAGACAATGGGGGGTCCTGGGATGTCACAATGGGCCCTGGGGACAACGGGGGTCCCGACGGTGTCACAATGGGCCCTAGGGACAAAGGCTGTCCCCTGAATGTCACAATGGGTCCTGGGGAAAAAGGGGGTCCCCAGGATGTCACAATGGGCTCTGGGGACAAGGGGGGGTCTCCATAGTGTTACAATGGGTCCCCAGTGACAAGGGGGGTCCCCAGGATGTCACAATGGGCCCTGGGGACAAAGGGGGTCCTGGGACTTCACTATGGGCCCTGGGGACAAGGGGCGGTCCCCAAGATGTCACAATGGGTCCTGGGGACAAGGGGGTCCCCAGGATGTCACAATGGGCCCTGGGGACAAAGGGGGTCCTGGGACTTCACTATGGGCCCTGGGGACAAGGGGGTCCCCAGGATGTCACAATGGGCCCTTAGGACAAGGGCGGTCCCCAAGGTGTCACAATGGGCCCTGGGGACAATGGGGAGTCCTGGGACATCACAACAGGCCTGGGGACAAGGGGGATCTCCACCCTGTCACAATGTGCCCTGGGGCAAAGGGGGGTCCTGGGATGTCACAATTGGCCCGGGGGACAAAGGGGGTCCCCATGGTGCCACAATGGGCCCTGGGGACAAAGGGGATCCCCAGGATGTCACAATGGGCCCTTAGGACAAGGGGGGTCCCCAAGGTGTCACAATGGGCCCTGGGGACAATGGGGAGTCCTGGGATATCACAACAGGCCTGGGGACAAGGGGGATCTCCACCCTGTCACAATGGGCCCTGGGGACAAAGGGGGGTCCTGGGATGTCACAATTGGCCCTGGGGACAAAGGGGAGTCCCCAGGATGTCACAATGGGCCCTGAGGACAAGGGGAGGTCCCCATGGTGTCACAATGGGTCCTCAGTGAGAAGGGGGTCCCCCATGGTTTCACAATGGGCCCTGGGGACAAGGGGGATCCCCAGGGTGTCACAATGGACCCTGGGGAGAAGGGTTTAGGCGGTTGTGTTAGGGGGTTGGAGGATTAGGTGGTGCAGGATTTGGGGGTGCAAGGATTTTGCGGGGCCTGATTTGTGGCTGCAGAGTCTGGGGTTGCAGGTTCCAGGGGTGCAGGATTTGGAGGTTCAGGGTTTAGGGCAGTAGGATATTTGGGTGCAGGAGTTTGGAGTGCCGGGTTTGGGGGCCAGGATTTGGAGTTGCAGGATTTAGGGGTGCAGTGGTTTGGAGTGCAGTGTTTTGGGGTGCAGGGTTTGGGGAAGGAGGATATGGGGGTGCAGGGTATAGGAGAGCAGGATCTTGGGGTGCAGGGGTTTGGGGTGGAGGGCTTGGTAGGGCAGGATTTGGGGGTGGAAATTTTATTGGGTAGGGCTGGGGGTGCAGGATTTGGGGGTGAAGGGGTTGTGAGGTGCAGGGTTGTGGGGTGCAGGGTTTGGGAGATCGGGACGTGGGGCTGGAGGATTTGGGGGTGCAGGGTTTAAGGGTTCAGGATTTGGAGGTGTAGGGTTTTGGGGTACAGGGTTCTGGGTTGAGGTTTTGGGGTGAAAGATTTGGGGATGCAGTGTTAAGGGGTGGAGGCTTAGAGGTGCAAGATTTGGGGGTGCAGAGTTTTCGTGTGTCTGATTTGGGGGTGCAGGGTCTGGGGGTGCAAGATCCTGGAATTCAGGATCTGGGGGTTCAGGATTTGGGGGTGCACAGTATGGGAGGGAAGGATCTGGGGCTTCAGGATTTGGGGGTGCACTGTTTGGGGGTGCAGGGTTTAGAAGTCAGGTCTAAGAGTGCAGCGTTTGGGGTGCAGGGGCTTGGGGGGAAATTTAAGGTTGCAGAGTGTGGGGTGCACAGGACTGGGGCTCAGGATTTAGGGGTGCGAGGTTTCAGGGTTCAGGATTTGGAGGTGTGGAGTTTTGGGGTGCAGGGGTTGGGAGTGCAGGGTGGTGGGGGTGAGAGATTTGGGGTGCAGGATTTGGAGATGCAGAGTTTTGGCAGGCAAGGATCCGGGGCTGCAGGATTTGGGGGTTCAGTGTTTAGGGCAGCACAATCTTGGGGTGCAGGGGTTTGCAGTGAAAGGTTTGGTAGGCAGGATTTGGGGTGCAGGATTCTGGGGTGCTGGGTTTGGGGTACAGGATTTGGTGTTGCAGGGATGGGGTTGAAGGGCTTGGGTTTCCAGGCCTTTGAGGTGCAGGATTTGGAGGTGCAGGGTTTGGGAGGGAATTCTTTGGGGTGCAGGGTTTGGGGGCAGGGTTTAGGGGTGGAGGGTATAGGACGGAAGGATTTGGGAATGCAGGGTTTGGGGCGCAGGTTTTGGAGTTCAGGAAGGTAGGGAGGGCAGGATTAGGGGGTGCAAGGTTTCAGTTGTAGGGTTTAGGGGTGCAGAGTTTGGTAGGGCCGAATTTGGGGGTGCAGGATTTGGGGTGCAGGGTTTGGGAAGACAGGATCAGGGGTGGAGGATTTGGGGGTGCAGGATTGAGGGGCAGGGTTTTGGTGCAGGGCTTGGGGTCAGGATCTGGGGTGCAGGTTTGGGAAGAGTATTTTGGGGTGCAGGATTTTGGGTGCTGTGTCTGCGGGGCAGGTTTGGGGTGATCACTGCTGATCCGCACACACTCGCTCTCTCTGGTATTCACCTCCACTCCTGCTCCTCCACCTCCCCACTGTTCTCTCCATCTCCTCTCTTCTCGTTCCACCACACTCTGCACACAGACCCGACCACTGAGAATGTTCCAGAACACGCTGATCCAAACCCCGCTGGGACCTCCGGGCTCCATGGCAATGTGAAAATTGAGTGTGCCACAGAATCCCTTTGGGTGTCAAACACCTTGAAGGTGCTGGAGTCCAAGCACAAACCCCCGGCACTGCCCACGGCCCTCAGGAGCTCCTGTGGAAACCCCTCCAGGGATGGCGGCTCCAGCCCTGCCCTGGGCAGCCCGTTCAGTGCCTGACAGCCCTCGCTGGGAGGAACAGCTCCCAGGCTCCAGCCAGAAGCTCACCCGGTACCGCTGGGGCCGTCTCCTCTCCTCCTGCCGCTCGTTCCCGGGCAGAGTCCCCGAAGCCCGCTCTCCGGGCGCTCTGCGGGCGGCTCCTGGCCCGGCCGCCCCCCGCACTCCCGCTCTGGCTCCGCCCCAAGGCTCAGGCGGGAACGGCCGCTGCGGCCCGGCCGGCCAATCGCAGCTCGCCGCCTCAGCCCCGCCCCCTCAAACCAGCCCTTGGCCCCGCCCCCTCCCCCCATCACCTCAGGAGGAGCCGCACCCGCTGGTGCTGAGTGCGGAGCTCAGCGCACAAAGAGCTGCACAGGGTGAGAGGGGCAGGGGGATTCGAGCTGAGATGGGCGCTGTTTGCAGACGGAACCAAGTGAGGCACGGGCTCTGCACCTGGAGAAAGGAAAAGGTGCAGTGATCACCCCAAACCTGCCCCGCAAACACGGCACCCAAAATCCTGCACCCCAAAATACTCTTCCCAAACCCGCACCCCAGATCCTGACCCCAAGCCCTGCACCAAAACCCTGCCCCTCAATCCTGCACCCCCAAATCCTCCACCCCCGATCCTGTCTTCCCAAACCCTGCACCCAAAACCCTGCACCCCCAAATTCGGCCCTACCAAACTCTGCACCCCTAAACCCTACAACTGATACCTTGCACCCCCTAATCCTGCCCTCCCTACCTTCCTGAACCCCGAAACCTGCGCCCCAAACCCTGCATTCCCAAATCCTTCCGTCCTATACCCTCCACCCCTAAACCCTGCCCCCAAACCCTGCACCCCAAAGAATTCCCTCCCAAACCTTGCACCTCCAAATCCTGCACCTCAAAGGCCTGGAAACCCAAGCCCTTCAACCCCATCCCTGCAACACCAAACCCTGTACCCCAAACTCAGCACCCCAGAATCCTGCACCCCAAATCCTGCCTGCCAAACCTTTCACTGCAAACCCCTGCACCCCAAGATTGTGCTGCCCTAAACACTGAACCCCCAAATCCTGCACCCAAATCTCTCACCCCCAAATCCTTCCCCCACCACCCTACACCCTCAGATCCTTCAACCCCATCCCCTGCACCCCAAAACTCCACACCTCCAAATCCTGATCCCTGAAACCCCGCACCCCCAAATCCTGTGCCCCAGTCCTGTGCACCCCACAGTCTGCACCCCAAACGCTGCACTCTTAGACCTGACTTCTAAACCCTGCACCCCCAACAGTGCACCCCCAAATCCTGAAGCCCCAGATCCTTCCCTCCCATACCCTGCACCCCCACATCCTGAACCCCCAAATCCTGCACCCCTAAACCTCCACCCTCTTAACACTGCACCCCCAAAACCTGAACCACCAAATCCTTCGCCCCCAAAACCTCCCTCCTCCAAACCCTGCACTTCAAAATGCTGCACCCCCAAATCCTTCTCCCCAACACCCTGCACCCCCAGATCCTGACCCCAAAACCCTGCACCCCAAATCCTGTACCCCAAAGCCCTGCACTCTGAAATCATACATGCCCAGAACGTGCACCCTAAACTGTGCACCCCAAAATCCTAAACCCCTTAACCCTGCACCCCCAAATCCTCCAGACCCATGTGCCGAACCCAGCACCCCAAAATCTACCCCCCAAAACCTACATCCCCAAATCCTGCACCCCCAGGTCCTGAACAGCCAAAATCTGCACCCCCAATTCTGCCTCCCCAAGACCTGCACCCCCAATTCTGCCTCCACAAGACCTTCACCCCCATTCTCTGCTCCACTAAATCCTACACCCCAAACCCTGCACCCCCAACCTCCTGTACCCCAAATCCTGCCCCCACAAGTTGCACCCTAAAATCCTGCACCCCCAAATCCTGTCCTACCCACCCTTCACCCCAAATCCCTTCACCCCAAGATCCTGCTGCCCTAAACCCTGCACCCCCAAATCATCCCTCCCAGCCCTGCCCCCCAAACCCTGTCCCCCTAAAGCCTGACCCTGAAACCCTGCTACCCCCAATCTTGTACCCCCAGATCCTTCCCCCAACACCCTGCAATCCCAAACCCTGCACCCCCAATTCTGGCGCTAAACCCTGCACCCCCAGAACCCTGCACCACTGAACCTTGCACCCCAAAACCCTGCTTCCCCAATCCTCCCCCCCAAAACTCTGCACCCCTAAACCCTATACCCAAAACCCTGCACCCCACAAGTTGCACCCTGAAATCCCTGCACCCCCAAATCCTCCAACCCTCAGGTCCTGCACCCCCAGGTGCTGAACACCTGAACCCCTCACCCCAGACCCCTCACCCCAAAGCCCTGCACCCCCAAATCCTGCCTCTAAACGCTGAACTACAAGGTTCTGTACCCCAACAGCCTGCTCACCCAGATCCTGCACCCCAGAACCCTGCACCCCCATATTCTGATCCCTACAGCCTGCACCCCCAGCTCCTGCACCCCCAAAACCTGTACCCCTAAATCCTGCACCCTTCAACCCTGCAGCCCACAACGCTGCACCCCCAACCTCTGCAGCCCCAGTTCCTTAACGTGTGAAACCTGCACCCCAAGTCCTGCACCTCAAAACCTTACACCCGGAATCCTGCCCCCCAAACCATGCACCCCAAAATCAAGGCCCCTCAAACTTGCACTCAAAAGTCCGCACCAAGAAACCCTCCCCGCCCAGTTCCTAAAGACATGGAACCTGCACCCCCAAATCCCGCACCCCAAAACCCTGCAGCCCAGTACCCCAGACCACCAAATCTTGCACCTCCAAATTCTGGCCCCTTTAGCCCTGCATTTCAAACCCTGCACCCCAAATCCTGCAACCAAACCCTGTACCCCCAAATCCTGCAACCAGCCCTTGTACCCCTAAATCCTTGACCTCCACATCCCGAATCTCCAAACGCAGCAACCCCAAAACCCTACACCCCCAATCCCTGCACCCCCAAATCATTGTCCTTCAAATCCCACACCCAACGCTCATACACCCCCAGATCTTGCACCCCCACACACTGCACCCCAAATCCTGCACCCCCAAATCCTCCAGCCCCATGTCCCAAACCCCCAAACCCTGCACCCTCAAGTCTTGCACCCCCAAACCATTCTCCCCCCAATCCTGCAACCCCAAACCCCACATCTCCTGCACCCCAAAATTCGACACCTCCAAATCCTAAACCCTTAAACCCTGCATCTCGCAAATCCTTCCCCCCAAAACAGTGCCCCCCAAACCCTGCACCCCAGATCCTGCAGCCCCTAACTCTGCACCCCAAACGCTGCACCCTCAGATCCTGCGTCCCCCAACCCTGCACCCCAAATCCTTTACCGCAAAATTCCCCAAACCTGCAAACCCGAATCCTGCACCCCCAGTTCCTAAACATGCAAACCCTGCACCCCCAAACATTCAGCCCAAAGCCCTGCACCCCCAAATCCTGCCGTACACAACCCTTCACCCCAAACCTCTTCAACCCAAGATACTGAAACCCTAAGCCCTGCACCCCAAACCTACATCCCCAAATCCTGCACCCCCAGGTCCTGAACACCCAAAATCTGCACCCCCAAACCCCTGAACTCCAAAAACCTGCACCCCCAATTCTGCCTCCCCAAGACCTGCACCCCCAAACCCTGCACCACTAAACCCTGCACCCCCAAACCCTGTACCCCAAATCCTGACCCCCACAAGTTGCACCCTAAAAACCTGCACCCCAAATCCTGTCCTACCCAACCCTTCACGCCAAACCCTTTCACCCCAAGATCGTGCTGCCCTAAACCCTGCACCCCAAAATCATCCCTCCCAACCCTGCCCCCCAAACCCTGTCCCCCTAAAGCCTGACCCCTAAACCCTGCTCCCCCAAAACCCTGCTATCCCCAATCTTGCACCCCCAGATCCTGCTGCTCCAAACCCTGCACCCCCAAATCCTCCAGCCCCACGTAACGATCTCCCAAACCCTGCAGCCCAGAACCCTGCACCCCACAACCCCTTCACCCCCAAATCCTGCACCCCCAGCCCTACCCCTAAACTTTCCACCCCCAATCCTGCCCTACCAAGCCCTCCACCCCAAACCCCTGCACCCCAAGATCCTGCACCCTAAACCCTGCACCCCTATATCCTCCTTCCCCAAACCCTGCACCCCAAAACACTGCACTCCAAACCACTGCACCCCTAAACCCTGAACCCCCAAATCCTGCACCCCTGGAACCTGCAACCACAGACCCTGTAGCCCCAAATCAGGCCCCGCAAAATCCTGCTCCCCTGGCCTTGCACCCCCAAATCCTGCACCACCTAATCCTCCAACCCCCTAACACAACCCCCTAACCCCTTGTCCCCAGGGCCCATTGTGACATCCCAGGACCCCCCATTGTCCCCAGGGCTCATTGTGACACCATGGGGGACCCCCTTGTCGCTGGGGACCCATTGTAACACCATGGGGACCTCCCCTTGTCCTCAGGCCACATTGTGATATCCTGGGGAGCCCCCTTTGCCCCCAGGGCCCATTGTGAGATCCTGGGGACCCCCATTGTTCCCCGGGCTCATTGTGACATCCTGGCGACGCCCCCTTGTCCCCAGGGCCCATTGTGACGTCCCAGGACCCCCCATAGTCCCCACGGCCCATTGTGACATCCTGGAGATCCCTCCTTGTCCCCAGGACCCATTGTGACGCCCCAGGACCCCCCATTGTCCCCAGGGTCCATTGTTACATCCTGGGGACCCCCTTGTCCCCAGGGCCCATCGTGACACCATGGGGACCCTCCTTGTCACTGGGGACCCATTGTGACACCATGGGGAACCCCCTTTTCCTCAGGGCCCACTGTGACATCCTGGGCACCCCACTTTGTCCCCCGGGACCATTGTAACACCGTGGGGACCCCCTTTGTCCCCAGGGCCCATTGTGACACCATGGGGACCACCCCTTGTCCTCAGGGCCTATTGTGAACATCCTGGGGAACCTCTATTTTCCCCAGAGTCCATTGAGAGATCCTGGGGACCCCCTTGTCCCCAGGTCCCATTGTGACATCCTGGGGAGCCTCTTTTTCCCCAGGGCCCATTGTGACATCCTGGGGACCCCCCCTTGTCACTGGGGCCCATGGTGTCGTCCCAGGACCCCACATTGTCCCCAGGGCCCATTGTGACATCCCAGGACCCCCTTGTCCCCAGGACCCATCGTGACACCATGGGGACCCTCCTTGTCACTGGGGACCCATTCCGACACCCTGGGGAGCCCCCCTTGTCCTCAGAACCCATTGTGACATTATGGGCACCCCCATTTGTCCCCCGGGACCATTGTAACACCGTGGGGACCCCCTTTGTCCCCAGGGCCTATTATTCCGTCCCGGGACCCCCATTGTCCCCAGGGCCCATTGTGACACCTTGGGGACCCCCCTTGTCACTGGGGACCCATTGTGACACCATGGGAACCACCCCTTGTCCTCAGGCCCCATTGTGACATCCTGGGGACCCCCTTTGTCCCCAGGGCCCATTGTGATGTCCCAGGACCCCACATTGTCCCCAGGGCCCATTGTGACATCCTGGGGAGCCTCTTTGTCCCCAGGGCCCATTGTGACATCCTGGGGACCCCCTTTGTCCCCAGGGCCCATTGTGATGTCCCATGACCCCACATTGTCCCCAGGGCCCATTGTGACGTCCCAGGACCCCCCATTGTCCCCAGGGCCCATTGTGACATCCTGGGGACCTCCCATTGTCCTCAGTGCCCATTGAGACATCCTGGGGACCCCCTTTGTCACTGGGGACCCATTGTGACATCCCAGGAACCCCATTGTCCCAAGGGCCCATTGTGACATCCAGGGGACCCCCCTTTGTCTCCAGGACGCATTGTGACACCGTGGGGACCTCATTAGTCCCCGGGGCCCATTGTGACATCCTAGGGACCTCCCTTTTTCCCCAGGGCTCATTGTGGCACCATGGGGACCCCCTTTGTCACTGTGGCACATTGTGATATCCCAGAACCCCACTTTGTCCCCATGGCCCATTTTGACATCCTGGGGACCCCCTTTCTCCCCAGGGGCCATTGTGACATTCAGGGGACCCCCCCATGTCCCCATGGCCCATTGTAACGTCCCAGGACCCCTCCTTGTCCCCAGGGCCCATTGTGACATCATGGGGACCCCCATTTGTCACTGGGGCTCATTGAGACATCGTGGGGACCAATTTTGTCCCCAGGGCCCATTGTGACGTCCCAGGTCCTCCCGTTGTCCCCAGGGCCCATTGTGACATTCAGGGGACCCCCCTTTGTCACTGGGGCCCATTGTGACATCCCAGGACCCCCCATTGTCCCCAGAGCCCATTGTGAGATCCTGTGGAGCCCCTTGTCCCCAGGTCCCATTGTGACATCCTGGGGACCCCCTGTATTCCCAGGGCCCATTGTGACGTCCCAGGACCCCACATTGTCCCCAGGGCCCATTGTGGCATCCTGGGGACCTCCTTGTCCACAGGACCCATCGTGGCACCGTGGGGACCTCCCTTGTCACTGGGGACCCATTGTGACACCATGGGGACCTCCCATTGTCCTCAGGGCCCATTGAGACATCCTGGGGACCCCCTTTGTCACTGGGGACCCATTGTGACATCCCAGGAACCCCATTGTGCCAAGGGCCCATTGTGACATCCTGGGGACCCCCCTTTGTCTCCAGGACGCATTGTGACACCGTGGGGACCTCATTAGTCCCCAGGGCCCATTGTGACATCCTAGGGACCTCCCTTTGTCCCCAGGGCTCATTGTGGCTCCATGGAGACCCCCCCTTGTCTCCAGGGCCCATTGTGACATTCAGGGGACCCCTCTTTGTCCCCAGGGTCCATTGTGACATCCTGGGCACCCCCCATTGTCCCCAGGACCCATTGTGACATCCTGGCCACCCCCTTGCTCCCAGGGCCCATCGTGGCACCATGGGGACACCCCCTTTGTCCCCAGGGCCCATTGTAGCACCATGGGGACCGCGTTTGACCCCAGGGCCCATTGTGGCACCATGGCAACCACTTTTGTCCCCAGGGCCCATTGTGACATTCTAGGACCCCACTTTGTCCCCAGGGCCTATTGTGACACCATGGGGACCCCTCCTTGTCACTGGGGACCCATTGTGACACCATGGGGACCCCCCCTTGTCCTCAGGACTCATTTTCACATCCTGGGCACCCCTCATTGTCCCCAGGGCCCATTGTGACATCCTGGGGACCCTCATTGTCCCCAGGGCCCATTGTGACATCCCAGAACCTCCTATTGTCCCCAAGGCCCATTGTGACATCCTGGGGACCCCCATAGTCCCCAGGGCCCATTGTGACATTCCAGGACCCCCCATTGTCCCCAGGGCCCATTGTGACATCCTCGGCACCCCCTTGTCCGCAGGGCCCATGTGACATTCAGGGGACCCCTCTTTGTCCCCAGGGCCCATTGTGACATCCTGGGGACCCCCCCTTGTCACTGGGGCCCATGGTGACATCCCAGGACCCCCCATTGTCCCCAGGGCCCATTGTGACATCCTGGGGATCCCTCCTTGTGCCCAGGGCCCATTGTGACGTCCCAGGACTCCCCATTGTCCCCAGGGCCCATTGTGACATTCAGGGCACCCCCTTGTCCCCAGGGCCCATTGTGACATTCCGGGGACGCCTCTTTGTACCCAGGGCACATTGTGACATCTTGGGGACCCCCCCTTGTCACTGGGGCCCATTGTGACGTCCCAGGACCCCCATTGTCCCCAGGGCCCATTGTGACATCCTGGGGATCCCTCCTTGTCCCCAGGGCCCATTGTAGCACCATGGGGACCGCGTTTGACCCCAGGGCCCATTGTGGCACCATGGCAACCACTTTTGTCCCCAGGGCCCATTGTGACATTCTAGGACCCCACTTTGTCCCCAGGGCCTATTGTGACACCATGGGGACCCCTCCTTGTCACTGGGGAACCATTGTGACACCATGGGGACCCCCCCTTGTCCTCAGGACTCATTTTCACATCCTGGGCACCCCCCATTGTCCCCAGGGCCCATTGTGACATCCTGGGGACCCTCATTGTCCCCAGGGCCCATTGTGACATCCCAGAACCTCCTATTGTCCCCAAGGCCCATTGTGACATCCTGGGGACCCCCATAGTCCCCAGGGCCCATTGTGACATTCCAGGACCCCCCATTGTCCCCAGGGCCCATTGTGACATCCTCGGCACCCCCTTGTCCGCAGGGCCCATTGTGACATTCAGGGGACCCCTCTTTGTCCCCAGGGCCCATTGTGACATCCTGGGGACGCCCCCTTGTCACTGGGGCCCATGGTGACGTCCCAAGACCCCCCATTGTCCCCAGGGCCCATTGTGACATCCTGGGGATCCCTCATTGTCCCCAGGGCCCATTGTGACATCCCAGAACCTCCTATTGTCCCCAAGGCCCATTGTGACATCCTGGGGACCCCCCCTTGTCACTGGGGCCCATGGTGACGTCCCAGGACCCCCCATTGTCCCCAGGGCCCATTGTGACGTCCCAGGACCCCACATTGTCCCCAGGGCCCATTGTGACATCCCAGGACCCCCTTGTCCCCAGGACCCATCGTGACACCATGGGGACCCTCCTTGTCACTGGGGACCCATTCCGACACCCTGGGGAGCCCCCCTTGTCCTCAGGGCCCATTGTGACATTATGGGCACCCCCATTTGTCCCCCGGGACCATTGTAACACCATGGGGACCCCCTTTGTCCCCAGGGCCCATTGTGACACTGTGGGGACCCCCCTTGTCCCCAGGGCCTATTATTCCGTCCCGGGACCCCCATTGTCCCCAGGGCCCATTGTGACACCTTGGGGACCCCCCTTATCACTGGGGACCCATTGTGACACCATGGGAACCACCCCTTGTCCTCAGGCCCCATTGTGACATCCTGGGGACCCCCTTTGTCCCCAGGGCCCATTGTGATGTCCCAGGACCCCACATTGTCCCCAGGGCCCATTGTGACATCCTGGGGAGCCTCTTTGTCCCCAGGGCCCATTGTGACATCCTGGGGACCCCCTTTGTCCCCAGGGCCCATTGTGATGTCCCATGACCCCACATTGTCCCCAGGGCTCATTGTGACGTCCCAGGACCCCCCATTGTCCCCAGGGCCCATTGTGACATCCTGGGGACCTCCCATTGTCCTCAGTGCCCATTGAGACATCCTGGGGACCCCCTTTGTCACTGGGGACCCATTGTGACATCCCAGGAACCCCATTGTCCCAAGGGCCCATTGTGACATCCAGGGGACCCCCCTTTGTCTCCAGGACGCATTGTGACACCGTGGGGACCTCATTAGTCCCCGGGGCCCATTGTGACATCCTAGGGACCTCCCTTTGTCCCCAGGGCTCATTGTGGCACCATGGGGACCCCCTTTGTCACTGTGGCACATTGTGATATCCCAGAACCCCACTTTGTCCCCATGGCCCATTTTGACATCCTGGGGACCCCCTTTCTCCCCAGGGGCCATTGTGACATTCAGGGGACCCCCCCATGTCCCCATGGCCCATTGTAACGTCCCAGGACCCCTCCTTGTCCCCAGGGCCCATTGTGACATCATGGGGACCCCCATTTGTCACTGGGGCTCATTGAGACATCGTGGGGACCAATTTTGTCCCCAGGGCCCATTGTGACGTCCCAGGTCCTCCCGTTGTCCCCAGGGCCCATTGTGACATTCAGGGGACCCCCCTTTGTCACTGGGGCCCATTGTGACATCCCAGGACCCCCCATTGTCCCCAGGGCCCATTGTGACATTCAGGGGACCCCGCTTTGTCACTGGGGCCCATTGTGACATCCCAGGACCCCCCATTGTCCCCAGAGCCCATTGTGACATCCTGGAGACCCCCTTAGTCTCCAGGGCCCATTGTGATGTCCCAGGACCCCCCATTGTCCCCAGGGTCCATTGTTACATCCTGGGTACCCCCTTGTCCCCAGGACCCATCGTGACACCATGGGGAGCCTCCCTTGTCCTCAGGGCCCATTGTGACATCCTGGGCACCCCCCTTTGTCCCCCGAGACCATTGTAACACCGTGGGGACCCCCCTTGTCCCAAGGGCCTATTGTTACGTCCCAGGACCCCCACTGTCCCCAGGGCCCATTGTGACACTTGAGGACGCCCCTTGTCACTGGGGAACCATTGTGACACCATGGGGACCACCCCTTGTCCTCAAGGCCTATTGTGAACATCCTGGGGAACCTCCATTGTCCCCAGAGCCCATTGTGAGATCCTGTGGAGCCCCTTGTCCCCAGGTCCCATTGTGACATCCTGGGGACCCCCTGTATTCCCAGGGCCCATTGTGACGTCCCAGGACCCCACATTGTCCCCAGGGCCCATTGTGGCATCCTGGGGACCTCCTTGTCCACAGGACCCATCGTGGCACCGTGGGGACCTCCCTTGTCACTGGGGACCCATTGTGACACCATGGGGACCTCCCATTGTCCTCAGGGCCCATTGAGACATCCTGGGGACCCCCTTTGTCACTGGGGACCCATTGTGACATCCCAGGAACCCCATTGTGCCAAGGGCCCATTGTGACATCCTGGGGACCCCCCTTTGTCTCCAGGACGCATTGTGACACCGTGGGGACCTCATTAGTCCCCAGGGCCCATTGTGACATCCTAGGGACCTCCCTTTGTCCCCAGGGCTCATTGTGGCTCCATGGAGACCCCCCCTTGTCACTGGGGACCCATTGTGACACCATGGAGACCCCCCCTTGTTCTCAGGGTCTATTGTCACATCCTGGGCACCCCCCATTGTCCCCAAGACCCATTGTGACATCCTGGCCACCCCCTTGCTCCCAGGGCCCATCGTGGCACCATGGGGACGCCCCCTTTGTCCCCAGGGCCCATTGTAGCACCATGGGGACCGCGTTTGACCCCAGGGCCCATTGTGGCACCATGGCAACCACTTTTGTCCCCAGGGCCCATTGTGACATTCTAGGACCCCACTTTGTCCCCAGGGCCTATTGTGACACCATGGGGACCCCTCCTTGTCACTGGGGACCCATTGTGACACCATGGGGACCCCCCCTTGTCCTCAGGACTCATTTTCACATCCTGGGCACCCCCCATTGTCCCCAGGGCCCATTGTGACATCCTGGGGATCCCTCATTGTCCCCAGGGCCCATTGTGACATCCCAGAACCTCCTATTGTCCCCAAGGCCCATTGTGACAGCCTGGGGACCCCCATAGTCCCCAGGGCCCATTGTGACATTCCAGGACCCCCCATTGTCCCCAGGGCCCATTGTGACATCCTCGGCACCCCCTTGTCCGCAGGGCCCATTGTGACATTCAGGGGACCCCTCTTTGTCCCCAGGGCCCATTGTGACATCCTGGGGACCCCCCCTTGTCACTGGGGCCCATGGTGACGTCCCAGGACCCCCCATTGTCCCCAGGGCCCATTGTGACATCCTGGGGATCCCTCCTTGTGCCCAGGGCCCATTGTGACGTCCCAGGACTCCCCATTGTCCCCAGGGCCCATTGTGACATTCAGGGCACCCCCTTGTCCCCAGGGCCCATTGTGACATTCCGGAGACGCCTCTTTGTACCCAGGGCACATTGTGACATCTTGGGGACCCCCCCTTGTCACTGGGGCCCATTGTGACGTCCCAGGACCCCCATTGTCCCCAGGGCCCATTGTGACATCCTGGGGATCCCTCCTTGTCCCCAGGGCCCATTGTAGCACCATGGGGACCGCGTTTGACCCCAGGGCCCATTGTGGCACCATGGCAACCACTTTTGTCCCCAGGGCCCATTGTGACATTCTAGGACCCCACTTTGTCCCCAGGGCCTATTGTGACACCATGGGGACCCCTCCTTGTCACTGGGGACCCATTGTGACACCATGGGGACCCCCCCTTGTCCTCAGGACTCATTTTCACATCCTGGGCACCCCCCATTGTCCCCAGGGCCCATTGTGACATCCTGGGGACCCTCATTGTCCCCAGGGCCCATTGTGACATCCCAGAACCTCCTATTGTCCCCAAGGCCCATTGTGACATCCTGGGGACCCCCATAGTCCCCAGGGCCCATTGTGACATTCCAGGACCCCCCATTGTCCCCAGGGCCCATTGTGACATCCTCGGCACCCCCTTGTCCACAGGGCCCATTGTGACATTCAGGGGACCCCTCTTTGTCCCCAGGGCCCATTGTGACATCCTGGGGACCCCCCATTGTCACTGGGGCCCATGGTGACGTCCCAAGACCCCCCATTGTCCCCAGGGCCCATTGTGACATCCTGGGGATCCCTCATTGTCCCCAGGGCCCATTGTGACATCCCAGAACCTCCTATTGTCCCCAAGGCCCATTGTGACAGCCTGGGGACCCCCATAGTCCCCAGGGCCCATTGTGACATTCCAGGACCCCCCATTGTCCCCAGGGCCCATTGTGACATCCTCGGCACCCCCTTGTCCGCAGGGCCCATTGTGACGTCCCAGGTCCTCCCGTTGTCCCCAGGGCCCATTGTGACATTCAGGGGACCCCCCTTTGTCACTGGGGCCCATTGTGACATCCCAGGACCCCCCATTGTCCCCAGGGCCCATTGTGACATCCTGGGGACCCCCTTCGTCCCCAGGGCCCATTGTGATGTCCCATGACCCCACATTGTCCCCAGGGCCCATTGTGACGTCCCAGGACCCCCCATTGTCCCCAGGGCCCATTGTGACATCCTGGGGACCTCCCATTGTCCTCAGTGCCCATTGAGACATCCTGGGGACCCCCTTTGTCACTGGGGACCCATTGTGACATCCCAGGAACCCCATTGTCCCAAGGGCCCATTGTGACATCCAGGGGACCCCCCTTTGTCTCCAGGACGCATTGTGACACCGTGGGGACCTCATTAGTCCCCGGGGCCCATTGTGACATCCTAGGGACCTCCCTTTTTCCCCAGGGCTCATTGTGGCACCATGGGGACCCCCTTTGTCACTGTGGCACATTGTGATATCCCAGAACCCCACTTTGTCCCCATGGCCCATTTTGACATCCTGGGGACCCCCTTTCTCCCCAGGGGCCATTGTGACATTCAGGGGACCCCCCCATGTCCCCATGGCCCATTGTAACGTCCCAGGACCCCTCCTTGTCCCCAGGGCCCATTGTGACATCATGGGGACCCCCATTTGTCACTGGGGCTCATTGAGACATCGTGGGGACCAATTTTGTCCCCAGGGCCCATTGTGACGTCCCAGGTCCTCCCGTTGTCCCCAGGGCCCATTGTGACATTCAGGGGACCCCCCTTTGTCACTGGGGCCCATTGTGACATCCCAGGACCCCCCATTGTCCCCAGAGCCCATTGTGAGATCCTGTTTAGCCCCTTGTCCCCAGGTCCCATTGTGACATCCTGGGGACCCCCTGTATTCCCAGGGCCCATTGTGACGTCCCAGGACCCCACATTGTCCCCAGGGCCCATTGTGGCATCCTGGGGACCTCCTTGTCCACAGGACCCATCGTGGCACCGTGGGGACCTCCCTTGTCACTGGGGACCCATTGTGACACCATGGGGACCTCCCATTGTCCTCAGGGCCCATTGAGACATCCTGGGGACCCCCTTTGTCACTGGGGACCCATTGTGACATCCCAGGAACCCCATTGTGCCAAGGGCCCATTGTGACATCCTGGGGACCCCCCTTTGTCTCCAGGACGCATTGTGACACCGTGGGGACCTCATTAGTCCCCAGGGCCCATTGTGACATCCTAGGGACCTCCCTTTGTCCCCAGGGCTCATTGTGGCTCCATGGAGACCCCCCCTTGTCACTGGGGACCCATTGTGACACCATGGAGATCCCCCCTTGTCCTCAGGGTCCATTGTGACATCCTGGGCACCCCCCATTGTCCCCAGGACCCATTGTGACATCCTGGCCACCCCCTTGCTCCCAGGGCCCATCGTGGCACCATGGGGACACCCCCTTTGTCCCCAGGGCCCATTGTAGCACCATGGGGACCGCGTTTGACCCCAGGGCCCATTGTGGCACCATGGCAACCACTTTTGTCCCCAGGGCCCATTGTGACATTCTAGGACCCCACTTTGTCCCCAGGGCCTATTGTGACACCATGGGGACCCCTCCTTGTCACTGGGGACCCATTGTGACACCATGGGGACCCCCCCTTGTCCTCAGGACTCATTTTCACATCCTGGGCACCCCTCATTGTCCCCAGGGCCCATTGTGACATCCTGGGGACCCTCATTGTCCCCAGGGCCCATTGTGACATCCCAGAACCTCCTATTGTCCCCAAGGCCCATTGTGACATCCTGGGGACCCCCATAGTCCCCAGGGCCCATTGTGACATTCCAGGACCCCCCATTGTCCCCAGGGCCCATTGTGACACCTTGGGGACCCCCCTTGTCACTGGGGACCCATTGTGACACCATGGGGACCACCCCTTGTCCTCAGGGCCTATTGTGAACATCCTGGGGAACCTCTATTTTCCCCAGAGTCCATTGAGAGATCCTGGGGACCCCCTTGTCCCCAGGTCCCATTGTGACATCCTGGGGAGCCTCTTTTTCCCCAGGGCCCATTGTGACATCCTGGGGACCCCCCCTTGTCACTGGGGCCCATGGTGACGTCCCAGGACCCCACATTGTCCCCAGGGCCCATTGTGACATCCCAGGACCCCCTTGTCCCCAGGACCCATCGTGACACCATGGGGACCCTCCTTGTCACTGGGGACCCATTCCGACACCCTGGGGAGCCCCCCTTGTCCTCAGGGCCCATTGTGACATTATGGGCACCCCCATTTGTCCCCCGGGACCATTGTAACACCGTGGGGACCCCCTTTGTCCCCAGGGCCTATTATTCCGTCCCGGGACCCCCATTGTCCCCAGGGCCCATTGTGACACCTTGGGGACCCCCCTTGTCACTGGGGACCCATTGTGACACCATGGGAACCACCCCTTGTCCTCAGGCCCCATTGTGACATCCTGGGGACCCCCTTTGTCCCCAGGGCCCATTGTGATGTCCCAGGACCCCACATTGTCCCCAGGGCCCATTGTGACATCCTGGGGAGCCTCTTTGTCCCCAGGGCCCATTGTGACATCCTGGGGACCCCCTTTGTCCCCAGGGCCCATTGTGATGTCCCATGACCCCACATTGTCCCCAGGGCCCATTGTGACGTCCCAGGACCCCCCATTGTCCCCAGGGCCCATTGTGACATCCTGGGGACCTCCCATTGTCCTCAGTGCCCATTGAGACATCCTGGGGACCCCCTTTGTCACTGGGGACCCATTGTGACATCCCAGGAACCCCATTGTCCCAAGGGCCCATTGTGACATCCAGGGGACCCCCCTTTGTCTCCAGGACGCATTGTGACACCGTGGGGACCTCATTAGTCCCCGGGGCCCATTGTGACATCCTAGGGACCTCCCTTTGTCCCCAGGGCTCATTGTGGCACCATGGGGACCCCCTTTGTCACTGTGGCACATTGTGATATCCCAGAACCCCACTTTGTCCCCATGGCCCATTTTGACATCCTGGGGACCCCCTTTCTCCCCAGGGGCCATTGTGACATTCAGGGGACCCCCCCATGTCCCCATGGCCCATTGTAACGTCCCAGGACCCCTCCTTGTCCCCAGGGCCCATTGTGACATCATGGGGACCCCCATTTGTCACTGGGGCTCATTGAGATATCGTGGGGACCAATTTTGTCCCCAGGGCCCATTGTGACGTCCCAGGTCCTCCCGTTGTCCCCAGGGCCCATTGTGACATTCAGGGGACCCCCCTTTGTCACTGGGGCCCATTGTGACATCCCAGGACCCCCCATTGTCCCCAGAGCCCATTGTGAGATCCTGTGGAGCCCCTTGTCCCCAGGTCCCATTGTGACATCCTGGGGACCCCCTGTATTCCCAGGGCCCATTGTGACGTCCCAGGACCCCACATTGTCCCCAGGGCCCATTGTGGCATCCTGGGGACCTCCTTGTCCACAGGACCCATCGTGGCACCGTGGGGACCTCCCTTGTCACTGGGGACCCATTGTGACACCATGGGGACCTCCCATTGTCCTCAGGGCCCATTGAGACATCCTGGGGACCCCCTTTGTCACTGGGGACCCATTGTGACATCCGAGGAACCCCATTGTGCCAAGGGCCCATTGTGACATCCTGGGGACCCCCCTTTGTCTCCAGGACGCATTGTGACACCGTGGGGACCTCATTAGTCCCCAGGGCCCATTGTGACATCCTAGGGACCTCCCTTTGTCCCCAGGGCTCATTGTGGCTCCATGGAGACCCCCCCTTGTCTCCAGGGCCCATTGTGACATTCAGGGGACCCCTCTTTGTCCCCAGGGTCCATTGTGACATCCTGGGCACCCCCCATTGTCCCCAGGACCCATTGTGACATCCTGGCCACCCCCTTGCTCCCAGGGCCCATCGTGGCACCATGGGGACACCCCCTTTGTCCCCAGGGCCCATTGTAGCACCATGGGGACCGCGTTTGACCCCAGGGCCCATTGTGGCACCATGGGGACCCCTCCTTGTCACTGGGGAACCATTGTGACACCATGGGGACCCCCCCTTGTCCTCAGGACTCATTTTCACATCCTGGGCACCCCTCATTGTCCCCAGGGCCCATTGTGACATCCTGGGGACCCTCATTGTCCCCAGGGCCCATTGTGACATCCCAGAACCTCCTATTGTCCCCAAGGCCCATTGTGACATCCTGGGGACCCCCATAGTCCCCAGGGCCCATTGTGACATTCCAGGACCCCCCATTGTCCCCAGGGCCCATTGTGACATCCTCGGCACCCCCTTGTCCGCAGGGCCCATTGTGACATTCAGGGGACCCCTCTTTGTCCCCAGGGCCCATTGTGACATCCTGGGGACCCCCCCTTGTCACTGGGGCCCATGGTGACGTCCCAAGACCCCCCATTGTCCCCAGGGCCCATTGTGACATCCTGGGGATCCCTCATTGTCCCCAGGGCCCATTGTGACATCCCAGAACCTCCTATTGTCCCCAAGGCCCATTGTGACAGCCTGGGGACCCCCATAGTCCCCAGGGCCCATTGTGACATTCCAGGACCCCCCATTGTCCCCAGGGCCCATTGTGACATCCTCGGCACCCCCTTGTCCGCAGGGCCCATGTGACATTCAGGGGACCCCTCTTTGTCCCCAGGGCCCATTGTGACATCCTGGGGACCCCCCCTTGTCACTGGGGCCCATGGTGACATCCCAGGACCCCCCATTGTCCCCAGGGCCCATTGTGACATCCTGGGGATCCCTCCTTGTGCCCAGGGCCCATTGTGACGTCCCAGGACTCCCCATTGTCCCCAGGGCCCATTGTGACATTCAGGGCACCCCCTTGTCCCCAGGGCCCATTGTGACATTCCGGGGACGCCTCTTTGTACCCAGGGCACATTGTGACATCTTGGGGACCCCCCCTTGTCACTGGGGCCCATTGTGACGTCCCAGGACCCCCATTGTCCCCAGGGCCCATTGTGACATCCTGGGGATCCCTCCTTGTCCCCAGGGCCCATTGTAGCACCATGGGGACCGCGTTTGACCCCAGGGCCCATTGTGGCACCATGGCAACCACTTTTGTCCCCAGGGCCCATTGTGACATTCTAGGACCCCACTTTGTCCCCAGGGCCTATTGTGACACCATGGGGACCCCTCCTTGTCACTGGGGAACCATTGTGACACCATGGGGACCCCCCCTTGTCCTCAGGACTCATTTTCACATCCTGGGCACCCCCCATTGTCCCCAGGGCCCATTGTGACATCCTGGGGACCCTCATTGTCCCCAGGGCCCATTGTGACATCCCAGAACCTCCTATTGTCCCCAAGGCCCATTGTGACATCCTGGGGACCCCCATAGTCCCCAGGGCCCATTGTGACATTCCAGGACCCCCCATTGTCCCCAGGGCCCATTGTGACATCCTCGGCACCCCCTTGTCCCCAGGGCCCATTGTGACATTCAGGGGACCCCTCTTTGTCCCCAGGGCCCATTGTGACATCCTGGGGACGCCCCCTTGTCACTGGGGCCCATGGTGACGTCCCAAGACCCCCCATTGTCCCCAGGGCCCATTGTGACATCCTGGGGATCCCTCATTGTCCCCAGGGCCCATTGTGACATCCCAGAACCTCCTATTGTCCCCAAGGCCCATTGTGACATCCTGGGGACCCCCATAGTCCCCAGGGCCCATTGTGACATTCCAGGACCCCACATTGTCCCCAGGGCCCATTGTGACATCCTCGGCACCCCCTTGTCCGCAGGGCCCATTGTGACATTCAGGGGACCCCTCTTTGTCCCCAGGGCCCATTGTGACATCCTGGGGACCCCCCCTTGTCACTGGGGCCCATGGTGACGTCCCAGGACCCCCCATTGTCCCCAGGGCCCATTGTGACGTCCCAGGACCCCACATTGTCCCCAGGGCCCATTGTGACATCCCAGGACCCCCTTGTCCCCAGGACCCATCGTGACACCATGGGGACCCTCCTTGTCACTGGGGACCCATTCCGACACCCTGGGGAGCCCCCCTTGTCCTCAGGGCCCATTGTGACATTATGGGCACCCCCATTTGTCCCCCGGGACCATTGTAACACCATGGGGACCCCCTTTGTCCCCAGGGCCCATTGTGACACTGTGGGGACCCCCCTTGTCCCCAGGGCCTATTATTCCGTCCCGGGACCCCCATTGTCCCCAGGGCCCATTGTGACACCTTGGGGACCCCCCTTATCACTGGGGACCCATTGTGACACCATGGGAACCACCCCTTGTCCTCAGGCCCCATTGTGACATCCTGGGGACCCCCTTTGTCCCCAGGGCCCATTGTGATGTCCCAGGACCCCACATTGTCCCCAGGGCCCATTGTGACATCCTGGGGAGCCTCTTTGTCCCCAGGGCCCATTGTGACATCCTGGGGACCCCCTTTGTCCCCAGGGCCCATTGTGATGTCCCATGACCCCACATTGTCCCCAGGGCTCATTGTGACGTCCCAGGACCCCCCATTGTCCCCAGGGCCCATTGTGACATCCTGGGGACCTCCCATTGTCCTCAGTGCCCATTGAGACATCCTGGGGACCCCCTTTGTCACTGGGGACCCATTGTGACATCCCAGGAACCCCATTGTCCCAAGGGCCCATTGTGACATCCAGGGGACCCCCCTTTGTCTCCAGGACGCATTGTGACACCGTGGGGACCTCATTAGTCCCCGGGGCCCATTGTGACATCCTAGGGACCTCCCTTTGTCCCCAGGGCTCATTGTGGCACCATGGGGACCCCCTTTGTCACTGTGGCACATTGTGATATCCCAGAACCCCACTTTGTCCCCATGGCCCATTTTGACATCCTGGGGACCCCCTTTCTCCCCAGGGGCCATTGTGACATTCAGGGGACCCCCCCTTGTCCCCATGGCCCATTGTAACGTCCCAGGACCCCTCCTTGTCCCCAGGGCCCATTGTGACATCATGGGGACCCCCATTTGTCACTGGGGCTCATTGAGACATCGTGGGGACCAATTTTGTCCCCAGGGCCCATTGTGACGTCCCAGGTCCTCCCGTTGTCCCCAGGGCCCATTGTGACATTCAGGGGACCCCCCTTTGTCACTGGGGCCCATTGTGACATCCCAGGACCCCCCATTGTCCCCAGGGCCCATTGTGACATTCAGGGGACCCCGCTTTGTCACTGGGGCCCATTGTGACATCCCAGGACCCCCCATTGTCCCCAGAGCCCATTGTGACATCCTGGAGACCCCCTTAGTCTCCAGGGCCCATTGTGATGTCCCAGGACCCCCCATTGTCCCCAGGGTCCATTGTTACATCCTGGGTACCCCCTTGTCCCCAGGACCCATCGTGACACCATGGGGAGCCTCCCTTGTCCTCAGGGCCCATTGTGACATCCTGGGCACCCCCCTTTGTCCCCCGAGACCATTGTAACACCGTGGGGACCCCCCTTGTCCCAAGGGCCTATTGTTACGTCCCAGGACCCCCACTGTCCCCAGGGCCCATTGTGACACTTGAGGACGCCCCTTGTCACTGGGGAACCATTGTGACACCATGGGGACCACCCCTTGTCCTCAGGGCCTATTGTGAACATCCTGGGGAACCTCCATTGTCCCCAGAGCCCATTGTGAGATCCTGTGGAGCCCCTTGTCCCCAGGTCCCATTGTGACATCCTGGGGACCCCCTGTATTCCCAGGGCCCATTGTGACGTCCCAGGACCCCACATTGTCCCCAGGGCCCATTGTGGCATCCTGGGGACCTCCTTGTCCACAGGACCCATCGTGGCACCGTGGGGACCTCCCTTGTCACTGGGGACCCATTGTGACACCATGGGGACCTCCCATTGTCCTCAGGGCCCATTGAGACATCCTGGGGACCCCCTTTGTCACTGGGGACCCATTGTGACATCCCAGGAACCCCATTGTGCCAAGGGCCCATTGTGACATCCTGGGGACCCCCCTTTGTCTCCAGGACGCATTGTGACACCGTGGGGACCTCATTAGTCCCCAGGGCCCATTGTGACATCCTAGGGACCTCCCTTTGTCCCCAGGGCTCATTGTGGCTCCATGGAGACCCCCCCTTGTCACTGGGGACCCATTGTGACACCATGGAGACCCCCCCTTGTTCTCAGGGTCTATTGTCACATCCTGGGCACCCCCCATTGTCCCCAAGACCCATTGTGACATCCTGGCCACCCCCTTGCTCCCAGGGCCCATCGTGGCACCATGGGGACGCCCCCTTTGTCCCCAGGGCCCATTGTAGCACCATGGGGACCGCGTTTGACCCCAGGGCCCATTGTGGCACCATGGCAACCACTTTTGTCCCCAGGGCCCATTGTGACATTCTAGGACCCCACTTTGTCCCCAGGGCCTATTGTGACACCATGGGGACCCCTCCTTGTCACTGGGGACCCATTGTGACACCATGGGGACCCCCCCTTGTCCTCAGGACTCATTTTCACATCCTGGGCACCCCCCATTGTCCCCAGGGCCCATTGTGACATCCTGGGGATCCCTCATTGTCCCCAGGGCCCATTGTGACATCCCAGAACCTCCTATTGTCCCCAAGGCCCATTGTGACAGCCTGGGGACCCCCATAGTCCCCAGGGCCCATTGTGACATTCCAGGACCCCCCATTGTCCCCAGGGCCCATTGTGACATCCTCGGCACCCCCTTGTCCGCAGGGCCCATTGTGACATTCAGGGGACCCCTCTTTGTCCCCAGGGCCCATTGTGACATCCTGGGGACCCCCCCTTGTCACTGGGGCCCATGGTGACGTCCCAGGACCCCCCATTGTCCCCAGGGCCCATTGTGACATCCTGGGGATCCCTCCTTGTGCCCAGGGCCCATTGTGACGTCCCAGGACTCCCCATTGTCCCCAGGGCCCATTGTGACATTCAGGGCACCCCCTTGTCCCCAGGGCCCATTGTGACATTCCGGAGACGCCTCTTTGTACCCAGGGCACATTGTGACATCTTGGGGACCCCCCCTTGTCACTGGGGCCCATTGTGACGTCCCAGGACCCCCATTGTCCCCAGGGCCCATTGTGACATCCTGGGGATCCCTCCTTGTCCCCAGGGCCCATTGTAGCACCATGGGGACCGCGTTTGACCCCAGGGCCCATTGTGGCACCATGGCAACCACTTTTGTCCCCAGGGCCCATTGTGACATTCTAGGACCCCACTTTGTCCCCAGGGCCTATTGTGACACCATGGGGACCCCTCCTTGTCACTGGGGACCCATTGTGACACCATGGGGACCCCCCCTTGTCCTCAGGACTCATTTTCACATCCTGGGCACCCCCCATTGTCCCCAGGGCCCATTGTGACATCCTGGGGACCCTCATTGTCCCCAGGGCCCATTGTGACATCCCAGAACCTCCTATTGTCCCCAAGGCCCATTGTGACATCCTGGGGACCCCCATAGTCCCCAGGGCCCATTGTGACATTCCAGGACCCCCCATTGTCCCCAGGGCCCATTGTGACATCCTCGGCACCCCCTTGTCCGCAGGGCCCATTGTGACATTCAGGGGACCCCTCTTTGTCCCCAGGGCCCATTGTGACATCCTGGGGACCCCCCCTTGTCACTGGGGCCCATGGTGACATCCCAGGACCCCCCATCGTCCCCAGGGCCCATTGTGACGTCCCAGGACCCCACATTGTCCCCAGGGCCCATTGTGACACCATGGGGACCCTCCTTGTCACTGGGGACCCATTCCGACACCCTGGGGAGCCCCCCTTGTCCTCAGGGCCCATTGTGACATTATGGGCACCCCCATTTGTCCCCCGGGACCATTGTAACACCGTGGGGACCCCCTTTGTCCCCAGGGCCCATTGTGACACTGTGAGGACCCCCCTTGTCCCCAGGGCCTATTATTCCGTCCCGGGACCCCCATTGTCCCCAGGGCCCATTGTGACACCTTGGGGACCCCCCTTGTCACTGGGGACCCATTGTGACACCATGGGAACCACCCCTTGTCCTCAGGCCCCATTGTGACATCCTGGGGACCCCCTTTGTCCCCAGGGCCCATTGTGATGTCCCAGGACCCCACATTGTCCCCAGGGCCCATTGTGACATCCTGGGGAGCCTCTTTGTCCCCAGGGCCCATTGTGACATCCTGGGGACCCCCTTTGTCCCCAGGGCCCATTGTGATGTCCCATGACCCCACATTGTCCCCAGGGCCCATTGTGACGTCCCAGGACCCCATATTGTCCCCAGGGCCCATTGTGACATCCTGGGGACCTCCCATTGTCCTCAGTGCCCATTGAGACATCCTGGGGACCCCCTTTGTCACTGGGGACCCATTGTGACATTCCAGGAACCCCATTGTCCCAAGGGCCCATTGTGACATCCAGGGGACCCCCCTTTGTCTCCAGGACGCATTGTGACACCGTGGGGACCTCATTAGTCCCCGGGGCTCATTGTGACATCCTAGGGACCTCCCTTTGTCCCCAGGGCTCATTGTGGCACCATGGGGACCCCCTTTGTCACTGTGGCACATTGTGATATCCCAGAACCCCACTTTGTCCCCATGGCCCATTTTGACATCCTGGGGACCCCCTTTCTCCCCAGGGGCCATTGTGACATTCAGGGGACCCCCCCTTGTCCCCATGGCCCATTGTAACGTCCCAGGACCCCTCCTTGTCCCCAGGGCCCATTGTGACATCATGGGGACCCCCATTTGTCACTGGGGCTCATTGAGACATCGTGGGGACCAATTTTGTCCCCAGGGCCCATTGTGACGTCCCAGGTCCTCCCGTTGTCCCCAGGGCCCATTGTGACATTCAGGGGACCCCCCTTTGTCACTGGGGCCCATTGTGACATCCCAGGACCCCCCATTGTCCCCAGGGCCCATTGTGACATTCAGGGGACCCCGCTTTGTCACTGGGGCCCATTGTGACATCCCAGGACCCCCCATTGTCCCCAGAGCCCATTGTGACATCCTGGAGACCCCCTTAGTCTCCAGGGCCCATTGTGATGTCCCAGGACCCCCCATTGTCCCCAGGGTCCATTGTTACATCCTGGGTACCCCCTTGTCCCCAGGACCCATCGTGACACCATGGGGAGCCTCCCTTGTCCTCAGGGCCCATTGTGACATCCTGGGCACCCCCCTTTGTCCCCCGAGACCATTGTAACACCGTGGGGACCCCCCTTGTCCCAAGGGCCTATTGTTACGTCCCAGGACCCCCACTGTCCCCAGGGCCCATTGTGACACTTGAGGACGCCCCTTGTCACTGGGGAACCATTGTGACACCATGGGGACCACCCCTTGTCCTCAAGGCCTATTGTGAACATCCTGGGGAACCTCCATTGTCCCCAGAGCCCATTGTGAGATCCTGTGGAGCCCCTTGTCCCCAGGTCCCATTGTGACATCCTGGGGACCCCCTGTATTCCCAGGGCCCATTGTGACGTCCCAGGACCCCACATTGTCCCCAGGGCCCATTGTGGCATCCTGGGGACCTCCTTGTCCACAGGACCCATCGTGGCACCGTGGGGACCTCCCTTGTCACTGGGGACCCATTGTGACACCATGGGGACCTCCCATTGTCCTCAGGGCCCATTGAGACATCCTGGGGACCCCCTTTGTCACTGGGGACCCATTGTGACATCCCAGGAACCCCATTGTGCCAAGGGCCCATTGTGACATCCTGGGGACCCCCCTTTGTCTCCAGGACGCATTGTGACACCGTGGGGACCTCATTAGTCCCCAGGGCCCATTGTGACATCCTAGGGACCTCCCTTTGTCCCCAGGGCTCATTGTGGCTCCATGGAGACCCCCCCTTGTCACTGGGGACCCATTGTGACACCATGGAGACCCCCCCTTGTTCTCAGGGTCTATTGTCACATCCTGGGCACCCCCCATTGTCCCCAAGACCCATTGTGACATCCTGGCCACCCCCTTGCTCCCAGGGCCCATCGTGGCACCATGGGGACGCCCCCTTTGTCCCCAGGGCCCATTGTAGCACCATGGGGACCGCGTTTGACCCCAGGGCCCATTGTGGCACCATGGCAACCACTTTTGTCCCCAGGGCCCATTGTGACATTCTAGGACCCCACTTTGTCCCCAGGGCCTATTGTGACACCATGGGGACCCCTCCTTGTCACTGGGGAACCATTGTGACACCATGGGGACCCCCCCTTGTCCTCAGGACTCATTTTCACATCCTGGGCACCCCCCATTGTCCCCAGGGCCCATTGTGACATCCTGGGGATCCCTCATTGTCCCCAGGGCCCATTGTGACATCCCAGAACCTCCTATTGTCCCCAAGGCCCATTGTGACAGCCTGGGGACCCCCATAGTCCCCAGGGCCCATTGTGACATTCCAGGACCCCCCATTGTCCCCAGGGCCCATTGTGACATCCTCGGCACCCCCTTGTCCGCAGGGCCCATTGTGACATTCAGGGGACCCCTCTTTGTCCCCAGGGCCCATTGTGACATCCTGGGGACCCCCCCTTGTCACTGGGGCCCATGGTGACGTCCCAGGACCCCCCATTGTCCCCAGGGCCCATTGTGACATCCTGGGGATCCCTCATTGTCCCCAGGGCCCATTGTGACGTCCCAGGACTCCCCATTGTCCCCAGGGCCCATTGTGACATTCAGGGCACCCCCTTGTCCCCAGGGCCCATTGTGACATTCCGGGGACGCCTCTTTGTACCCAGGGCACATTGTGACATCTTGGGGACCCCCCCTTGTCACTGGGGCCCATTGTGACGTCCCAGGACCCCCATTGTCCCCAGGGCCCATTGTGACATCCTGGGGATCCCTCCTTGTCCCCAGGGCCCATTGTAGCACCATGGGGACCGCGTTTGACCCCAGGGCCCATTGTGGCACCATGGCAACCACTTTTGTCCCCAGGGCCCATTGTGACATTCTAGGACCCCACTTTGTCCCCAGGGCCTATTGTGACACCATGGGGACCCCTCCTTGTCACTGGGGAACCATTGTGACACCATGGGGACCCCCCCTTGTCCTCAGGACTCATTTTCACATCCTGGGCACCCCCCATTGTCCCCAGGGCCCATTGTGACATCCTGGGGACCCTCATTGTCCCCAGGGCCCATTGTGACATCCCAGAACCTCCTATTGTCCCCAAGGCCCATTGTGACATCCTGGGGACCCCCATAGTCCCCAGGGCCCATTGTGACACTTGAGGACGCCCCTTGTCACTGGGGACCCATTGTGACACCATGGGAACCACCCCTTGTCCTCAGGCCCCATTGTGACATCCTGGGGACCCCCTTTGTCCCCAGGGCCCATTGTGATGTCCCAGGACCCCACATTGTCCCCAGGGCCCATTGTGACATCCTGGGGAGCCTCTTTGTCCCCAGGGCCCATTGTGACATCCTGGGGACCCCCTTTGTCCCCAGGGCCCATTGTGATGTCCCATGACCCCACATTGTCCCCAGGGCCCATTGTGACGTCCCAGGACCCCATATTGTCCCCAGGGCCCATTGTGACATCCTGGGGACCTCCCATTGTCCTCAGTGCCCATTGAGACATCCTGGGGACCCCCTTTGTCACTGGGGACCCATTGTGACATTCCAGGAACCCCATTGTCCCAAGGGCCCATTGTGACATCCAGGGGACCCCCCTTTGTCTCCAGGACGCATTGTGACACCGTGGGGACCTCATTAGTCCCCGGGGCTCATTGTGACATCCTAGGGACCTCCCTTTGTCCCCAGGGCTCATTGTGGCACCATGGGGACCCCCTTTGTCACTGTGGCACATTGTGATATCCCAGAACCCCACTTTGTCCCCATGGCCCATTTTGACATCCTGGGGACCCCCTTTCTCCCCAGGGGCCATTGTGACATTCAGGGGACCCCCCCTTGTCCCCATGGCCCATTGTAACGTCCCAGGACCCCTCCTTGTCCCCAGGGCCCATTGTGACATCATGGGGACCCCCATTTGTCACTGGGGCTCATTGAGACATCGTGGGGACCAATTTTGTCCCCAGGGCCCATTGTGACGTCCCAGGTCCTCCCGTTGTCCCCAGGGCCCATTGTGACATTCAGGGGACCCCCCTTTGTCACTGGGGCCCATTGTGACATCCCAGGACCCCCCATTGTCCCCAGGGCCCATTGTGACATTCAGGGGACCCCGCTTTGTCACTGGGGCCCATTGTGACATCCCAGGACCCCCCATTGTCCCCAGAGCCCATTGTGACATCCTGGAGACCCCCTTAGTCTCCAGGGCCCATTGTGATGTCCCAGGACCCCCCATTGTCCCCAGGGTCCATTGTTACATCCTGGGTACCCCCTTGTCCCCAGGACCCATCGTGACACCATGGGGAGCCTCCCTTGTCCTCAGGGCCCATTGTGACATCCTGGGCACCCCCCTTTGTCCCCCGAGACCATTGTAACACCGTGGGGACCCCCCTTGTCCCAAGGGCCTATTGTTACGTCCCAGGACCCCCACTGTCCCCAGGGCCCATTGTGACACTTGAGGACGCCCCTTGTCACTGGGGAACCATTGTGACACCATGGGGACCACCCCTTGTCCTCAAGGCCTATTGTGAACATCCTGGGGAACCTCCATTGTCCCCAGAGCCCATTGTGAGATCCTGTGGAGCCCCTTGTCCCCAGGTCCCATTGTGACATCCTGGGGACCCCCTGTATTCCCAGGGCCCATTGTGACGTCCCAGGACCCCACATTGTCCCCAGGGCCCATTGTGGCATCCTGGGGACCTCCTTGTCCACAGGACCCATCGTGGCACCGTGGGGACCTCCCTTGTCACTGGGGACCCATTGTGACACCATGGGGACCTCCCATTGTCCTCAGGGCCCATTGAGACATCCTGGGGACCCCCTTTGTCACTGGGGACCCATTGTGACATCCCAGGAACCCCATTGTGCCAAGGGCCCATTGTGACATCCTGGGGACCCCCCTTTGTCTCCAGGACGCATTGTGACACCGTGGGGACCTCATTAGTCCCCAGGGCCCATTGTGACATCCTAGGGACCTCCCTTTGTCCCCAGGGCTCATTGTGGCTCCATGGAGACCCCCCCTTGTCACTGGGGACCCATTGTGACACCATGGAGACCCCCCCTTGTTCTCAGGGTCTATTGTCACATCCTGGGCACCCCCCATTGTCCCCAAGACCCATTGTGACATCCTGGCCACCCCCTTGCTCCCAGGGCCCATCGTGGCACCATGGGGACGCCCCCTTTGTCCCCAGGGCCCATTGTAGCACCATGGGGACCGCGTTTGACCCCAGGGCCCATTGTGGCACCATGGCAACCACTTTTGTCCCCAGGGCCCATTGTGACATTCTAGGACCCCACTTTGTCCCCAGGGCCTATTGTGACACCATGGGGACCCCTCCTTGTCACTGGGGAACCATTGTGACACCATGGGGACCCCCCCTTGTCCTCAGGACTCATTTTCACATCCTGGGCACCCCCCATTGTCCCCAGGGCCCATTGTGACATCCTGGGGATCCCTCATTGTCCCCAGGGCCCATTGTGACATCCCAGAACCTCCTATTGTCCCCAAGGCCCATTGTGACAGCCTGGGGACCCCCATAGTCCCCAGGGCCCATTGTGACATTCCAGGACCCCCCATTGTCCCCAGGGCCCATTGTGACATCCTCGGCACCCCCTTGTCCGCAGGGCCCATTGTGACATTCAGGGGACCCCTCTTTGTCCCCAGGGCCCATTGTGACATCCTGGGGACCCCCCCTTGTCACTGGGGCCCATGGTGACGTCCCAGGACCCCCCATTGTCCCCAGGGCCCATTGTGACATCCTGGGGATCCCTCATTGTCCCCAGGGCCCATTGTGACGTCCCAGGACTCCCCATTGTCCCCAGGGCCCATTGTGACATTCAGGGCACCCCCTTGTCCCCAGGGCCCATTGTGACATTCCGGGGACGCCTCTTTGTACCCAGGGCACATTGTGACATCTTGGGGACCCCCCCTTGTCACTGGGGCCCATTGTGACGTCCCAGGACCCCCATTGTCCCCAGGGCCCATTGTGACATCCTGGGGATCCCTCCTTGTCCCCAGGGCCCATTGTAGCACCATGGGGACCGCGTTTGACCCCAGGGCCCATTGTGGCACCATGGCAACCACTTTTGTCCCCAGGGCCCATTGTGACATTCTAGGACCCCACTTTGTCCCCAGGGCCTATTGTGACACCATGGGGACCCCTCCTTGTCACTGGGGAACCATTGTGACACCATGGGGACCCCCCCTTGTCCTCAGGACTCATTTTCACATCCTGGGCACCCCCCATTGTCCCCAGGGCCCATTGTGACATCCTGGGGACCCTCATTGTCCCCAGGGCCCATTGTGACATCCCAGAACCTCCTATTGTCCCCAAGGCCCATTGTGACATCCTGGGGACCCCCATAGTCCCCAGGGCCCATTGTGACATTCCAGGACCCCCCATTGTCCCCAGGGCCCATTGTGACATCCTCGGCACCCCCTTGTCCGCAGGGCCCATTGTGACATTCAGGGGACCCCTCTTTGTCCCCAGGGCCCATTGTGACATCCTGGGGACCCCCCCTTGTCACTGGGGCCCATGGTGACGTCCCAGGACCCCCCATCGTCCCCAGGGCCCATTGTGACGTCCCAGGACCCCACATTGTCCCCAGGGCCCATTGTGACACCATGGGGACCCTCCTTGTCACTGGGGACCCATTCCGACACCCTGGGGAGCCCCCCTTGTCCTCAGGGCCCATTGTGACATTATGGGCACCCCCATTTGTCCCCCGGGACCATTGTAACACCGTGGGGACCCCCTTTGTCCCCAGGGCCCATTGTGACACTGTGAGGACCCCCCTTGTCCCCAGGGCCTATTATTCCGTCCCGGGACCCCCATTGTCCCCAGGGCCCATTGTGACACCTTGGGGACCCCCCTTGTCACTGGGGACCCATTGTGACACCATGGGAACCACCCCTTGTCCTCAGGCCCCATTGTGACATCCTGGGGACCCCCTTTGTCCCCAGGGCCCATTGTGATGTCCCAGGACCCCACATTGTCCCCAGGGCCCATTGTGACATCCTGGGGAGCCTCTTTGTCCCCAGGGCCCATTGTGACATCCTGGGGACCCCCTTTGTCCCCAGGGCCCATTGTGATGTCCCATGACCCCACATTGTCCCCAGGGCCCATTGTGACGTCCCAGGACCCCATATTGTCCCCAGGGCCCATTGTGACATCCTGGGGACCTCCCATTGTCCTCAGTGCCCATTGAGACATCCTGGGGACCCCCTTTGTCACTGGGGACCCATTGTGACATTCCAGGAACCCCATTGTCCCAAGGGCCCATTGTGACATCCAGGGGACCCCCCTTTGTCTCCAGGACGCATTGTGACACCGTGGGGACCTCATTAGTCCCCGGGGCTCATTGTGACATCCTAGGGACCTCCCTTTGTCCCCAGGGCTCATTGTGGCACCATGGGGACCCCCTTTGTCACTGTGGCACATTGTGATATCCCAGAACCCCACTTTGTCCCCATGGCCCATTTTGACATCCTGGGGACCCCCTTTCTCCCCAGGGGCCATTGTGACATTCAGGGGACCCCCCCTTGTCCCCATGGCCCATTGTAACGTCCCAGGACCCCTCCTTGTCCCCAGGGCCCATTGTGACATCATGGGGACCCCCATTTGTCACTGGGGCTCATTGAGACATCGTGGGGACCAATTTTGTCCCCAGGGCCCATTGTGATGTCCCAGGTCCTCCCGTTGTCCCCAGGGCCCATTGTGACATTCAGGGGACCCCCCTTTGTCACTGGGGCCCATTGTGACATCCCAGGACCCCCCATTGTCCCCAGGGCCCATTGAGACATCCTGGGGACCCCTCTTTGTCCCCAGGAACCATTGTGACGTCCCAGGACCCCCCATTGTCCCCAGAGCCCATTGTGACATCCTGGAGACCCCCTTAGTCTCCAGGGCCCATTGTGATGTCCCAGGACCCCCCATTGTCCCCAGGGTCCATTGTTACATCCTGGGTACCCCCTTGTCCCCAGGACCCATCGTGACACCATGGGGAGCCTCCCTTGTCCTCAGGGCCCATTGTGACATCCTGGGCACCCCCCTTTGTCCCCCGAGACCATTGTAACACCGTGGGGACCCCCCTTGTCCCAAGGGCCTATTGTTACGTCCCAGGACCCCCACTGTCCCCAGGGCCCATTGTGACACTTGAGGACGCCCCTTGTCACTGGGGAACCATTGTGACACCATGGGGACCACCCCTTGTCCTCAGGGCCTATTGTGAACATCCTGGGGAACCTCCATTGTCCCCAGAGCCCATTGTGAGATCCTGTGGAGCCCCTTGTCCCCAGGTCCCATTGTGACATCCTGGGGACCCCCTGTATTCCCAGGGCCCATTGTGACGTCCCAGGACCCCACATTGTCCCCAGGGCCCATTGTGGCATCCTGGGGACCTCCTTGTCCACAGGACCCATCGTGGCACCGTGGGGACCTCCCTTGTCACTGGGGACCCATTGTGACACCATGGGGACCTCCCATTGTCCTCAGGGCCCATTGAGACATCCTGGGGACCCCCTTTGTCACTGGGGACCCATTGTGACATCCCAGGAACCCCATTGTGCCAAGGGCCCATTGTGACATCCTGGGGACCCCCCTTTGTCTCCAGGACGCATTGTGACACCGTGGGGACCTCATTAGTCCCCAGGGCCCATTGTGACATCCTAGGGACCTCCCTTTGTCCCCAGGGCTCATTGTGGCTCCATGGAGACCCCCCCTTGTCACTGGGGACCCATTGTGACACCATGGAGATCCCCCCTTGTCCTCAGGGTCCATTGTGACATCCTGGGCACCCCCCATTGTCCCCAGGACCCATTGTGACATCCTGGCCACCCCCTTGCTCCCAGGGCCCATCGTGGCACCATGGGGACACCCCCTTTGTCCCCAGGGCCCATTGTAGCACCATGGGGACCGCGTTTGACCCCAGGGCCCATTGTGGCACCATGGCAACCACTTTTGTCCCCAGGGCCCATTGTGACATTCTAGGACCCCACTTTGTCCCCAGGGCCTATTGTGACACCATGGGGACCCCTCCTTGTCACTGGGGACCCATTGTGACACCATGGGGACCCCCCCTTGTCCTCAGGACTCATTTTCACATCCTGGGCACCCCTCATTGTCCCCAGGGCCCATTGTGACATCCTGGGGACCCTCATTGTCCCCAGGGCCCATTGTGACATCCCAGAACCTCCTATTGTCCCCAAGGCCCATTGTGACATCCTGGGGACCCCCATAGTCCCCAGGGCCCATTGTGACATTCCAGGACCCCCCATTGTCCCCAGGGCCCATTGTGACACCTTGGGGACCCCCCTTGTCACTGGGGACCCATTGTGACACCATGGGGACCACCCCTTGTCCTCAGGGCCTATTGTGAACATCCTGGGGAACCTCTATTTTCCCCAGAGTCCATTGAGAGATCCTGGGGACCCCCTTGTCCCCAGGTCCCATTGTGACATCCTGGGGAGCCTCTTTTTCCCCAGGGCCCATTGTGACATCCTGGGGACCCCCCCTTGTCACTGGGGCCCATGGTGACGTCCCAGGACCCCACATTGTCCCCAGGGCCCATTGTGACATCCCAGGACCCCCTTGTCCCCAGGACCCATCGTGACACCATGGGGACCCTCCTTGTCACTGGGGACCCATTCCGACACCCTGGGGAGCCCCCCTTGTCCTAGGGCCCATTGTGACATTATGGGCACCCCCATTTGTCCCCCGGGACCATTGTAACACCGTGGGGACCCCCTTTGTCCCCAGGGCCTATTATTCCGTCCCGGGACCCCCATTGTCCCCAGGGCCCATTGTGACACCTTGGGGACCCCCCTTGTCACTGGGGACCCATTGTGACACCATGGGAACCACCCCTTGTCCTCAGGCCCCATTGTGACATCCTGGGGACCCCCTTTGTCCCCAGGGCCCATTGTGATGTCCCAGGACCCCACATTGTCCCCAGGGCCCATTGTGACATCCTGGGGAGCCTCTTTGTCCCCAGGGCCCATTGTGACATCCTGGGGACCCCCTTTGTCCCCAGGGCCCATTGTGATGTCCCATGACCCCACATTGTCCCCAGGGCCCATTGTGACGTCCCAGGACCCCCCATTGTCCCCAGGGCCCATTGTGACATCCTGGGGACCTCCCATTGTCCTCAGTGCCCATTGAGACATCCTGGGGACCCCCTTTGTCACTGGGGACCCATTGTGACATCCCAGGAACCCCATTGTCCCAAGGGCCCATTGTGACATCCAGGGGACCCCCCTTTGTCTCCAGGACGCATTGTGACACCGTGGGGACCTCATTAGTCCCCGGGGCCCATTGTGACATCCTAGGGACCTCCCTTTTTCCCCAGGGCTCATTGTGGCACCATGGGGACCCCCTTTGTCACTGTGGCACATTGTGATATCCCAGAACCCCACTTTGTCCCCATGGCCCATTTTGACATCCTGGGGACCCCCTTTCTCCCCAGGGGCCATTGTGACATTCAGGGGACCCCCCCATGTCCCCATGGCCCATTGTAACGTCCCAGGACCCCTCCTTGTCCCCAGGGCCCATTGTGACATCATGGGGACCCCCATTTGTCACTGGGGCTCATTGAGACATCGTGGGGACCAATTTTGTCCCCAGGGCCCATTGTGACGTCCCAGGTCCTCCCGTTGTCCCCAGGGCCCATTGTGACATTCAGGGGACCCCCCTTTGTCACTGGGGCCCATTGTGACATACCAGGACCCCCCATTGTCCCCAGAGCCCATTGTGAGATCCTGTGGAGCCCCTTGTCCCCAGGCCCCATTGTGACATCCTGGGGACCCCCTGTATTCCCAGGGCCCATTGTGACGTCCCAGGACCCCACATTGTCCCCAGGGCCCATTGTGGCATCCTGGGGACCTCCTTGTCCACAGGACCCATCGTGGCACCGTGGGGACCTCCCTTGTCACTGGGGACCCATTGTGACACCATGGGGACCTCCCATTGTCCTCAGGGCCCATTGAGACATCCTGGGAACCCCCTTTGTCACTGGGGACCCATTGTGACATCCCAGGAACCCCATTGTGCCAAGGGCCCATTGTGACATCCTGGGGACCCCCCTTTGTCTCCAGGACGCATTGTGACACCGTGGGGACCTCATTAGTCCCCAGGGCCCATTGTGACATCCTAGGGACCTCCCTTTGTCCCCAGGGCTCATTGTGGCTCCATGGAGACCCCCCCTTGTCTCCAGGGCCCATTGTGACATTCAGGGGACCCCTCTTTGTCCCCAGGGTCCATTGTGACATCCTGGGCACCCCCCATTGTCCCCAGGACCCATTGTGACATCCTGGCCACCCCCTTGCTCCCAGGGCCCATCGTGGCACCATGGGGACACCCCCTTTGTCCCCAGGGCCCATTGTAGCACCATGGGGACCGCGTTTGACCCCAGGGCCCATTGTGGCACCATGGCAACCACTTTTGTCCCCAGGGCCCATTGTGACATTCTAGGACCCCACTTTGTCCCCAGGGCCTATTGTGACACCATGGGGACCCCTCCTTGTCACTGGGGACCCATTGTGACACCATGGGGACCCCCCTTGTCCTCAGGACTCATTTTCACATCCTGGGCACCCCTCATTGTCCCCAGGGCCCATTGTGACATCCTGGGGACCCTCATTGTCCCCAGGGCCCATTGTGACATCCCAGAACCTCCTATTGTCCCCAAGGCCCATTGTGACATCCTGGGGACCCCCATAGTCCCCAGGGCCCATTGTGACATTCCAGGACCCCCCATTGTCCCCAGGGCCCATTGTGACATCCTCGGCACCCCCTTGTCCGCAGGGCCCATTGTGACATTCAGGGGACCCCTCTTTGTCCCCAGGGCCCATTGTGACATCCTGGGGACCCCCCCTTGTCACTGGGGCCCATGGTGACGTCCCAAGACCCCCCATTGTCCCCAGGGCCCATTGTGACATCCTGGGGATCCCTCATTGTCCCCAGGGCCCATTGTGACATCCAGAACCTCCTATTGTCCCCAAGGCGCATTGTGACATCCTGGGGACCCCCATAGTCCCCAGGGCCCATTGTGACATTCCAGGACCCCCCATTGTCCCCAGGGCCCATTGTGACATCCTCGGCACCCCCTTGTCCGCAGGGCCCATGTGACATTCAGGGGACCCCTCTTTGTCCCCAGGGCCCATTGTGACATCCTGGGGACCCCCCCTTGTCACTGGGGCCCATGGTGACATCCCAGGACCCCCCATTGTCCCCAGGGCCCATTGTGACATCCTGGGGATCCCTCCTTGTGCCCAGGGCCCATTGTGACGTCCCAGGACTCCCCATTGTCCCCAGGGCCCATTGTGACATTCAGGGCACCCCCTTGTCCCCAGGGCCCATTGTGACATTCCGGGGACGCCTCTTTGTACCCAGGGCACATTGTGACATCTTGGGGACCCCCCCTTGTCACTGGGGCCCATTGTGACGTCCCAGGACCCCATTGTCCCCAGGGCCCATTGTGACATCCTGGGGATCCCTCCTTGTCCCCAGGGCCCATTGTAGCACCATGGGGACCGCGTTTGACCCCAGTGCCCATTGTGGCACCATGGCAACCACTTTTGTCCCCAGGGCCCATTGTGACATTCTAGGACCCCACTTTGTCCCCAGGGCCTATTGTGACACCATGGGGACCCCTCCTTGTCACTGGGGAACCATTGTGACACCATGGGGACCCCCCCTTGTCCTCAGGACTCATTTTCACATCCTGGGCACCCCCCATTGTCCCCAGGGCCCATTGTGACATCCTGGGGACCCTCATTGTCCCCAGGGCCCATTGTGACATCCCAGAACCTCCTATTGTCCCCAAGGCCCATTGTGACATCCTGGGGACCCCCATAGTCCCCAGGGCCCATTGTGACATTCCAGGACCCCCCATTGTCCCCAGGGCCCATTGTGACATCCTCGGCACCCCCTTGTCCGCAGGGCCCATTGTGACATTCAGGGGACCCCTCTTTGTCCCCAGGGCCCATTGTGAACATCCTGGGGACGCCCCCTTGTCACTGGGGCCCATGGTGACGTCCCAAGACCCCCCATTGTCCCCAGGGCCCATTGTGACATCCTGGGGATCCCTCATTGTCCCCAGGGCCCATTGTGACATCCCAGAACCTCCTATTGTCCCCAAGGCCCATTGTGACATCCTGGGGACCCCCATAGTCCCCAGGGCCCATTGTGACATTCCAGGACCCCACATTGTCCCCAGGGCCCATTGTGACATCCTCGGCACCCCCTTGTCCGCAGGGCCCATTGTGACATTCAGGGGACCCCTCTTTGTCCCCAGGGCCCATTGTGACATCCTGGGGACCCCCCCTTGTCACTGGGGCCCATGGTGACGTCCCAGGACCCCCCATTGTCCCCAGGGCCCATTGTGACGTCCCAGGACCCCACATTGTCCCCAGGGCCCATTGTGACATCCCAGGACCCCCTTGTCCCCAGGACCCATCGTGACACCATGGGGACCCTCCTTGTCACTGGGGACCCATTCCGACACCCTGGGGAGCCCCCCTTGTCCTCAGGGCCCATTGTGACATTATGGGCACCCCCATTTGTCCCCCGGGACCATTGTAACACCATGGGGACCCCCTTTGTCCCCAGGGCCCATTGTGACACTGTGGGGACCCCCCTTGTCCCCAGGGCCTATTATTCCGTCCCGGGACCCCCATTGTCCCCAGGGCCCATTGTGACACCTTGGGGACCCCCCTTATCACTGGGGACCCATTGTGACACCATGGGAACCACCCCTTGTCCTCAGGCCCCATTGTGACATCCTGGGGACCCCCTTTGTCCCCAGGGCCCATTGTGATGTCCCAGGACCCCACATTGTCCCCAGGGCCCATTGTGACATCCTGGGGAGCCTCTTTGTCCCCAGGGCCCATTGTGACATCCTGGGGACCCCCTTTGTCCCCAGGGCCCATTGTGATGTCCCATGACCCCACATTGTCCCCAGGGCTCATTGTGACGTCCCAGGACCCCCCATTGTCCCCAGGGCCCATTGTGACATCCTGGGGACCTCCCATTGTCCTCAGTGCCCATTGAGACATCCTGGGGACCCCCTTTGTCACTGGGGACCCATTGTGACATCCCAGGAACCCCATTGTCCCAAGGGCCCATTGTGACATCCAGGGGACCCCCCTTTGTCTCCAGGACGCATTGTGACACCGTGGGGACCTCATTAGTCCCCGGGGCCCATTGTGACATCCTAGGGACCTCCCTTTGTCCCCAGGGCTCATTGTGGCACCATGGGGACCCCCTTTGTCACTGTGGCACATTGTGATATCCCAGAACCCCACTTTGTCCCCATGGCCCATTTTGACATCCTGGGGACCCCCTTTCTCCCCAGGGGCCATTGTGACATTCAGGGGACCCCCCCTTGTCCCCATGGCCCATTGTAACGTCCCAGGACCCCCCATTGTCCCCAGGGCCCATTGTGACATTCAGGGGACCCCGCTTTGTCACTGGGGCCCATTGTGACATCCCAGGACCCCCCATTGTCCCCAGAGCCCATTGTGACATCCTGGAGACCCCCTTAGTCTCCAGGGCCCATTGTGATGTCCCAGGACCCCCCATTGTCCCCAGGGTCCATTGTTACATCCTGGGTACCCCCTTGTCCCCAGGACCCATCGTGACACCATGGGGAGCCTCCCTTGTCCTCAGGGCCCATTGTGACATCCTGGGCACCCCCCTTTGTCCCCCGAGACCATTGTAACACCGTGGGGACCCCCCTTGTCCCAAGGGCCTATTGTTACGTCCCAGGACCCCCACTGTCCCCAGGGCCCATTGTGACACTTGAGGACGCCCCTTGTCACTGGGGAACCATTGTGACACCATGGGGACCACCCCTTGTCCTCAAGGCCTATTGTGAACATCCTGGGGAACCTCCATTGTCCCCAGAGCCCATTGTGAGATCCTGTGGAGCCCCTTGTCCCCAGGTCCCATTGTGACATCCTGGGGACCCCCTGTATTCCCAGGGCCCATTGTGACGTCCCAGGACCCCACATTGTCCCCAGGGCCCATTGTGGCATCCTGGGGACCTCCTTGTCCACAGGACCCATCGTGGCACCGTGGGGACCTCCCTTGTCACTGGGGACCCATTGTGACACCATGGGGACCTCCCATTGTCCTCAGGGCCCATTGAGACATCCTGGGGACCCCCTTTGTCACTGGGGACCCATTGTGACATCCCAGGAACCCCATTGTGCCAAGGGCCCATTGTGACATCCTGGGGACCCCCCTTTGTCTCCAGGACGCATTGTGACACAGTGGGGACCTCATTAGTCCCCAGGGCCCATTGTGACATCCTAGGGACCTCCCTTTGTCCCCAGGGCTCATTGTGGCTCCATGGAGACCCCCCCTTGTCACTGGGGACCCATTGTGACACCATGGAGACCCCCCCTTGTTCTCAGGGTCTATTGTCACATCCTGGGCACCCCCCATTGTCCCCAAGACCCATTGTGACATCCTGGCCACCCCCTTGCTCCCAGGGCCCATCGTGGCACCATGGGGACGCCCCCTTTGTCCCCAGGGCCCATTGTAGCACCATGGGGACCGCGTTTGACCCCAGGGCCCATTGTGGCACCATGGCAACCACTTTTGTCCCCAGGGCCCATTGTGACATTCTAGGACCCCACTTTGTCCCCAGGGCCTATTGTGACACCATGGGGACCCCTCCTTGTCACTGGGGACCCATTGTGACACCATGGGGACCCCCCCTTGTCCTCAGGACTCATTTTCACATCCTGGGCACCCCCCATTGTCCCCAGGGCCCATTGTGACATCCTGGGGATCCCTCATTGTCCCCAGGGCCCATTGTGACATCCCAGAACCTCCTATTGTCCCCAAGGCCCATTGTGACAGCCTGGGGACCCCCATAGTCCCCAGGGCCCATTGTGACATTCCAGGACCCCCCATTGTCCCCAGGGCCCATTGTGACATCCTCGGCACCCCCTTGTCCGCAGGGCCCATTGTGACATTCAGGGGACCCCTCTTTGTCCCCAGGGCCCATTGTGACATCCTGGGGACCCCCCCTTGTCACTGGGGCCCATGGTGACGTCCCAGGACCCCCCATTGTCCCCAGGGCCCATTGTGACATCCTGGGGATCCCTCCTTGTGCCCAGGGCCCATTGTGACGTCCCAGGACTCCCCATTGTCCCCAGGGCCCATTGTGACATTCAGGGCACCCCCTTGTCCCCAGGGCCCATTGTGACATTCCGGAGACGCCTCTTTGTACCCAGGGCACATTGTGACATCTTGGGGACCCCCCCTTGTCACTGGGGCCCATTGTGACGTCCCAGGACCCCCATTGTCCCCAGGGCCCATTGTGACATCCTGGGGATCCCTCCTTGTCCTCAGGGCCCATTGTAGCACCATGGGGACCGCGTTTGACCCCAGGGCCCATTGTGGCACCATGGCAACCACTTTTGTCCCCAGGGCCCATTGTGACATTCTAGGACCCCACTTTGTCCCCAGGGCCTATTGTGACACCATGGGGACCCCTCCTTGTCACTGGGGACCCATTGTGACACCATGGGGACCCCCCCTTGTCCTCAGGACTCATTTTCACATCCTGGGCACCCCCCATTGTCCCCAGGGCCCATTGTGACATCCTGGGGACCCTCATTGTCCCCAGGGCCCATTGTGACATCCCAGAACCTCCTATTGTCCCCAAGGCCCATTGTGACATCCTGGGGACCCCCATAGTCCCCAGGGCCCATTGTGACATTCCAGGACCCCCCATTGTCCCCAGGGCCCATTGTGACATCCTCGGCACCCCCTTGTCCGCAGGGCCCATTGTGACATTCAGGGGACCCCTCTTTGTCCCCAGGGCCCATTGTGACATCCTGGGGACCCCCCCTTGTCACTGGGGCCCATGGTGAAGTCCCAGGACCCCCCATTGTCCCCAGGGCCCATTGTGACGTCCCAGGACCCCACATTGTCCCCAGGGCCCATTGTGACATCCTGGGGACGCCCCCTTGTCACTGGGGCCCATGGTGACGTCCCAAGACCCCCCATTGTCCCCAGGGCCCATTGTGACATCCTGGGGATCCCTCATTGTCCCCAGGGCCCATTGTGACATCCCAGAACCTCCTATTGTCCCCAAGGCCCATTGTGACATCCTGGGGACCCCCATAGTCCCCAGGGCCCATTGTGACATTCCAGGACCCCACATTGTCCCCAGGGCCCATTGTGACATCCTCGGCACCCCCTTGTCCGCAGGGCCCATTGTGACATTCAGGGGACCCCTCTTTGTCCCCAGGGCCCATTGTGACATCCTGGGGACCCCCCCTTGTCACTGGGGCCCATGGTGACGTCCCAGGACCCCCCATTGTCCCCAGGGCCCATTGTGACGTCCCAGGACCCCACATTGTCCCCAGGGCCCATTGTGACATCCCAGGACCCCCTTGTCCCCAGGACCCATCGTGACACCATGGGGACCCTCCTTGTCACTGGGGACCCATTCCGACACCCTGGGGAGCCCCCCTTGTCCTCAGGGCCCATTGTGACATTATGGGCACCCCCATTTGTCCCCCGGGACCATTGTAACACCATGGGGACCCCCTTTGTCCCCAGGGCCCATTGTGACACTGTGGGGACCCCCCTTGTCCCCAGGGCCTATTATTCCGTCCCGGGACCCCCATTGTCCCCAGGGCCCATTGTGACACCTTGGGGACCCCCCTTATCACTGGGGACCCATTGTGACACCATGGGAACCACCCCTTGTCCTCAGGCCCCATTGTGACATCCTGGGGACCCCCTTTGTCCCCAGGGCCCATTGTGATGTCCCAGGACCCCACATTGTCCCCAGGGCCCATTGTGACATCCTGGGGAGCCTCTTTGTCCCCAGGGCCCATTGTGACATCCTGGGGACCCCCTTTGTCCCCAGGGCCCATTGTGATGTCCCATGACCCCACATTGTCCCCAGGGCTCATTGTGACGTCCCAGGACCCCCCATTGTCCCCAGGGCCCATTGTGACATCCTGGGGACCTCCCATTGTCCTCAGTGCCCATTGAGACATCCTGGGGACCCCCTTTGTCACTGGGGACCCATTGTGACATCCCAGGAACCCCATTGTCCCAAGGGCCCATTGTGACATCCAGGGGACCCCCCTTTGTCTCCAGGACGCATTGTGACACCGTGGGGACCTCATTAGTCCCCGGGGCCCATTGTGACATCCTAGGGACCTCCCTTTGTCCCCAGGGCTCATTGTGGCACCATGGGGACCCCCTTTGTCACTGTGGCACATTGTGATATCCCAGAACCCCACTTTGTCCCCATGGCCCATTTTGACATCCTGGGGACCCCCTTTCTCCCCAGGGGCCATTGTGACATTCAGGGGACCCCCCCTTGTCCCCATGGCCCATTGTAACGTCCCAGGACCCCCCATTGTCCCCAGGGCCCATTGTGACATTCAGGGGACCCCGCTTTGTCACTGGGGCCCATTGTGACATCCCAGGACCCCCCATTGTCCCCAGAGCCCATTGTGACATCCTGGAGACCCCCTTAGTCTCCAGGGCCCATTGTGATGTCCCAGGACCCCCCATTGTCCCCAGGGTCCATTGTTACATCCTGGGTACCCCCTTGTCCCCAGGACCCATCGTGACACCATGGGGAGCCTCCCTTGTCCTCAGGGCCCATTGTGACATCCTGGGCACCCCCCTTTGTCCCCCGAGACCATTGTAACACCGTGGGGACCCCCCTTGTCCCAAGGGCCTATTGTTACGTCCCAGGACCCCCACTGTCCCCAGGGCCCATTGTGACACTTGAGGACGCCCCTTGTCACTGGGGAACCATTGTGACACCATGGGGACCACCCCTTGTCCTCAAGGCCTATTGTGAACATCCTGGGGAACCTCCATTGTCCCCAGAGCCCATTGTGAGATCCTGTGGAGCCCCTTGTCCCCAGGTCCCATTGTGACATCCTGGGGACCCCCTGTATTCCCAGGGCCCATTGTGACGTCCCAGGACCCCACATTGTCCCCAGGGCCCATTGTGGCATCCTGGGGACCTCCTTGTCCACAGGACCCATCGTGGCACCGTGGGGACCTCCCTTGTCACTGGGGACCCATTGTGACACCATGGGGACCTCCCATTGTCCTCAGGGCCCATTGAGACATCCTGGGGACCCCCTTTGTCACTGGGGACCCATTGTGACATCCCAGGAACCCCATTGTGCCAAGGGCCCATTGTGACATCCTGGGGACCCCCCTTTGTCTCCAGGACGCATTGTGACACAGTGGGGACCTCATTAGTCCCCAGGGCCCATTGTGACATCCTAGGGACCTCCCTTTGTCCCCAGGGCTCATTGTGGCTCCATGGAGACCCCCCCTTGTCACTGGGGACCCATTGTGACACCATGGAGACCCCCCCTTGTTCTCAGGGTCTATTGTCACATCCTGGGCACCCCCCATTGTCCCCAAGACCCATTGTGACATCCTGGCCACCCCCTTGCTCCCAGGGCCCATCGTGGCACCATGGGGACGCCCCCTTTGTCCCCAGGGCCCATTGTAGCACCATGGGGACCGCGTTTGACCCCAGGGCCCATTGTGGCACCATGGCAACCACTTTTGTCCCCAGGGCCCATTGTGACATTCTAGGACCCCACTTTGTCCCCAGGGCCTATTGTGACACCATGGGGACCCCTCCTTGTCACTGGGGACCCATTGTGACACCATGGGGACCCCCCCTTGTCCTCAGGACTCATTTTCACATCCTGGGCACCCCCCATTGTCCCCAGGGCCCATTGTGACATCCTGGGGATCCCTCATTGTCCCCAGGGCCCATTGTGACATCCCAGAACCTCCTATTGTCCCCAAGGCCCATTGTGACAGCCTGGGGACCCCCATAGTCCCCAGGGCCCATTGTGACATTCCAGGACCCCCCATTGTCCCCAGGGCCCATTGTGACATCCTCGGCACCCCCTTGTCCGCAGGGCCCATTGTGACATTCAGGGGACCCCTCTTTGTCCCCAGGGCCCATTGTGACATCCTGGGGACCCCCCCTTGTCACTGGGGCCCATGGTGACGTCCCAGGACCCCCCATTGTCCCCAGGGCCCATTGTGACATCCTGGGGATCCCTCCTTGTGCCCAGGGCCCATTGTGACGTCCCAGGACTCCCCATTGTCCCCAGGGCCCATTGTGACATTCAGGGCACCCCCTTGTCCCCAGGGCCCATTGTGACATTCCGGAGACGCCTCTTTGTACCCAGGGCACATTGTGACATCTTGGGGACCCCCCCTTGTCACTGGGGCCCATTGTGACGTCCCAGGACCCCCATTGTCCCCAGGGCCCATTGTGACATCCTGGGGATCCCTCCTTGTCCTCAGGGCCCATTGTAGCACCATGGGGACCGCGTTTGACCCCAGGGCCCATTGTGGCACCATGGCAACCACTTTTGTCCCCAGGGCCCATTGTGACATTCTAGGACCCCACTTTGTCCCCAGGGCCTATTGTGACACCATGGGGACCCCTCCTTGTCACTGGGGACCCATTGTGACACCATGGGGACCCCCCCTTGTCCTCAGGACTCATTTTCACATCCTGGGCACCCCCCATTGTCCCCAGGGCCCATTGTGACATCCTGGGGACCCTCATTGTCCCCAGGGCCCATTGTGACATCCCAGAACCTCCTATTGTCCCCAAGGCCCATTGTGACATCCTGGGGACCCCCATAGTCCCCAGGGCCCATTGTGACATTCCAGGACCCCCCATTGTCCCCAGGGCCCATTGTGACATCCTCGGCACCCCCTTGTCCGCAGGGCCCATTGTGACATTCAGGGGACCCCTCTTTGTCCCCAGGGCCCATTGTGACATCCTGGGGACCCCCCCTTGTCACTGGGGCCCATGGTGAAGTCCCAGGACCCCCCATTGTCCCCAGGGCCCATTGTGACGTCCCAGGACCCCACATTGTCCCCAGGGCCCATTGTGACATCCTGGGGACGCCCCCTTGTCACTGGGGCCCATGGTGACGTCCCAAGACCCCCCATTGTCCCCAGGGCCCATTGTGACATCCTGGGGATCCCTCATTGTCCCCAGGGCCCATTGTGACATCCCAGAACCTCCTATTGTCCCCAAGGCCCATTGTGACATCCTGGGGACCCCCATAGTCCCCAGGGCCCATTGTGACATTCCAGGACCCCACATTGTCCCCAGGGCCCATTGTGACATCCTCGGCACCCCCTTGTCCGCAGGGCCCATTGTGACATTCAGGGGACCCCTCTTTGTCCCCAGGGCCCATTGTGACATCCTGGGGACCCCCCCTTGTCACTGGGGCCCATGGTGACGTCCCAGGACCCCCCATTGTCCCCAGGGCCCATTGTGACGTCCCAGGACCCCACATTGTCCCCAGGGCCCATTGTGACATCCCAGGACCCCCTTGTCCCCAGGACCCATCGTGACACCATGGGGACCCTCCTTGTCACTGGGGACCCATTCCGACACCCTGGGGAGCCCCCCTTGTCCTCAGGGCCCATTGTGACATTATGGGCACCCCCATTTGTCCCCCGGGACCATTGTAACACCATGGGGACCCCCTTTGTCCCCAGGGCCCATTGTGACACTGTGGGGACCCCCCTTGTCCCCAGGGCCTATTATTCCGTCCCGGGACCCCCATTGTCCCCAGGGCCCATTGTGACACCTTGGGGACCCCCCTTATCACTGGGGACCCATTGTGACACCATGGGAACCACCCCTTGTCCTCAGGCCCCATTGTGACATCCTGGGGACCCCCTTTGTCCCCAGGGCCCATTGTGATGTCCCAGGACCCCACATTGTCCCCAGGGCCCATTGTGACATCCTGGGGAGCCTCTTTGTCCCCAGGGCCCATTGTGACATCCTGGGGACCCCCTTTGTCCCCAGGGCCCATTGTGATGTCCCATGACCCCACATTGTCCCCAGGGCTCATTGTGACGTCCCAGGACCCCCCATTGTCCCCAGGGCCCATTGTGACATCCTGGGGACCTCCCATTGTCCTCAGTGCCCATTGAGACATCCTGGGGACCCCCTTTGTCACTGGGGACCCATTGTGACATCCCAGGAACCCCATTGTCCCAAGGGCCCATTGTGACATCCAGGGGACCCCCCTTTGTCTCCAGGACGCATTGTGACACCGTGGGGACCTCATTAGTCCCCGGGGCCCATTGTGACATCCTAGGGACCTCCCTTTGTCCCCAGGGCTCATTGTGGCACCATGGGGACCCCCTTTGTCACTGTGGCACATTGTGATATCCCAGAACCCCACTTTGTCCCCATGGCCCATTTTGACATCCTGGGGACCCCCTTTCTCCCCAGGGGCCATTGTGACATTCAGGGGACCCCCCCTTGTCCCCATGGCCCATTGTAACGTCCCAGGACCCCCCATTGTCCCCAGGGCCCATTGTGACATTCAGGGGACCCCGCTTTGTCACTGGGGCCCATTGTGACATCCCAGGACCCCCCATTGTCCCCAGAGCCCATTGTGACATCCTGGAGACCCCCTTAGTCTCCAGGGCCCATTGTGATGTCCCAGGACCCCCCATTGTCCCCAGGGTCCATTGTTACATCCTGGGTACCCCCTTGTCCCCAGGACCCATCGTGACACCATGGGGAGCCTCCCTTGTCCTCAGGGCCCATTGTGACATCCTGGGCACCCCCCTTTGTCCCCCGAGACCATTGTAACACCGTGGGGACCCCCCTTGTCCCAAGGGCCTATTGTTACGTCCCAGGACCCCCACTGTCCCCAGGGCCCATTGTGACACTTGAGGACGCCCCTTGTCACTGGGGAACCATTGTGACACCATGGGGACCACCCCTTGTCCTCAAGGCCTATTGTGAACATCCTGGGGAACCTCCATTGTCCCCAGAGCCCATTGTGAGATCCTGTGGAGCCCCTTGTCCCCAGGTCCCATTGTGACATCCTGGGGACCCCCTGTATTCCCAGGGCCCATTGTGACGTCCCAGGACCCCACATTGTCCCCAGGGCCCATTGTGGCATCCTGGGGACCTCCTTGTCCACAGGACCCATCGTGGCACCGTGGGGACCTCCCTTGTCACTGGGGACCCATTGTGACACCATGGGGACCTCCCATTGTCCTCAGGGCCCATTGAGACATCCTGGGGACCCCCTTTGTCACTGGGGACCCATTGTGACATCCCAGGAACCCCATTGTGCCAAGGGCCCATTGTGACATCCTGGGGACCCCCCTTTGTCTCCAGGACGCATTGTGACACAGTGGGGACCTCATTAGTCCCCAGGGCCCATTGTGACATCCTAGGGACCTCCCTTTGTCCCCAGGGCTCATTGTGGCTCCATGGAGACCCCCCCTTGTCACTGGGGACCCATTGTGACACCATGGAGACCCCCCCTTGTTCTCAGGGTCTATTGTCACATCCTGGGCACCCCCCATTGTCCCCAAGACCCATTGTGACATCCTGGCCACCCCCTTGCTCCCAGGGCCCATCGTGGCACCATGGGGACGCCCCCTTTGTCCCCAGGGCCCATTGTAGCACCATGGGGACCGCGTTTGACCCCAGGGCCCATTGTGGCACCATGGCAACCACTTTTGTCCCCAGGGCCCATTGTGACATTCTAGGACCCCACTTTGTCCCCAGGGCCTATTGTGACACCATGGGGACCCCTCCTTGTCACTGGGGACCCATTGTGACACCATGGGGACCCCCCCTTGTCCTCAGGACTCATTTTCACATCCTGGGCACCCCCCATTGTCCCCAGGGCCCATTGTGACATCCTGGGGATCCCTCATTGTCCCCAGGGCCCATTGTGACATCCCAGAACCTCCTATTGTCCCCAAGGCCCATTGTGACAGCCTGGGGACCCCCATAGTCCCCAGGGCCCATTGTGACATTCCAGGACCCCCCATTGTCCCCAGGGCCCATTGTGACATCCTCGGCACCCCCTTGTCCGCAGGGCCCATTGTGACATTCAGGGGACCCCTCTTTGTCCCCAGGGCCCATTGTGACATCCTGGGGACCCCCCCTTGTCACTGGGGCCCATGGTGACGTCCCAGGACCCCCCATTGTCCCCAGGGCCCATTGTGACATCCTGGGGATCCCTCCTTGTGCCCAGGGCCCATTGTGACGTCCCAGGACTCCCCATTGTCCCCAGGGCCCATTGTGACATTCAGGGCACCCCCTTGTCCCCAGGGCCCATTGTGACATTCCGGAGACGCCTCTTTGTACCCAGGGCACATTGTGACATCTTGGGGACCCCCCCTTGTCACTGGGGCCCATTGTGACGTCCCAGGACCCCCATTGTCCCCAGGGCCCATTGTGACATCCTGGGGATCCCTCCTTGTCCTCAGGGCCCATTGTAGCACCATGGGGACCGCGTTTGACCCCAGGGCCCATTGTGGCACCATGGCAACCACTTTTGTCCCCAGGGCCCATTGTGACATTCTAGGACCCCACTTTGTCCCCAGGGCCTATTGTGACACCATGGGGACCCCTCCTTGTCACTGGGGACCCATTGTGACACCATGGGGACCCCCCCTTGTCCTCAGGACTCATTTTCACATCCTGGGCACCCCCCATTGTCCCCAGGGCCCATTGTGACATCCTGGGGACCCTCATTGTCCCCAGGGCCCATTGTGACATCCCAGAACCTCCTATTGTCCCCAAGGCCCATTGTGACATCCTGGGGACCCCCATAGTCCCCAGGGCCCATTGTGACATTCCAGGACCCCCCATTGTCCCCAGGGCCCATTGTGACATCCTCGGCACCCCCTTGTCCGCAGGGCCCATTGTGACATTCAGGGGACCCCTCTTTGTCCCCAGGGCCCATTGTGACATCCTGGGGACCCCCCCTTGTCACTGGGGCCCATGGTGAAGTCCCAGGACCCCCCATTGTCCCCAGGGCCCATTGTGACGTCCCAGGACCCCACATTGTCCCCAGGGCCCATTGTGACATCCTGGGGACGCCCCCTTGTCACTGGGGCCCATGGTGACGTCCCAAGACCCCCCATTGTCCCCAGGGCCCATTGTGACATCCTGGGGATCCCTCATTGTCCCCAGGGCCCATTGTGACATCCCAGAACCTCCTATTGTCCCCAAGGCCCATTGTGACATCCTGGGGACCCCCATAGTCCCCAGGGCCCATTGTGACATTCCAGGACCCCACATTGTCCCCAGGGCCCATTGTGACATCCTCGGCACCCCCTTGTCCGCAGGGCCCATTGTGACATTCAGGGGACCCCTCTTTGTCCCCAGGGCCCATTGTGACATCCTGGGGACCCCCCCTTGTCACTGGGGCCCATGGTGACGTCCCAGGACCCCCCATTGTCCCCAGGGCCCATTGTGACGTCCCAGGACCCCACATTGTCCCCAGGGCCCATTGTGACATCCCAGGACCCCCTTGTCCCCAGGACCCATCGTGACACCATGGGGACCCTCCTTGTCACTGGGGACCCATTCCGACACCCTGGGGAGCCCCCCTTGTCCTCAGGGCCCATTGTGACATTATGGGCACCCCCATTTGTCCCCCGGGACCATTGTAACACCATGGGGACCCCCTTTGTCCCCAGGGCCCATTGTGACACTGTGGGGACCCCCCTTGTCCCCAGGGCCTATTATTCCGTCCCGGGACCCCCATTGTCCCCAGGGCCCATTGTGACACCTTGGGGACCCCCCTTATCACTGGGGACCCATTGTGACACCATGGGAACCACCCCTTGTCCTCAGGCCCCATTGTGACATCCTGGGGACCCCCTTTGTCCCCAGGGCCCATTGTGATGTCCCAGGACCCCACATTGTCCCCAGGGCCCATTGTGACATCCTGGGGAGCCTCTTTGTCCCCAGGGCCCATTGTGACATCCTGGGGACCCCCTTTGTCCCCAGGGCCCATTGTGATGTCCCATGACCCCACATTGTCCCCAGGGCTCATTGTGACGTCCCAGGACCCCCCATTGTCCCCAGGGCCCATTGTGACATCCTGGGGACCTCCCATTGTCCTCAGTGCCCATTGAGACATCCTGGGGACCCCCTTTGTCACTGGGGACCCATTGTGACATCCCAGGAACCCCATTGTCCCAAGGGCCCATTGTGACATCCAGGGGACCCCCCTTTGTCTCCAGGACGCATTGTGACACCGTGGGGACCTCATTAGTCCCCGGGGCCCATTGTGACATCCTAGGGACCTCCCTTTGTCCCCAGGGCTCATTGTGGCACCATGGGGACCCCCTTTGTCACTGTGGCACATTGTGATATCCCAGAACCCCACTTTGTCCCCATGGCCCATTTTGACATCCTGGGGACCCCCTTTCTCCCCAGGGGCCATTGTGACATTCAGGGGACCCCCCCTTGTCCCCATGGCCCATTGTAACGTCCCAGGACCCCCCATTGTCCCCAGGGCCCATTGTGACATTCAGGGGACCCCGCTTTGTCACTGGGGCCCATTGTGACATCCCAGGACCCCCCATTGTCCCCAGAGCCCATTGTGACATCCTGGAGACCCCCTTAGTCTCCAGGGCCCATTGTGATGTCCCAGGACCCCCCATTGTCCCCAGGGTCCATTGTTACATCCTGGGTACCCCCTTGTCCCCAGGACCCATCGTGACACCATGGGGAGCCTCCCTTGTCCTCAGGGCCCATTGTGACATCCTGGGCACCCCCCTTTGTCCCCCGAGACCATTGTAACACCGTGGGGACCCCCCTTGTCCCAAGGGCCTATTGTTACGTCCCAGGACCCCCACTGTCCCCAGGGCCCATTGTGACACTTGAGGACGCCCCTTGTCACTGGGGAACCATTGTGACACCATGGGGACCACCCCTTGTCCTCAAGGCCTATTGTGAACATCCTGGGGAACCTCCATTGTCCCCAGAGCCCATTGTGAGATCCTGTGGAGCCCCTTGTCCCCAGGTCCCATTGTGACATCCTGGGGACCCCCTGTATTCCCAGGGCCCATTGTGACGTCCCAGGACCCCACATTGTCCCCAGGGCCCATTGTGGCATCCTGGGGACCTCCTTGTCCACAGGACCCATCGTGGCACCGTGGGGACCTCCCTTGTCACTGGGGACCCATTGTGACACCATGGGGACCTCCCATTGTCCTCAGGGCCCATTGAGACATCCTGGGGACCCCCTTTGTCACTGGGGACCCATTGTGACATCCCAGGAACCCCATTGTGCCAAGGGCCCATTGTGACATCCTGGGGACCCCCCTTTGTCTCCAGGACGCATTGTGACACAGTGGGGACCTCATTAGTCCCCAGGGCCCATTGTGACATCCTAGGGACCTCCCTTTGTCCCCAGGGCTCATTGTGGCTCCATGGAGACCCCCCCTTGTCACTGGGGACCCATTGTGACACCATGGAGACCCCCCCTTGTTCTCAGGGTCTATTGTCACATCCTGGGCACCCCCCATTGTCCCCAAGACCCATTGTGACATCCTGGCCACCCCCTTGCTCCCAGGGCCCATCGTGGCACCATGGGGACGCCCCCTTTGTCCCCAGGGCCCATTGTAGCACCATGGGGACCGCGTTTGACCCCAGGGCCCATTGTGGCACCATGGCAACCACTTTTGTCCCCAGGGCCCATTGTGACATTCTAGGACCCCACTTTGTCCCCAGGGCCTATTGTGACACCATGGGGACCCCTCCTTGTCACTGGGGACCCATTGTGACACCATGGGGACCCCCCCTTGTCCTCAGGACTCATTTTCACATCCTGGGCACCCCCCATTGTCCCCAGGGCCCATTGTGACATCCTGGGGATCCCTCATTGTCCCCAGGGCCCATTGTGACATCCCAGAACCTCCTATTGTCCCCAAGGCCCATTGTGACAGCCTGGGGACCCCCATAGTCCCCAGGGCCCATTGTGACATTCCAGGACCCCCCATTGTCCCCAGGGCCCATTGTGACATCCTCGGCACCCCCTTGTCCGCAGGGCCCATTGTGACATTCAGGGGACCCCTCTTTGTCCCCAGGGCCCATTGTGACATCCTGGGGACCCCCCCTTGTCACTGGGGCCCATGGTGACGTCCCAGGACCCCCCATTGTCCCCAGGGCCCATTGTGACATCCTGGGGATCCCTCCTTGTGCCCAGGGCCCATTGTGACGTCCCAGGACTCCCCATTGTCCCCAGGGCCCATTGTGACATTCAGGGCACCCCCTTGTCCCCAGGGCCCATTGTGACATTCCGGAGACGCCTCTTTGTACCCAGGGCACATTGTGACATCTTGGGGACCCCCCCTTGTCACTGGGGCCCATTGTGACGTCCCAGGACCCCCATTGTCCCCAGGGCCCATTGTGACATCCTGGGGATCCCTCCTTGTCCTCAGGGCCCATTGTAGCACCATGGGGACCGCGTTTGACCCCAGGGCCCATTGTGGCACCATGGCAACCACTTTTGTCCCCAGGGCCCATTGTGACATTCTAGGACCCCACTTTGTCCCCAGGGCCTATTGTGACACCATGGGGACCCCTCCTTGTCACTGGGGACCCATTGTGACACCATGGGGACCCCCCCTTGTCCTCAGGACTCATTTTCACATCCTGGGCACCCCCCATTGTCCCCAGGGCCCATTGTGACATCCTGGGGACCCTCATTGTCCCCAGGGCCCATTGTGACATCCCAGAACCTCCTATTGTCCCCAAGGCCCATTGTGACATCCTGGGGACCCCCATAGTCCCCAGGGCCCATTGTGACATTCCAGGACCCCCCATTGTCCCCAGGGCCCATTGTGACATCCTCGGCACCCCCTTGTCCGCAGGGCCCATTGTGACATTCAGGGGACCCCTCTTTGTCCCCAGGGCCCATTGTGACATCCTGGGGACCCCCCCTTGTCACTGGGGCCCATGGTGAAGTCCCAGGACCCCCCATTGTCCCCAGGGCCCATTGTGACGTCCCAGGACCCCACATTGTCCCCAGGGCCCATTGTGACACCATGGGGACCCTCCTTGTCACTGGGGACCCATTCCGACACCCTGGGGAGCCCCCCTTGTCCTCAGGGCCCATTGTGACATTATGGGCACCCCCATTTGTCCCCCGGGACCATTGTAACACCATGGGGACCCCCTTTGTCCCCAGGGCCCATTGTGACACTGTGAGGACCCCCCTTGTCCCCAGGGCCTATTATTCCGTCCCGGGACCCCCATTGTCCCTAGGGCCCATTGTGACACCTTGGGGACCCCCCTTGTCACTGGGGACCCATTGTGACACCATGGGAACCACCCCTTGTCCTCAGGCCCCATTGTGACATCCTGGGGACCCCCTTTGTCCCCAGGGCCCATTGTGATGTCCCAGGACCCCACATTGTCCCCAGGGCCCATTGTGACATCCTGGGGAGCCTCTTTGTCCCCAGGGCCCATTGTGACATCCTGGGGACCCCCTTTGTCCCCAGGGCCCATTGTGATGTCCCATGACCCCACATTGTCCCCAGGGCCCATTGTGACGTCCCAGGACCCCATATTGTCCCCAGGGCCCATTGTGACATCCTGGGGACCTCCCATTGTCCTCAGTGCCCATTGAGACATCCTGGGGACCCCCTTTGTCACTGGGGACCCATTGTGACATTCCAGGAACCCCATTGTCCCAAGGGCCCATTGTGACATCCAGGGGACCCCCCTTTGTCTCCAGGACGCATTGTGACACCGTGGGGACCTCATTAGTCCCCGGGGCTCATTGTGACATCCTAGGGACCTCCCTTTGTCCCCAGGGCTCATTGTGGCACCATGGGGACCCCCTTTGTCACTGTGGCACATTGTGATATCCCAGAACCCCACTTTGTCCCCATGGCCCATTTTGACATCCTGGGGACCCCCTTTCTCCCCAGGGGCCATTGTGACATTCAGGGGACCCCCCCTTGTCCCCATGGCCCATTGTAACGTCCCAGGACCCCTCCTTGTCCCCAGGGCCCATTGTGACATCATGGGGACCCCCATTTGTAACTGGGGCTCATTGAGACATCGTGGGGACCAATTTTGTCCCCAGGGCCCATTGTGATGTCCCAGGTCCTCCCGTTGTCCCCAGGGCCCATTGTGACATTCAGGGGACCCCCCTTTGTCACTGGGGCCCATTGTGACATCCCAGGACCCCCCATTGTCCCCAGGGCCCATTGAGACATCCTGGGGACCCCTCTTTGTCCCCAGGAACCATTGTGACGTCCCAGGACCCCCCATTGTCCCCAGAGCCCATTGTGACATCCTGGAGACCCCCTTAGTCTCCAGGGCCCATTGTGATGTCCCAGGACCCCCCATTGTCCCCAGGGTCCATTGTTACATCCTGGGGACCCCCTTGTCCCCAGGACCCATCGTGACACCATGGGGAGCCTCCCTTGTCCTCAGGGCCCATTGTGACATCCTGGGCACCCCCCTTTGTCCCCCGAGACCATTGTAACACCGTGGGGACCCCCCTTGTCCCAAGGGCCTATTGTTACGTCCCAGGACCCCCACTGTCCCCAGGGCCCATTGTGACACTTGAGGACGCCCCTTGTCACTGGGGAACCATTGTGACACCATGGGGACCACCCCTTGTCCTCAGGGCCTATTGTGAACATCCTGGGGAACCTCCATTGTCCCCAGAGCCCATTGTGAGATCCTGTGGAGCCCCTTGTCCCCAGGTCCCATTGTGACATCCTGGGGACCCCCTGTATTCCCAGGGCCCATTGTGACGTCCCAGGACCCCACATTGTCCCCAGGGCCCATTGTGGCATCCTGGGGACCTCCTTGTCCACAGGACCCATCGTGGCACCGTGGGGACCTCCCTTGTCACTGGGGACCCATTGTGACACCATGGGGACCTCCCATTGTCCTCAGGGCCCATTGAGACATCCTGGGGACCCCCTTTGTCACTGGGGACCCATTGTGACATCCCAGGAACCCCATTGTGCCAAGGGCCCATTGTGACATCCTGGGGACCCCCCTTTGTCTCCAGGACGCATTGTGACACCGTGGGGACCTCATTAGTCCCCAGGGCCCATTGTGACATCCTAGGGACCTCCCTTTGTCCCCAGGGCTCATTGTGGCTCCATGGAGACCCCCCCTTGTCACTGGGGACCCATTGTGACACCATGGAGATCCCCCCTTGTCCTCAGGGTCCATTGTGACATCCTGGGCACCCCCCATTGTCCCCAGGACCCATTGTGACATCCTGGCCACCCCCTTGCTCCCAGGGCCCATCGTGGCACCATGGGGACACCCCCTTTGTCCCCAGGGCCCATTGTAGCACCATGGGGACCGCGTTTGACCCCAGGGCCCATTGTGGCACCATGGCAACCACTTTTGTCCCCAGGGCCCATTGTGACATTCTAGGACCCCACTTTGTCCCCAGGGCCTATTGTGACACCATGGGGACCCCTCCTTGTCACTGGGGAACCATTGTGACACCATGGGGACCCCCCCTTGTCCTCAGGACTCATTTTCACATCCTGGGCACCCCTCATTGTCCCCAGGGCCCATTGTGACATCCTGGGGACCCTCATTGTCCCCAGGGCCCATTGTGACATCCCAGAACCTCCTATTGTCCCCAAGGCCCATTGTGACATCCTGGGGACCCCCATAGTCCCCAGGGCCCATTGTGACATTCCAGGACCCCCCATTGTCCCCAGGGCCCATTGTGACACCTTGGGGACCCCCCTTGTCACTGGGGACCCATTGTGACACCATGGGGACCACCCCTTGTCCTCAGGGCCTATTGTGAACATCCTGGGGAACCTCTATTTTCCCCAGAGTCCATTGAGAGATCCTGGGGACCCCCTTGTCCCCAGGTCCCATTGTGACATCCTGGGGAGCCTCTTTTTCCCCAGGGCCCATTGTGACATCCTGGGGACCCCCCCTTGTCACTGGGGCCCATGGTGACGTCCCAGGACCCCACATTGTCCCCAGGGCCCATTGTGACATCCCAGGACCCCCTTGTCCCCAGGACCCATCGTGACACCATGGGGACCCTCCTTGTCACTGGGGACCCATTCCGACACCCTGGGGAGCCCCCCTTGTCCTCAGGGCCCATTGTGACATTATGGGCACCCCCATTTGTCCCCCGGGACCATTGTAACACCATGGGGACCCCCTTTGTCCCCAGGGCCCATTGTGACACTGTGGGGACCCCCCTTGTCCCCAGGGCCTATTATTCCGTCCCGGGACCCCCATTGTCCCCAGGGCCCATTGTGACACCTTGGGGACCCCCCTTATCACTGGGGACCCATTGTGACACCATGGGAACCACCCCTTGTCCTCAGGCCCCATTGTGACATCCTGGGGACCCCCTTTGTCCCCAGGGCCCATTGTGATGTCCCAGGACCCCACATTGTCCCCAGGGCCCATTGTGACATCCTGGGGAGCCTCTTTGTCCCCAGGGCCCATTGTGACATCCTGGGGACCCCCTTTGTCCCCAGGGCCCATTGTGATGTCCCATGACCCCACATTGTCCCCAGGGCTCATTGTGACGTCCCAGGACCCCCCATTGTCCCCAGGGCCCATTGTGACATCCTGGGGACCTCCCATTGTCCTCAGTGCCCATTGAGACATCCTGGGGACCCCCTTTGTCACTGGGGACCCATTGTGACATCCCAGGAACCCCATTGTCCCAAGGGCCCATTGTGACATCCAGGGGACCCCCCTTTGTCTCCAGGACGCATTGTGACACCGTGGGGACCTCATTAGTCCCCGGGGCCCATTGTGACATCCTAGGGACCTCCCTTTGTCCCCAGGGCTCATTGTGGCACCATGGGGACCCCCTTTGTCACTGTGGCACATTGTGATATCCCAGAACCCCACTTTGTCCCCATGGCCCATTTTGACATCCTGGGGACCCCCTTTCTCCCCAGGGGCCATTGTGACATTCAGGGGACCCCCCCTTGTCCCCATGGCCCATTGTAACGTCCCAGGACCCCTCCTTGTCCCCAGGGCCCATTGTGACATCATGGGGACCCCCATTTGTCACTGGGGCTCATTGAGACATCGTGGGGACCAATTTTGTCCCCAGGGCCCATTGTGACGTCCCAGGTCCTCCCGTTGTCCCCAGGGCCCATTGTGACATTCAGGGGACCCCCCTTTGTCACTGGGGCCCATTGTGACATCCCAGGACCCCCCATTGTCCCCAGGGCCCATTGTGACATTCAGGGGACCCCGCTTTGTCACTGGGGCCCATTGTGACATCCCAGGACCCCCCATTGTCCCCAGAGCCCATTGTGACATCCTGGAGACCCCCTTAGTCTCCAGGGCCCATTGTGATGTCCCAGGACCCCCCATTGTCCCCAGGGTCCATTGTTACATCCTGGGTACCCCCTTGTCCCCAGGACCCATCGTGACACCATGGGGAGCCTCCCTTGTCCTCAGGGCCCATTGTGACATCCTGGGCACCCCCCTTTGTCCCCCGAGACCATTGTAACACCGTGGGGACCCCCCTTGTCCCAAGGGCCTATTGTTACGTCCCAGGACCCCCACTGTCCCCAGGGCCCATTGTGACACTTGAGGACGCCCCTTGTCACTGGGGAACCATTGTGACACCATGGGGACCACCCCTTGTCCTCAGGGCCTATTGTGAACATCCTGGGGAACCTCCATTGTCCCCAGAGCCCATTGTGAGATCCTGTGGAGCCCCTTGTCCCCAGGTCCCATTGTGACATCCTGGGGACCCCCTGTATTCCCAGGGCCCATTGTGACGTCCCAGGACCCCACATTGTCCCCAGGGCCCATTGTGGCATCCTGGGGACCTCCTTGTCCACAGGACCCATCGTGGCACCGTGGGGACCTCCCTTGTCACTGGGGACCCATTGTGACACCATGGGGACCTCCCATTGTCCTCAGGGCCCATTGAGACATCCTGGGGACCCCCTTTGTCACTGGGGACCCATTGTGACATCCCAGGAACCCCATTGTGCCAAGGGCCCATTGTGACATCCTGGGGACCCCCCTTTGTCTCCAGGACGCATTGTGACACCGTGGGGACCTCATTAGTCCCCAGGGCCCATTGTGACATCCTAGGGACCTCCCTTTGTCCCCAGGGCTCACTGTGGCTCCATGGAGACCCCCCCTTGTCACTGGGGACCCATTGTGACACCATGGAGACCCCCCCTTGTTCTCAGGGTCTATTGTCACATCCTGGGCACCCCCCATTGTCCCCAGGGCCCATTGTGACATCCTGGGGACCCTCATTGTCCCCAGGGCCCATTGTGACATCCCAGAACCTCCTATTGTCCCCAAGGCCCATTGTGACATCCTGGGGACCCCCATAGTCCCCAGGGCCCATTGTGACATTCCAGGACCCCCCATTGTCCCCAGGGCCCATTGTGACATCCTCGGCACCCCCTTGTCCGCAGGGCCCATTGTGACATTCAGGGGACCCCTCTTTGTCCCCAGGGCCCATTGTGACATCCTGGGGACCCCCCCTTGTCACTGGGGCCCATGGTGACGTCCCAAGACCCCCCATTGTCCCCAGGGCCCATTGTGACATTCTGGGGATCCCTCATTGTCCCCAGGGCCCATTGTGACATCCCAGAACCTCCTATTGTCCCCAAGGCCCATTGTGACATCCTGGGGACCCCCATAGTCCCCAGGGCCCATTGTGACATTCCAGGACCCCCCATTGTCCCCAGGGCCCATTGTGACATCCTCGGCACCCCCTTGTCCCCAGGGCCCATTGTGACATTCAGGGGACCCCTCTTTGTCCCCAGGGCCCATTGTGACATCCTGGGGACCCCCCCTTGTCACTGGGGCCCATGGTGACGTCCCAGGACCCCCCATTGTCCCCAGGGCCCATTGTGACATCCTGGGGATCCCTCCTTGTGCCCAGGGCCTATTGTGACGTCCCAGGACTCCCCATTGTCCCCAGGGCCCATTGTGACATTCAGGTCACCCCCTTGTCCCCAGGGCCCATTGTGACATTCCGGGGACGCCTCTTTGTACCCAGGGCACATTGTGACATCTTGGGGACCCCCCCTTGTCACTGGGGCCCATTGTGACGTCCCAGGACCCCCATTGTCCCCAGGGCCCATTGTGACATCCTGGGGATCCCTCCTTGTCCCCAGGGCCCATTGTGACGTCCCAGGACCCCACATTGTACCCCAGGACCCATTGTGACATTCAGGGGACCCCCTTTGTCACTGGGGCCCATTGTGACATCCCAGGACCCCACATTGTCCCCAGGACCCATTGTGACATCCTGGGGACCCCACTTGTCCCCAGGACCCATTGTGACACTATGGGGACCCCGCCTTGTTCCCAGGGCCCATTGTCACACCGTGGGTACCACCCTTGTCCGCAGGGCTCATTGTGACATCCCAGGACCCCCCATTGTCCCCAGGGCCCATTGTGACATTCAGGGGACCCCTCTTTGTCCCCAGGGCCCATTGTGACATCCTGGGGACCCCCTCTTGTCCCCAGGGCTCATTGTGATGTCCCAGGACCCCCCATTGTCCCCAGGGCCCATTGTAACATCCTGGGGATCCCTCCTTGTCCCCAGGGCCCATTGTGACGTCCCAGGACCCCCCCATTGTCCCCAGGGCCCATTCTGACATTCAGGGGACCCCCTTTGTCACTGGGGCCCATTGTGACATCCCAGGACCCCACATTGTCCCCAGGCCCATTGTGACATCCTGGGGAACCCTCTTTGTCCTAAGGACCCAGTGTGACGTCCCAGGACCCCGCATTGTCCCCAGAGCCCATTGTGACATCCTGGAGACCCCCGTTTTCCCCAGGACCCATTGTGACGTCCCAGGACCCCCCATTCTCCCCAGGGGTCATTGTTACATCCTGGGGACCCCCTTGTCCCCAGGACCCATCGTGACACCATGGGGACCCTCCTTGTCACTGGGGACCCATTGTGACACCATGGGGACCCCTCCTTGTCCTCAGGGCCCATTGTGACATCCTGGGCATCCCCCTTTGTCCCCCGGGACCATTGTAACACCGTGGGGACCCCCTTTGTCCCCAGGGCCTATTGTTACGTCCCAGGACCCCCCATTGTCCCCAGGGCCCATTGTGACACCTTGGGGACCCCCTTGTCACTGGGGACCCATTGTGACACCATGGGGACCACCCCTTGTCCTCAGGGCCTATTGTGAACATCCTGGGGAACCTCCATTGTCCCCAGAGCCCATTGTGAGTTCCTGGGGACCCCCTTGTCCCCAGGTCCCATTGTGACATCCTGGGGAGCCTCTTTGTCCCTAGGGCCCATTGTGACATTCTGGGGACCCTCATTGTCCCCAGGGCCCATTGTGACATCCTGGGGACCTCCTTGTCCTTAGGACCCATCCTGGGGACCTCCTTGTCCCTAGGACCCATCCTGGCACCTTGGGGACCTCCCTTGTCACTGGGGACCCTTTGTGACACCATGGGGACCTCCCATTGTCCTCAGGGCCCATTGTGACATTCAGGGGACCCCCCCTTGTCCCCAGGGCCCATTGTGACTTCCCAGGACCCCCCATTGTCCCTAGGGCCCTTTGTGACATCCTGGGGATCCCTCCTTGTCCCCAGGGCCCATTGTGACATCCTGGAAATCCCTCCTTGTCCCCAGGGCCCATTGTGACGTCCCAGGACCCCCCATTGTCCCCAGGGCCCATTGTGACATTCAGGGGACCCCCTTAGTCACTGGGGCCCATTGTGACATCCCAGGACCCCACATTGTCCCCAGGGCCCATTGTGACATTCAGGGGTCCCCCCCTTGTCCCCAGGACCCATTGTGATGTCCCAGGACCCCTCATTGTCCCCACGGCCCATTGTGACATCCTGGGTACCCCCCTTTGTCACTGGGGCTCATTGAGACATCGTGGGGACCAACTTTGTCCCCAGGGCCCATTGTGACGTCCCAGGACCTCCCGTTGTCCCCAGTGTCCATTGTGACATCCGAGGAGCCCACTTTGTCCCCAGGACCCATTTTGATATTGAGGGGAGCCACGTTTGTCCCCAGGGCCCATTGTGACACCATGGGTACCACCCTTGTCACTGGAGACCCATTGTGACACCATGGAGACCCCCGCTTGTCCTCAGGGTCCATTGTGACATCTTGGGCACCTCCCATTGACCCCAGGACCCATTGTGACACCATGGGGACCCTCCCTTGTCACTGGGGACCCATTGTGACACCATGGAGACCCCCGCTTGTCCTCAGGGTCCATTGTGACATCTTGGGCACCTCCCATTATCCCCAGGACCCATTGTGACATCCTGGGGACCCCCTTGCTCCCAGGGCCCATTGTGGCACCATGGGGACATCCCCTTTATCCCCAGGGTCCATTGTGACGTCCCAGGACCCCCCTTTGTCCCCAGGGCCCATTGTAGCACAATGGGGAGCCCCTTTGACCCCAGGGCCTATTGCGGCACCATGGCAACCCCTTTTGTCCCCAGGGCCCATTGTGACATTCTAGGACCCCACTTTGTCCCCAGGGCCTATTGTGACACCATGGGGACCCCTCCTTGTCACTGGGGACCCATTGTGACACCATGGGGACCCCCCCTTGTCCTCAGGACTCATTTTCACATCCTGGGCACCCCCCATTGTCCCCAGGGCCCATTGTGACATCCTGGGGACCCTCATTGTCCCTAGGGCCCATTGTGACATCCCAGAACCTCCTATTGTCCCCAGGGCCCATTTTGACATCCTGGGGAACCCTATTGTCCCCAGAGCCCATTGTGACATTGTAGGACCCCCCATTGTCCCCAGGGCCCATTGTGACATCCACTGCACCCCCTTGTCCCCAGGGCCCATTGTGACATTCAGGGGACCCCTCTTTGTCCCCAGGGCCCATTGTGACATCCTGAGGACCCCCCCTTGTCACTGCGGCCCATTGTGACGTCCCAGGACCCCACATTGTCCCCAGGACCGATTGTGACATTCAGGGGGCCCCTTTGTCACTGGGGCCCATTGTGACATCCTGGGGACCCCACTTGTCCCCAGGACCCATTGTGACCTCCTGGGGACCCCACTTGTCCCCATGACCCATTGTGACACTATGGGGACCCCCCCTTGTTCCCAGGGCCCATTGTGACACCGTGGGTACCACCCTTGTCCCCAAGGCTCATTGTAACATCCCAGGACCCCCCTTTGTCCCCAGGGCCCATTCTGATACCCTGGGGATCCCCTTTGTCCCCAGAGCCCATTGTGACATCCAGGGGACCCCCTTTGTCCCCAGGGCCCATTGTGACATCGCAGGACCCCCCTGGTCCCCAGGGACCATTGTGACATCCTGGGGATGCCCCCTTGTCACTGGGGCCCATTGTGACGTCCCAGGACCCCCCATTGTCCCCAGGGCCCATTGTGACATCCTGGGGATCCCTGCTTGGCCCCAGGGCCCATTGTGACGTCTTAGGACCCCCTATTGTCCCCAGGGCCCATTGTGACATTCAGGGGACACCTCTTTGTACCCAGGCCACATTGTGACATCCTGGGGACCCCCCCTTGTCCCCAGGGCCCATTGTGACATCCTGGGGATCCCTCCTTGTCCCCAGGGCCCATTGTGACATCCCAGGACCTTACATTGTCCCCAGGGCCCATTGTGACATCCTGGGGACCCCCCCCTTGTCCCCAGGGCCCATTGTGACGTCCCAGGACCCCCCATTGTTCCCAGGGCCCATTGTGATGTCCTGGGGAGCCCCCTCTGTTCCCAGGGCTCATTGTGACTTTCAGGGTACCCCCCCTTGTCCCCAGGGCTGATTGTGGCGTCCTAGGGCCCCTCTGTGTCCCCAGGGCCCATTGTGACACTTTAGAGACCCCTCTTTGTCCCCAGGGCCCATTGTGACATCCTGGGGACCCCCTTTGTCCCCAGGGCCCATTGTGACGTCCCAGGACCCCCCATTGTCCCCAGGGCCCATTGTGACATCCTCGGCACCCCCTTGTCCCCAGGGCCCATTGTGACAATTAGGGGACCCCTCTTTGTCCCCAGGGCCCATTGTGACATCCTGGAGACCCCCTCTTGTCCCCAGGGCCCATTGTGACGTCCCAGGACCCCCCATTGTCCCCAGGACCCATTGTGACATCCTGGGGATCCCTCCTTGTCCCCAGGGCCCATTGTGACATCCCAGGACCCCCCATTGTCCCCAGGGCCCATTGTGACATTCAGGGGACCCCCTTTGTCACTGGGGCCCATTGTGACATCCCAGGACCCCACATTGTCCCCAGGGCCCATTGTGACATCCTGGGGACCCCCTTTGTCACTGGGGCCCATTGTGACGTCCCAGGACCCCGCATTGTCCCCAGAGCCCATTGTGACATCCTGGAGACCCCCTTTGTCTCCAGGGCCTATTGTGACGTCCCAGGACCCCCCATTGTCCCCAGGGTCCATTGTTACATCCTCGGGACCCCCTTGTCCCCAGGACCCATCGTGACACCATGGGGACCCGCCCTTGTCCTCAGGGCCCATTGTGACACTGTGGGGAACCCCCTTGTCTCCAGAGCCTATTGTCACGTCCCAGGACCCCCCATTGTCCCCAGGGCCCATTGTGACACCTTGGGGACCCCCTTGTCACTGGAGACCCATCCTGGCACCGTGGAGACCTCCCTTGTCACTGGGGACCCATTGTGACACCATGGGGACCTCCCATTGTCCTCAGGGCCCATTGAGACATCCTGGGGACCCTCTTTGTCACTGGGGACCCATTGTGACATCCCAGGAACCCCATTGTGCCAAGGGCCCATTGTGACATCCTGGGGACCCCCCTTTGTCTCCAGGACATATTGTGACACCGTGGGGACCTCATTAGTCCCCAGGGCCCATTGTGACATCCTAGGGATCCCCTCTTGTCCCCAGGGCCCATTGTGACGTCTCAGGACCCCCCATTGTCGCCAGGGCCCATTGTGACGTCCCAGGACCCCCCATTGTCCCCAGGGCCCATTGTGACCTCATTGGCACCCCCTTGTCTCTAGGGCCCATTGTGACATTCACGGGACCCCCCTTTGTCCCCAGGGCCCATTCTGATATGGTGGGGACCCCCTTTGTCCCCAGGGCCCATTGTGACATCCTGGGGACGCCCTTTGTCCCCAGGGCCCATTTTGACACCATCGACACCCCCCTTTGGCCCCAGGGCCCATTGTGACATCCTGGGGACCCTCCTTGTCCCCAGGGCCCATTGTGACAGCCAAAAGACCCCCTTTGTCCCCAGGGCCCATTGTGGCACCATGGGGACCCCCTTTGTCACTGGGGCCCATTGTGACATCCCATGACCCGCCTTTATCCCCAGTGCTATTGTGAAATCCTGGGGACCCCTTTTATCCCCAGGGCCCATTGTGGCACAATGGGGAACCCCTTTGTCACTGGGGGCCATTGTGACATTCCAGGATTCCACTTTGTCCCCAGGGCTCGTTCTGACACCTTGGGGACTCCCATTGTCCCCAGGGTCCATTGTGACATCCTGGGCAACCCCATTGTCCCCAGGGCCCACTGTGACATCTGGGGGACGCCCTTGTCCCCAGGACGCATCGTGGCACCGTGGGGACCCTCCTTGTCACTTGGGCCCATTGTGACACCATGGGGACCCCCCCTTTGTCTCCAGTACCCATTGTGACATCCTGAGGATCCCTCCTTGTCCCCAGGGCCCATTGTGACATTCAGGGGACCCCCTTTGTCACTGGGGCCCATAGTGAAATTCCAGGACCCCACATTGTCCCCAGGGCCCATTGTGACATCCTGGGGACCCCACTTGTCCCCAGGACCCATTGTGATACTATGGGGACCCCTCTTTGTCACTGGGGATGCACTGTGACACCATGGGGACCCCCCCTTGTCCTGAGGACTCATTCTCACATCCTGGGCACCCCCCATTGTCCCCAGGGCCCATTGTGACATCCTGGGGATCCCTCCTTGTCCCCAGGGCCCATTGTGAACGTCCCAGGACCCCACATTGTCCCCAGGGCCCCTTGTGACATCCTGGGGACCCCACTTGTCCCCAGGACCCATTTTGATACTATGAAGACCCCGCCTTGTGCCCAGAGCCCACTGTGACGCTGTGGGTACCACCCTTGTCCGCAGGGCTCATTGTGACATCCCAGGACCCCCCATTGTCCCCAGGGCCCATTGTGACATTCTAGGACCCCACGTTGTCCCCAGGGCCTATTGTGACAGCATGGGGCCCCCTCTTTGTCACTGGGGACGCACTGTGACTCCATGGGGACCTCCCCTTGTCCTCAGGACTCATTCTCACATCCTGGGCACCCCCCATTGTCCCCAGGGCCCATTGTGACATCCTGGGGACCGCCCTTTGTGCCCAGGGCCCATTGTGACATTCCAGGACCCCCCATTGTCCCCAGGGCCCATTGTGACATCCTCGGCACCCCCTTGTCCCCAGGGCCCATTGTGACATCCTGGGGACCCCCCCTTGTCCGCAGGGCTCATTGTGACATCCCAGGACCCCCCTTTGTCCCCACGGCCCATTGTGACATCCAGGGGACCCCCTTTGTCCCCAGGGCCCATTGTGACATTGCAGGACCCGCCTGGTCCCCAGGGACCATTGTGACATCCTGGGGATGCCCCCTTGTCACTGGGGCCCATTGTGACGTCCCAGGACCCCCCATTGTCCCCAGGGCCCATTGTGACATCCTGGGGATCCCTGCTTGGCCCCAGGGCCCATTGTGACGTCTTAGGAACCCCTATTGTCCCCAGGGCCCATTGTGACATTCAGGGGACGCCTCTTTGTACCCAGGGCACATTGTGACATCCTGGGGACCCCCCCTTGTTCCCAGGGCCCATTGTGACATCCTGGGGACCCCCCCTTGTCCCCAGGGCCCATTGTGACGTCCCAGGACCCACCATTGTCCTCAGGACCCATTGTGACATCCTGGGGACCCCCTTTGTCACTGGGGCCATTGTGACATCCCAGGACCCCACATTGTCCCCAGGGCCCATTGTGACATCCTGGGGACCCCCCCTTGTCCCCAGGACCCATTGTGACGTCCCAGGACCCCCCATTGTTCCCAGGGCCCATTGTGATGTCCTGGGGAGCCCCCTCTGTTCCCAGGGCTCATTGTGACTTTTAGGGTACCCCCCCTTGTCCCCAGGGCTGATTGTGACGTCACCAGCGAGGTCTCTGAAAAGTTTCCAAAACACCCCAGACTTGGGTCCAGCGTGGCCAAAAGTCTCCAAGAGACAAGTCGGAAAGAAGGATATGGAACAAAGGGAGAAAGCGAAGGGAGCAAGCCAAAGGGAGGGAAGAGGAAAATCTAGTGCCGGGCTGCAGGACTGAAATGGAGGAATGGAAAGACAAAAGCCAGGAAGCAGGAGAGTTTGAGAAAAGGAGAGAGGAAAGAAGAGACATGCAGCCAGACGATGGGTTAGTGAGAGAGGCTGGGACAGAGAACAGGATGAGAAGGAAATAAGGCAAGGCAAGGCTGGGCCAAAGGAGGTTTCCTTGCTTTATATTTTCTACCACATTCATCTGGAGACGAGGAGGAAAGCCATCAGACCTGATGGATTAGGCCCAATCAAAAACCCCGGCTACTTGAGACACTTAGACTAAGCCTAAAATGCAAAGATCTCTCCATAAGGATGGGTTTTATACTCTACTTCCACAATCTGCTGGCAGTACAAAAGAATAAGCGGCAGATCTACTTAGGCTGAGTCACGGTGCTTTGCTCCTAAGACCATGCATACCATGGGAATATTTCAGCATTTCTGCTCTGGTTTTCAGTGTATTACACCAAAACACCCACCTGATGACATCATGTCAAGAGCAACAGCAGCAATTTGCAGAATTCAGCTTCTTTGGGGAACTGAGAACTTGCTGAGCTGACACCAAGTCCTGCTGTGTCCCTGCCACCCGCATAGTGCCCGCATCCTCACCACGGTAGCGGGCATTGTGACAAAGGTTCTATGTCACCAGGGTGTGGCAGCCAAGCGCCCCCTAGGGGAGGGGGAGCCTGTCAGCCCCGGGCCTGTCACTGCCTGCTGTCCCCCCTGTCACCAGCGAGGCCTCGGAAAAGTTTCCAAAACATCCCCAGACTTGGGTCCAGCGTGGCCAAAAGTCTCCAAGAGACACGTCGGAAAGAAGGATATGGAACAAAGGGAGAAAGCGAAGGGAGCAAGCCAAAGGGAGGGAAGAGGAAAATCTAGTGCCGGGCTGCAGGACTGAAATGGAGGAATGGAAAGAGAAAAGTCAGGAAGCAGGAGAGTTTGAGAAAAGGAGAGAGGAAAGAGGAGACATGCAGCCAGACGAGGGGTTAGTGAGAGAGGCTGGCACAGAGAACAGGATGAGAAGGAAATAAGGCAAGTCAAGGCTGGGCCAAAGGACGTTTCCTTGCTTTATATTTTCTACCACATTCATCTGGAGACAAGGAGGAAAGCCATCAGACCTGATGGATTAGGCCCAATCAAAAACCCCGGCTACTTGAGATACTTAGACTAAGCCTAAAATGCAAAGATCTCTCCATAAGGATGGGTTTTATACTCTACTTCCACAATCTGCTGGCAGTACAAGAGAATAAGCGGCAGATCTACTAAGGCTGAGTCACGGTGCTTTGCTCCTAAGACCATGCATACCATGGGAATATTTCATCATTTCTGCCCTGGTTTTCAGTGTATTACACCAAAACACCCACCTCATGACGTCATTTCAAGAGCAACAGCAGCAATTTGCAGGAATCAGCTTCTTTGGGGAACTCAGAAATTGCTGAGCTGACACCAAGTCCTGCTGTGTCCCTCTCACCCACAGAGTGCCCGCATCCTCACCACGGTAGCGGGCATTGTGACAAAGGTTCTATGTCAGCTGGGTGTGGCAGCCGAGCGCCCCCTAGGGGAGGGGGAGCCTATCAGCCCCGGGCCTGTCACTGCCTGCTGTCCCCCCTGTCACCAGCGAGGCCTCGGAAAAGTTTCCAAAACATCCCGAGACTTGGGTCCAGCGTGGCCAAAAGTCTCCAAGAGACAAGTCGGAAAGAAGGATATGGAACAAAGGGAGAAAGCGAAGGGAGCAAGCCAAAGGGAGGGAAGAGGAAAATCTAGTGCCGGGCTGCAGGACTGAAATGGAGGAATGGAAAGACAAAAGCCAGGAAGCAGGAGAGTTTGAGAAAAGGAGAGAGGAAAGAAGAGACATGCAGCCAGACGATGGGTTAGTGAGAGAGGCTGGCACAGAGAACAGGATGAGAAGGAAATAAGGCAAGGCAAGGCTGGGCCAAAGGACGTTTCCTTGCTTTATATTTTCTACCACATTCATCTGGAGACGAGGAGGAAAGCCATCAGACCTGATGGATTAGGCCCAATCAAAAACCCCGGCTACTTGAGACACTTAGACTAAGCCTAAAATGCAAAGATCTCTCCATAAGGATGGGTTTTATACTCTACTTCCACAATCTGCTGGCAGTACAAAAGAATAAGCGGCAGATCTACTTAGGCTGAGTCACGGTGCTTTGCTCCTAAGACCATGCATACCATGGGAATATTTCAGCATTTCTGCTCTGGTTTTCAGTGTATTACACCAAAACACCCACCTGATGACATCATGTCAAGAGCAACAGCAGCAATTTGCAGAATTCAGCTTCTTTGGGGAACTGAGAACTTGCTGAGCTGACACCAAGTCCTGCTGTGTCCCTGCCACCCGCATACTGCCCGCATCCTCACCACGGTAGCGGGCATTGTGACAAAGGTTCTATGTCACCAGGGTGTGGCAGCCAAGCGCCCCCTAGGGGAGGGGGAGCCTGTCAGCCCCGGGCCTGTCACTGCCTGCTGTCCCCCCTGTCACCAGCGAGGCCTCGGAAAAGTTTCCAAAACATCCCCAGACTTGGGTCCAGCGTGGCCAAAAGTCTCCAAGAGACACGTCGGAAAGAAGGATATGGAACAAAGGGAGAAAGCGAAGGGAGCAAGCCAAAGGGAGGGAAGAGGAAAATCTAGTGCCGGGCTGCAGGACTGAAATGGAGGAATGGAAAGAGAAAAGTCAGGAAGCAGGAGAGTTTGAGAAAAGGAGAGAGGAAAGAGGAGACATGCAGCCAGACGAGGGGTTAGTGAGAGAGGCTGGCACAGAGAACAGGATGAGAAGGAAATAAGGCAAGTCAAGGCTGGGCCAAAGGACGTTTCCTTGCTTTATATTTTCTACCACATTCATCTGGAGACAAGGAGGAAAGCCATCAGACCTGATGGATTAGGCCCAATCAAAAACCCCGGCTACTTGAGATACTTAGACTAAGCCTAAAATGCAAAGATCTCTCCATAAGGATGGGTTTTATACTCTACTTCCACAATCTGCTGGCAGTACAAGAGAATAAGCGGCAGATCTACTAAGGCTGAGTCACGGTGCTTTGCTCCTAAGACCATGCATACCATGGGAATATTTCATCATTTCTGCCCTGGTTTTCAGTGTATTACACCAAAACACCCACCTCATGACGTCATTTCAAGAGCAACAGCAGCAATTTGCAGGAATCAGCTTCTTTGGGGAACTCAGAAATTGCTGAGCTGACACCAAGTCCTGCTGTGTCCCTCTCACCCACAGAGTGCCCGCATCCTCACCACGGTAGCGGGCATTGTGACAAAGGTTCTATGTCAGCTGGGTGTGGCAGCCGAGCGCCCCCTAGGGGAGGGGGAGCCTATCAGCCCCGGGCCTGTCACTGCCTGCTGTCCCCCCTGTCACCAGCGAGGCCTCGGAAAAGTTTCCAAAACATCCCGAGACTTGGGTCCAGCGTGGCCAAAAGTCTCCAAGAGACAAGTCGGAAAGAAGGATATGGAACAAAGGGAGAAAGCGAAGGGAGCAAGCCAAAGGGAGGGAAGAGGAAAATCTAGTGCCGGGCTGCAGGACTGAAATGGAGGAATGGAAAGACAAAAGCCAGGAAGCAGGAGAGTTGGAGAAAAGGAGAGAGGAAAGAAGAGACATGCAGCCAGATGAGGGGTTAGTGAGAGAGGGTGGGACAGAGAACAGCATGAGAAGGAAATAAGGCAAGGCAAAATACGCCAAAGGACGTTTCCTTCATTTATATTTTCTACCACATTCATCTGGAGACGAGGAGGAAAGCCATCAGACCTGATAGATTAGGCCCAATCAAAAGCCCCGGCTACTTGAGACACTTATACTAAGCCTAAAATGCAAAGATCTCTCCATAAGGATGGGTTTTATACTCTACGTCCACAATCTGCTGGCAGTACAAAAGAATAAGCGGTAGATCTACTTAGGCTGAGTCACGGTGCTTTGCTCCTAAGACCATGCATACCATGGGAATATTTCAGCATTTCTGCTCTGGTTTTCAGTGTATTACACAAAAACACCCACCTGATGACGTCATTTCAAGAGCAACAGCAGCAATTTGCAGAATTCAGCTTCTTTGGGGAACTGAGAAATTGCTGAGCTGACACCAAGTCCTGCTGTGTCCCTGTCACCCGCAGAGTGCCCGCATCCTCACCACGGTAGCGGGCATTGTGACAAAGGTTCTATGTCAGCTGGGTGTGGCAGCCGAGCACCCCTAGGGGAGGGGGAGCCTGTCAGCCCCGGGCCTGTCACTGCCTGCTGTCCCCCCTGTCACCAGCGAGGCCTCGGAAAAGTTTCCAAAACATCCCCAGACTTGGGTCCAGCGTGGCCAAAAGTCTCCAAGAGACACGTCGGAAACAAGGATATGGAACAAAGGGAGAAAGCGAAGGGAGCAAGCCAAAGGGAGGGAAGAGGAATATCTAGTGCCGGGCTGCAGGACTGAAATGGAGGAATGGAAAGACAAAAGCCAGGAAGCAGGAGAGTTTGAGAAAAGGAGAGAGGAAAGAGGAGACATGCAGCCAGACGAGGGGTTAGTGAGAGAGGCTGGGACAGAAAACAGGATGAGAAGGAAATAAGGCAAGACAAAATACGCCAAAGGACGTTTCCTTGCTTTATATTTTCTACCACATTCATCTGGAGACGAGGAGGAAAGCCATCAGACCTGATGGATTAGGCCCAATCAAAAACCCCGGCTACTTGAGACACTTAGACTAAGCCTAAAATGCAAAGATCTCTCCATAAGGATGGGTTTTATACTCTACTTCCACAATCTGCTGCCAGTACAAAAGAATAAGCGGCAGATCTCCTTAGGCTGAGTCACGGTGCTTTGCTCCTAAGACCATGCATATCATGGGAATATTTCAGCATTTCTGCTCTGGTTTTCAGTGTATTACACAAAAACACCCACCTGACGACGTCATTTCAAGAGCAACAGCAGCAATTTGCAGAATTCAGCTTCTTTGGGGAACTGAGAAATTGCTGAGTTGACACCAAGTCCTGCTGTGTCCCTGTCACCCGCAGAGTGCCCGCATCCTCACCACGGTAGCGGGCATTGTGACAAAGGTTCTATGTCAGATGGGTGTGGCAGCCGAGTGCCCCCTAGGGGAGGGGGAGCCTGTCAGCCCCGGGCCTGTCACTGCCTGCTGTCCCCCCTGTCACCAGCGTGGTCTCGGAAAAGGTTCCAAAACATCCCCAGACTTGGGTCCAGCGTTGCCAAAAGTCTCCAAGAGACAAGTCGGAAAGAAGGATATGGAACAAAGGGAGGAAGGGAAGGGAGCAAGCCAAAGGGAGGGAAGAGGAAAATCTAGTGCTGAGCTGCAGGACTGAAATGGAGGAATGGAAAGACAAAAGCCAGGAAGCAGGAGAGTTTGAGAAAAGGATAGAGGAAGGAAGAGACATGCAGCCAGACGAGGGCTTAGTGAGAGAGGCTGGCACAGAGAACAGGATGAGAAGGAAATAAGGCAAGGCAAAATACGCCAAAGGACATTTCCTTGCTTTATATTTTCTACCACATTCATCTGGAGACGAGGAGGAAAGCCATCAGACCTGATGTATTAGGCCCAATCAAAAACCCCGGCTACTTGAGACACTTAGACTAAGCCTAAAAGGCTGAGTCACGGTGCTTTGCTCCTAAGACCATGCATACCATTGGAATATTTCAGCATTTCTGCTCTGGTTTTCAGTGTATTACACCAAAACACCCACCTGATGACATCATTTCAAGAGCAACAGCAGCAATTTGCAGAATTCAGCTTCTTTGGGGAACTGAGAAATTGCTGAGCTGACACCAAGTCCTGCTGTGTCCCTGTCACCTGCAGAGTGCCCGCATCCTCACCACAGTAGCAGGCATTATGACAAAGGTTCTATGTCAGCTGGGTGTGGCAGCCGAGCGCCCCCTAGGGGAGGGGGAGCCTGTCAGCCCCGGGCCTGTCACTGCCTGCTGTCCCACCTGTCAGCAGCGAGGCCTCGGAAAAGTTTCCAAAACATCCCCAGACTTGGGTCCAGCGTGGCCAAAAGTCTCCAAGAGACAAGCCGGAAAGAAGGATATGGAACAAAGGGAGAAAGGGAAGGGAGCAAGCCAAAGGGAGGGAAGAGGAAAATCTAGTGCTGGGCTGCAGGACTGAAATGGCGCAATGGAAAGACAAAAGCCAGGAAGCAGGAGAGTTTGAGAAAAGGAGAGAGGAAAGAAGAGACATGCAGCCAGACGAGAGCTTAGTGAGAGAGGCTAGCACAGAGAACAGGATGAGAAGGAAATAAGGCAAGACAAAATACGCCAAAGGACGTTTCCTTGCTTTATATTTTCTACCACATTCATCTGGAGATGAGGAGGAAAGCCATCAGACCTGATGGATTAGGCCCAATCAAAAACCCAGGCTACTTGAGACACTTAGACTAAGCCTAAAATGCAAAGATCTCTCCATAAGGATGGGTTTTATACTCTACTTCCACAATCTGCTGGCAGTACAAAAGAATAAGCGGTAGATCTACTTAGGCTGAGTCACGGTGCTTTGCTCCTAAGACCATGCATATCATGGGAATATTTCAGCATTTCTGCTCTGGTTTTCCGTGTATTACACAAAAACACCCACCTGATGACGTCATTTAAAGAGCAACAGCAGCAATTTGCAGAATTCAGCTTCTTTGGGGAACTGAGAAATTGCTGAGCTGACACCAAGTCCTGCTGTGTCCCTGTCACCCGCAGAGTGCCTGCATCCTCACCACGGTAGCGGGCATTGTGAGAAAGGTTCTATGTCAGCTGGGTGTGGCAGCCGAGCGCCCCCTAGGGGAGGGGGAGCCTGTCAGCCCCGGGCCTGTCACTGCCTGCTGTCTCCCCCCTCAGCAGCGAGGCCTCTGAAAAGTTTCCAAAACATCCCCAGACTTGGGTCCAGCGTGGCCAAAAGTCTCCAAGAGACAAGTCGGAAAGAAGGATATGGAACAAAGGGAGAAAGGGAAGGGAGCAAGCCAAAGGGAGGGAAGAGGAAAATCTAGTGCTGAGCTGCAGGACTTAAATGGAGGAATGGAAAGACAAAAGCCAGGAAGCAGGAGAGTTTGAGAAAAGGAGAGAGGAAAGAAGAGACATGCAGCCAGACGAGGGCTTAGTGAGAGAGGCTGGCACAGAGAACAGGATGAGAAGGAAATAAGGCAAGGCAAAATACGCCAAAGGACGTTTCCTTGCTTTATATTTTCTACCACATTCATCTGGAGACGAGGAGGAAAGCCATCAGACCTGATGGATTAGGCCCAATCAAAAACCCCGGCTACTTGAGACACTTAGACTAAGCCTAAAATGCAAAGATCTCTCCATAAGGATGGGTTTTATACTCTACTTCCACAATCTGCTGGCAGTACAAAAGAATAAGCGGCAGATCTACTTAGGCTGAGTCACGGTGCTTTGCTCCTAAGACCATGCATACCATGGGAATACTTCAGCATTTCTGCTCTGGTTTTCAGTGTATTACACCAAAACACCCACCTGATGACATCATTTCAAGAGCAACAGCAGCAATTTGCAGAATTCAGCTTCTTTGGGGAACTGAGAAATTGCTGAGCTGACACCAAGTCCTGCTGTGTCCCTGTCACCCGCAGAGTGCCCGCATCCTCACCACGGTAGCGGGCATTGTGACAAAGGTTCTATGTCAGCTGGGTGTGGCAGCCGAGCGCCCCCTAGGGGAGGGGGAGCCTGTCAGCCCCGGGCCTGTCACTGCCTGCTGTCTCCCCCCTCAGCAGCGAGGCCTCTGAAAAGTTTCCAAAACATCCCCAGACTTGGGTCCAGCGTGGCCAAAAGTCTCCAAGAGACAAGTCGGAAAGAAGGATATGGAACAAAGGGAGAAAGCGAAGGGAGCAAGCCAAAGGGAGGGAAGAGGAAAATCTAGTGCCGGGCTGCAGGACTGAAATGGAGGAATGGAAAGACAAAAGCCAGGAAGCAGGAGAGTTTGAGAAAAGGAGAGAGGAAAGAGGAGACATGCAGCCAGACGAGGGGTTAGTGAGAGAGGCTGGCACAGAGAACAGGATGAGAAGGAAATAAGGCAAGGCAAGGCTGGGCCAAAGGACGTTTCCTTGCTTTCTATTTCCTACCACATTCATCTGGAGACAAGGAGAAAAGCCATCAGACCTGATGGATCAGGACCAATCAAAAACCCCGGCTACTTGAGACACTTAGACTAAGCCTAAAATGCAAAGATCTCTCCATAAGGATGGGTTTTATACTCTACTTCCACAATCTGCTGGCAGTACAAAAGAATAAGCGGCAGATCTACTTAGGCTGAGTCACGGTGCTTTGCTCCTAAGACCATGCATACCATGGGAATATTTCAGCATTTCTGCTCTGGTTTTCAGTGTATTACACATAAACACCCACCTGATGACGTCATTTCAAGAGCAACAGCAGCAATTTGCAGAATTCAGCTTCTTTGGGGAACTGAGAAATTGCTGAGCTGACACCAAGTCCTGCTGTGTCCCTGTCACCCGCAGAGTGCCCGCATCCTCACCACGGTAGCGGGCATTGTGACAAAGGTTCTATGTCAGCTGGGTGTGGCAGCCGAGCGCCCCCTAGGGGAGGGGGAGCCAGTCAACCCCGGGCCTGTCACTGCCTGCTGTCTCCCCCCTCAGCAGCAAGGCCCCTGAAAAGTTTCCAAAACATCCCCAGACATGGGTCCAGCGTGGCCAAAAGTCTCCAAGAGACAAGTCGGAAAGAAGGATATGGAACAAAGGGAGAAAGCAAAGGGAGCAAGGCAAAGGGAGGGAAGAGGAAAATCTAGTGCCGGGCTGCAGGACTGAAATGGAGGAATGGAAAGACAAAAGCCAGGAAGCAGGAGAGTTTGAGAAAAGGAGAGAGGAAAGAAGAGACATGCAGCCAGACGAGCGCTTAGTGAGAGAGGCTGGCACAGAGAACAGGATGAGAAGGAAATAAGGCAAGGCAAAATACGCCAAAGGACGTTTCCTTGCTTTATATTTTCTACCACGTTCATCTGGAGACGAGGAGGAAAGCCATCAGAACTTATGGATTAGGCCCAATCAAAAACCCCGGCTACTTGAGACACTTAGACTAAGCCTAAAATGCAAAGATCTCTCGATAAGGATGGGTTTTATACTCCCACAATCTGCTGGAAGTACAAAAGAATAAGTGGCTGATCTCCTTAGGCTGAGTCACGGTGCTTTGCTCCTAAGAGCATGCATACCATGGGAATATTTCAGCATTTCTGCTCTGGTTTTCAGTGTATTACACCAAAACACCCACCTGATGACGTCATTTCAAGAGCAACAGCAGCAATTTGCAGAATTCAGCTTCTTTGGGGAACTCAGAAATTGCTGAGCTGACACCAAGTCCTGCTGTGTCCCTGTCACCCGCAGAGTGCCCGCATCCTCACCACGGTAGCGGGCATTGTGACAAAGGTTCTATGTCAGCTGGGTGTGGCAGCCGAGCGCCCCCTAGGGGAGGGGGAGCCTGTCAGCCCCGGGCCTGTCACTGCCTGCTGTCCCCCCTGTCACCAGCGAGGCCCTTGAAAAGTATCCAAAACATCCCCAGACTTGGGTCCAGCGTGGCCAAAAGTCTCCAAGAGACAAGTCGGAAAGAATGATATGGAACAAAGGGAGAAAGCGAAGGGAGCAAGCCAAAGGGAAGGAAGAGGAAAATCTAGTGCCGGGCTGCAGGACTGAAATGGAGGAATGGAAAGACAAAAGCCAGGAAGCAGGAGAGTTTGAGAAAAGGAGAGAGGAAAGAAGAGACATGCAGCCAGACGAGGGCTTAGTGAGAGAGGCTGGGACAGAGAACAGGATGTAAAGGAAATAAGGCAAGGCAAGGCTGGGCCAAAGGACGTTTCCTTGCTTTATATTTCCTACCACATTCATCTGGAGACAAGGAGAAAAGCCATCAGACCTGATGGATCAGGCCCAATCAAAAACCCCGGCTACTTGAGACACTTAGACTAAAATGCAAAGATCTCTCCATAAGGATGGGTTTTATACTCTACTTCCACAATCTGCTGGCAGTACAAAATTATAAGCGGCAGATCTACTTAGGCTGAGTCACGGTGCTTTGCTCCTAAGAGCATGCATACCATGGGAATATTTCAGCATTTCTGCTCTGGTTTTCAGTGTATTACACCAAAACACCCACCTGATGACGTCATTTCAAGAGCAACAGCAGCAATTTGCAGAATTCAGCTTCTTTGGGGAACTGAGAAATTGCTGAGCTGACACCAAGTCCTGCTGTGTCCCTGTCACCCGCAGAGTGCCCGCATCCTCACCACGGTAGCGGGCATTGTGACAAAGGTTCTATGTCAGCTGGGTGTGGCAGCCGAGCGCCCCCTAGGGGAGGGGGAGCCAGTCAGCCCCAGGCCTGTCACTGCCTGCTGTCTCCCCCCTCAGCAGCGAGGCCTCTGAAAAGTTTCCAAAACATCCCCAGACTTGGGTCCAGCGTGGCCAAAAGTCTCCAAGAGACAAGTCGGAAAGAAGGATATGGAACAAAGGGAGAAAGCGAAGGGAGCAAGCCAAAGGAAGGGAAGAGGAAAATCTAGTGCCGGGCTGCAGGACTGAAATGGAGGAATGGAAAGACAAAAGCCAGGAAGCAGGAGAGTTTGAGAAAAGGAGAGAGGAAAGAAGAGACATGCAGCCAGACGAGGGCTTAGTGAGAGAGGCTGGGACAGAGAACAGGATGTAAAGGAAATAAGGCAAGGCAAGGCTGGGCCAAAGGACGTTTCCTTGCTTTATATTTCCTACCACATTCATCTGGAGACAAGGAGAAAAGCCATCAGACCTGATGGATCAGGACCAATCAAAAACCCCGGCTACTTGAGACACTTAGACTAAGCCTAAAATGCAAAGATCTCTCCATAAGGATGGGTTTTATACTCTACTTCCACAATCTGCTGGCAGTACAAAAGAATAAGCGGCAGATCTACTTAGGCTGAGTCACGGTGCTTTGCTCCTAAGACCATGCATACCATGGGAATATTTCAGCATTTCTGCTCTGGTTTTCAGTGTATTACACATAAACACCCACCTGATGACTTCATTGCAACAGCAACAGCAGCAATTTGCAGAATTCAGCTTCTTTGGGGAAGTGAGAAATTGCTGAGCTGACACCAAGTCCTGCTGTGTCCCTGTCACCCGCAGAGTGCCCGCATCCTCACCACGGTAGCGGGCATTGTGACAAAGGTTCTATGTCAGCTGGGTGTGGCAGCCGAGCGCCACCTAGGGAAGGGGGAGCCTGTCAGCCCCGGGCTTGTCACTGCCTGCTGTCCCCCCTGTCAGCAGCAAGGCCTCTGAAAAGTTTCCAAAACATCCCCAGACTTGGGTCCAGCGTGGCCAAAAGTCTCCAAGAGACAAGTCGGAAAGAAGGATATGGAACAAAGGGAGAAAGCGAAGGGAGCAAGCCAAAGGGACGGAAGAGGAAAATCTAGTGCCAGGCTGCAGGACTGAAATGGAGGAATGGAAAGACAAAAGCCAGGAAGCAGGAGAGTTTGAGAAAAGGAGAGAGGAAAGAAGAGACATGCAGCCAGACGAGGGCTTAGTGAGAGACGCTGGGACAGAGAACAGGATGAGAAGGAAATAAGGCAAGGCAAAATATGCCAAAGGACGTTTCCTTGCTTTATATTTTCTACCACATTCATCTGGAGACGAGGAGGAAAGCCATCAGACCTGATGGATTAGGCCCAATCAAAATCCCCAGCTACTTGAGACACTTAGACTAAGCCTAAAATGCAAAGATCTCTCCATAAGGATGGTTTTTATACTCTACTTCCACAATCTGCTGGCAGTACAAAAGAATAAGCGGCAGATCTACTTAGGCTGAGTCACGGTGATTTGCTCCTAAGACCATGCATATCACGGGAATATTTCAGCATTTCTGCTCTGGTTTTCAGTGTATTACACACAAACACCCACCTGATGACTTCATTGCAACAGCAACAGCAGCAATTTGCAGAATTCAGCTTCTTTGGGGAACTGAGAACTTGCTGAGCTGACACCAAGTCCTGCTGTGTCCCTGTCACGCGCAGAGTGCCCGCATCCTCACCACGGTAGAGGGCATTGTGACAAAGGTTCTATGTCAGCTGGGTGTGGCAGCCGAGCGCCCCCTAGGGGAGGGGGAGCATGTCAGGCCCAGGCCTGTTACTGCCTGCTGTCCCCCCTGTCAGCAGTGAGGCTTATGATAAGTTTCCAAAACATCCCCAGACTTGGGTCCAGCGTGGCCAAAAGTCTCCAAGAGACAAGTCGGAAAGAAGGATATGGAACAAAGGGAGAAAGCGAAGGGAGCAAGCCAAAGGGAGGGAAGAGGAAAATCTAGTGCCGGGCTGCAGGACTGAAATGGAGGAATGGAAAGACAAAAGCCAGGAAGCAGGAATGTTTGAGAAAAGGAGAGAGGAAAGAAGAGACATGCAGTCAGACGAGGGGTCAGTGAGAGAGGCTGGGACAGAGAATAGGATGAGAAGGAAATAAGGCAAGGCAAGGCTAGGCCAAAGGACGTTTCCTTGCTTTATATTTTCTACCACATTCATCTGGAGACGAGGAGGAAAGCCATCAGACCTGATGGATTAGGCCCAATCAAAAACCCCGGCTACTTGAGACACTTAAACTAAGCCTAAAATGCAAAGATCTCTCCATAAAGATGGTTTTTAAACTCTACTTCCACAATCTGCTGGCAGTACAAAAGAATAAGCGGCAGATCTACTTAGGCTGAGTCACGGTGCTTTGCTCCTAAGACCATGCATACCATGGGAATATTTCAGCATTTCTGCTCTGGTTTTCAGTGTATTACACCAAAACACCCACCTGATGACATCATTTCAAGAGCAACAGCAGCAATTTGCAGAATTCAGCTTCTTTGGGGAACTGAGAAATTGCTGAGCTGACACCAAGTCCTGCTGTGTCCCTGTCACCCGCAGAGTGCCCGCATCCTCACCACGGTAGCGGGCATTGTGACAAAGGTTCTATGTCAGCTGTTGCTCTTGCGTCCGTCAAGAGAGCTACAACGAAGCATGCCGAACGGAGAAAATAGCAGCAGCTCATCTGTTCACACCTTGTTTCTGCCGTGTGCTCGAACGCCAAGACGTTCGTGCTGCTGTGAGATGAAAGACGTCCTTCTGAAGATGTGGTTGCTCACACCGGTCCACTTGTTAGTGTATCCATTCAGTGCTGGGCTGCGGGGCATTCAGAAGTGGCTCTGTGGAGACGTCTGCATAGAGGCAGCTGTCAGAACACGCACACTCGATTGTTCACCAAAACATATGCAGACGCGTCCTTACCCTATAGATTTCGATGCACAGAGTTCCCTGTGTTCGCAAGAGACAAGGGAATCGAATCTGTACGCACAGAAGCAATACCGGACCGTTTCCCTCGGAGTGAACACGAAAGAGCCGTCTATACACTCGCAGACACGGGAACGTGCCTCAATGCTGTCACAGAGGCAGCAGCTTTTGCACAGATGCTCTGGTGATTCTGGCACTTTCCAGGCACACTCCTGAAAGTCGCGCACACTGCTGTTCACTCGCTAAACGACCTCTTCAGAAACACGTCTCCGGTCCATGTACCGCTCAGATTTCTTCTCGTGTAACTGTGAACTGTGCCAGCGCGGGGATTCCGTCTCTGTTGAGCAGATGTCAATCGTGCCTCGCTTTTGCTTTGTTGCCTCTACCAAGATGATTTCCTGTTTCTCTCTTCACCGGAGCAGGCAGACACAGCCAACACACAGCAAGTGTCAAGAGACACACTCCGTCCGCTGAGCTCAACGCTTGTGCAGATGCACGTGTGCGACAAAGTCAACACACGTGCTTGTGGAGAGAAAGAAAGGGACTCACAGGCGTGTGGAGCGACGGATAGAAAGAGTGGGCGCTAAGGAACACAGAGTTTCAGGCAGACTGTCTCCACACAAACAGGCACCTGTCTGCAGGTATCCTAGATCTTGATTCTTGAACTTGAGGAAACATGCGTCTGAGCAAAACTCCCAAACGCTTCCAGGAAAGACACAGGCTCTCCCACAAGCATACAAGTGTTTGCTCTCAGCTATAGATCAGGGACAAGCTTGTGAAGAGATGCCCTGATATTCTTTCGCCTTATGGCATCATGTGTTTCATTTCTCTTGGAAATCGATTGCTAAGTGTCTTTCCTCGGGCGACTGTGAAGCATTTGCCACCGGAGGAGAAGTAGCACGGAGCAGCATTCAGTACTGTCTACGTCACGGCCCCTTATAAGACAGCGGCACTGGCGCACACACACACACAGGAGACGGCAGCACTGGCGCACACACACACACACAGGAGACGGCAGCACTACTTAAAAACTTCAAGACGCTTGGAAGAAGTGCCAGTCCCTTAGACTGGAGGGGTACAGAGCACAGCTGCCGATGCAGCCCAGAACTACACCATAAAACCCAACTGCGCAGAAACATCCAAAATGCAAAAACCATCCACGCTTTCAGCTGCTGATACAAGAAAACCAGGACCCGATTGGCGCTACGCCAACTGGCACCGGCGTTCCGGATCCCGGGATGGCGCCCGGGATGCCTGTCGGGTCCCTCAAGCGCGACGAGACCCCGGGACCGTCTGACAGGCACAATGCAAGCCTCCCCACCTGCAATACAACACTGACACTAGGCTGGAGCTGCCCTGCCTGGGACACGCTGGCATCGCACTGTGAAGTTCCCTGGACCCTTCGCCTGCCCAAAAGGGACTGTTCCTGGATCACCCTTGCCCCAAAGAGAACTTTACCCCCCTCCCTGCAGTTCCCAACCCCTTCCCAGCCCCCCAGCCTCCACTTCTCTTTCAGAGGGCCAAGAGACTGAATCCATCTTCAACAGAGGAAAACACCACATGTGCTGATAGAGATCGTCCTGCATCACCAAGTTCCTCCTTGTCCTGGTTTTGTTAAAAAACAAGTTTCTCTTTTAGTGATTTTTTGCCTGTCAGCTAAAGCCTTCATATTAGCTGCATTTTCCTGGAGAACCCGACACATGTTTTGGTTAAACCTAGCAAGGGAATGCAAACTTATTGATAAGCACGGACGGACATCTCGCGAGAGGGGCAACGAGAAACTGATGACTGAGAGACTGACCAACCGTGTATAACATTCCATTCACGTGAATGCTTCATATAAAAGTGGGAGATCACGAGGATCTCGGCCCCTTTTTTCCCTTTTTCCTCATGGCTGACATTAGGAGAGGACCTTGCTGGTCGTCCCTGCGAACTGAGGTCTAGTGAGAGACTGAATCCAGCTCCGGTTGGCTACAGAGTCTAATCCAGGACTTTGGGTGCTGGCTCTGCAGTTGCTGAGACTTACAAGATTGGTTTTGTATATTTTGTATTATTTTCCCTATTCTTATTAGTAGCATTAGTAAAACATCTTTAACTTTTCCAACTCTCTTCTCTCTGTCCTTCTTTCCCTCCCGATCGCCTGTCCTGAGTGGGAAGGGGGGAGAGGGAGGGGCAAAAGGGGGAAGTGGGGGGGAAAGGAGGTTAACAATACATCTGCCAGGGTTTGATTGTCACCCCGCAATATTAACCCTTGACAGATAATTGGCACCCAACGTGGGGCAAGAGAAAGGGGTAAATTTGGAGATTTTTGGCTTTTCTACTGTTCTGACGTACCTTTCAATTTTCTTGGCACAGTGCCAACTCAGAGTTGTGATACTCGCGCGTGGGTTTGCTTTGGATATTATTTAGTGGTATTAAGGCAAAGTGAATTACATCGATTTAAAGATGTTATGGCAAAAGTTGTATCAGTTATTTTCTACATTGTGCTCGCTGATCCCATATCTGTGTTGGTGTTTCTTTCTGAATCGAAGTATTCATTATATAACAACAAGAAACTGGACAGCGGTCATGATGATACTGTGTGGTATGGCACTGGTTTATTTCACTATACTGCAGCCGCTAATGAATTTCTACTCGCTTCTGCTTTACCTTGAAAAACCTCCAGGAGAGATTAAAGAGCAGAATGGCTCTATATTTGCTAATTGGTCAAGCGAATCTTTAGAAAGGCTGACTAACAATACTTTTGTGTTTTCGCTAGGACAGTTTGCAAATGTTTTAGAGAACTTTGAATATCCTTGGAGCTTTGTAGAACTGTGATGGTGTTATCTGGTTTGCTGAATGTGTGTCAGTTTGTGTTACTGTTAAGAGAAATGAGGTTCAATAGGAGGTTTGCGTCTCTTTTTAGTCCTGAGATTTGCAGTGCGTCTTCAGAAGCTTTAGCAAAAAGCACTCCTAGCCGCTCGAGAAAAGGCAAAACAGCCAAAGCTGCTGCTGCAGCCACTGCCCCCCAACCGCAGCTTCAGAGGCTGAAGCTACAGCTCCTCCGCAGAGCTCCTCTGCCAAGGTCGCTGCAGATAACGTTACTTCTCCAGCCTCAAAGGCTAACAAGGCAGCCCCCCCGCCTTCACACACTGGGCACTGTTGCTGCTGTAACCACAGCAATCACTGTGACAGTTATTCAGACTCTGAAAATGAATCAAATGATGGTGAACCCATATCAGCATCAGTTGCTGGTTGTAAGAAAGTCACTAGAAAGACTACCTGTGCAGCAGGTGATGGCACAGGGCCAACATCAACCCAAGAGGCATCATCATCAGGACAGGGTGGAGATGAAGTGACCACCACTCGGTCCTTTTCTCCAGGTGAGCTGAGAGATCTGCGAAAAGACTTCAGTCGTCGTGAAGGCGAGAATATTTTAACCTGGCTGCTGCGATGCTGGGACAATGAGGCAGAAACAATTGAATTGGAAGGTGGTGAAGCCAGGCAACTGGGATCTCTGTCAAAAGATTCCACCATTGATAGGGCAATTTCAAGAGAGTCTAATGCCTCTACTCTCTGGACCCGACTCCTGGCAGCTATGAAAGTCAGATTTCCCTACAAGGAAGATTGTATATCCAAGTTAGGGAAATGGAATACTATGGAGAGAGGTATCCAATTCCTGAGAGAATTAGCTGTGCGAGAGATCATCTATCTAGGACCAAACAGCCAAGAGGGGACAGACCCAGATAGAATCAATTGTACAAAATCTATGTGGTGCAGATTTGTACAAAGTGCACCACCTGCATATGCTAAGTCATTGGCAGGAATGGTCTGGTCAGCTAGAGGTATACAAGAAATTAATGAAGTGATTGAGCAGCTCCGGTACTTTGAGGACAGCCTTGCTGGTTCTCTACAGGCTTGTATATCCGCTGTGGAGAAACTGTGTGAAAAATCTGATGACCGGTTTGAAAAGCTGTTGCAAGAAATCAAAGAGCTCAGAGAAGACTCGTACCGTTCACGACCTGCACAAACCTATGTTTCAGCTGTTAAGAGAAGGCGTTTCCAATCTCGAGAGAGAGGGCAGAGACAGCCCACAAAAAGAGGTTCACTGTGGTTCTTCCTACATGAGCAGGGAGAAAACATCAATAAGTGGCATGGAAGGCCTACCTCAACTTCAAGAACGAGTACGTGAGATAAAAGGAAAAACTCCTAGGAAAGTGGCTGCTCCAGTTTACAAAAGGAGCAGAAGAGATTCTGATGCTCTTGAAGGAACCTCTAATTCACACCCAGAGACTGTGCAAAACAGGAATTAGAGGTGCCCTGCCTCCAACCAGGTGGAGGAAAGGGATAACAGAGTTTATTGGACTGTAGAAATACTATGGCCTGGTACAACACAACCCCAGGAGTACAAAGCTTTAGTGGACACTGGTGCTCAGTGCACAATAATTCCTTCTAATTATAAAGGAACGCAATCCATCAATATTGTTGGAGTGACTGGGGGATCCCAGGAACTGACTGTTGCAGAGGCTGAAATGAGCCTAACTGGAAAAAACTGGCAAAAGCATCCCATTGTGACTGGTCCAGATGCTTCGTGCATCCTTGGTATAGACTACCTCAGGAGAGGGTATTTTAAGGACCCAAAAGGGTATAGGTGGGCATTTGGTATAGCAGCTGTGGACACTGAGAAAATTGAACAGCTGTCTGATTTGCCTGGTCTTTCAGATGACCCTTCTGTTGTAGGACTGCTGATGGTTGACGATCAGCAGGTGCCAATTGCTACCATGACGGTGCATCGCTGGCAATATCACACCAATCGAGACTCTTGGATTCCTATCCAGAAGCTGATTCGTCAATTGGAAAGCCAGGGTGTGATCTGTAAGACTCGCTCACCTTTTAACAGCCCAATCTGGCCAGTGCGTAAGTCTAATGACGAGTGGAGACTAACTGTAGACTATCGTTGCCTGAATTAAGTTACACCACCACTGAGTGCTGCTGTGCCTGACATGCTAGAACTGCAATTTGAACTGGAGTCAAAGGCAGCCAAGTGGTATGCTACAATTGACATTGCTAATGCATTTTTCTCTATTCCTGTAGCAGCAGAGTGCAGGCCGCAGTTTGCTTTCACCTGGAGGGGCATCCAGTATACATGGAATCGCTTGCCCCAGGGGTGGAAACACAGTCCTACCATCTGCCATGGACTGATCCAGACCACGCTGGAGCAAGGTGAAGCTCCAGAACACTTGCAATATATTGATGACATCATCGTATGGGGCGACGCAGCGAAAGAAGTCTTCGAGAAATGTGAGAGAATAATTCCTATTCTTTTGGATGCTGGTTTTGCCATAAAACGAAGCAAGGTCAAGGGACCTGCACGAGAGATCCAGTTTTTAGGAATAAAATGGCAAGATGGCCGTCGTCAGATCCCAATGGATGTGATCAACAAAATTGCAGCAATGTCTCCACCTACTAATAAAAAGGAGACACAGACTTTCTTGGGCATTGTAGGTTTTTGGAGAATGCATATTCCTGACTACAGCCACATTGTGAGCCTCTCTATCGAGTGACTCGTAAAAAGAACCAATTTGAGTGGGGCCCTGAACAACGACAAGCCTTTGAACAAATTAAGCGTGAGATAACTCATGCGGTGGCCCTTGGACCAGTCCAAACTGGACTAGATGTTAAAAATGTGCTCTACACCGCAGCCGGAGATAATGGACTTACCTGGAGCCTCTGGCAGAAAGCACCAGGAGAAACCCGAGGTCAACCCTTAGGTTTTTGGAGTCGAGGATACAAAGGATCTGAGGCCAACTATACTCCAACTGAAAAGGAAATACTAGCAGCATATGAAGGAGTTCGAGCTGCTTCAGAAGTGATCGGCACCGAAAACGCTCCGCAACGACAGCAACGCCAAAACCAGAGATGGCATCAATCGAAACACCCTGCAGGGAGGCAGTGATGAGGCAAGGAGCCTCTTCTGCAACCCCAGGAAAAAGGACCCCAACGTCACGGCCCCTTATGAGATGGCGGCACTGGCGCGCACACACCCACAGAGCAGACGGCGGCACTGGCGCGCACACACCCACAGAGCAGACGGCGGCACTGGCGCGCACACACCCACAGAGCAGACGGCGGCACTGGCGCGCACACACCCACAGAGCAGACGGCGGCACTGGCGCGCACACACCCACAGAGCAGACGGCGGCACTGGCGCGCACACACCCACAGAGCAGACGGCGGCACAACCTAAGAACTTCTTCCCAGCATCTTGAAGTGTCAGTGCCTAGGACTGGAGGGGTAGAGAGCAGAGCTGCTGATGCAGCCCAGAATGACACCATAAATCACAACTGACCAGGAACATCCAAAATGCAAGAACCGTCCACGCTTTTGGCTGATGATACAATAATCCAGCACCCGATTGGCATTACGCCAATTAACACCGGCATTCTGGATCCCGGGATGGCACCTGAGAGGCCCGTTGGGCCCCCGGAGGACAGCGAGACCCCGGGATCATCTGACAGATGCAAGGCAGGCTTCCCGAGCTACACGACAACGCAGACGCAGGCTGGAGCTGCCCTGCCCGGCACATGCTGGCATCGCACTGTAAAGTTCCCTGGGCCCTTTACCCACCCAAAGGGGACTTGTCCTGGACAGCCCTTTCCCTTATCAGAACTTTACCCCCATCCCTGCGATTCCCGGCCCCTTCCCAGCCCCCGTGCCTCCACTTATCTTTCAGAAGGCCGAGGGACCAAATCCACCTTCGACAGAGAAAACGCCACGTGCACTAACGGAGATGTTCCTGCATTGCCGGGGTCCTCTTCAACATCTACGGTAACACAGGAAAAGACACGCTCACTAAGCCGTGCCAGCATACAGTATAGCGGGGTAAACGCCGACTCCTCCCGCAACACCCACCTCCTCCTAAGTTCCTCGGCGTTCCGTTCGGCGCGTCGTGTCACGGGTGCGGTCACAAACCCTCATCACTCGTAACACCTAAGACAGCGAGAAACAAAAGAACTGTAGGGCTTGGAGCGAGTCCCCAGCCCCACGCTCCTCCTCGCCCATACCCCGGCTCACCAGAAACGTTCCTCCAAGTCCAAAGGGCCCAAAAGGAGCCTGCAAAACAAGAAGGAAACGCTGAACCGAGTCACCGAGCGACACCGGGCTCCTCGACACCCACCGCCGCCTCACCTTCTCGGCTGCTGACCGGCGTGCGGCTTCGCCCCTCCGAGCTGGTCCACGGCACCTGCAAAAACAAAAGCACCTGCTCGGACGCTGCTCAAAAACAGCCCGCCCGTAGACGGGCCCGTCTCCCCCTCCTTTACCTTGGCCGCTCTCCCACCTGCCTGCCCACCCTTGCTTTTGACTGCAACGCCCTTGACCACAGAGGTTCAGCTGCCGCCTGTAAAACACAACCCAATGACGCTCATACCTGCACTGGCAACACGGGACCTGAAACGAGCTGCTGCTTCGGCCCGACGCTCATTGTTCACCTTGCCCGAGGAGATGCGGTGCTAATACCCAGGTTTCCTCTTTGCTTCTATGAAAGAGACAAATGACCAAACTTACATAGAGCCACACGACACATCTTCCCGCTGGCATCACACACCGACCCACCTGCTTATGGCGCGCTGCTCGCCTCTTCTGTTGCTCTTTCGTACCAAGTCATCCCTCTACCTCTGAAAATAAGGTATTCAACAAGTCACCCAGACGCTCATCAACAGCTTGACCATTCCACAGGTTTGCTTTCTATTCAGGAATCCCACCCGACACTCTAATTGAGTCCCTAAAACACTGCGGAACGGACTGCCAGCTCCCCTGCCCACAGCTACTGCATCCCAGATGATCGCCCAACCTTTGCCTACACAATTGAATCTCTCAACAGATTAACCCTGGACTCCCAGAGTTTGCTCTACCCGCCCCTGACTCCACACCACCGGGCAGAGCAGCTCCGAGCCGAACGTGCACGTGCGCAGACAAACGCGCCACAGAACGCTATGGACAACACAACCGCAACAGCACCAAAAACGCTCTGCAACGACAGTGACCCAAAACCAGAGATGGCATCAATCCAAATGCCCTGCAGGGAGGCAGTGATGAGGCAAGGAGCCTCTTCTGCAGCCCCAGGAAAAAGAAAAAGGAACCGAACATCACACCCTTACGAGACAGCGGCACTGCCACACACACACACAGAAGAGATGGCGGCACGACCTAAGAACTTCTTCCCAGCATCTTGAACTGCCAGTCCCTTAGACTGGAGGAGTAGAGCGCAGAGCTGCTGATGCAGCCCAGATTGACACAGTAAGTCACAGCTGACCAGAAACGTCCAAAATGCAAGCACCGTCCACGCTTTTGGCTGATGATACAAGAATCCAGCACCCGATTGGCTCTACGCCAATTAACACCGACATTTCGGATCCAAGGATAGCACCTGAGAGGCCCGTTGGGCCCCCGGAGCACAGCGAGACCCCGGGATCGTCTGACAGGCACGAGGCGGGCTTCCCGAACTACACGACAACAGGCGCCGGCGGGAGCTGCCCTGCCCGGCAGATGCTGGCATCACACCGTAACGTTCCCTGACCCCTTATCTGCCCGAAGGGGACCGCTCCTAGACTGCGCTTTTCTGTCTGAGAACTTTAAACCCACCCTGCGATTCCCAGCCCCTTCCCAGCCCTCGTGCCTCCACTTATCTTTCAGAGGGCCGAGGGACCGAATCCACCTTCGACAGAGGAAAATGCCACCTGTGCTAACAGGGATCTTCCCACAGTTGTCGCTTTCTCCATCATCGCCTACAGTAAGGAAAGCGAGAACACGCACGCTATCGAGCCCCCAAATAATATTTATCCATAGTAGCCTACGGTTCGTTGCTCACATTGGCTGAGTTCTGGGAGGTACATTTGAATGATCCACCGGGGGCCGCCGCATGCTGCAAAGGTTCTGGAGACAAGATGCTCTTCCAGGAGAAGAGATGACATTAACAACTATTAATACAGCAATACAAACCAAAAAACAACACTCCCTCTCCATTGTAGTCAGGAATCTTGGGAAAATGCAAAGCACCTGGAAATGAATCGACAAATGAAACATAATGATAAACAACTTTTCTACTACAGCTGTTGTTAAACCTTCGCTGTTCCTGAAGCTCTTACGTCAAACAGACACCTCTGCTTGTCCAAAGACATCTGCCTATTTGGATTAAACATCTCAAAAGCTGCTGAAGGAGCAGCAGAGAACCACCACCGAAGAGGCTCTGGAGCAGAATGAGCTCCCTGCCCGGGGACCGGGGCTCAAATACCCAGGGCTCCGCCCACCCCTTCCCACAAACCCCTGGGAAAGGGGCAGGGTCATTCACCCCAGACCCCATCACCACCCTTATCAAATTACCTGGAATCTCCCTGAAAATGACAGCACCTGCACTTTATTGCTGCTATTGCAGCTACAATGAGACCGAGTATGGATTTCAACTTAGTTTTTCTAGGGAGCAGATAGAAAGTGAAATACAACTGCCAGCACTCCATCTCCATTGAAGTCAGGAATTTTGGGAAAATGCAAAGCACCTGGAACCAAATCAATGAATGAAACATAATGACAAACAACCTTTCTACTACAGCTGCTACTGAACCTTTGCTGCTCCTGAAGCTCGTACCTCGAACAGACACCTCCACTTCTCCAAAGACATCTGCCCATGTAGATTAAACGGCTCCAAAGCTGCCGAGGGGAGGGGTCGATCATCCCAGGCCCCGCCCACCACCCTTATAAAATCACCTGGACCCTAACTAGAAATGACAGCACCTGTGGGAGATTTAAGGGATTTTCTTAAGGTTGTTGTGCAGATGGGCTTCTGTTAGATAGAGATTTATTTCTGAACTAGACAAAGCGACTCCAAGGCTGGCGCGAAGGCTGAAAAACAACATCTGTTATGAGAGTGAGGTAATTCTATAGTAACAAGACCCGAACGTGGACGATATCCGATCAGCCGACACGTGTTTGGAACGTGGACGCTTATCGGGAAATAACTGCGTGTATAAGGAGGCTTGTCTCTGTAATAAATGGCTTCGCTTGAATTCGTGTTGAGTTGCGTGGAGTCCGTGAGTTTGCGCCCTCGCAAGCGGTGACCCCGACGTGATCCCTAAGGAGAATTTACAGAAGGCGCGCGACCGCTGCAGGGAGCGAGCCCGAGCTGGAACGGCTCGGCTGGACCGTGACCGGGACGCGGGCTGCGGGCTGCGTGACTCCCGATTGATGGCTACGGAGTGACAGAGGAGGGATAAAGGATCCGATATCGTCGCAACGGACGCCCAAAGAGGTGAGCAGCTGGGGGCGAGAGGAGATGGGGCAGAATATTTTTAAAGAAGAAGAAGAAATACTGTGGCTCCTCTTGCATATTCTCTCTAAGAGAGTGGTGAAGTATGAGGAGAGTAACCTCAAAAGATTGTTAATTTGGTGCAGAGGCAGTGGGTTTCCTGCTGACCTGTTAGGAGTTTTTCAAATAAAGACCTGGGAAAAAGTGGGAACTGTGTTGTGGAAGGCGATTAGTCGCAGTGAAAAATATATTCTCAGCCTTATAACCACCTGTAAACTGGTACTTACTACAGTGAAGCAATTAAAACCTGGAAAGACTGTTATGAGCATTAGTGACTCAAAACTTAAACTTGAACTTTGGGATGATATGTAAAAACCTAACCCTAACCCTAAACCCTAACCGGCTGTGAAGTGGCCGGGGCGGAGGTGTGAAGTGAAGTGGCCAGGCAGGCCAGGAGTTCAGGAGGGGACCCGCCCAGGAGTTCAGGGAGGGACTGAAGAATTCAGGAGGGGACCTAGGAGTTCAGGGGGTAACCCAAGAGTTCAGGAGCGGACCCAGGAGTACCCCAAAGGACCCAGGAGTTCAGGGGGGAACCCAGAAGTTCTGAGGGGACCCAAGAGTTCAGGACGGGACCCAAGAGTGCCCCAAAGGATTCAGAGTTCAGGACGGGACCCACCCAGGAGTTCAGGAGGAGAACCAGCAGTGCCCCAAAGGACCCAGGAGTTCAGGAGGGGACCCAGGAGTTCAGGAGGGGACCCAGGAGTTCAGGAGGGGACCCAGGCGTTCTGAGGGGACCCAGGAGTGCCCCCAAAGTACCCAAGAGTTCGGGGGGGACCCACCCAGGAGTTCGGGAGGGGACCCAGCAGTGCCCCAAAGGACCAAGCAGTTCAGGGGGGAACCCAAGAGTACTGAGGAGACCCAGGAGTGCCCCAAAGGACCCAGGAGTTCTGAGGGGACCCAAGAGTTCCCCAAAGGACCCAAGAGCTTAGGAGGGAACCCAGGAGTGCCCCAAAGGATCCAGAGTTCAGGAGGGGACCCAGGAGTGCCCCAAAGGACCCAGGAGTTCAGGAGGGGACCCACCCAGGAGTTCAGGAGGGGACCCACCCAGGAGTTCAGGAGGGGACCCACCCAGGACTTAATGGCGGGACCCACCCAGGACTTCAGGAGGGGACCCTGGAGTTCTGAGGTGACCCAGGAGTTCAGGAGGGACCCATTCAGGAGTTCAGAAGGGACCCATTCAATAGTTCAGGAGGGGGACCAGGAGTGCCCCAAAGGACCCAGGAGTTCAGGGGTGAACCCAGGAGTTCTGAGGGGACCCAAGAGTTCCCCAAGGGACCCAAGAGCTTAGAGGGGGACCCAGGAGTGCCCCAAAGGACCCAAGAGTTCAGGAGGGGACCCAAGAGTTCAGGAGAAGACCCAGGAGTACCGCAAAGGACCCAGGAGTTCAGTGGGGAACCCAGGAGTTCTGAGGGGACCCAAGAGTGACCCAAAGGACCCAGGAGTTCAGGAGGGGACCCACCCAGGAGTTCAGGAGGGGACCCACCCAGGAGTTCAGGAGGGGACCCAGCAGTGCCCCAAAGGACCCAGGAGTTCAGGGGGGAATCCAGGAGTGCCCCAAAGGATCCAGAGTTCAGGAGGGGACCCAGGAGTGCCCCAAAGGATCCAGAGTTCCGGAGGGGACCCAAGAATTCAGGAGGGACCCACCCAGGACTTCATGGCGGTACCCACCCAGGACTTCAGGAGGGGACCCAAGAGTTCAGGAGGGACCCATTCAGGAGTTCAGGAGGGGACCCAGAAGTGCCCCAAAGGACCCAAGAGTTCAGGAGAGGACCCGCCCAGGAGTTCAGGAGGGACCTGCCCAGGAGTTCAGGGAGGGACTGAAGAATTCAGGAGGGGACTTAGGAGTTCAGGGGGTAACCCAAGCGTTCAGGAGCGGACCCAGGAGTGCCCCAAAGGACCCAGGAGTTCAGGAGGGAACCCAGGAGTGCCACAAAGGATCCAGAGTTCAGGAGGGGACCCAGGAATGCCCCAAAGGACCCAGGAGTTCAGGGGGGAACCCAGCCGTTCTGAGGGAACCCAGGAGTGCCCCAAAGTACCCAAGAGTTCAAGAGGGGACCCACCCAGGAGTTCAAGAGGGGACCCACCCAGGAGTTCGGGAGGGGACCCAGCAGTGCCCCAAAGGACCCAAGAGTTCAGGGGGGAACCCAAGAGTACTGAGGAGACCCAGAAGTGCCCCAAAGGACCTAGGAGTTCAGGGGTGAACCCAGGAGTTCTGAGGGGACCCAAGAGTTCCCCAAAGGACCCAAGAGCTTAGGAGGGGACCCAGGAGTGCCCCAAAAAATCCAGAGTTCAGGAGGGGACCCAAGAGTTCAGGAAAGGACCCAGGAGTGCCCCAAAGGACCCAGGAGTTCAGTGGGGGACCGAAGAGTTCAGGAGGGGGACCAGGAGTGCCCCAAAGGACCCAGGAGTTCAGTGGGGAACCCAGGAGTTCTGAGGGGACCCAAGAGTGCCCCAAAGTACCCAAGTGATCAGGAGGGCACCCAAGAGATCAGGAGGGACCCACCCAGGAGTTCAGGAGGGACCTAACCAGGAGTTCAGGTGGGGACCCAGCAGTGCCCCAAAGGACCCAGGAGTGCCCCAAAGAATCAGGAGTTCAGGAGGGGACCCAGGAGTGCCCCAAAGGATCCAGGGTTCAGGAGGGGACCCAAGAGTTCAGGAGGGACCCACCCAGGACTTCATGGCGGGACCCATTCAGGAGTTCAGGAGGGACCCATTCAGGAGTTCAGGAGGGAGACCAGGAGTGCCCCAAAGGACCCAGGAGTTTAGGGTGGGACCCAAAAGTTCAGGAGGGACCCACCCAGGAGTTCAGGAGGGACCCACCCAGGACTTCAGGAGGGGACCCATGAGTTCTGAGGGGACCCATTCAGGAGTTCAGGAGGGGGACCAGGAGTGCCCCAAAGGATCCAGAGTTCAGAAGGGGACCCAGGAATGCCCCAAAGGACCCAGGAGTTCAGGGGAGAACCCAGGCGTTCTGAGGGGACCCAGGAGTGCCCCAAAGGACCCAGGAGTTTAGTGCTGAAGCCAGGAGTTCTGAGGGGACCCAAGAGTTCCCCAAAGGACCCAAGAGCTTAGGAGGGGACCCAGGAGTGCCCCAAAGGATCCAGAGTTCAGGAGGGGACCCAGGAGTGCCCCAAAGGATCCAGAGTTCAGGAGGGGACCCAGGAGTGCCCCAAAGGATCCAGAGTTCAGGAGGGGAACCAGGAGTGCCCCAAAGGATCCAGAGTTCAGGAGGGGACCCAGGAGTGCCCCAAAGGATCCAGAGTTCAGGAGGGGAACCAGGAGTGCCCCAAAGGATCCAGAGTTCAGGAGGGGACCCAGGAGTTCTGAGGGGACCCATTCAGTAGTTCAGGAGGGGGACCAGGAGTGCCCCAAAGGACCCAGGAGTTCAGGAGGGGACCCAAGAGTGCCCCAAAGGATCCAGAGTTCAGGATGGGACCCGCCCAGGAGTTCAGGATGGGACCCGCCCAGGAGTTCAGGAGGGCACCCGCCCAGGAGTTCAGGAGGGGACCGGGAGTTCAGGGAGGGACTGAAGAGTTCAGGAGGGGACCTAGGAGTTCAGGGTGTAACCCAGGAGTTCAGGAGCGGACCCAGGAGTTCAGGAGAGGACCCAGGAGTGCCCCAAAGGACCCAGGAGTTCAGTGGGGAACCCAGGAGTTCTGAGGAGACCCAAGAGTGCCCCAAAGGACCCAAGAGATCAGGAGGGCACCCAAGGGATCAGGAGGGACCCACCCAGGAGTTCAGGAGGGACCCACCCAGGAGTTCAGGAGAGGACCCAGGAGTGCCCCAAAGGACCCAGGAGTTCAGTGGGGAACCCAGGAGTTCTGAGGAGACCCAAGAGATCAGGAGGGCACCCAAGGGATCAGGAGGGACCCACCCAGGAGTTCAGGAGGGACCCACCCAGGAGTTCAGGAGAGGACCCAGCAGTGCCCCAAAGGACCCAGGAGTTCAGGGGGGAACCCAGGAGTTCTGAGGGGACCCAAGAGTTCCCCAAGGGACCCAAGAGCTTAGAGGGGGAGCCCAGGAGTGCCCCAAAGGACCCAAGAGTTCAGGAGGGGACCCAACAGTTCAGGAGGGGACCCAGGAGTACCCCAAAGGACCCAGGAGTTCAGTGGGGAACCCAGGAGTTCTGAGGGGACACAAGAGTGACCCAAAGGACCCAGGAGTTCAGGAGGGGACCCACCCAGGAGTTCAGGAGGGGACCCACCCAGGAGTTCAGGAGGGGACCCAGCAGTGCCCCAAAGGACCCAGGAGTTCAGGGGGGAACCCAGGAGTGCCCCAAAGGATCCAGAGTTCAGGAGGGGACCCAGGAGTGCCCCAAAGGATCCAGAGTTCCGGAGGGGACCCAAGAATTCAGGAGGGACCCACCCAGGACTTCATGTCGGGACCCACCCAGGACTTCAGGAGGGGACCCAGGAGTTCAGGAGGGACCCATTCAGGAGTTCAGGAGGGGACCCAGAAGTGCCCCAAAGGACCAAAGAGTTCAGGAGGGGACCCGCCCAGGAGTTCAGGAGGGGACCCGCCCAGGAGTTCAGGAGGGGACCCGCCCAGGAGTTCAGGAGGGACCCGCCCAGGAGTTCAGGGAGGGACTGAAGAATTCAGGAGGGGACCTAGGAGTTCAGGGGGTAACCCAAGAGTTCAGGAGCGGACCCAGGAGTTCAGGAGGGGACCCAGGAGTGCCACAAAGGATCCAGAGTTCAGGAGAGGACCCAGGAATGCCCCAAAGGACCCAGGAGTTCAGGGGGGAACCCAGCCGTTCTGAGGGAACCCAGGAGAGCCCCAAAGTACCCAGGAGTTCGTGAGGGACCCACCCAGGAGTTCAAGAGGGGACCCACCCAGGAGTTCAAGAGGGGACCCACCCAGGAGTTCGGGAGGGCACCCACCCAGGAGATCAGGAGGGGACCCAGCAGTGCCCCAAAGGGCCCAAGAGTTCAGGGGGGAACCCAAGAGTACTGAGGAGACCCAGAAGTGCCCCAAAGGACCCAGGAGTTCAGGGGTGAACCCAGGAGTTCTGAGGGGACCCAAGAGTTCCCCAAAGGACCCAAGAGCTTAGGAGGGGACCCAGGAGTGCCCCAAAGGATCCAGAGTTCAGGAGGGGACCCAAGAGTTCAGGAGGGGACCCAGGAGTGCCACAAAGGACCCAGGAGTTCAGTGGGGGACCGAAGAGTTCAGGAGGGGGACCAGGAGTGCCCCAAAGGACCCAGGAGTTCTGAGGGGACCCAAGAGTGCCCCAAAGGACCCAAGTGATCAGGAGGGACCCACCCAGGAGTTCAGGAGGGACCCACCCAGGAGTTCAGGAGGGACCCACCCAGGAGTTCAGGAGGGACCTAACCAGGAGTTCAGGTGGGGACCCAGCAGTGCCCCAAAGGACCCAGGAGTGCCCCAAAGGATCCAGAGTTCAGGAGGGGACCCAGGAGTGCCCCAAAGGATCCAGGGTTCAGGAGGGGACCCAAGAGTTCAGGAGGGACCCACCCAGGACTTCATGGCGGGACCCATTCAGGAGTTCAGGAGGGGACCCATTCAGGAGTTCAGGAGGGACACATTCAGGAGTTCAGGAGGGGACCCATGAGTTCTGAGGGGACCCATTCAGGAGTTCAGGAGGGGGACCAGGAGTGCCCCAAAGGATCCAGAGTTCAGGAGGGGACCCAGGAGTGCCCCAAAGGACCCAGGAGTTCAGGGGGGAACCCAGGCATTCTGAGGGGACCCAGGAGTGCCCCAAAGGACCCAGGAGTTTAGGGGTGAAGCCAGGAGTTCTGAGGGGACCCAAGAGTTCCCCAAAGGACCCAAGAGCTTAGGAGGGGACCCAGGAGTGCCCCAAAGGATCCAGAGTTCAGGAGGGGATCCAGGAGTGCCCCAAAGGATCCAGAGTTCAGGAGGGGACCCAGGAGTGCCCTAAAGGATCCAGAGTTCAGGAGGGGACTCAAGAGTTCAGGAGGGACCCACCCAGGACTTCGGGAGGGACCCATTCAGGAGTTCAGGAGGGACCCATTCAGGAGTTCAGGAGGGACCCATTCAGGAGTTCAGGAGGGGGACCAGGAGTGCCCCAAAGGACCCAGGAGTTCAGGGTGGGACCCAAAAGTTCAGGAGGGACCCACCCAGGACTTGAGGAGGGGACCCATTCAGGAGTTCAGGAGGGGGACCAGGAGTGCCCCAAAGGACCCAGGAGTTCAGGAGGGGACCCAAGAGTTCCCCAAAGGATCCAGAGTTCAGGAGGGGACCCGCCCAGGAGTTCAGGAGGGGACCCGCCCAGGAGTTCAGGAGGGGACCGGGAGTTCAGGGAGGGACTGAAGAATTCAGGAGGGGACCCAGGAGTTCAGGAGCGGACCCAGGAGTGCCCCAAAGGACCCAGGAGTTCAGTGAAGAACCCAGGAGTTCTGAGGAGACCCAAGAGTGCCCCAAAGGACCCAAGAGATCAGGAGGGACCCACCCAGGAGTTCAGGAGGGACCCACCCAGGAGTTCAGGAGGGGACCCAGGAGTGCCCCAAAGGATCCAGAGTTCAGGAGGGGACCCAGGAGTGCCCCAAAGGATCCAGGGGTCAGGAGGGGACCCAGGAGTTCTGAGGGGACCCATTCAGGAGTTCAGGAGGGACCCATTCAATAGTTCAGGAGGGGGACCAGGAGTGCCCCAAAGGACCCAGGAGTTCAGGGTGGGACCCAAAAGTTCAGGAGGGACCCACCCAGGAGTTCAGGAGGAACCCACCCAGGACTTCAGGAGGGGACCCAGGAGTTCTGAGGGGACCCATTCAGGAGTTCAGGAGGGGGACCAGGAGTGCCCCAAAGGACCCAGGAGTTCAGGAGGGGACCCAGGAGTGCCCCAAAGTATCCAGAGTTCAGGAGGGAACCCAGGAATGCCCCAAAGGACCCAGGAGTTCAGGGGGGAACCCAGGCGTTCTGAGGGGACCCAGGAGTGCCCCAAAGTACCCCAGAGTTCGGGAGGGGACCCACCCAGGAGTTCGGGAGGGGACCCAGCAGTGCCCCAAAGGACCCAGGAGTTCAGGGGGGATCCCCAAGACTACTGAGGAGACCCAGGAGTTCCCCAAAGGACCCAGGAGTTCAGGGGTGAACCCAGAAGTTCTGAGGGGACCCAAGAGTTCCCCAAAGGACCCAAGAGCTTAGGAGGGGACCCAGGAGTGCCCCAAATGATCCAGAGTTCAGTGGGGGACCCAGGAGTTCAGTGGGGGACCCAGGAGTTCAGTGGGGGACCCAAGAGTGCCCCAAAGGACCCAGGAGTTCAGGAGGGGACCCACCCAGGAGTTCAGGAGGGGACCCAAGAGTTCAGGAGGGACCCACCCAGCACTGCATGGCGGAACCCATTCAGGAGTTCAGGAGGGGACCCATTCAGGAGTTCAGGAGGGGACCCATTCAGGAGTTCAGGAGGGGACCCATTCAGGAGTTCAGGAGGGGACCCATTCAGGAGTTCAGGAGGGGACCCATTCAGGAGTTCAGGAGGGGACCCATTCAGGAGTTCAAGAGGAGACCCATTCAGGAGTTCAGGAGGGGACCCATTCAGGAGTTCAGGAGGGGATCCATTCAATAGTTCAGGAGGGGGACCAGGAGTGCCCAAAGGGACCCAGGAGTTCAGGGTGGGACCCACCCAGGAGTTCAGGAGGGACCCACCCAGGACTTCAGGAGGGGACCCATGAGTTCTGAGGGGACCCATTCAGGAGTTCAGGAGGGGGACCAGGAGTGCCCCAAAGGATCCAGAGTTCAGGAGGGGACCCAGGAATGCCCCAAAGGACCCAGGAGTTCAGGGGGGAACCCAGGCGTTCTGAGGGGACCCAGGAGTGCCCCAAAGTACCCAGGAGTTCGGGAGGGGACCCACCCAGGAGTTCGGGAGGGGACCCACCCAGGAGTTCGGGAGGGGACCCACCCAGGAGTTCGGGAGGGGACCCAGCAGTGCCCCAAAGGACCCAGGAGTTCAGGGGGGAACCCAAGAGTACTGAGGAGACCCAGGAGTGCCCCAAAGGACCCAGGAGTTTAGGGGTGAAGCCAGGAGTTCTGAGGGGACCCAAGAGTTCCCCAAAGGACCCAAGAGCTTAGGAGGGGAACCAGGAGTGCCCCAAAGGATCCAAAGTTCAGGAGGGGACCCAGGAGTGCCCCAAAGGATCCAGAGTTCAGGAGGGGACCCAGGAGTGCCCTAAAGGATCCAGAGTTCAGGAGGGGACTCAGGAGTTCAGGAGTGACCCACCCAGGACTTGAGGAGGGGACCCAGGAGTTCTGAGGGGACCCATTCAGGAGTTCAGGAGGGACCCATTCAGGAGTTCCGGAGGGGGACCAGGAGTGCCCCAAAGGACCCAGGAGTTCAGGGTGGGACCCAGGAGTTCAGGGTGGGACCCAAAAGTTCAGGAGGGACCCACCAAGGAGTTCATGGCGGGACCCACCCAGGACTTGAGGAGGGGACCCAGGAGTTCTGAGGGGACCCATTCAGGAGTTCAGGAGGGGGACCAGGAGTGCCCCAAAGGATCCAGAGTTCAGGAGGGGACCCGCCCAGGAGTTCAGGAGGGGACCCGCCCAGGAGTTCAGGAGTGACCCACCCAGGACTTCAGGAAGGGACCCAGGAGTTCTGAGGGGACCCATTCAGGAGTTCAGGAGGGGGACCAGGAGTGCCCCAAAGGACCCAGGAGTTCAGGAGGGGACCCAGGAGTGCCCCAAAGGATCCAGAGTTCAGGAGGGGACCCAAGAGTACTGAGGAGACCCGGAAGTGCCCCAAAGGACCCAGGAGTTCAGGGGTGAACCCAGGAGTTCTGAGGGGACCCAAGAGTTCCCCAAAGGACCCAAGAGCTTAGGAGGGGACCCAGGAGTGCCCCAAAGGATCCAGAGTTCAGGAGGGGACCCAGGAGTGCCCCAAAGGACCCAGGAGTTCAGAGGGGGTCCCAGGAGTTCTTAGGGGACCCAAGAGTGCCCCAAACGACTCAGGAGGTCAGGAGGGGACCCACCCAGGAGTTCAGGAGGGGACCCAGCAGTGCCCCAAAGGACCCAAGAGTTCAGGGGGGAACCCAGGAGTGCCCCAAAGGATCCAGAGTTCAGGAGTGGACCCAGGAGTGCTCCAAAGAATCCAGAGTTCAGGAGGGGACGCAAGAGTTCAGGAGGGACCCACCCAGGACTTCAGGAGGGACCCATGCAGGAGTTCAGGAGGGACCCATTCATGAGTTGAGGAGGGGGACCAGGAGTGCCCCAAAGGACCCAGGAGTTCAGAGTGGGACCCAAAAGTTCAGCAGGGCCCCACCCAGGAGTTCATGGCGGGACCCACCCAGGACTTGAGGAGGGGACCCAGGAGTTCTGTGGGGACCCATTCAGGAGTTCCGGAGGGGGACCAGGAGTGCCCCAAAGGACCCAGGAGTTCAGGAGGGGACCCAAGAGTGCCCCAAAGGATCCAGAGTTCAGGAGGGGACCCGCCCAGGAGTTCAGGAGGGGACCCGCCCAGGAGTTCAGGAGGGGACGCGCCCAGGAGTTCAGGAGGTTCCCACCCAGGACTTAAGGAGGGGACCCATGAGTTCTGAGGGGACCCATTCAGGAGTTCAGGAGGGGGACCAGGAGTGCCCCAAAGGATCCAGAGTTCAGGAGGGAACACAGGAATGCCCCAAAGGACGCACGAGTTCAGGGGGGAACCCAGGCGTCCTGAGGGGACCCAGGAGTGCCCCAAAGTACCCAGGAGTTCGGGAGGGGACCCGCCCAGGAGTTCGGGAGGGGACCCGCCCAGGAGTTCGGGAGGGGACCCGCCCAGGAGTTCGGGAGGGGACCCGCCCAGGAGTTCGGGAGGGGACCCGCCCAGGAGTTCAGGAGGGGACCCGCCCAAGAGTTCAGGAGGGACCCGCCCAGGAGTTCAGGAGGTGACCCGCCCAAGAGTTCAGGAGGGACCCACTCAGGACTTCAGGAGGGGACCCAGGAGTTCTGAGGGGACCCATTCAGGAGTTCAGGAGGGGGACCAGGAGTGCCCCAAGGATCCAGAGTTCAGGAGGGGACCCAGGCGTTCTGAGGGGACCCAGGAGTGCCCCAAAGTACCCAAGAGTTCGGGAGGGGACCCACCCATGAGTTCGGGAGGGGACCCAACTAGGAGTTCGGGAGGGGACCCAGCAGTGCCCCAAAGGACCCAGGAGTTCAGGGGGGAACCCAAGAGTACTGAGGAGACCCAGGAGTGCCCCAAAGGACCCAGGAGTTTAGTGGTGAACCCAGGAGTTCTGAGGGGACCCAAGAGTTCCCCAAAGGACCCAAGAGCTTAGGAGGGGACCCAGGAGTGCCCCAAAGGATCCAGAGTTCAGGAAGGGACCCAGGAGTGCCCCAAAGGATCCAGAGTTCAGGAGGTGTAGTTCTGGGCTGCATCGGCAGCTGTGCTCTGTACCCCTCCAGTCTAAGGGACTGGCACTTCTTCCCAGCGTCTTGAAGTTTTTAAGTAGTGCTGCCGTCTCCTGTGTGTGTGTGTGCGCGCCAGTGCTGCCGTCTCCTGTGTGTGTGTGTGCGCCAGTGCCGCTGTCTTATAAGGGGCCGTGACGTAGACAGTACTGAATGCTGCTCCGTGCTACTTCTCCTCCGGTGGCAAATGCTTCACAGTCGCCCGAGGAAAGACACTTAGCAATCGATTTCCAAGAGAAATGAAACACATGATGCCATAAGGCGAAAGAATATCAGGGCATCTCTTCACAAGCTTGTCCCTGATCTATAGCTGAGGGCAAACACTTGTATGCTTGTGGGAGAGCCTGTGTCTTTCCTGGAAGCGTTTGGGAGTTTTGCTCAGACGCATGTTTCCTCAAGTTCAAGAATCAAGATCTAGGATACCTGCAGACAGGTGCCTGTTTGTGTGGAGACAGTCTGCCTGAAACTCTGTGTTCCTTAGCGCCCACTCTTTCTATCCGTCGCTCCACACGCCTGTGAGTCCCTTTCTTTCTCTCCACAAGCACGTGTGTTGACTTTGTCGCACACGTGCATCTGCACAAGCGTTGAGCTCAGCGGACGGAGTGTGTCTCTTGACACTTGCTGTGTGTTGGCTGTGTCTGCCTGCTCCGGTGAAGAGAGAAACAGGAAATCATCTTGGTAGAGGCAACAAAGCAAAAGCGAGGCAGGATTGACATCTGCTCAACAGAGACGGAATCCCCGCGCTGGCACAGTTCACAGTTACACGAGAAGAAATCTGAGCGGTACATGGACCGGAGACGTGTTTCCGAAGAGGTCGTTTAGCGAGTGAACAGCAGTGTGCGCGACTTTCAGGAGTGTGCCTGGAAAGTGCCAGAATCACCAGAGCATCTGTGCAAAAGCTGCTGCCTCTGTGACAGCATTGAGGCACGTTCCCGTGTCTGCGAGTGTATAGACGGCTCTTTCGTGTTCACTCCGAGGGAAACGGTCCGGTATTGCTTCTGTGCGTACAGATTCGATTCCCTTGTCTCTTGCGAACACAGGGAACTCTGTGCATCGAAATCTATAGGGTATGGATGCGTCTGCATATATTTTGGTGAACAATTGAGTGTGCGTGTTCTGACAGCTGCCTCTATGCAGACGTCTCCACAGAGCCACTTCTGAATGCCCCGCAGCCCAGGACTGAATGGATACACTAACAAGTGCACCGGTGTGAGCAACCACATATGCAGAAGGATGTCTTTCATCTCACAGCAGCACGAACGTCTTGGCGTTCGAGCACACGGCAGAAACAAGGTGTGAACAGATGAGCTGCTGCTATTTTCTCCGTTCGGCATGCTTCGTTGTAGCTCTCTTGACGGACGCAAGAGCAACAGCTGACATAGAACCTTTGTCACAATGCCCGCTACCGTGGTGAGGATGCGGGCACTCTGCGGGTGACAGGGACACAGCAGGACTTGGTGTCAGCTCAGCAATTTCTCAGTTCCCCAAAGAAGCTGAATTCTGCAAATTGCTGCTGTTGCTCTTGAAATGATGTCATCAGGTGGGTGTTTTGGTGTAATACACTGAAAACCAGAGCAGAAATGCTGAAAAATACCCATGGTATCCATGGTCTTAGGAGCAAAGCACCGTGACTCAGCCTAAGTAGATCTGCCGCTTATTCTTTTGTACTGCCAGCAGATTGTGGAAGTAGAGTATAAAACCCATCCTTATGGAGAGATCTTTGCATTTTAGGCTTAGTCTAAGTGTCTCAAGTAGCCGGGGTTTTTGTTTGGGCCTAATCCATCAGGTCTGATGGCTTTCCTCCTCGTCTCCAGATGAACGTGGTAGAAAATATAAAGCAAGGAAACGTCCTTTGGCCCAGCCTTGCCTTGCCTTATTTCCTTCTCATCCTGTTCTCTGTGCCAGCCTCTCTCACTAAGCCCTCGTCTGGCTGCATGTCTCTTCTTTCCTCTCTCCTTTTCTCAAACTCTCCTGCTTCCTGGCTTTTGTCTTTCCATTCCTCCATTTCAGTCCTGCAGCCCGGCACTAGATTTTCCTCTTCCCTCCCTTTGGCTTGCTCCCTTCGCTTTCTCCCTTTGTTCCGTATCCTTCTTTCCGACTTGTCTCTTGGAGACTTTTGGCCACGCTGGACCCAAGTCTGGGGATGTTTTGGGAACTTTTCAGAGGCCTCGCTGCTGACGGGGGGGACAGCAGGCAGTGACAGGCCCGGGGCTGACAGGGTCCCCCTCCCCTAGGGGGCGCTCGGCTGCCACACCCAGCTGACATAGAACCTTTGTCACAATGCCCGCTACCGTGGTGAGGATGTGGGCAATCTGCGGGTGACAGGGACACAGCAGGACTTGGTGTCAGCTCAGCAACTTCTCAGTTCCCCAAAGAAGCTGAATTCTGCAAATCGCTACTGTTGCTCTTGAAATGTTGTCATCAGGTGGGTGTTTTGGTGTAATACACTGAAAACCAGAGCAGAAATGCTGAAATATTCCCATGGTATGCATGGTCTTAGGAGCAAAGCACCGTGACTCAGCCTAAGTAGATCTGCCGCTTATTCTTTTGTACTGCCAGCAGATTGTGGAAGTAGAGTATAAAAACCATCCTTATGGAGAGATCTTTGCATTTTAGGCTTAGTCTAAGTGTCTCAAGTAGCCGGGGATTTTGATTGGGCCTAATCCATCAGGTCTGATGGCTTTCCTCCTCGTCTCCAGATGAATGTGGTAGAAAATATAAAGCAAGGAAACGTCCTTTGGCCCAGCCTTGCCTTGCCTTATTTCCTTCTCATCCTGTTCTCTGTGCCAGCCTCTCTCACTAAGCCCTCGTCTGGCTGCATGTCTCTTCTTTCCTCTCTCCTTTTCTCAAACTCTCCTGCTTCCTGGCTTTTGTCTTTCCATTCCTCCATTTCAGTCCTGCAGCCCGGCACTAGATTTTCCTCTTCCCTTCCTTTGGCTTGCTCCCTTCGCTTTCTCCCTTTGTTCCATATCCTTCTTTCCGACTTGTCTCTTGGAGACTTTTGGCCACGCTGGACCCAAGTCTGGGGATGTTTTGGAAACTTTTCAGAGGCCTCGCTGGTGACAGGGGGGACAGCAGGCAGTGACAGGCCCGGGGCTGACAGGCTCCCCCTCCCCTAGGGGGCGCTCGGCTGCCACACCCAGCTGACATAGAACCTTTGTCACAATGCCCGCTACCGTGGTGAGGATGCGGGCACTCTGCGGGTGACAGGGACACAGCATGACTTGGTGTCAGCTCAGCAATTTCTCAGTTCCCCGAAGAAGCTGAATTCTGCAAATTGCTGCTGTTGCTGTTGCAATGATGTCATCAGGTGGGTGTTTTGGTGTAATACACTGAAAACCAGAGCAGAAATGCTGAAATATTCCCGTGGTATCCATGGTCTTAGGAGCAAAGCACTGTGACTCAGCCTAAGTAGATCTGCCGCTTATTCTTGTGTACTGCCAGCAGATTGTGGAAGTAGAGTTTAAAAACCATCCTTATGGAGAGATCTTTGCATTTTAGGCTTAGTCTAAGTGTCTCAAGTAGCTGGGGTTTTTGATTGGGCCTAATCCATCAGGTCTGATGGCTTTCCTCCTCATCTCCAGATGAATGTGGTAGAAAATATAAAGCAAGGAAATGTCCTTTGGCCTAGCCTTGCCTTGCCTTATTTCCTTCTCATCCAGTTCTCTATCCCAGCCTCTCTCACTTACCCCTCGTCTGGCTGCATGTCTCTTCTTTCCTCTCTCCTTTTCTCAAACTCTCCTGCTTCCTGGCTTTTGTCTTTCCATTCCTCCATTTCAGTCCTGCAGCCCGGCACTAGATTTTCCTCTTCCCTCCCTTTGGCTTGCTCCCTTCGCTTTCTCCCTTTGTTCCATATCCTTCTTTCCGACTTGTCTCTTGGAGACTTTTGGCCACGCTGGACCCAAGTCTGGGGATGTTTTGGGAACTTTTCAGAGGCCTCGCTGCTGACGGGGGGGACAGCAGGCAGTGACAGGCCCGGGGCTGACAGGGTCCCCCTCCCCTAGGGGGCGCTCGGCTGCCACACCCAGCTGACATAGAACCTTTGTCACAATGCCCGCTACCGTGCTGAGGATGTGGGCAATCTGCGGGTGACAGGGACACAGCAGGACTTGGTGTCAGCTCAGCAATTTCTCAGTTCCCCAAAGAAGCTGAATTCTGCAAATTGCTGCTGTTGCTCTTGAAATGACGTCATCAGGTGGGTGTTTTGGTGTAATCCACTGAAAACCAGAGCAGAAATGCTGAAATATTCCCATGGTATGCATGGTCTTAGGAGCAAAGCACCGTGACTCAGCCTAAGTAGATCTGCCGCTTATTCTTTTGTACTGCCAGCAGATTGTGGAAGTAGAGTATAAAACCCATCCTTATGGAGAGATGTTTGCATTTTAGGCTTAGTCTAAGTGTCTCAAGTAGCCGGGGTTTTTGATTGGGCCTAATCCATCAGGTCTGATGGCTTTCCTCCTCGTCTCCAGATGAATGTGGTAGAAAATATAAAGCAAGGAAACGTCCTTTGGCGTATTTTGTCTTGCCTTATTTCCTTCTCATCCTGTTCTCTGTGCCAGCCTCTCTCACTAACCCCTCGTGTGGCTGCATGTCTCTTCTTTCATCTCTCCTTTTCTCAAACTCTCCTGCTTCCTGGCTTTTGTCTTTCCATTCCTCCATTTCAGTCCGGCAGCCCAGCACTAGATTTTCCTCTTCCCTCCCTTTGGCTTGCTCCCTTCGCTTTCTCCCTTTGTTCCATATCCTTCTTTCCGACTTGTCTCTTGGAGACTTTTGGCCACGCTGGACCCAAGTCTGGGGATGTTTTGGAAACTTTTCAGAGGCCTCGCTGCTGAGGGGGGAGACAGCAGGCAGTGACAGGACCGGGGCTGACAGGCTCCCCCTCCCGTAGGGGGCGCTCGGCTGCCACACCCAGCTGACATAGAACCTTTGTCACAATGCCCGCTACCGTGGTGAGGATGCGGGCACTCTGCGGGTGACAGGGACACAGCAGGACTTGGTGTCAGCTCAGCAATTTCTCAGTTCCCCAAAGAAGCTGAATTCTGCAGATTGCTGCTGTTGCTCTTGAAATGACGTCATCAGGTGGGTGTTTTGGTGTAATACACTGAAAACCAGAGCAGAAATGCTGAAATATTCCCATGGTATGCATGGTCTTAGGAGCAAAGCACCGTGACTCAGCCTAAGGAGATCTGCCGCTTATTCTTTTGTACTGCCAGCAGATTGTGGAAGTAGAGTATAAAACCCATCCTTATGGAGAGATCTTTGCATTTTAGGCTTAGTCTAAGTGTCTCAAGTAGCCGGGGTTTTTGATTGGGCCTAATCCATCAGGTCTGATGGCTTTCTTCCTCGTCTCCAGATGAATGTGGTAGAAAATATAAAGCAAGGATACGTCCTTTGGCGTATTTTGTCTTGCCTTATTTCCTTCTCATCCTGTTCTCTGTGCCAGCCTCTCTCACTAACCCCTCGTCTGGCTGCATGTCTCTTCTTTCCTCTCTCCTTTTCTCAAACCCTCCTGCTTCCTGGCTTTTGTCTTTCCATTCCTCCATTTCAGTCCTGCAGCCCGGCACTAGATTTTCCTCTTCCCTCCCTTTGGCTTGCTCCCTTCGCTTTCTCCCTTTGTTCCATATCCTTCTTTCCGACTTGTCTCTTGGAGACTTTTGGCCACGCTGGACCCAAGTCTGGGGATGTTGTGGAAACTTTTCAGAGGCCTCGCTGCTGAGGGGGGAGACAGCAGGCAGTGACAGGCCTGGGGCTGACTGGCTCCCCTTCCCCTAGGGGGCGCTCGGCTGCCACACCCAGCTGACATAGAACCTTTGTCACAATGCCCGCTACCGTGGTGAGGATGCGGGCACTCTGCGGGTGACAGGGACACAGCAGGACTTGGTGTCAGCTCAGCAATTTCTCAGTTCCCCAAAGAAGCTGAATTCTGCAAATTGCTGCTGTTGCTCTTGCAATGATGTCATCAGGTGGGTGTTTTGGTGTAATACACTGAAAACCAGAGCAGAAATGCTGAAATATTCCCATGGTATGCATGGTCTTAGGAGCAAAGCACCGTGACTCAGCCTAAGGAGATCTGCCGCTTATTCTTTTGTACTGCCAGCAGATTGTGGAAGTAGAGTATAAAACCCATCCTTATGGAGAGATGTTTGCATTTTAGGCTTAGTCTAAGTGTCTCAAGTAGCCGGGGTTTTTGATTGGGCCTAATCCATCAGGTCTGATGGCTTTCCTCCTCGTCTCCAGATGAATGTGGTAGAAAATATAAAGCAAGGAAACGTCCTTTGGCCCAGCCTTGCCTTGCCTTATTTCCTTCTCATCCTGTTCTCTGTGCCAGCCTCTCTCACTAACCCCTCGTGTGGCTGCATGTCTCTTCTTTCATCTCTCCTTTTCTCAAACTCTCCTGCTTCCTGGCTTTTGTCTTTCCATTCCTCCATTTCAGTCCGGCAGCCCAGCACTAGATTTTCCTCTTCCCTCCCTTTGGCTTGCTCCCTTTGCTTTCTCCCTTTGTTCCATATCCTTCTTTCCGACTTGTCTCTTGGAGACTTTTGGCCACGCTGGACCCAAGTCTGGGGATGTTTTGGAAACTTTTCAGAGGCCTCGCTGCTGAGGGGGGAGACAGCAGGCAGTGACAGGACCGGGGCTGACAGGCTCCCCCTCCCCTAGGGGGCGCTCGGCTGCCACACCCAGCTGACATAGAACCTTTGTCACAATGCCCGCTACCGTGGTGAGGATGCGGGCACTCTGCGGGTGACAGGGACACAGCAGGACTTGGTGTCAGCTCAGCAATTTCTCAGTTCCCCAAAGAAGCTGAATTCTGCAGATTGCTGCTGTTGCTCTTGAAATGACGTCATCAGGTGGGTGTTTTGGTGTAATACACTGAAAACCAGAGCAGAAATGCTGAAATATTCCCATGGTATGCATGGTCTTAGGAGCAAAGCACCGTGACTCAGCCTAAGTAGATCTGCCGCTTATTCTTTTGTACTGCCAGCAGATTGTGGAAGTAGAGTATAAAACCCATCCTTATGGAGAGATCTTTGCATTTTAGGCTTAGTCTAAGTGTCTCAAGTAGCCGGGGTTTTTGATTGGGCCTAATCCATTCAGGTCTGATGGATTTCCTCCTCGTCTCCAGATGAATGTGGTAGAAAATATAAAGCAAGGAAACGTCCTTTGGCCCAGCCTTGCCTTGCCTTATTTCCTTCTCATCCTGTTCTCTGTGCCAGCCTCTCTCACTAATCCCTCGTCTGGCTGCATGTCTCCTCTTTCCTCTCTCCTTTTCTCAAACTCTCCTGCTTCCTGGCTTTTGTCTTTCCATTCCTCCATTTCAGTCCTGCAGCCCGGCACTAGATATTCCTCTTCCCTCCCTTTGGCTTGCTCCCTTCGCTTTCTCCCTTTGTTCAATATCCTTCTTTCCTACTTGTCTCTTGGAGACTTTTGGCCACGCTGGACCCAAGTCTGGGGATGTTTTGGAAACTTTTCAGAGGCCTCGCTGCTGAGGGGGTAGACAGCAGGCAGTGACAGGCCTGGGGCTGACTGGCTCCCCTTCCCCTAGGGGGCGCTCGGCTGCCACACCCAGCTGACATAGAACCTTTCTCACAATGCCCGCTACCGTGGTGAGGATGTGGGCACTCTGCGGGTGACAGGGACACAGCAGGACTTGGTGTCAGCTCAGCAATTTCTCAGTTCCCCAAAGAAGCTGAATTCTGCAAATTGCTGCTGTTGCTCTTGAAATGACGTCATCAGGTGGGTGTTTTTGTGTAATACACTGAAAACCAGAGCAGAAATGCTGAAATATTCCCATGGTATGCATGGTCTTAGGAGCAAAGCACCGTAACTCAGCCTAAGGAGATCAGCCACATAATCTTTTGTACTGCCAGCAGATTGTGGAAGTAGAGTATAAAACCCATCCTTATGGAGAGATCTTTGCATTTTAGGCTTAGTCTAAGTGTCTCAAGTAGCCGGGGTTTTTGATTGGGCCTAATCCATCAGGTCTGATGGCTTTCCTCCTCGTCTCCAGATGAATGTGTTAGAAAATATAAAGCAAGGAAACGTCCTTCGGCGTATTTTGTCTTGCCTTATTTCCTTCTCATCCTGTTCTCTGTGCCAGCCTCTCTCACTAACCCCTCGTCTGGCTGCATGTCTCCTCTTTCCTCTCTCCTTTTCTCAAACTCTCCTGCTTCCTGGCTTTTGTCTTTCCATTCCTCCATTTCAGTCCGGCAGCCCGGCACTAGATTTTCCTCTTCCCTCCCTTTGGCTTGCTCCCTTCGCTTTCTCCCTTTGTTCCATATCCTTTATTCCGACTTGTCTCTTGGAGACTTTTGGCCACGCTGGACCCAAGTCTGGGGTTTTTTTTGAAACTTTTCAGAGGCCTCGCTGCTGAGGGGGGAGACAGCAGGCAGTGACAGGCCCGGGGCTGACAGGCTCCCCCTCCCCTAGGGGGCGCTCGGCTGCCACACCCAGCTGACATAGAACCTTTGTCACAATGCCCGCTACCGTGGTGAGGATGCGGGCACTCTGCGGGTGACAGGGACACAGCAGGACTTGGTGTCAGCTCAGCAATTTCTCAGTTCCCCAAAGAAGCTGAATTCTGCAAATTGCTGCTGTTGCTCTTGCAATGATGTCATCAGGTGGGTGTTTTGGTGTAATACACTGAAAACCAGAGCAGAAATGCTGAAATATTCCCATGGTATGCATGGTCTTAGGAGCAAAGCACCGTGACTCAGCCTAAGGGGATCTGCCGCTTATTCTTTTGTACTGCCAGCAGATTGTGGAAGTAGAGTATAAAACCCATCCTTATGGAGAGATCTTTGCATTTTAGGCTTAGTCTAAGTGTCTCAAGTAGCCGGGGTTTTTGATTGGGCCTAATCCATCAGGTCTGATGGCTTTCCTCCTCGTCTCCAGATGAATGTGGTAGAAAATATAAAGCAAGGAAACCTCCTTTGGCGTATTTTGTCTTGCCTTATTTCCTTCTCATCCTGTTCTCTGTCCCAGCCTCTCTCACTAAGCCCTCGTCTGGCTGCATGTCTCTTCTTTCCTCTCTCCTTTTCTCGAACTCTCCTGCTTCCTGGCTTTTGTCTTTCCATTCCTCCATTTCAGTCCTGCAGCCCGGCACTAGATTTTCCTCTTCCCTCCCTTTGGCTTGCTCCCTTCGCTTTCTCTCTTTGTTCCATATCCTTCTATCCGACTTGTCTCTCGGAGACTTTTGGCCACGCTGGACCCAAATCTGGGGATGTTTTGGATACTTTTCAGGGGCCTCGCTGGTGACAGGGGGAGATAACAGGCAGTGACAGACCCGGGGCTGACAGGCTCCCCCTCCCCTAGGGGGCGCTCGGCTGCCAAACCCATCGAACATAGAACCTTTGTCACAATGCCCGCCACCGTGGTGAGGATGCAGGCACTCTGAGGGTGACAGGGACACAGCAGGACTTGGTGTCAACTCAGCAATTTCTCAGTTCCCCAAAGAAGCTGAATTCTGCAAATTGCTGCTGTTGATCTTGAAATGACGTCATCAGGTGGGTGTTTTTGTGTAATACACTGAAAACCAGAGCAGAAATGCTGAAATATTCCCATGGTATGCATGGTCTTAGGAGCAAAGCACCGTGACTCAGCCTAAGTAGATCTGCCACTTATTCTTTTGTACTGCCAGCAGATTGTGGAAGTAGAGTATAAAACCCATCCTTATGGAGAGATCTTTGCATTTTAGGCTTAGTCTAAGTGTCTCAAGTAGCCGGGGTTTTTGCTTGGGCCTAATCCAAGAGGTCTGATGGCTTTCCTCCTCGTCTCCAGATGAACGTGGTAGAAAATATAAAGCAAGGAAACGTCCTTTGGCGTATTTTGTCTTGCCTTATTTCCTTCTCATCCTGTTCTCTGTCCCAGCCTCTCTCACTTACCCCTTCTCTGGCTGCATGTCTCTTCTTTCCTCTCTCCTTTCCTCAAACTCTCCTGCTTCCTGGCTTTTGTCTTTCCATTCCTCCATTTCAGTCCTGCAGCCCAGCACTAGATTTTCCTCTTCACTCCCTTTCGCTTGCTCCCTTTGCTTTCTCCCTTTGTTCCATATCCTTCTTTCCGACTTGTCTCTTGGAGACTTTTGGCCACGCTGGACCCAAGTCTGGGGATGTTTTGGAAACTTTTCAGAGGCCTCGCTGGTGACAGGGGGGACAGCAGGCAGTGACAGGCCCGGGGCTGACAGGCTCCCCTTCCCCTAGGGGGCGCTCGGCTGCCACACCCAGCTGACATAGAACCTTTGTCACAATGCCCGCTACCGTGGTGAGGATGCGGGCACTCTGCGGGTGACAGGGACACAGCAGGACTTGGTGTCAGCTCAGCAATTTCTCAGTTCCCCAAAGAAGCTGAATTCTGCAAATTGCTGCTGTTGCTCTTGAAATGATGTCATCAGGTGGGTGTTTTGGTGTAATACACTGAAAACCAGAGCAGAAATGCTGAAATATTCCCATGGTATGCATGGTCTTAGGAGCAAAGCACCGTGACTCAGCCTAAGTAGATCTGCCGCTTATTCTTTTGTACTGCCAGCAGATTGTGGAAGTAGAGTATAAAAACCATCCTTATGGAGAGATCTTTGCATTTTAGGCTTAGTCTAAGTGTCTCAAGTAGCCGGGGTTTTTGATTGGGCCTAATCCATCAGGTCTGATGGCTTTCCTCCTCGTCTCCAGATGAATGTGGTAGAAAATATAAAGCAAGGAAACGTCCTTTGGCGTATTTTGTCTTGCCTTATTTCCTTCTCATCCTGTTCTCTGTGCCAGCCTCTCTCACTAACCCCTCGTCTGGCTGCATGTCTCTTCTTTCCTCTCTCCTTTTCTCAAACTCTCCTGCTTCCTGGCTTTTGTCTTTCCATTCCTCCATTTCAGTCCTGCAGCCCGGCACTAGATTTTCCTCTTCCCTCCCTTTGGCTTGCTCCCTTCGCTTTCTCTCTTTGTTCCATATCCTTCTATCCGACTTGTCTCTCGGAGACTTTTGGCCACGCTGGACCCAAATCTGGGGATGTTTTGGATACTTTTCAGGGGCCTCGCTGGTGACAGGGGGAGATAACAGGCAGTGACAGGCCCGGGGCTGACAGGCTCCCCCTCCCCTAGGGGGCGCTCGGCTGCCAAACCCATCGAACATAGAACCTTTGTCACAATGCCCGCCACCGTGGTGAGGATGCAGGCACTCTGAGGGTGACAGGGACACAGCAGGACTTGGTGTCAACTCAGCAATTTCTCAGTTCCCCAAAGAAGCTGAATTCTGCAAATTGCTGCTGTTGCTCTTGAAATGACGTCATCAGGTGGGTGTTTTTGTGTAATACACTGAAAACCAGAGCAGAAATGCTGAAATATTCCCGTGATATGCATGGTCTTAGGAGCAAAGCACCGTGACTCAGCCTAAGGAGATCTGCCGCTTATTCTTTTGTACTGCCAGCAGATTGTGGAAGTAGAGTATAAAAACCATCCTTATGGAGAGATCTTTGCATTTTAGGCTTAGTCTAAGTGTCTCAAGTAGCCGGGGTTTTTGATTGGGCCTAATCCATCAGGTCTGATGGCTTTCCTCCTCGTCTCCAGATGAATGTGGTAGAAAATATAAAGCAAGGAAACGTCCTTTGGCCCAGCCTTGCCTTGCCTTATTTCCTTCTCATCCTGTTCTCTGTCCCAGCCTCTCTCACTAACCCCTCGTCTGGCTGCATGTCTCTTCTTTCCTCTCTCCTTTTCTCAAACTCTCCTGCTTCCTGGCTTTTGTCTTTCCATTCCTCCATTTCAGTCCTGCAGCCCAGCACTAGATTTTCCTCTTCCCTCCCTTTGCCTTGCTCCCTTCGCTTTCTCCCTTTGTTCCATATCCTTCTTTCCGACTTGTCTCTTGGAGACTTTTGGCCACGCTGGACCCAAGTCTGGGGATGTTTTGGAAACTTTTCAGAGGCCTTGCTGCTGAGGGGGGAGACAGCAGGCAGTGACAGGCCCGGGGCTGACAGGCTCTCCCTCCCCTAGGGGTCGCTCGGCTGCCACACCCATCTGACATAGAACCTTTGTCACAATGCCCGCTACCGTGGTCAGGATGCGGGCACTCTGCGGGTGACAGGGACACAGCAGGACTTGGTGTCAGCTCAGCAATTTCTCAGTTCCCCAAAGAAGCTGAATTCTGCAAATTGCTGCTGTTGCTCTTCAATGATGTCATCAGGTGGGTGTTTTGGTGTAATACACTGAAAACCAGAGCAGAAATGCTGAAATATTCCCATGGTATGCATGGTCTTAGGAGCAAAGCACCGTGACTCAGCCTAAGGAGATCTGCCGCTTATTCTTTTGTACTGCCAGCAGATTGTGGAAGTAGAGTATAAAACCCATCCTTATGGAGAGATCTTTGCATTTTAGGCTTAGTCTAAGTGTCTCAAGTAGCCGGGGTTTTTGATTGGTCCTGATCCATCAGGTCTGATGGCTTTTCTCCTTGTCTCCAGATGAATGTGGTAGAAAATATAAAGCAAGGAAACGTCCTTTGGCCCAGCCTTGCCTTGCCTTATTTCCTTCTCATCCTGTTCTCTGTGCCAGCCTCTCTCACTAACCCCTCGTCTGGCTGCCTGTCTCTTCTTTCCTCTCTCCTTTTCTCAAACTCTCCTGCTTCCTGGCTTTTGTCTTTCCATTCCTCCATTTCAGTCCTGCAGCCCGGCACTAGATTTTCCTCTTCCCTCCCTTTGGCTTGCTCCCTTCGCTTTCTCTCTTTGTTCCATATCCTTCTATCCGACTTGTCTCTCGGAGACTTTTGGCCACGCTGGACCCAAATCTGGGGATGTTTTGGATACTTTTCAGGGGCCTCGCTGGTGACAGGGGGAGATAACAGGCAGTGACAGGCCCGGGGCTGACAGGCTCCCCCTCCCCTAGGGGGCGCTCGGCTGCCAAACCCATCGAACATAGAACCTTTGTCACAATGCCCGCCACCGTGGTGAGGATGCAGGCACTCTGAGGGTGACAGGGACACAGCAGGACTTGGTGTCAACTCAGCAATTTCTCAGTTCCCCAAAGAAGCTGAATTCTGCAAATTGCTGCTGTTGCTCTTGAAATGACGTCATCAGGTGGGTGTTTTTGTGTAATACACTGAAAACCAGAGCAGAAATGCTGAAATATTCCCGTGATATGCATGGTCTTAGGAGCAAAGCACCGTGACTCAGCCTAAGGAGATCTGCCGCTTATTCTTTTGTACTGCCAGCAGATTGTGGAAGTAGAGTATAAAAACCATCCTTATGGAGAGATCTTTGCATTTTAGGCTTAGTCTAAGTGTCTCAAGTAGCCGGGGTTTTTGATTGGGCCTAATCCATCAGGTCTGATGGCTTTCCTCCTCGTCTCCAGATGAATGTGGTAGAAAATATAAAGCAAGGAAACGTCCTTTGGCCCAGCCTTGCCTTGCCTTATTTCCTTCTCATCCTGTTCTCTGTCCCAGCCTCTCTCACTAACCCCTCGTCTGGCTGCATGTCTCTTCTTTCCTCTCTCCTTTTCTCAAACTCTCCTGCTTCCTGGCTTTTGTCTTTCCATTCCTCCATTTCAGTCCTGCAGCCCAGCACTAGATTTTCCTCTTCCCTCCCTTTGCCTTGCTCCCTTCGCTTTCTCCCTTTGTTCCATATCCTTCTATCTGACTTGTCTCTTGGAGACTTTTGGCCACGCTGGACCCAAGTCTGGGGATGTTTTGGATACTTTTCAGGGGCCTCGCTGGTGACAGGGGGGACAGCAGGCAGTGACAGGCCTGGGGCTGACAGGCTTCCCCTCCCCTAGGGGCCGCTCGGCTGCCACACCCATCTGACATAGAACCTTTGTCACAATGCCCGCTACCGTGGTGAGGATGCGGGCACTCTGCGGGTCACAGGGACACAGCAGGACTTGGTGTCAGCTCAGCAATTTCTCAGTTCCCCAAAGAAGCTGAATTCTGCAAATTGCTGCTGTTGTTCTTGAAATGACGTCATCAGGTGGGTGTTTTGTTGTAATATACTGAAAACCAGAGCAGAAATGCTGAAATATTCCCATGGTATGCATGGTCTTAGGAGCAAAGCACCGTGACTCAGCCTAAGTAGATCTGCCACTTATTCTTTTGTACTGCCAGCAGATTGTGGAAGTAGAGTATAAAACCCATCCTTATGGAGAGATCTTTGCATTTTAGGCTTAGTCTAAGTGTCTCAAGTAGCCGGGGTTTTTGATTGGGCCTAATCTATCAGGTCTGATGGCTTTCATCCTCGTCTCCAGATGAATGTGGTAGAAAATATAAAGCAAGGAAACGTCCTTTGGCGTATTTTGTCTTGCCTTATTTCCTTCTCATCCTGTTCTCTGTGCCAGCCTCTCTCACTAACCCCTCGTCTGGCTGCATGTCTCTTCTTTCCTCTCTCCTTTTCTCAAACTCTCCTCCTTCCTGGCTTTTGTCTTTCCATTCCTCCATTTCAGTCCTGCAGCCCGGCACTAGATATTCCTCTTCCCTCCCTTTGGCTTGCTCCTTTCACTTTCTCCCTTTGTTCCATATCCTTCTTTCCGACTTGTCTCTTGGAGACTTTTGGCCACGCTGGACCCAAGTCTGGGGATGTTTTGGAAACTTTTCCAAGGCCTCGCTGCTGAGGGGGGAGACAGCAGGCAGTGACAGGCCCGGGGCTGACAGGCTCCCCCTCCCCTAGGGGGGCGCTCGGCTGCCACACCCAGCTGACATAGAACCTTTGTCACAATGCCCGCTACCGTGGTGAGGATGCGGGCACTCTGCGGGTGACAGGGACACAGCAGGACTTGGTGTCAGCTCAGCAATTTCTCAGTTCCCCAAAGAAGCTGAATTCTGCAAATTGCTGCTGTTGCTCTTGAAATGACGTCATCAGGTGGGTGTTTTTGTGTAATACACTGAAAACCAGAGCAGAAATGCTGAAATATTCCCATGATATGCATGGTCTTAGGAGCAAAGCACCGTGGCTCAGCCTAAGGAGATCTGCCGCTTATTCTTTTGTACTGCCAGCAGATTGTGGAAGTAGAGTATAAAAACCATCCTTATGGAGAGATCTTTGCAATTTAGGCTTAGTCTAAGTGTCTCAAGTAGCCGGGGTTTTTGATTGGGCCTAATCCATCAGGTCTGATGGCTTTCCTCCTCGTCTCCAGATGAATGTGGTAGAAAATATAAAGCAAGGAAACGTCCTTTGGCGTATTTTGTCTTGCCTTATTTCCTTCTCATCCTGTTCTCTGTCCCAGCCTGTCTCACTAAGCCCTCGTCTGGCTGCCTGTCTCTTCTTTCCTCTCTCCTTTTCTCAAACTCTCCTGCTTCCTGGCTTTTGTCTTTCCATTCCTCCATTTCAGTCCTGCAGCCCGGCACTAGATTTTCCTCTTCCCTCCCTTTGGCTTGCTCCCTTCGCTTTCTCCCTTTGTTCCATATCCTTCTTTCCGACTTGTCTCTTGGAGACTTTTGGTCACGCTGGACCCAAGTCTGGGGATGTTTTGGAAACTTTTCAGAGGCCTCGCTGCTGAGGGGGGAGACAGCAGGCAGTGACAGGCCTGGGGCTGACTGGCTCCCCCTCCCCTAGGGGGCGCTCGGCTGCCACACCCAGCTGACATAGAACCTTTGTCACAATGCCCGCTACCGTGGTGAGGATGCGGGCACTCTGCGGGTGACAGGGACACAGCAGGACTTGGTGTCAGCTCAGCAATTTCTCAGTTCCCCAAAGAAGCTGAATTCTGCAAATTGCTGCTGTTGCTCTTGAAATGACGTCATCAGGTGGGTGTTTTGGTGTAATACACTGAAAACCAGAGCAGAAATGCTGAAATATTCCCATGGTATGCATGGTCTTAGGAGCAAAGCACCGTGACTCAGCCTAAGGAGATCTGCCGCTTATTCTTTTGTACTGCCAGCAGATTGTGGAAGTAGAGTATAAAACCCATCCTTATGGAGAGATCTTTGCATTTTAGGCTTAGTCTAAGTGTCTCAAGTAGCCGGGGTTTTTGATTGGGCCTAATCCATCAGGTCTGATGGCTTTCCTCCTCGTCTCCAGATGAATGTGGTAGAAAATATAAAGCAAGGAAACCTCCTTTGGCCCAGCCTTGCCTTGCCTTATTTCCTTCTCATCCTGTTCTCTGTCCCAGCCTTTCTCACTAACCCCTCGTCTGGCTGCATGTCTCTTCTTTCCTCTCTCCTTTTCTCAAACTCTCCTGCTTCCTGGCTTTTGTCTTTCCATTCCTCCATTTCAGTCCTGCAGCCCGGCACTAGATATTCCTCTTCCCTCCCTTCGGCTTGCTCCCTTCGCTTTCTCCCTTTGTTCCATATCCTTCTTTCCGACTTGTCTCTTGGAGACTTTTGGCCACGCTGGACCCAAGTCTGGGGATGTTTTGGAAACTTTTCAGAGGCCTCGCTGCTAAGGGGGGAGACAGCAGGCAGTGACAGGCCCGGGGCTGACAGGCTCCCCCTCCCCTAGGGGGCGCTCGGCTGCCACACCCAGCTGACATAGAACCTTTGTCACAATGCCCGCTACCGTGGTGAGGATGCGGGCACTCTGCGGGTGACAGGGACACAGCAGGACTTGGTGTCAGCTCAGCAAGTTCTCAGTTCCCCAAAGAAGCTGAATTCTGCAAATTGCTGCTGTTGCTCTTGAAATGACGTCATCAGGTGGGTGTTTTGGTGTAATACACTGAAAACCAGAGCAGAAATGCTGAAATATTCCCATGGTATGCATGGTCTTAGGAGCAAAGCACCGTGACTCAGCCTAAGGAGATCTGCCGCTTATTCTTTTGTACTGGCAGCAGATTGTGGAAGTAGAGTATAAAACCCATCCTTATGGAGAAATCTTTGCATTTTAGGCTTAGTCTAAGTGTCTCAAGTAGCCGGGGTTTTTGATTGGGCCTAATCCATCAGGTCTGATGGCTTTCCTCCTCGTCTCCAGATGAATGTGGTAGAAAATATAAAGCAAGGAAACGTCCTTTGGCCCAGCCTTGCCTTGCCTTATTTCCTTCTCATCCTGTTCTCTGTCCCAGCCTTTCTCACTAACCCCTCGTCTGGCTGCATGTCTCTTCTTTCCTCTCTCCTTTTCTCAAACTCTCCTGCTTCCTGGCTTTTGTCTTTCCATTCCTCCATTTCAGTCCTGCAGCCCGGCACTAGATATTCCTCTTCCCTCCCTTCGGCTTGCTCCCTTCGCTTTCTCCCTTTGTTCCATATCCTTCTTTCCGACTTGTCTCTTGGAGACTTTTGGCCACGCTGGACCCAAGTCTGGGGATGTTTCGGAAACTTTTCAGAGGCCTCGCTGCTAAGGGGGGAGACAGCAGGCAGTGACAGGCCCGGGGCTGACAGGCTCCCCCTCCCCTAGGGGGCGCTCGGCTGCCACACCCAGCTGACATAGAACCTTTGTCACAATGCCCGCTACCGTGGTGATGATGCGGGCACTCTGCGGGTGACAGGGACACAGCAGGACTTGGTGTCAGCTCAGCAAGTTCTCAGTTCCCCAAAGAAGCTGAATTCTGCAAATTGCTGCTGTTGCTCTTGAAATGACATCATCAGGTGGGTGTTTTGGTGTAATACACTGAAAACCAGAGCAGAAATGCTGAAATATTCCCATGGTATGCATGGTCTTAGGAGCAAAGCACCGTGACTCAGCCTAAGGAGATCTGCCGCTTATTCTTTTGTACTGGCAGCAGATTGTGGAAGTAGAGTATAAAACCCATCCTTATGGAGAAATCTTTGCATTTTAGGCTTAGTCTAAGTGTCTCAAGTAGCCGGGGTTTTTGATTGGGCCTAATCCATCAGGTCTGATGGCTTTCCTCCTCGTCTCCAGATGAATGTGGTAGAAAATATAAAGCAAGGAAACCTCCTTTGGCCCAGCCTTGCCTTGCCTTATTTCCTTCTCATCCTGTTCTCTGTCCCAGCCTTTCTCACTAACCCCTCGTCTGGCTGCATGTCTCTTCTTTCCTCTCTCCTTTTCTCAAACTCTCCTGCTTCCTGGATTTTGTCTTTCCATTCCTCCATTTCAGTCCTGCAGCCCGGCACTAGATTTTCCTCTTCCCTCCCTTTGGCTTGCTCCCTTCGCTTTCTCCCTTTGTTCCATATCCTTCTTTCCGACTTGTCTCTTGGAGACTTTTGGCCACGCTGGACCCAAGTCTGGGGATGTTTCGGAAACTTTTCAGAGGCCTCGCTGCTAAGGGGGGAGACAGCAGGCAGTGACAGGCCCGGGGCTGACAGGCTCCCCCTCCCCTAGGGGGCGCTCGGCTGCCACACCCAGCTGACATAGAACCTTTGTCACAATGCCCGCTACCGTGGTGAGGATGCGGGCACTCTGCGGGTGACAGGGACACAGCAGGACTTGGTGTCAGCTCAGCAAGTTCTCAGTTCCCCAAAGAAGCTGAATTCTGCAAATTGCTGCTGTTGCTCTTGAAATGACGTCATCAGGTGGGTGTTTTGGTGTAATACACTGAAAACCAGAGCAGAAATGCTGAAATATTCCCATGGTATGCATGGTCTTAGGAGCAAAGCACCGTGACTCAGCCTAAGGAGATCTGCCGCTTATTCTTTTGTACTGGCAGCAGATTGTGGAAGTAGAGTATAAAACCCATCCTTATGGAGAAATCTTTGCATTTTAGGCTTAGTCTAAGTGTCTCAAGTAGCCGGGGTTTTTGATTGGGCCTAATCCATCAGGTCTGATGGCTTTCCTCCTCGTCTCCAGATGAATGTGGTAGAAAATATAAAGCAAGGAAACCTCCTTTGGCCCAGCCTTGCCTTGCCTTATTTCCTTCTCATCCTGTTCTCTGTCCCAGCCTTTCTCACTAACCCCTCGTCTGGCTGCATGTCTCTTCTTTCCTCTCTCCTTTTCTCAAACTCTCCTGCTTCCTGGCTTTTGTCTTTCCATTCCTCCATTTCAGTCCTGCAGCCCGGCACTAGATTTTCCTCTTCCCTCCCTTTGGCTTGCTCCCTTCGCTTTCTCCCTTTGTTCCATATCCTTCTTTCCGACTTGTCTCTTGGAGACTTTTGGCCACGCTGGACCCAAGTCTGGGGATGTTTCGGAAACTTTTCAGAGGCCTCGCTGCTAAGGGGGGAGACAGCAGGCAGTGACAGGCCCGGGGCTGACAGGCTCCCCCTCCCCTAGGGGGCGCTCGGCTGCCACACCCAGCTGACATAGAACCTTTGTCACAATGCCCGCTACCGTGGTGAGGATGCGGGTACTCTGCGGGTGACAGGGACACAGCAGGACTTGGTGTCAGCTCAGCAAGTTCTGAGTTCCCCAAAGAAGCTGAATTCTGCAAATTGCTGCTGTTGTTCTTGAAATCATGTCATCAGGTGGGTGTTTTGGTGTAATACACTGAAAACCAGAGCAGAAATTCTGAAATATTCCCATGGTATGCATGGTCTTAGGAGCAAAGCACCGTGACTCAGCCTAAGGAGATCTGCCGCTTATTCTTTTGTACTGCCAGCAGATTGTGGAAGTAGAGTATAAAACCCATCCTTATGGAGAGATCTTTGCATTTTAGGCTTAGTCTAAGTGTCTCAAGTAGCCGGGGTTTTTGATTGGGCCTAATCCATCAGGTCTGATGGCTTTCCTCCTCGTCTCCAGATGAATGTGGTAGAAAATATAAAGCAAGGAAACCTCCTTTGGCCCAGCCTTGCCTTGCCTTATTTCCTTCTCATCCTGTTCTCTGTCCCAGCCTTTCTCACTAACCCCTCGTCTGGCTGCATGTCTCTTCTTTCCTCTCTCCTTTTCTCAAACTCTCCTGCTTCCTGGCTTTTGTCTTTCCATTCCTCCATTTCAGTCCTGCAGCCCGGCACTAGATATTCCTCTTCCCTCCCTTCGGCTTGCTCCCTTCGCTTTCTCCCTTTGTTCCATATCCTTCTTTCCGACTTGTCTCTTGGAGACTTTTGGCCACGCTGGACCCAAGTCTGGGGATGTTTCGGAAACTTTTCAGAGGCCTCGCTGCTAAGGGGGGAGACAGCAGGCAGTGACAGGCCCGGGGCTGACAGGCTCCCCCTCCCCTAGGGGGCGCTCGGCTGCCACACCCAGCTGACATAGAACCTTTGTCACAATGCCCGCTACCGTGGTGAGGATGCGGGTACTCTGCGGGTGACAGGGACACAGCAGGACTTGGTGTCAGCTCAGCAAGTTCTGAGTTCCCCAAAGAAGCTGAATTCTGCAAATTGCTGCTGTTGTTCTTGAAATCATGTCATCAGGTGGGTGTTTTGGTGTAATACACTGAAAACCAGAGCAGAAATTCTGAAATATTCCCATGGTATGCATGGTCTTAGGAGCAAAGCACCGTGACTCAGCCTAAGTAGATCTGCCGCTTATTCTTTTGTACTGCCAGCAGATTGTGGAAGTAGAGTATAAAACCCATCCTTATGGAGAGATCTTTGCATTTTAGGCTTAGTCTAAGTGTCTCAAGTAGCCGGGGTTTTTGATTGGGCCTAATCCATCAGGTCTGATGGCTTTCTTCCTCGTCTCCAGATGAATGTGGTAGAAAATATAAAGCAAGGAAACGTCCTTTGGCGTATTTTGTCTTGCCTTATTTCCTTCTCATCCTGTTCTCTGTCCCAGCCTCTCTCACTAAGCCCTCGTCTGGCTGCCTGTCTCTTCTTTCCTCTCTCCTTTTCTCAAACTCTCCTGCTTCCTGGCTTTTGTCTTTCCATTCCTCCATTTCAGTCCTGCAGCCCAGCACTAGATATTCCTCTTCCCTCCCTTCGGCTTGCTCCCTTCGCTTTCTCCCTTTGTTCCATATCCTTCTTTCCGACTTGTCTCTTGGAGACTTTTGGCCACGCTGGACCCAAGTCTGGGGATGTTTCGGAAACTTTTCAGAGGCCTCGCTGCTAAGGGGGGAGACAGCAGGCAGTGACAGGCCCGGGGCTGACAGGCTCCCCCTCCCCTAGGGGGCGCTCGGCTGCCACACCCAGCTGACATAGAACCTTTGTCACAATGCCCGCTACCGTGGTGAGGATGCGGGCACTCTGCGGGTGACAGGGACACAGCAGGACTTGGTGTCAGCTCAGCAAGTTCTCAGTTCCCCAAAGAAGCTGAATTCTGCAAATTGCTGCTGTTGCTCTTGAAATGACATCATCAGGTGGCTGTTTTGGTGTAATACACTGAAAACCAGAGCAGAAATGCTGAAATATTCCCATGGTATGCATGGTCTTAGGAGCAAAGCACCGTGACTCGGCCTAAGGAGATCTGCCGCTTATTCTTTTGTACTGGCAGCAGATTGTGGAAGTAGAGTATAAAACCCATCCTTATGGAGAAATCTTTGCATTTTAGGCTTAGTCTAAGTGTCTCAAGTAGCCGGGGTTTTTGATTGGGCCTAATCCATCAGGTCTGATGGCTTTCCTCCTCGTCTCCAGATGAATGTGGTAGAAAATATAAAGCAAGGAAACCTCCTTTGGCCCAGCCTTGCCTTGCCTTATTTCCTTCTCATCCTGTTCTCTGTCCCAGCCTTTCTCACTAACCCCTCGTCTGGCTGCATGTCTCTTCTTTCCTCTCTCCTTTTCTCAAACTCTCCTGCTTCCTGGCTTTTGTCTTTCCATTCCTCCATTTCAGTCCTGCAGCCCGGCACTAGATATTCCTCTTCCCTCCCTTTGGCTTGCTCCCTTCGCTTTCTCCCTTTGTTCCATATCCTTCTTTCCGACTTGTCTCTTGGAGACTTTTGGCCACGCTGGACCCAAGTCTGGGGATGTTTCGGAAACTTTTCAGAGGCCTCGCTGCTAAGGGGGGAGACAGCAGGCAGTGACAGGCCCGGGGCTGACAGGCTCCCCCTCCCCTAGGGGGCGCTCGGCTGCCACACCCAGCTGACATAGAACCTTTGTCACAATGCCCGCTACCGTGGTGAGGATGCGGGTACTCTGCGGGTGACAGGGACACAGCAGGACTTGGTGTCAGCTCAGCAAGTTCTGAGTTTCCCAAAGAAGCTGAATTCTGCAAATTGCTGCTGTTGTTCTTGAAATGACGTCATCAGGTGGGTGTTTTGGTGTAATACACTGAAAACCAGAGCAGAAATTCTGAAATATTCCCATGGTATGCATGGTCTTAGGAGCAAAGCACCGTGACTCAGCCTAAGGAGATCTGCCGCTTATTCTTTTGTACTGCCAGCAGATTGTGGAAGTAGAGTATAAAACCCATCCTTATGGAGAGATCTTTGCATTTTAGGCTTAGTCTAAGTGTCTCAAGTAGCCGGGGTTTTTGATTGGGCCTAATCCATCAGGTCTGATGGCTTTCCTCCTCGTCTCCAGATGAATGTGGTAGAAAATATAAAGCAAGGAAACGTCCTTTGGCGTATTTTGTCTTGCCTTATTTCCTTCTCATCCTATTCTCTGTCCCAGCCTTTCTCACTAACCCCTCGTCTGGCTACATGTCTCTTCTTTCCTCTCTCCTTTTCTCAAACTCTCCTGCTTCCTGGCTTTTGTCTTTCCATTCCTCCATTTCAGTCCTGCAGCCCGGCACTAGATTTTCCTCTTCCCTCCCTTTGGCTTGCTCCCTTCGCTTTCTCCCTTTGTTCCATATCCTTCTTTCCGACTTGTCTCTTGGAGCCTTTTGGCCACGCTGGACCCAAGTCTGGGGATGTTTTGGAAACTTTTCCGAGGCCTCGCTGGTGACAGGGGGGACAGCAGGCAGAGACAGGCCCGGGGCTGACAGGCTCCCCTTCCCCTAGGGGGCGCTCGGCTGCCACACCCAGCTGACATAGAACCTTTGTCACAATGCCCGCTATCGTGGTGAGGATGCGGGCACTCTGCGGGTGACAGGGACACAGCAGGACTTGGTGTCAGCTCAGCAATTTCTCAGTTCCCCAAAGAAGCTGAATTCTGCAAATTGCTGCTGTTGTTCTTGAAATGTCGTCATCAGGTGGGTGTTTTGGTGTAATACACTGAAAACCAGGGTAGAAATGCTGAAATATTCCCATGGTATGCATGGTCTTAGGAGCAAAGCACCGTGACTCAGCCTAAGGAGATCTGCCGCTTATTCTCTTGTACTGCCAGCAGATTGTGGAAGTAGAGTATAAAACCCATCCTTATGGAGAGATCTTTGCATTTTAGGCTTAGTCTAAGTGTCTCAAGTAGCCGGGGTTTTTGATTGGGCCTAATCCATCAGGTCTGATGGCTTTCCTCCTCGTCTCCAGATGAATGTGGTAGAAAATATAAAGCAAGGAAACGTCCTTTGGCCCAGCCTTGCCATGCCTTATTTCCTTCTCATCCTGTTCTCTGTCCCAGCCTCTCTCACTAAGCCCTCGTCCGGCTGCATGTCTCTTCTTTCCTCTCTCCTTTTCTCAAACTCTCCTGCTTCCTGGCTTTTGTCTTTCCATTCCTCCATTTCAGTCCTGCAGCCCGGCACTAGATTTTCCTCTTCCCTCCCTTTGGCTTGCTCCCTTCGCTTTCTCCCTTTGTTCCATATCCTTCTTTCCGACTTGTCTCTTGGAGACTTTTGGCCACGCTGGACCCAAGTCTGGGGATGTTTTGGAAACTTTTCCGAGGCCTCGCTGCTGACAGGGGGGACAGCAGGCAGTGACAGGCCCGGGGCTGACAGGCTCCCCCTCCCCTAGGGGGCGCTCGGCTGCCACACCCAGCTGACATAGAACCTTTGTCACAATGCCCGCTACCGTGGTGAGGATGCGGGCACTCTGCGGGTGACAGGGACACAGCAGGACTTGGTGTCAGCTCAGCAATTTCTCAGTTCCCCAAAGAAGCTGAATTCTGCAAATTGCTGCTGTTGTTCTTGAAATGATGTCATCAGCTGGGTGTTTTGGTGTAATACACTGAAAACCAGAGCAGAAATGCTGAAATATTCCCATGGTATGCATGGTCTTAGGAGCAAAGCACCGTGACTCAGCCTAAGTAGATCTGCCGCTTATTCTTTTGTACTGCCAGCAGATTGTGGAAGTAGAGTATAAAACCCATCCTTATGGAGAGATCTTTGCATTTTAGGTTTTGTCTAAGTGTCTCAAGTAGCCGGGGTTTTTGATTGGGCCTAATCCATCAGGTCTGATGGCTTTCCTCCTCGTCTCCAGATGAATGTGGTAGAAAATATAAAGCAAGGAAACGTCCTTTGGCCCAGCCTTGCCTTGCCTTATTTCCTTCTCATCCTGTTCTCTGTCCCAGCCTCTCTCACTAAGCCCTCGTCCGGCTGCATGTCTCTTCTTTCCTCTCTCCTTTTCTCAAACTCTCCTGCTTCCTGGCTTTTGTCTTTCCATTCCTCCATTTCAGTCCTGCAGCCCGGCACTAGATTTTCCTCTTCCCTCCCTTTGGCTTGCTCCCTTTGCTTTCTCCCTTTGTTCCATATCCTTCTTTCCTACTTGTCTCTTGGAGACTTTTGGCCACGCTGGACCCAAGTCTGGGGATGTTGTGGAAACTTTTCCGAGGCCTCGTTGCTGACAGGGGGGACAGCTTGCAGTGACAGGCCTGAGGCTACAAGGCTCCCCCTCCCCTAGGGGGCGCTCGGCTGCCACACCCAGCTGACATAGAACCTTTGTCACAATGCCCGCTACCGTGGTGAGGATGCGGGCACTCTGCGGGTGACAGGGACACAGCAGGACTTGGTGTCAGCTCAGCAATTTCTCAGTTCCCCAAATAAGCTGAATTCTGCAAATTGCTGCTGTTGCTCTTGAAATAACTTCATCAGGTGCGTGTTTTGTTGTAATACACTGAAAACCAGAGCAGAAATTCTGAAATATTCCCATGGTATGCATGGTCTTAGGAGCAAAGCACCGTGACTCAGCCTAAGGAGATCTGCCGCTTATTCTTTTGTACTGCCAGCAGATTGTGGAAGTAGAGTATGAAACCCATCCTTATGGAGAGATCTTTGCATTTTAGGCTTAGTCTAAGTGTCTCAAGTAGCCGGGGTTTTTGATTGGGCCTAATCCATCAGGTCTGATGGCTTTCCTCCTCGTCTCCAGATGACTGTGGTAGAAAATATAAAGCAAGGAAACCTCCTTTGGCCCAGCCTTGCCTTGCCTTATTTCCTTCTCATCCTGTTCTCTGTCCCAGCCTCTCTCACTAAGCCCTCGTCCGGCTGCATGTCTCTTCTTTCCTCTCTCCTTTTCTCAAACTCTCCTGCTTCCTGGCTTTTGTCTTTCCATTCCTCCATTTCAGTCCTGCAGCCCGGCACTAGATTTTCCTCTTCCCTCCCTTTGGCTTGCTCCCTTCGCTTTCTCCCTTTGTTCCATATCCTTCTTTCCTACTTGTCTCTTGGAGACTTTTGGCCACGCTGAACCCAAGTCTGGGGATGTTGTGGAAACTTTTCAGAGGCCTTGCTGCTGAGGGGGGAGACAGCAGGCAGTGACAGGCCCGGGGCTGACAGGCTCCCACTCCCCTAGGGGGTGCTCGGCTGCCACACCCAGCTGACATAGAACCTTTGTCACAATGCCCGCTACCGTGGTGAGGATGCGGGCACTCTGCGGGTGACAGGGACACAGCAGGACTTGGTGTCAGCTCAGCAATTTCTCAGTTCCCCAAAGAAGCTGAATTCTGCAAATATCTGCTGTTGCTCTTGAAATCATGTCATCAGGTGGGTGTTTTGGTGTAATACACTGAAAACCAGAGCAGAAATGCTGAAATATTCCCATGGTATGCATGGTCTTAGGAGCAAAGCACCGTGACTCAGCCTAAGTAGATCTACCGCTTATTCTTTTGTACTGCCAGCAGATTGTGGAAGTAGAGTATAAAACCCATCCTTATGGAGAGATCTTTGCATTTTAGGCTTAGTCTAAGTGTCTCAAGTAGCCGGGGTTTTTGATTGGGCCTAATCCAAGAGGTCTGATGGCTTTCCTCCTCGTCTCCAGATGAATGTGGTAGAAAATATAAAGCAAGGAAACCTCCTTTGGCCCAGCCTTGCCTTGCCTTATTTCCTTCTCATCCTGTTCTCTGTCCCAGCCTCTCTCACTAGCCCCTCGTCTGGCTGCATGTCTCTTCTTTCCTCTCTCCTTTTCTCAAACTCTCCTCCTTCCTGGCTTTTGTCTTTCCATTCCTTCATTTCAGTCCTGCAGCCCGGCACTAGATTTTCCTCTTCCCTCCCTTTGGCTTGCTCCCTTTGCTTTCTCCCTTTGTTCCATATCCTTCTTTCCGACTTGTCTCTTGGAGACTTTTGGCCACGCTGGACCCAAGTCTGGGGATGTTTTGGAAACTTTTCCAAGGCCTCGCTGGTGACAGGGGGGACAGCAGGCAGTGACAGGCCCGGGGCTGACAGGCTCCCCCTCCCCTAGGGGGCGCTCAGCTGCCACACCCAGCTGACATAGAACCTTTGTCACAATGCTCGCTACCGTGGTGAGGATGCGGGCACTCTGCGGGTGACAGGGACACAGCAGGACTTGGTGTCAGCTCAGCAATTTCTGAGTTCCCCAAAGAAGCTGAATTCTGCAAATTGCTGCTGTTGTTCTTGAAATGACGTCATCAGGTGGGTGTTTTGGTGTAATACTCTGAAAACCAGGGCAGAAATGATGAAATATTCCCATGGTATGCATGGTCTTAGGAGCAAAGCACCGTGACTCAGCCTTAGTAGATCTGCCGCTTATTCTCTTGTACTGCCAGCAGATTGTGGAAGTAGAGTATAAAACCCATCCTTATGGAGACATCTTTGCATTTTAGGCTTAGTCTAAGTATCTCAAGTAGCCGGGGTTTTTGATTGGGCCTAATCCATCAGGTCTGATGGCTTTCCTCCTCGTCTCCAGATGAATGTGGTAGAAAATATAAAGCAAGGAAACGTCCTTTGGCCCAGCATTGCCTTGCCTTATTTCCTTCTCATCCTGTTCTCTGTCCCAGCCTCTCTCACTAAGCCCTCGTCTGGCTGCATGTCTCTTCTTTCCTCTCTCCTTTTCTCAAACTCTCCTGCTTCCTGGCTTTTGTCTTTCCATTCCTCCATTTCAGTCCTGCAGCCCGGCACTAGATTTTCCTCTTCCCTCCCTTTGGCTTGCTCCCTTCGCTTTCTCCCTTTGTTCCATATCCTTCTTTCCGACTTGTCTCTTGGAGACTTTTGGCCACGCTGGACCCAAGTCTGGGGATGTTTTGGAAACTTTTCAGAGGCCTCGCTGCAGACAGAGGGGACAGCAGGCAGTGACAGGCCCGGGGCTGACAGGCTCCCCCTCCCCTAGGGGGCGCTCGGCTGCCACACCCAGCTGACATAGAACCTTTGTCACAATGACCGCTACCGTGGTGAGGATGCGGGCACTCTGCGGGTGACAGGGACACAGCAGGACTTGGTGTCAGCTCAGCAATTTCTCAGTTCCCCAAAGAAGCTGAATTCTGCAAATTGCTGCTGTTGTTCTTGAAATGACGTCATCAGGTGGGTGTTTTGGTGTAATACACTGAAAACCAGAGCAGAAATGCTGAAATATTCCCATGGTATGCATGGTCTTAGGAGCAAAGCACCGTCACTCAGCCTTAGTAGATCTGCCGCTTATTCTCTTGTACTGCCAGCAGATTGTGGAAGTAGAGTATAAAACCCATCATTATGGAGAGATCTTTGCATTTTAGGCTTAGTCTAAGTGTCTCAAGTAGCCGGGGCTTTTGATTGGGCCTAATCCATCAGGTCTGATGGCTTTCCTCCTCGTCTCCAGATGAATGTGGTAGAAAATATAAAGCAAGGAAACCTCCTTTGGCCCAGCCTTGCCTTGCCTTATTTCCTTCTCATCCTGTTCTCTGTCCCAGCCTCTCTCACTAAGCCCTCGTCTGGCTGCATGTCTCTTCTTTCCTCTCTCCTTTTCTCAAACTCTCCTCCTTCCTGGCTTTTGTCTTTCCATTCCTCCATTTCAGTCCTGCAGCCCGGCACTAGATTTTCCTCTTCTCTCCCTTTGGCTTGCTCCCTTCGCTTTCTCCCTTTGTTCCATATCCTTCTTTCCGACTTGTCTCTTGGAGACATTTGGCCACGCTGGACCCAAGTCTGGGGATGTTTTGGAAACTTTTCCGAGGCCTCGCTGGTGACAGGGGGGACTGCAGGCAGTGACAGGCCCGGGGCTGACAGGCTGCCCCTCCCGTAGGGGGCGCTCGCCTGCCACACCCAGCTGACATAGAACCTTTGTCACAATGCCCGCTACCGTGGTGAGGATGCGGGCACTCTGCGGGTGACAGGGACACAGCAGGACTTGGTGTCAGCTCAGCAATTTCTGAGTTCACCAAAGAAGCTGAATCCTGCAAATTGCTGCTGTTGCTCTTGAAATGACGTCATCAGGTGGGTGTTTTGGTGTAATACACTGAAAACCAGAGCAGAAATGATGAAATATTCCCATGGTATGCATGGTCTTAGGAGCAAAGCACCGTGACTCAGCCTTAGTAGATCTGCCGCTTATTCTCTTGCACTGCGAGCAGATTGTGGAAGTAGAGTATAAAACCCATCCTTATGGAGAGATCTTTGCGTTTTAGGCTTAGTCTAAGTATCTCAAGTAGCCGGGGTTTTTGATTGGGCCTAATCCATCAGGTCTGATGGCTTTCCTCCTCGTCTCCAGATGAATGTGGTAGAAAATATAAAGCAAGGAAACGTCCTTTGGCCTAGCCTTGCCTTGCCTTATTTCCTTCTCATCCTGTTCTCTGTGCCAGCCTCTCTCACTAACCCCTCATCTGGCTGCATGTCTCTTCTTTCCTCTCTCCTTTTCTCAAACTCTCCTGCTTCCTGGCTTTTGTCTTTCCATTCCTCCATTTCAGTCCTGCAGCCCGGCACTAGATTTTCCTCTTCCCTCCCTTTGGCTTGCTCCCTTCGCTTTCTCCCTTTGTTCCATATCCTTCTTTCCGACTTGTCTCTTGGAGACTTTTGGCCACGCTGGACCCAAGTCTGGGGATGTTTTGGAAACTTTTCAGAGGCCTCGCTGCAGACAGGGGGGACAGCAGGCAGTGACAGGCCCGGGGCTGACAGGCTCCCCCTCCCCTAGGGGGCGCTCAGCTGCCACACCCAGCTGACATAGAACCTTTGTCACAATGCCCGCTACCGTGGTGAGGATGCAGGCACTCTGCGGGTGACAGGGACACAGCAGGACTTGGTGTCAGCTCAGCAATTTTTCAGTTCCCCAAAGAAGCTGAATTCTGCAAATTGCTGCTGTTGCTCTTGAAATGACGTCATCAGGTGGGTGTTTTGGTGTAATACACTGAAAACCAGGGCAGAAATGCTGAAATATTCCCATGGTATGCATGGTCTTAGGAGCAAAGCACCGTGACTCAGCCTTAGTAGATCTGCCACTTATTCTCTTGTATTGCCAGCAGATTGTGGAAGTAGAGTATAAAACCCATCCTTATGGAGAGATCTTTGCATTTTAGGCTTAGTCTAAGTGTCTCAAGTAGCCGGGGTTTTTGATTGGGCCTAATCCATCAGGTCTGATGGCTTTCCTCCTCGTCTCCAGATGAATGTGGTAGAAAATATAAAGCAAGGAAACGTCCTTTGGCCCAGCCTTGCCTTGCCTTATTTCCTTCTCATCCTGTTCTCTGTGCCAGCCTCTCTACTAACCCCTCGTCTGGCTGCATGTCTCTTCTTTCCTCTCTCCTTTTCTCAAACTCTCCTGCTTCCTGGCTTTTGTCTTTCCATTCCTCCGTTTCAGTCCTGCAGCCCAGCACTAGATTTTCCTCTTCCCTCCCTTTGGCTTGCTCCCTTCACTTTCTCCCTTTGTTCCATATCCTTCTTTCCGACTTGTCTCTTGGAGACTTTTGGCCACGCTGGACTAAAGTCTGGGGATGTTTTGGAAATATTTCCGAGGCCTCGCTGGTGACGGGGGGACAGCAGGCAGTGACAGGCCCGGGGCTGACAGACTCCCCCTCCCCTAGGGGGCGCTCGGCTGCCACACCCAGCTGATATAGAACCTTTGTCACAATGCCCGCTACCGTGGTGAGGATGCGGGCACTCTGCGGGTGACAGGGACACAGCAGGACTTGGTGTCAGCTCAGCAATTTCTGAGTTCCCCAAAGAAGCTGAATTCTGCAAATTGCTGCTGTTGCTCTTGAAATGATGTCATCAGGTGGGTGTTTTGGTGTAATACACTAAAAAGCAGAGCAGAAATGCTGAAATATTCCCATGGTATGCATGGTCTTAGGAGCAAAGCACCGTGACTCAGCCTAAGTAGATCTACCGCTTATTCTTTTGTACTGCCAGCAGATTGTGGAAGTAGAGTATAAAACCCATCCTTATGGAGAGATCTTTGCATTTTAGGCTAAGTGTCTCAAGTAGCCGGGGTTTTTGATTGGGCCTAATCCATCAGGTCTGATGGCTTTCCTCCTCGTCTCCAGATGAATGTGGTAGAAAATATAAAGCAAGGAAACGTCCTTTGGCCCAGCTTTGCCTTGCCTTATTTCTTTCTCATCCTGTTCTCTGTCCCAGCCTCTCTCACTAACCCCTCGTCTGGCTGCATGTCTCTTCTTTCCTCTCTCCTTTTCTCAAACTCTCCTGCTTCCTGGCTTTTGTCTTTCCATTCCTCCATTTCAGACCTGCAACCCGGTACTAGATTTTCCTCTTCTCTCCCTTTGACTTGCTCTCTTCGCTTTCTCCCTCTGTTCCATATCCTTCTTTCCGACTTGTCTCTTGGAGACTTTTGGCCACGCTGGACCCAAGTCTGGGGATGTTTTGGAAACTTTCCAGAGGCCTCGCTGCTGACAGGGGGGACAGCAAGCAGAGACAGGCCCGGGGCTGACAGGCTCCCCCTCCCCTAGGGGGCGCTCGGCTGCCACACCCAGCTGACATAGAACCTTTGTCACAATGCCCGCTACCGTGGTGAGGATGCGGGCACTCTGCGGGTGACAGGGACACAGCAGGACTTGGTGTCAGCTCAGCAATTTCTCAGTTCCCCAAAGAAGCTGAATTTTGCAAATTGCTGCTGTTGCTCTTGAAATGATGTCATCAGGTGGGTGTTTTGGTATAATACACTGAAAACCAGAGCAGAAATTCTGAAATATTCCCATGGTATGCATGGTCTTAGGAGCAAAGCACCGTGACTCAGCCTAAGTAGATCTGCCGCTTATTCTTTTGTACTGCCAGCAGATTGTGGAAGTAGAGTTTAAAAACCATCCTTATGGAGAGATCTTTGCATTTTAGGCTTAGTCTAAGTGTCTCAAGTAGCCGGGGTTTTTGATTGGGCCTAATCCATCAGATCTGATGGCTTTCCTCCTCGTCTCCAGATGAATGTGGTAGAAAATATAAATGAAGGAAACGTCCTTTGGCCTAGCCTTGCCTTGCCTTATTTCCTTCTCATCCTGTTCTCTGTCCCAGCCTCTCTCACTAACCCCTTGTCTGGCTGCATGTCTCTTCTTTCCTCTCTCCTTTTCTCAAACTCTCCTGCTTCCTGGCTTTTGTCTTTCCATTCCTCCATTTCAGTCCTGCAGCCCGGCACTAGATTTTCCTCTTCCCTCCCTTTGGCTTGCTCCCTTCACTTTCTCCCTTTGTTCCATATCCTTCTTTCCGACTTGTCTCTTGGAGACTTTTGGCCACGCTGGACCCAAGTCTGGGGATGTTTTGGAAACTTTTCAGAGGCCTTCCTGCTGACAGGGGGGACAGCAGGCAGTGACAGGCCCGGGGCTGACAGGCTCCCCCTCCCCTAGGGGGCGCTCGGCTGCCACACCCAGCTGACATAGAACCTTTGTCACAATGCCCGCTACCGTGGTGAGGATGCAGGCACTCTGCGGGTGACAGGGACACAGCAGGACTTGGTGTCAGCTCAGCAAGTTCTCAGTTCCTCAAAGAAGCTGAATTCTGCAAATTGCTGCTGTTGCTCTTGAAATGACGTCATCAGGTGGGTGTTTTGGTGTAATACACTGAAAACCAGAGCAGAAATGCTGAAATATTCCCATGGTATGCATGGTCTTAGGAGCAAAGCACCGTGACTCAGCCTAAGTAGATCTGCCGCTTATTCTTTTGTACTGCCAGCAGATTGTGGAAGTAGAGTATAAAACCCATCCTTATGGAGAGATCTTTGCATTTTAGGCTTAGTCTAAGTGTCTCAAGTAGCCGGGGTTTTTGATTGGGCCTAATCCATCAGGTCTGATGGCTTTCCTCCTCGTCTCCAGATGAATGTGGTAGAAAATATAAATCAAGGAAACGTCCTTTGGCCTAGCCTTGCCTTGCCTTATTTCCTTCTCATCCTGTTCTCTGTCCCAGCCTCTCTCACTAACCCCTTGTCTGGCTGCATGTCTCTTCTTTCCTCTCTCCTTTTCTCAAACTCTCCTGCTTCCTGGCTTTTGTCTTTCCATTCCTCCATTTCAGTCCTGCAGCCCGGCACTAGATTTTCCTCTTCCCTCCCTTTGGCTTGCTCCCTTCGCTTTCTCCCTTTGTTCCATATCCTTCTTTCCGACTTGTCTCTTGGAGACTTTTGGCCACGCTGGACCCAAGTCTGGGGATGTTTTGGAAACTTTTCAGAGGCCTTCCTGCTGTCAGGGGGGACAGCAGGCAGTGACAGGCCCGGGGCTGACAGGCTCCCCCTCCCCTAGGGGGCGCTCGGCTGCCACACCCAGCTGACATAGAACCTTTGTCACAATGCCCGCTACCGTGGTGAGGATGCGGGCACTCTGCGGGTGACAGGGACACAGCAGGACTTGGTGTCAGCTCAGCAATTTCTGAGTTCCCCAAAGAAGCTGAATTCTGTAAATTGCTGCTGTTGCTCTTGAAATGATGTCATCAGGTGGGTGGTTTTTTAAGACTCCAGTCCAGACAGTGTTACGCGGGAAAGGCTTATCTCGCAGAGGCAAAAGGATGCTGCGGCAGGAATTAGCTGGGCTCATTTGGAGAGCTTTAAACTAGGCTCGAAGGGGGATGGGTTTGTAGTTGGGCTTGCCCCAGTGGGGCAGCATTCTAAAACAGATGACGACCGGGTGGCCTCCTTTGCCCCTAGGGAGAAATTGGTGTGCTCTGCTCCCTCCCTGAAATGCCTGTACACCAATGCGCGCAGCATGGGGAATAAGCAGGAGGAGTTAGAATCCTATGTTCGGTCGGGAGGTTATGATCTGGTGGCAATTACAGAAACGTGGTGGGAGAGTTCACATGACTGGAATGTGGTCATGGATGGCTACGCCCTTTTCAGGAAAGACAGGCCAGCCAGGCGTGGTGGTGGAGTTGTTCTCTATGTGAGAGAGCAACTGCAATGTACTAAATTCTGCCCAGGAGCGGATGAGGAACGAGTTGAGAGTGTATGGGTCAGGATCAAGGGACAGGCTGGCAGGGGTGATACTGTTGTAGGTGTCTATTACAGGCCACCAGATCAGACTGAGGAAGTTGATGAGGCCTTCTATGCGCAGCTGAGAGTGGCCTCACAGTCACAGGCCCTGGTTGTTGTGGGTGATTTTAACTTCCCTGATGTTTGCTGGAAGGACCATTCAGCCAGCCAGCCACAGTCCAGGAGGTTCCTCCAGTGCATTGATGATAACTTCCTCATGCAGATGGTGGAGGAGCCCACCAGGAGAGGTACACTGCTGGATCTCATCCTCACTAACAAAGAGGGTCTGGTCGAAGCAGTAAAGGTCGAGGGCTGCCTGGGTTGCAGTGACCACGAGATGGTGGAGTTCAGCATCTCGTGTGGCAGGAACAGAATAGCAAGTAGAATTGCAACCCTGGACTTTGGCAGGGCTAATTTCGGCCTTTTCAAGCAATTGCTGGGGGAAATCCCATGGGCAAGACTGCTTGAAGGAAAAGGGGCCCAAGAGAGCTGGATTGCATTCAGAGATTGCTTCTTCCATGCTCAGGATCAGAGCATCCCCACACGTAGGAAGTCGAGGAAGGGAGTCAGAAGGCCTGCGTGGTTGAATAGGGATCTGTTGGGTATGCTCAAGCAGAAGAGGCGAGTTTACAGGTCATGGAAGCAGGGACTGGCCACTTGGGAGGAATATAAGGCTGCTGATAGAGGATGCAGGAAGGCAGCTAGGGTAGCCAAGGCCTCCTTAGAATTACAGCTGGCGAGAGGGGTCAAGGACAGCAAGAAGAACTTTTTCAAATACATAGCAGATAAAACTAATACCAGAGGCAATGTAGGCCCACTGATGAATGAGGTGGGTGCCCTGGTGGCAGAAGACACAGAGAAGGCAGAATTGCTGAATGCCGCCTTTGTCTCTGTCTACTCTGCTGGAGGCTGTCCTGGGGAACCCTGTACCCCTGAGACCCCGGATGAAGCCAGGTTAATGGAGGAGTTTGCTTTAGTCGATGAGGACTGGGTTAGGGAACAATTAAGTAGTCTGGACATCCATAAATCCATTGGGTCCAGATGGGATGCATCCGCGGGTGCTGAGGGAGCTGGCTGAAGTCATTGCTAGACCGCTATCCATCATTTTTGCCAAGTCTTGGGAAACGGGAGAGGTGCCCGAGGATTGGAGGAAAGCAAATGTCACTCCAGTCTTTAAAAAGGGCAAGAAGGAGGACCCGGGTAATTATAGACCGGTCAGCCTCGCCTCTGTCCCTGGGAAAGTAATGGAACAGCTTATCCTTGGTGCCATCTCAAGGCACATCAGGGATAAGAGGGTCATTAGGGGCAGTCAGCATGGCTTTACCAAGGGTAAGTCATGCTTGACCAACCTCATAGCCTTTTATGAGAATGTACCAAGGTGGATGGATGATGGCAGAGCGGTGGATGTGGTCTACCTTGACTTCAGTAAAGCCTTTGACACAGTCCCTCACAGCATCCTCACAGCTAAATTGAGGAGGTGTGGTCTCGACAATAGAGTAGTGAGGTGGGTTGCAAACTGGCTTAATGAGAGAAGCCAGAGAGTGGTGGTCAATGGTGCGGAGTCCAGTTGGAGGCCAGTATCTAGTGGAGTGCCTCAGGGGTCAGTACTGGGGCCAATGTTATTCCATATATCCATTAACGATTTAGAGGAGGGAATTGAGTGTACTATCAGCAAGTTTGCTGATGACACTAAGCTGGGAGGAGTGGCTGACACACCAGAAGGCTGTGCCGCCATCCAGCGGGACCTGGACAGGCTGGAGAGTTGGGCGGGGGATAACCTGATGGAATTTAACAAGGGAAAGTGTAGAGTCCTGCATCTGGGCAGGAACAATCCCAAGTTCCAGTATAGGTTGGGGCATGACCTATTAGAGAGCAGTGTAGGGGAAAGGGACCTGGGGGTCCTGGTGGACAACAGGATGACCATGAGCCAGCACTGGGCCCTTGTGGCCAGGAAGGCCAATGGCATCCTTGGGTGTATTACAAGGGGGGTGGTCAGCAGATCGAGAGAGGTCCTCCTTCCCCTCTACTCCACCCTGGTGAGACCCCATCTGGAATATTGTGTCCAGTTCTGGGCCCCTCAGTTCCAGAAAGACAGGGAACTGCTGGAGAGGGTCCAGCGTAGGGCAACAAAGATGATTAAGGGAGTGGAGCATCTCCCTTATGAAGAAAGGCTGAGGGAGCTGGGGCTCTTTAGTTTGGAGAAGAGGAGACTGAGGGGTGACCTTATTAATGTTTATAAATATATAAAGGGTGAGTGCCACGAGGACGGAGTCAGGCTCTTCTCAGTGGCAAACAATGATAGGACAAGGGGCAATGGGATCAAGCTGGAACACAAGAGGTTCCACTTAAATTTGAGAAATAACTTCTTCTCAGTGAGGGTAACAGAGCACTGGAACAGGCTGCCCAGGGGGGTTGTGGAGTCTCCTTCCCTGGAGACATTCAAACCCGCCTGGACACATTCCTGTGCGACCTCACCTAGGCGTTCCTGCTCCAGCAGGGGGATTGGACTAGATGATCTTTTGAGGTCCCTTCCAATCCCAAACATACTGTGATACTGTGATACAACTTTTGCCATAACATCTTTAAATCAATGTAATTCACTTTGCCTTAATACCACTAAATAATATCCAAAGCAAACCCACGCGCGAGTATCACAACTCTATGAGTTGGCACCGTGCCAAGAAAATTGGAAGGTACGTCAGAGCAGTAGAAAAGTCAAAAATCTCCAAATTTACCCCCTTCTCTTGCCCCACGTTGGGCGCCAATTATCTGTCGAGGGTTAGGATTGCGGGGTGACAATCAAACCCTGGCAGATGTATTGTTAACCTCCTCTCCCCCCCACTTCCCCCTTTTGCCCCTCCCTCTCCCCCCTTCCCACTCAGGACAGGCGATCGGGAGGGAAAGAAGGACAGAGAGAAGAGAGTTGGAAAAGTTAAAGATGTTTTACTAATGCTACTAATAAGAATAGAGAAAATAATACAAAATATACAAAACCAATCTTGTAAGTCTCAGCAACTGCAGAGCCAGCACCCAAAGTCCTGGATTAGACTCTGTAGCCAACCGGAGCTGGATTCAGTCTCTCACTAGGCCTCAGTTTGCAGGGACGACCAGCAAGGTCCTCTCCTAATGTCAGCCATGAGGAAAAAAGGGAAAAAGGGCAAAGGGCTGAGATCCTCGTGATCTCCCACTTTTATATGAAGTATTCACGTGAATGGAATGTTATACACCGTTGGTCAGTCTCTCGATCACCAGTTTCTCGTTGCCCCTCTCGCGAGATGTCCATCCGTGCTTATCAATAAGTTTGCATTCCCTTGCTAGGTTTAACCAAAACATGTGTCGGGTTCTCCAGGAAAATGCAGCTAATATGAAGACTTTAGCTGACAGGCAAATTCACTAAAAGAGAAACTTGTTTTTAACAAAACCAGGACATTCCACCCCTTATAATATGACATTCACTGAATACTTAAACCTTATCAATACAATCTATCAATACAATCTAATTAATCACTACTACTATATATATATATATATATATATATATATATACATATGTACATATATACACAGGAGTAATTAATCAGTGGACCATCCTTTGAAAAGTTCATTAAGTTCATTTTGTCACCACAGTCTCCCAGGGCAGGGAAAATGGTCCAAGTGCATCTCATGACCCCTGTTGGTGGGTTAAGGACACCAACTTCCAAGAAGGTGTCGGGCGCCACTCGAAGAAGCCAGCGCTGGTTTCATCACCATTGTCTTGATCTGAAAGACACTTATTAAACATTGTTAGTGCGGCAATTCACATCATGCAGTTCAGTATTGAGTATTTTCACCTAAAATCAAATCCCCTTGAGGTACACACCGAACTTCTCCATCCTTAAGCATCACCCACCAGGTGCTGCCAGGTCCCTGGGCAAAAACAATCCCACGAATGGGCTTTGCCTGTGCCCGATGCAGGAGGAACCCAGACTGCCTATCCTAACATATTTTTCATGTGTACTACAGGGACTTTATCTCCTTCTACAGTCCATAGAATTTCTGATTGGGCAGGCCCGGCTCGATTGGTTGATCCCCTAGTGTTGCCCAACCAAGTGGCTTTTGCTAAATGTGAATCCCAGTTTTTAAAGGTTCCACCACCCAGTGCCTTTAGTGTAGTTTTTAACAAACCATTGCACCTTTCAATTTTCCCAGAGGCTGGTGCATGATATGGAATATGATACACCCACTCAATACCATGTTCTTTGGCCCAATTATCTATAATACTGTTTTTGAAATGAGTACCATAGTCTGATTCAATTCTTTCTGGCGTACCGTGCCGCCAAAGGACTTGCTTCTCAAGGCCCAAGATGGTATTTCGGGCTGTAGCATGAGGTACGGCAGATGTTTCCAACCATCCAGTGGTTGCTTCCACCATTGTAAGTACATAACGCTTACCTTGACGTGTTTGTGGAAGTGTAATATAATCAATCTGCCAAGCTTCTCCATACTTACACTTTAACCATCACCCCCCACATAAGGACCCCCCATCTAAGGACCCCCCAGTTGTGCCCAGGGCCCATTGTGCCGTCCCAGAACCCCTCATTGTCCCCAGGGCCCATTGTGACATCCTGGCAACCTCCCTTTGTCCCCAGGGCCCATAGTGACATCCCAGGACCCCCAATTGTCCCCAAGGCCCATTGTGACACCATGGGGAACCCCCTTGTCACTGGGGATGCATTATGACACAATGGGGACCCCCCCTTTGTCTCAGGTGCCCATTGTGACATCCTGGAGACCCCCCTTGTCCCCAGGGTCTATTGTGACATCCTGGGGACCTCCTTTATCCCCAGGACCCATTGTGACGTCCCAGGACCCCTCATAGTCCCCAGAGGCCATTGTGACATCCTGGGGACTCCTCTTTGTCCCCTGGGCCCATTATGACATCCTGGGCACCCCGTTTGTCCCCAGGGCCCATTGTGACATCCCAGGACCCCAGTTTGTCCCCAGGGCCCATTACTACAGGGTGGGACCCCCCTTGTCCCCAGGGACCATTGTGACATTCAGGGGACCCCTCTTTGTTCCCAGGGCCCATTGTGGCACCATGGGGACCCTCTTTGTCACTGGGGCCCATTGTGACATCCCAGGACCCCACTTTGTCTTAGAAGGTCACTATTCGGACCCCCGGAGCCCCCCGGCCCCACACCCGCCCCGCAGCCCCACAGCGCGCGGTCTCGGGCCCCGGTGCCGGCGAAGCCACGTCCTGGCCGCGGCCGGAGGAGCCGCTGCTTGTCCGCCCCCCCACGTCCCCCCGATCGCTGCTGCTGTCGCTGCCTGAGGAGCCGCAGGAGCCGCCGCTTGTCCGCCCCCCCACGTCCCCCCGATCGCTGCTGCTGTCGCTGCCTGAGGAGCCGCAGGAGCCGCCGCTTTTCCGCCCCCCCACGTCCCCCCGATCGCTGCTGCTGTCGCTGCCTGAGGAGCCGCAGGAGCCGCCGCTTGTCCGCCCCCCCACGTCCCCCCGATCGCTGCTGCTGTCGCTGCCTGAGGAGCCGCAGCAGCCGCCGCTTTTCCGCCCCCCCACGTCCCCCCGATCGCTGCTGCTGTCGCTGCCTGAGGAGCCGCAGGAGCCGCCGCTTGTCCGCCCAGCCCCGACTGCCCCCCCCCAATCGCCGCCGCTGCCGCCGGATGAGCCGCCGCTGCCGCCCCCGCCACCCCCCTTCTCCCGCCATCCCGGTGTCACAACGGGGACTTTGAGCGCGGCTGTGGAGGCAGCAGCTGTTCTGATAGCGAAGCCAAATCGGACCGGGAAACAGGACCGGGAACCAGGAACCGTGGGAGGGAAGTTTTCCCTTGGAGCAAACAAACCCCAGGTGTTCTTCAATGTTTATTGAGAAAGCAGAGTCAGGATGTACCAGTAGTCCGATTAGTGACCTTCTAAGACAAAGTGGGGTCCTGGGATGTCACAATGGGCCCCAGTGACAAAGAGGGTCCCCATGGTGCCACAATGGGCCCTGGGGACAAAGGGAGTCACCAGGATGTCACAATGGGCCCTGGGGACAAGGGGGGTCCCACCCTGTAACAATGGGCCCTGGGGACAAAGTGGGGCCCTGGGATGTCACAATGGGCCCTGGGGACAAATGGGGTCCTGGGACGTCACAATGGGTCCTGGGGATAAAGGGGGTCCCCAGGATGTCACAATGGGCACTTGAGACAAAGGTGGGGTCCCCATTGTGTCACAATGCGTCCCCAGTGACAAGAGGGTTCCCCATGGTGTCACAATGGGCCCTGGGGACAATTGGGGGTCCTGGGATGTCACAATGGGCCCTGAGGACAACAGGGGGTCCCCACAGTGTCAAAATGGGCCCTGGTGACATACGGGGCAGCCCAGGATGCAACAATGGGCCCTGGGGACAAAGAGGGGTCCGCAGGATGTTCACAATGGGCCCTGGAGACAGTGGGGGGTCCAGAAATGTCACAATGGGCCCTGGGGACAAAGGGGGCTCCCCAGGATCTCACAATGGGCTCTGGGGACAGAGGGGGTCCCCACGGTGTCACAATGCACCCTGGGGACAATGGGGGGTCCTGGGACATCACAATGGGCCCTGGGGACACAGGGGTCCCAAGGATGTGATAATGGGCTCTGGGGACAAGTGGGGTCCCCAGGATGTCACAATGGGCACTGGGGAGAAAGGGGTGGTCCCCATGGTGTCACAATGGGCCCTAGTGACAAGGAGGGTCCCCACGGTTCCACGATGGGCCCTGGGGACAAAGGGAGGTCCTAGGACGTCACAGTGGGCCCTGGGGACAAAGTGGGGTCCCCTGAATGTCACACTGGGACCTGCAGACAAAGGGGGGTCCTGGGATGTAACAATGGGCCCCAGTGACAAAGGGGGTCCCCAGGATGTCACAACAGGCCCTGGGGACAAAGAGGGCTCTCCTGAATGTCAAAATGGGCCCTGGGGACAAGGGGGGACCCCAGGATGCAACAACGGGCCCTGGGGACAAAGAGGGGTCCCCTGAATGTCACAAAGGGCCCTGGGGACAAGGGGGTGTCCTGGGATGTCACAATGGACCCTAGGGACAAATAGCAGTTCCCTGAATATCACAATGGGCCCTGGAGACAAGGGGTGTCCTGGGATGTCACAATGGGCCCCAGTGACAAAGGGCGTCCCTATGGTGCCAAAATGGGGCCTGGGGACAAAGGGGGTCCCCAGGAAGTCACAATGGGCCCTGGGGAAAAAGGGGGGTCCTGGGATGTCACAATGGGACCTGGGACAACGGGGGGTCCCCAGGATGTCACAATGAGCCCTGGGGACAAGCAGGGTACCCACGGTGTCACAATGGGCCCTGGGGACAAAGGGGGGTCCCGAGGATATCACAATGGGCCCTGGGGACAATTGGGGGATCCTGGGATGTCACAATGGGCCCTGGGGACAAAGAGGAGTCCCCTAAATGTCACAATGGGCCCTGGAGACAGAGGGGCTCCCCATGGTGCCATAATGGGCCCTGAGGAAAAAGCGGGGTCGCCAGGATGTCACAATGGGCTCTTGGAAAAATGGAGGGTCCTGGGATGTCACAATGGGCCCTGGGGACAAAGGAGGTCCCCAGGATGTCACAATGACCCCTTGGGACAACGGGGCCATTGTGGACATCACAATGGGTCCTGGGAACAAAGTGGGGTCCCCAGGATGGCACAATGTGCCCTGGAGACAAAGGGGTTCCCCACCCTATCACAATGGGCCTTGGGGACAAAGGGGGGTCCCCAGGATGTCACAATAGGCCCTGGGGACAAAGAGGGGTCCCCTGAATGTCACAATGGGCCCTGGGGACAAAGGGGGGTCCCCAGGATGTCACAATAAGCCCTGGAAACAATTGGGGGGTCCTGAGATGTCACAATGGGCCCTGGGGACAAAGGGGGTCCCCAGGATTTCAAAATGGGCCCTGGGGACAAAGGGAGTCCCCACACTGTCACAATACGCCCTGGGGACAAAGGGGGTGCCCAGGATGTCACAATGGGTCCTGGGGACAAAGGGGGTCCTGTGATGTCACAATGGGCCCTGGGGACAAAGGGGGTCCCCATGGTGCCACAATGGACCCTGGGGACAAACGAGGTCCCCAGGATGTCACAATGGGCCCTAGGGACAAAGGGAGTCTCCACCCTGTCACAATAGGCCCTGGGGACAAAGAGGGTGCCCAGGATGTCACAATGGGTCCTGGGGACAAAGGGCATCCCCATGGTGCCACAATGGACCCTAGTGACAAACGAGGTCCCCAGGATGTCACAACGGGCCCTAGGGACAAAGGGGGGTCCCCAGGATCTCACAATGGACCCTGGGGACAAAGGGGGGGCCTGGGATGTCACAATGAGCCCTGGGCACAATTGGGGGGTCCTTAGATGTCACAACGGGCTCTGGGGACAAAGGGCGTCTCCAGGATGTCACAATGGGCCCTGGGGACAAAGTGGGGTCCTGAAATGTCACAATGGGCCCTGGGCACAAAGGGGGTTCCCAGGATGTCACAATGGGCTGTGGGGACAACGGGGATTCCAAAGGTGTCACAATGGGCCCTTGGGACAAAGGCTGTCCCCCGAATGTCACAATGGGCCCTGGGGACAAAGGGGGTCCCCAGGATGTCACAATCGGCCTTCAGTATAAAGTGGGGTCCTGGGATGTCACAATGGGCCCTGGGGACAAAGGGGGGTCCTGGGACGTCACAATGGGCCCTGCGGATCAAGGATGGTGCCCTGGATATCACAATGGGCTCTGGGGACCATGGGGGGTCCTGGAATGTCACAATGGTCCCTAGGGACAAAGGGGGGTCCCTTGGATGTCACAATGGGGCTGGGGACAAAGGGGGTCCTGGGATGTCACAATGGGCCCTGGGGACAAAGGGGGTCCCCAGGTTGTCACAATGGGCCCTCGGGAACAAGGGGGTCCCCACAATGTCACAATGGGCCCTGAGGACAAAGGGGGTCCCCAGGTTGTCACAATGGGCCCTGGGGACAAAGGGGGTCCCCACGGTGTCACAATGGGCCCTGGGGACAAAGGGGGTCCTCAGGATGTCACAATGGGCCCTGGGGACAAGGGGGATACCCACTGTTTCAAAATGGGCCCTGGGGACAAGGGGGTCCCCAGGATCTCACAGTGGGCCGTGGGGACAAAGAGGGGTCCCCAGGATTTCACAATGGACCCTGGGGACAAAGGGGGGTCCTGGGACGTCACAATGGGCCCTGGGGACAACGGGTTCCCCAGGATGTCACAATGGGCTCTGGGGACAAAGGAGGTCCCCAGGATGATACAATGGGCCCTGGGGATGACGGGGGGTCCTGGGACATCACAATGGGCCCTGGGGACAATGGGACGTCCTGATATGTTACAATGAACCCTGGGCACAACTGGGGGGTCCTTAGATGCCACAATGGGCCCTGGGGACAAAGGGGGTCCCCACGGTGTCACAATGGGCGCTGGGGACAAAGGGGAGTCCCCAGTATGTCACAATGGGCCCTGGGGACAACGGGGGTCCCGACGGTGTCACAATGGGCCCTAGGGACAAAGGCTGTCCCCTGAATGTCACAATGGGCCCTGTGGACAATGGGGGTCCCCAGGATGTCACAATGGGCTCTGGGGACAATGGGGGATCCGGGGATGTCACAATGGGCCCTGGGGACAAAGGGGGTCCCCAGGACGTCACAATGGGCCCCAGTGACAAAGGGGGTCCCAATGGTGCCACAATGGATCCTGGGGAAAAAGGGGGTCCCCAGGATGTCACAATGGGCTCTGGGGACAAGGGGGGGTCCCCATAGTGTTACAATGGGTCCCCAGTGACAAGGGGGGTCCCCCGGATGTCACAATGGGCCCTGGGGACAAAGGGGGTCCTGGGACTTCACTATGGGCCCTGGGGACAAGGGGCGGTCCCCAAGATGTCACAATGGGTCCTGGGGACAAGGGGGTCCCCAGGATGTCACAATGGGCCCTGGGGACAAAGGGGGTCCTGGGACTTCACTATGGGCCCTGGGGACAAGGGGTTCCCCAGGATGTCACAATGGGCCCTTAGGACAAGGGGGGTCCCCAAGGTGTCACAACGGGCCCTGGGGACAATGGGGAGTCCTGGGACATCACAACAGGCCTGGGGAGAAGGGGGATCTCCACCCTGTCACAATGTGCCCTGGGGCAAAGGGGGGTCCTGGGATGTCACAATTGGCCCGGGGGACAAAGGGGGTCCCCATGGTGCCACAATGGGCCCTGGGGACAAAGGGGAGTCCCCAGGATGTCACAATGGGCCCTGAGGACAAGGGGAGGTCCCCATGGTGTCACAATGGGTCCTCAGTGAGAAGGGGGTCCCCCATGGTTTCACAATGGGCCCTGGGGACAAGGGGGATCCCCAGGGTGTCACAATGGACCCTGGGGAGAAGGGTTTAGGGGGTTGTGTTAGGGGGTTGGAGGATTAGGTGGTGCAGGATTTGGGGGTGCAAGGATTTTGCGGGGCCTGATTTGTGGCTGCAGAGTCTGGGGTTGCAGGTTCCAGGGGTGCAGGATTTGGAGGTTCAGGGTTTAGGACAGTAGGATATTTGGGTGCAGGAGTTTGGAGTGCCGGGTTTGGGGGCCAGGATTTGGGGTTGCAGGATTTAGGGGTGCAGTGGTTTGGAGTGCAGTGTTTTGGGGTGCAGGGTTTGGGGAAGGAGGATATGGGGGTGCAGGTTATAGGAGAGCAGGATCTTGGGGTGCAGGGGTTTGGGGTGGAGGGCTTGGTAGGGCAGGTTTTGGGGGTGGAAATTTTATTGGGTAGGGCTGGGGGTGCAGGATTTGGGGGTGAAGGGGTTGTGAGGTGCAGGGTTGTGGGGTGCAGGGTTTGGGAGATCGGGACATGGGGCTGGAGGATTTGGGGGTGCAGGGTTTGGAGCAGCAGGATCTGGGGGTGCAGAGTTGGGGGGTGCAAGATTGGGGGTAGCAGGGTTTTGGGAAGCAGGGTTTCGGGGTCAGGCTTTAGGGGGACAGGGTTTGGGGGGCAGGGTTGGGAGGGATGATTTTGGGGTGCAGGGTTTAGGGCAGCAGGATCTTGGGGTGAAGGGGTTTGGTGTGAAGGGTTGGGTAGGACAGGATTTGGGGTGCAGGTTTTTAGAGTGCAACTTGTGGGGGTCAGGATTTGGGGTACAGGGTTTGGGGGTGCAGGGTTTAGTGGTGCAGGGTTTGGGGGTGCAGGTCTTGGGGAGGCAGAATTAGGGTGCAAGACTTGAGGGTGCAGGGTTTGGGGGTTTGGGACATGGGGCTGGAGGATTTAGGGGTGCAGGATTTGGGGTGCAGTGTGTGGGGGTGCAAGATCTTGGGGTGTACGAGCTTTGGGTGTGGGATTTGAAGGACAATGATTTGGGGGTGCAGGGATTGGGGGTGTAGGGTTTTGGGGTTGATGCGTTTGGAGATTCGGGATGTGGAGGTCAAGGATTTAGGGGTACAAGGGCTGGTTGCAGGATTTGGGGGTACAGGGTTGGTTGCAGGATTTGGGGTGCAGGGTTTGAAGTGCAGGGCTAAAGGGGGCAGGATTTGGAGGTGCAAGATTTGGTGGTCTGGGGTACTGGGCTGCAGGGTTTTGGGGTGCGGGATTTGGGGGTGCAGGTTCCATGTCTTTAGGAACTGGGCGGGGAGGGTTTCTTGGTGCGGACTTTTGAGTGCAAGTTTGAGGGGCCTTGATTTTGGGGTGCATGGTTTGGGGGGCAGGATTCCGGGTGTAAGGTTTTGAGGTGCAGGACTTGGGGGCGCAGGTTTCACACGTTAAGGAACTGGGGCTGCAGAGGTTGGGGGTGCAGCGTTGTGGGCTGCAGGGTTGAAGGGTGCAGGATTTAGGGGTACAGGTTTTGGGGGTGCAGGAGCTGGGGGTGCAGGCTGTAGGGATCCGAATATGGGGGTGCAGGGTTCTGGAGTGCAGGATCTGGGTGAGCAGGCTGTTAGGGTACAGAACCTTGTAGTTCAGCGTTTAGAGGCAGGATTTGGGGGTGCAGGGCTTTGGGGTGAGGGGTCTGGAGTGAGGGGTTCAGGTGTTCAGCACCTAGGGGTGCAGGACTTGGGGGTTGGAGGATTTGGGGGTGCAGGGATTTGGGGGTGCAGGGATATGGGGTGCAACTTGTGGGGTGCAGAGTTTTGGGTATAGGATTTTGGGGTGCAGAGTTTTGGGGGGGGGATTGGGGGAGCAGGGTTTCAGGGTGCAAGGTTCAGTGGTGCAGGGTTCTGGGGGTGCAGGGTTTAGCGCCAGAATTGGGGGTGCAGGGTTTGGGATTGCAGGGTGTTGGGGGAAGGATCTGGGGCTACAAGATGTGGGGTAGCAGGGTTTTGGGGTGCAACTTGTGGGGGCAGGATTTGGGGTACAGGAGGTTGGGGGTGCAGGGTTTGGGGTGTAGGATTTAGTGGAGCAGGGACTGGGGGTGAAGGTCTTGTGGAGGCAGAATTGGGGGTGCAGGTCTTGGGGAGGCAGAATTGGGGGTGCATATTTTGGCTGTTCAGGACCTGGGGGTGCAGGATTTGGGGATGTAGGTTTTGGGGGGTAGATTTTGGGGTGCTGGGTTCGGCACATGGGTCTGGAGGATTTGGGGGTGCAGGGTTAAGGGGTTTAGGATTTTGGGGTGCACAGTTTAGGGTGCACGTTCTGGGCATGTATGATTTCAGAGTGCAGGGCTTTGGGGTACAGGATTTGGGGTGCAGGGTTTTGGGGTCAGGATCTGGGGGTGCAGGGTGTTGGGGAGAAGGATTTGGGGGTGCAACATTTTGAAGTGCAGGGTTTGGAGGAGGGAGGTTTTGGGGGTGAAAGATTTGGTGGTTCAGGTTTTGGGGGTGCAGTGTTAAGAGGGTGGAGGATTAGGGGTGCAGGATTTGGGGGTGCACTGTTTGGGGGTGCAGGGTTTAGAAGTCAGGTCTAAGAGTGCAGCGTTTGGGGTGCAGGGGCTTGGGGGGAAATTTAAGGTTGCAGAGTGTGGGGTGCACAGGACTGGGGCTCAGGATTTGGGGGTGCGGGGTTTCAGGGTTCAAGATTTGGAGGTGTGGAGTTTTGGGGTGCAGGGGATGGGGGTGAAGGATTTGAGGCTGCAGGGTGGTGGGGGGAGGATTTGGGGGTGAGAGATTTGGGGTGCAGGATGTGGGGGTGCAGAGTTTTGGGAGGCAATGATCTGGGGCTGCAGGATTTGGGGGTTCAGTGTTTAGGGCAGCACAACCTCGGGGTGCAGGGGTTTGCAGTGAAAGGTTTGGTAGGGCAGGATTTGGGGTGCAGGATTCTGGGGTGCTGGGTTTGGGGTACAGGATTTGGTGTTGCAGGGATGGGGTTGAAGGGCTTGGGTTTCCAGGCCTTTGAGGTGCAGGATTTGGAGGTGCAAGGTTTGGGAGGGAATTCTTTGGGGTGCAGGGTTTGGGGTTCCAGGAGGTGGGGGAAGGACCTTGGGGTGTAGGGTTTGGGGGGGCAGGGTTTTGGGGGAAGGATTTAGGGGTGCAGGGTTTTGAAGTGCAGCGTTTCAGGGGGGCATGATTTTGAGGGTGCACATGTGGGGGTCCAGGTTTGGGGGATGCAGAGTTTGTGAATGGAGGATTTTGGGGTGCTGGGTTTGGGGCTGCCTAATTTGGGGGTGCAGTGTTTGGGTGTTCAGGACCTGGGGGTGCTGCGTTTGGGAATGCAGGCTTTGGGGGTGCAGGGCTCAGGATTTGGGAGGGCAGGATCAGGGGGTGTAAGATTTCAGGGTTTAGGGGTGCAAAGTTTGGTAGGGCTGAATTACAGGGGTGCAAAGTATGGTAGGGCTGAATTTAGGGGTGCAAGATTTGGTATTACAGGTTTTGGGGAATCATGGCTTGGGAGGAAGGATTTAGGGGTGCAGGGTTTCAAGATGCAGGATTTGGGGTGCAGTATTTGGGGTTGCAGGTTTGGGGGGTGCAAGTTGTGGGGCGGCAGGATATCGGGTATAGGGTTCTGGCCTGCAGGGTTTGGGGGTGCAGGATTTCAACGTGCAGGGTTCTGGGGTGCAGTATCTGGGGGTCCAGGGTTTGGCAGTGCATTGGCTTTGGGGGTTGAAGGATTTGGGGGTGTAGGGTTTAGGGATGCAGGATTTGGGGGTGCAGGATTTGGAAGTGCAGAGTTAGGGGGCAGGATTTTCAGTGCAGGGTTTCAGGGCACAGAACTTGGTGGTGCAGGATCTGGGGGTGCAGGTTTTCGGTGGGGAATTTGGGGGTGCAGGGTGTTGAGGAAGGATCTGAGGGTACAATATTTGGGCTTTAAGGGTTTAGGGGGGCAGGATCTGGCAGTGCAGAGTTTGGGGACAGGACGTGGGGGTGCAGCGACTGGGGTTACAGGTTCTGGGGGTGCAGGGTCGAGGGAATTGTTTGAGGTGCAGGGTTATGAGAGTGCAGGATTTCTGGGTGCAGAGTTTGGGGTGCTGGGTATGGGGTAGCAGCATCTGGGGGTGTAGGTTTTGGGGGTTCATTCATTTGGGGGGAGGATCTGGGGGTGCAGGGTTTAAGGGTTCAGGATTTGGAGGTGTAGGGTTTTGGGGTACAGGGTTCTGGGTTGAGGTTTTGGGGTGAAAGATTTGGGGATGCAGTGTTAAGGGGTGGAGGCTTAGAGGTGCAAGATTTGGGGGTGCAGAGTTTTCGTGTGTCTGATTTGGGGGTGCAGGGTCTGGGGGTGCAAGATCCTGGAATTCAGGATCTGGGGGTTCAGGATTTGGGGGTGCACAGTATGGGAGGGAAGGATCTGGGGCTTCAGGATTTGGGGGTGCACTGTTTGGGGGTGCAGGGTTTAGAAGTCAGGTCTAAGAGTGCAGCGTTTGGGGTGCAGGGGCTTGGGGGGAAATTTAAGGTTGCAGAGTGTGGGGTGCACAGGACTGGGGCTCAGGATTTGGGGGTGCGAGGTTTCAGGGTTCAGGATTTGGAGGTGTGGAGTTTTGGGGTGCAGGGGTTGGGAGTGCAGGGTGGTGGGGGTGAGAGATTTGGGGTGCAGGATTTGGAGATGCAGAGTTTTGGCAGGCAAGGATCCGGGGCTGCAGGATTTGGGGGTTCAGTGTTTAGGGCAGCACAATCTTGGGGTGCAGGGGTTTGCAGTGAAAGGTTTGGTAGGCAAGATTTGGGGTGCAGGATTCTGGGGTGCTGGGTTTGGGGTACAGGATTTGGTGTTGCAGGGATGGGGTTGAAGGGCTTGGGTTTCCAGGCCTTTGAGGTGCAGGATTTGGAGGTGCAGGGTTTGGGAGGGAATTCTTTGGGGTGCAGGGTTTGGGGGCAGGGTTTAGGGGTGGAGGGTATAGGACGGAAGGATTTGGGAATGCAAGGTTTGGGGTGCAGGTTTTGGGGTTCAGGAAGGTAGGGAGGGCAGGATTAGGGGGTGCAAGGTTTCAGTTGTAGGGTTTAGGGGTGCAGAGTTTGGTAGGGCCGAATTTGGGGGTGCAGGATTTGGGGTGCAGGGTTTGGGAAGACAGGATCAGGGGTGGAGGATTTGGGGGTGCAGGATTGAGGGGCAGGGTTTTGGTGCAGGGCTTGGGGTCAGGATCTGGGGTGCAGGTTTGGGAAGAGTATTTTGGGGTGCAGGATTTTGGGTGCCGTGTCTGCGGGGCAGGTTTGGGGTGATCACTGCTGATCCGCACACACTCGCTCTCTCTGGTATTCACCTCCACTCCTGCTCCTCCACCTCCCCACTGTTCTCTCCATCTCCTCTCTTCTCGTTCCCACCACACTCTGCACACAGACCCGACCACTGAGAATGTTCCAGAACACGCTGATCCAAACCCCGCTGGGACCTCCGGGCTCCATGGCAATGTGAAAATGGAGTGTGCCACAGAATCCCTTTGGGTGTCAAACACCTTGAAGGTGCTGGAGTCCAAGCACAACCCCCCGGCACTGCCCACGGCCCTCAGGAGCTCCTGTGGAAACCCCTCCAGGGATGGCGGCTCCAGCCCTGCCCTGGGCAGCCCGTTCAGTGCCCGACAGCCCTCGCTGGGAGGAACAGCTCCCAGGCTCCAGCCAGAAGCTCACCCGGTACCGCTGGGGCCGTCTCCTCTCCTCCTGCCGCTCGTTCCCGGGCAGAGTCCCCGAAGCCCGCTCTCCGGGCGCTCTGCGGGCGGCTCCTGGCCCGGCTGCCCCCCGCACTCCCGCTCTGGCTCCGCCCCAAGGCTCAGGCGGGAACGGCCGCTGCGGCCCGGCCGGCCAATCGCAGCTCGCCGCCTCAGCCCCGCCCCCTCAAACCAGCCCTTGGCCCCGCCCCCTCCCCCCATCACCTCAGGAGGAGCCGCACCCGCTGGTGCTGAGTGCGGAGCTCAGCGCACAAAGAGCTGCACAGGGTGAGAGGGGCAGGGGGATTCGAGCTGAGATGGGCGCTGTTTGCAGACGGAACCAAGTGAGGCACGGGCTCTGCACCTGGAGAAAGGAAAAGGTGCAGTGATCACCCCAAACCTGCCCCGCAAACACGGCACCCAAAATCCTGCACCCCAAAATACTCTTCCCAAACCCGCACCCCAGATCCTGACCCCAAGCCCTGCACCAAAACCCTGCCCCTCAATCCTGCACCCCCAAATCCTCCACCCCCGATCCTGTCTTCCCAAACCCTGCACCCCAAACCCTGCACCCCCAAATTCGGCCCTACCAAACTCTGCACCCCTAAACCCTACAACTGAAACCTTGCACCCCCTAATCCTGCCCTCCCTACCTTCCTGAACCCCGAAACCTGCACCCCAAACCCTGCATTCCCAAATCCTTCCGTCCTATACCCTCCACCCCTAAACCCTGCCCCCAAACCCTGCACCCCAAAGAATTCCCTCCCAAACCTTGCACCTCCAAATCCTGCACCTCAAAGGCCTGAAAACCCAAGCCCTTCAACCCCATCCCTGCAACACCAAATCCTGTACCCCAAACCCAGCACCCCAGAATCCTGCACCCCAAATCCTGCCTACCAAACCTTTCACTGCAAACCCCTGCACCCCAAGATTGTGCTGCCCTAAACACTGAACCCCCAAATCCTGCACCCAAATCTCTCACCCCCAAATCCTTCCCCCACCACCCTACACCCTCAGATCCTTCAACCCCATCCCCTGCACCCCAAAACTCCACACCTCCAAATCCTGATCCCTGAAACCCCGCACCCCCAAATCCTGTGCCCCAGTCCTGTGCACCCCACAGTCTGCACCCCAAACACTGCACTCTTAGACCTGACTTCTAAACCCTGCACCCCCAACAGTGCACCCACAAATCCTGAAGCCCCAGATCCTTCCCTCCCATACCCTGCACCCCCACATCCTGAACCCCCAAATCCTTCGCCCCCAAAACCTCCCTCCTCCAAACCCTGCACTTCAAAATGCTGCACCCCCAAATCCTTCTCCCCAACACCCTGCACCCCCAGATCCTGACCCCAAAACCCTGCACCCCAAATCCTGTACCCCAAAGCCCTGCACTCTGAAATCATACATGCCCAGAACGTGCACCCTAAACTGTGCACCCCAAAATCCTAAACCCCTTAACCCTGCACCCCCAAATCCTCCAGACCCATGTGCCGAACCCAGCACCCCAAAATCTACCCCCCAAAACCTACATCCCCAAATCCTGCACCCCCAGGTCCTGAACAGCCAAAATATGCACCCCCAATTCTGCCTCCCCAAGACCTGCACCCCCAATTCTGCCTCCACAAGACCTTCACCCCCAGTCCCTGCTCCACTAAATCCTACACCCCAAACCCTGCACCCCCAACCTCCTGTACCCCAAATCCTGCCCCCACAAGTTGCACCCTAAAATCCTGCACCCCCAAATCCTGTCCTACCCACCCTTCACCCCAAATCCCTTCACCCCAAGATCCTGCTGCCCTAAACCCTGCACCCCCAAATCATCCCTCCCAGCCCTGCCCCCCAAACCCTGTCCCCCTAAAGCCTGACCCTGAAACCCTGCTACCCCCAATCTTGTACCCCCAGATCCTTCCCCCAACACCCTGCAATCCCAAACCCTGCACCCCCAATTCTGGCGCTAAACCCTGCACCCCCAGAACCCTGCACCACTGAACCTTGCACCCCAAAACCCTGCTTCCCCAATCCTCCCCCCCAAAACTCTGCACCCCTAAACCCTATACCCAAAACCCTGCACCCCACAAGTTGCACCCTGAAATCCCTGCACCCCCAAATCCTCCAACCCTCAGGTCCTGCACCCCCAGGTGCTGAACACCTGAACCCCTCACCCCAGACCCCTCACCCCAAAGCCCTGCACCCCCAAATCCTGCCTCTAAACGCTGAACTACAAGGTTCTGTACCCCAACAGCCTGCTCACCCAGATCCTGCACCCCAGAACCCTGCACCCCCATATTCTGATCCCTACAGCCTGCACCCCCAGCTCCTGCACCCCCAAAACCTGTACCCCTAAATCCTGCACCCTTCAACCCTGCAGCCCACAACGCTGCACCCCCAACCTCTGCAGCCCCAGTTCCTTAACGTGTGAAACCTGCACCCCAAGTCCTGCACCTCAAAACCTTACACCCGGAATCCTGCCCCCCAAACCATGCACCCCAAAATCAAGGCCCCTCAAACTTGCACTCAAAAGTCCGCACCAAGAAACCCTCCCCGCCCAGTTCCTAAAGACATGGAACCTGCACCCCCAAATCCCGCACCCCAAAACCCTGCAGCCCAGTACCCCAGACCACCAAATCTTGCACCTCCAAATTCTGGCCCCTTTAGCCCTGCACTTCAAACCCTGCACCCCAAATCCTGCAACCAAACCCTGTACCCCCAAATCCTGCAACCAGCCCTTGTACCCCTAAATCCTTGACCTCCACATCCCGAATCTCCAAACGCAGCAACCCCAAAACCCTACACCCCCAATCCCTGCACCCCCAAATCATTGTCCTTCAAATCCCACACCCAACGCTCGTACACCCCCAGATCTTGCACCCCCACACACTGCACCCCAAATCCTGCACCCCCAAATCCTCCAGCCCCATGTCCCAAACCCCCAAACCCTGCACCCTCAAGTCTTGCACCCCCAAACCATTCTCCCCCAATCCTGCAACCCCAAACCCCACACCTCCTGCACCCCAAAATTTGACACCTCCAAATCCTAAACCCTTAAACCCTGCATCTCGCAAATCCTTCCCCCCAAAACAGTGCCCCCCAAACCCTGCACCCCAGATCCTGCAGCCCCTAACTCTGCACCCCAAACGCTGCACCCTCAGATCCTGCGTCCCCCAACCCTGCACCCCAAATCCTTTACCGCAAAATTCCCCAAACCTGCAAACCCGAATCCTGCACCCCCAGTTCCTAAACATGCGAACCCTGCACCCCCAAACATTCAGCCCAAAGCCCTGCACCCCCAAATCCTGCCGTACACAACCCTTCACCCCAAACCTCTTCAACCCAAGATACTGAAACCCTAAGCCCTGCAACCCAAACCTACATCCCCAAATCCTGCACCCCCAGGTCCTGAACACCCAAAATCTGCACCCCCAAACCCCTGAACTCCAAAATCCTGCACCCCCAATTCTGCCTCCCCAAGACCTGCACCCCCAAACCCTGCACCACTAAACCCTGCACCCCCAAACCCTGTACCCCAAATCCTGACCCCCACAAGTTGCACCCTAAAAACCTGCACCCCAAATCCTGTCCTACCCAACCCTTCACGCCAAACCCTTTCACCCCAAGATCGTGCTGCCCTAAACCCTACACCCCAAAATCATCCCTCCCAACCCTGCCCCCCAAACCCTGTCCCCCTAAAGCCTGACCCCTAAACCCTGCTCCCCCAAAACCCTGCTATCCCCAATCTTGCACCCCCAGATCCTGCTGCTCCAAACCCTGCACCCCCAAATCCTCCAGCCCCACGTAACGATCTCCCAAACCCTGCAGCCCAGAACCCTGCACCTCACAACCCCTTCACCCCCAAATCCTGCACCCCCAGCCCTACCCCTAAACTTTCCACCCCCAATCCTGCCCTACCAAGCCCTCCACCCCAAACCCCTGCACCCCAAGATCCTGCACCCTAAACCCTGCACCCCTATATCCTCCTTCCCCAAACCCTGCACCCCAAAACACTGCACTCCAAACCACTGCACCCCTAAACCCTGAACCCCCAAATCCTGCACCCCTGGAACCTGCAACCACAGACCCTGTAGCCCCAAATCAGGCCCCGCAAAATCCTGCTCCCCTGGCCTTGCACCCCCAAATCCTGCACCACGTAATCCTCCAACCCCCTAACACAACCCCTAACCCCTTGTCCCCAGGGCCCATTGTGACATCCCAGGACCCCCCATTGTCCCCAGGGCTCATTGTGACACCATGGGGGACCCCCTTGTCGCTGGGGACCCATTGTAACACCATGGGGACCTCCCCTTGTCCTCAGGCCACATTGTGATATCCTGGGGAGCCCCCTTTGTCCCCAGGGCCCATTGTGAGATCCTGGGGACCCCCTCTGTTCCCCGGGCTCATTGTGACTTTCAGGGGACACCCCCTTTGTCCCCAGGGCCGATTGGGAGGTCCTAGGGCCCCTCTGTGTCCCCAGGACCCATTGTGACACTGTAGGGACCCCTCTTTGTCCCCAGGGCCCCTTGTGACATCCTGGCGACGCCCCCTTGTCCCCAGGGCCAATTGTGACGTCCCAGGACCCCCCATAGTCCCCATGGCCCATTGTGACATCCTGGAGATCCCTCCTTGTCCCCAGGACCCATTGTGACGCCCCAGGACCCCCCATTGTCCCCAGGGTCCATTGTTACATCCTGGGGACCCCCTTGTCCCCAGGACCCATCGTGACACCATGGGGACCCTCCTTGTCACTGGGGACCCATTGTGACACCATGGGGAGCCCCCCTTTTCCTCAGGGCCCACTGTGACATCCTGGGCACCCCACTTTGTCCCCTGGGACCATTGTAACACCGTGGGAACCCCCTTTGTCCCCAGGGCCCATTGTGACACTGTGGGGACCCCTCTTCTCCCCAGGGCCTATTGTTACGTCCCAGGACCCCCCATTTTCCCCAGGGCCCATTGTGACACCTTGGGGACCCCCCTTGTCACTGGGGACCCATTGTGACACCATGGGGACCACCCCTTGTCCTCAGGGCCTATTGTGAACATCCTGGGGAAACTCTATTTTCCCCAGAGTCCATTGAGAGATCCTGGGGACCCCCTTGTCCCCAGGTCCCATTGTGACATCCTGGGGAGCCTCTTTTTCCCCAGGGCCCATTGTGACATCCTGGGGACCCCCTTTGTCCCCAGGGCCCATTGTGACGTCCCAGGACCCCACATTGTCCCCAGGGCCCATTGTGACATCCCAGGACCCCCTTGTCCCCAGGACCCATTGTGACACCATGGGAACCACCCCTTGTCCTCAGGCCCCATTGTGACATCCTGGGGACCCCCTTTGTCCCCAGGGCCCATTGTGATGTCCCAGGACCCCACATTGTCCCCAGGGCCCATTGTGACATCCTGGGGAGCCTCTTTGTCCCCAGGGCCCATTGTGACATCCTGGGGACCCCCTTTGTCCCCGGGGCCCATTGTGATGTCCCAGGACCCCACATTGTCCCCAGGGCCCATTGTGACGTCCCAGGACCCCCCATTGTCCCCAGGGCCCATTGTGACATCCTGGGGACCTCCCATTGTCCTCAGTGGCCATTGAGACATCCTGGGGACCCCCTTTGTCACTGGGGACCCATTGTGACATCCCAGGAACCCCATTGTCCCAAGGGCCCATTGTGACATCCAGGGGACCCCCCTTTGTCTCCAGGACACATTGTGACACCGTGGGGACCTCATTAGTCCCCGGGGCCCATTGTGACATCCTAGGGACCTCCCTTTGTCCCCAGGGCTCATTGTGGCACCATGGGAACCCCCTTTGTCACTGTGGCACATTGTGATATCCCAGAACCCCACTTTGTCCCCAGGGCACATTTTGACATCCTGGGGACCCCCTTTCTCCCCAGGGGCCATTGTGACATTCAGGGGACCCCCCATTGTCCCCAGGGCCCATTGTAATGTCCCAGGACCCCTCCTTGTCCCCAGGGCCCATTGTGACATCATGGGGACCCCCATTTGTCACTGGGGCTCATTGAGACATCGTGGGGACCAATTTTGTCCCCAGGGCCCATTGTGACGTCCCAGGTCCTCCCGTTGTCCCCAGGGCCCATTGTGACATTCAGGGGACCCCCCTTTGTCACTGGGGCCCATTGTGACATCCCAGGACCCCCCATTGTCCCCAGGGCCCATTGTGACATCCTGGGGACCCCTCTTTGTCCCCAGGACCCATTGTGATGTCCCAGGACCCCCCATTGTCCCCAGGGTCCATTGTTACATCCTGGGGACCCCCTTGTCCCCAGGACCCATCGTGACACCATGGGGAGCCTCCCTTGTCCTCAGGGCCCATTGTGACATCCTGGGCACCCCCCTTTGTCCCCCGAGACCATTGTAACACCGTGGGGACCCCCCTTGTCCCAAGGGCCTATTGTTACGTCCCAGGACCCCCACTGTCCCCAGGGCCCATTGTGACACTTGAGGACGCCCCTTGTCACTGGGGAACCATTGTGACACCATGGGGACCACCCCTTGTCCTCAGGGCCTATTGTGAACATCCTGGGGAACCTCCATTGTCCCCAGAGCCCATTGTGAGATCCTGTGGAGCCCCTTGTCCCCAGGTCCCATTGTGACATCCTGGAAACCCCCTGTATTCCCAGGGCCCATTGTGACGTCCCAGGACCCCACATTGTCCCCAGGGCCCATTGTGGCATCCTGGGGACCTCCTTGTCCACAGGACCCATCGTGGCACCGTGGGGACCTCCCTTGTCACTGGGGACCCATTGTGACACCATGGGGACCTCCCATTGTCCTCAGGGCCCATTGAGACATCCTGGGGACCCCCTTTGTCACTGGGGACCCATTGTGACATCCCAGGAACCCCATTGTGCCAAGGGTCCATTGTGACATCCTGGGGACCCCCCTTTGTCTCCAGGACGCATTGTGACACCGTGGGGACCTCATTAGTCCCCAGGGCCCATTGTGACATCCTAGGGACCTCCCTTTGTCCCCAGGGCTCATTGTGGCTCCATGGAGACCCCCCCTTGTCACTGGGGACCCATTATGACACCATGGAGACCCCCCCTTGTCCTCAGGGTCCATTGTGACATCCTGGGCACACCCCATTGTCCCCAGGACCCATTGTGACATCCTGGCCACCCCCTTGCTCCCAGGGCCCATCGTGGCACCATGGGGACACCCCCTTTGTCCCCAGGTCCCATTGTAGCACCATGGGGACCGCGTTTGACCCCAGGGCCCATTGTGGCACCATGGCAACCACTTTTGTCCCCAGGGCCCATTGTGACATTCTAGGACCCCACTTTGTCCCCAGGGCCTATTGTGACACCATGGGGACGCCTCCTTGTCACTGGGGACCCATTGTGACACCATGGGGACCCCCACTTGTCCTCAGGACTCATTTTCACATCCTGGGCACCCCCCATTGTCCCCAGGGCCCATTGTGACATCCTGGGGACCCTCATTGTCCCCAGGGCCCATTGTGACATCCCAGAACCTCCTATTGTCCCCAAGGCCCATTGTGACATCCTGGGGACCCCCATAGTCCCCAGGGCCCATTGTGACATTCCAGGACCCCCCATTGTCCCCAGGGCCCATTGTGACATCCTCGGCACCCCCTTGTCCGCAGGGCCCACTGTGACATTCAGGGGACCCCTCTTTGTCCCCAGGGCCCATTGTGACATCCTGGGGACCCTCATTGTCCCCAGGGCCCATTGTGACATCCCAGAACCTCCTATTGTCCCCAAGGCCCATTGTGACATCCTGGGGACCCCCATAGTCCCCAGGGCCCATTGTGACATTCCAGGACCCCCCATTGTCCCCAGGGCCCATTGTGACATCCTCGGCACCCCCTTGTCCGCAGGGCCCATTGTGACATTCAGGGGACCCCTCTTTGTCCCCAGGGCCTATTGTGACATCCTGGGGACCCCCCCTTGTCACTGGGGCCCATGGTGACGTCCCAGGACCCCCCCTTGTCACTGGGGCCCATTGTGACATCCTGGGGATCCCTCATTGTCCCGAGGGACCATTGTGACATCCCACAACCTCCTATTGTCCCCAAGGCCCATTGTGACATCCTGAGGACCCCCATAGTCCCCAGGGCCCATTGTGACATTCCAGGACCCCCCATTGTCCCCAGGGCCCATTGTGATATCCTCGGCACCCCCTTGTCCGCAGGGCCCCTTGTGACATTCAGGGGACCCCTCTTTGTCCCCAGGGCCCATTGTGACATCCTGGGGACCCCCCCTTGTCACTGGGGCCCATGGTGACGTCCCAGGACCCCCCATTGTCCCCAGGGCCCATTGTGACATCCTGGGGATCCCTCCTTGTGCCCAGGGCCCATTGTGACGTCCCAGGACTCCCCATTGTCCCCAGGGCCCATTGTGACATTCAGGGCACCCCCTTGTCCCCAGGGCCCATTGTGACATTCCGGGGACGCCTCTTTGTACCCAGGGCACATTGTGACATCCTGGAGACCCCCCCTTGTCACTGGGGCCCATGGTGACGTCCCAGGACCCCCCATTGTCCCCAGGGCCCATTGTGACGTCCCAGGACCCCACATTGCACCCCAGGACCGATTGTGACATTCAGGGGACCCCCTTTGTCACTGGGGCCCATTGTGACATCCCAGGACCCCACATTGTCCCCAGGACCCATTGTGACATCCTGGGGACCCCACTTGTCCCCAGGACCCATTGTGACACTATGGGGACCCCGCCTTGTTCCCAGGGCCCATTGTCACACCGTGGGTACCACCCTTGTCCGCAGGGCTCATTGTGACATCCCAGGACCCCCCATTGTCCCCAGGGCCCATTGTGACATTCAGGGGACCCCTCTTTGTCCCCAGGGCCCATTGTGACATCCTGGGGACCCCCTCTTGTCCCCAGGGCCCATTGTGATGTCCCAGGACCCCCCATTGTCCCCAGGGCCCATTGTAACATCCTGGGGATCCCTCCTTGTCCCCAGGGACCATTGTGACGTCCCAGGACCCCCCCATTGTCCCCAGGGCCCATTGTGACATTCAGGGGACCCCCTTTGTCACTGGGGCCCATTGTGACATCCCAGGACCCCACATTGTCCTCAGGGCCCATTGTGACATCCTGGGGACCCCCTTGCCCCAGGACCCATTGTGATGTCCCAGGACCCCCCATTCTCCCCAGGGTTCATTGTTACATCCTGGGGACCCCCTTGTCCCCAGGACCCATCGTGACACCATGGGGACCCTCCTTGTCACTGGGGACCCATTGTGACACCATGGGGACCCCTCCTTGTCCTCAGGGCCCATTGTGACATCCTGGGCATCCCCCTTTGTCCCCCGGGACCATTGTAACACCGTGGGGACCCCCTTTGTCCCCAGGGCCTATTGTTACGTCCCAGGACCCCCCATTGTCCCCAGGGCCCAATGTGACACCTTGGGGACCCCCTTGTCACTGGGGACCCATTGTGACACCATGGGGACCACCCCTTGTCCTCAGGGCCTATTGTGAACATCCTGGGGAACCTCCATTGTCCCCAGAGCCCATTGTGAGTTCCTGGGGACCCCCTTCTCCCCAGGTCCCATTGTGACATCCTGGGGAGCCTCTTTGTCCCTAGGGCCCATTGTGACATTCTGGGGACCCTCATTGTCCCCAGGGCCCATTGTGACATCCTGGGGACCTCCTTGTCCCCAGGACCCATCCTGGGGACCTCCTTGTCCCCAGGACCCATCCTGGCACCGTGGGGACCTCCCTTGTCACTGGGGACCCTTTGTGACACCATGGGGACCTCCCATTGTCCTCAGGGCCCATTGTGACATTCAGGGGACCCCCCCTTGTCCCCAGAGCCCATTGTGACTTCCTAGGACCCCCCATTGTCCCTAGGGCCCTTTGTGACATCCTGGGGATCCCTCCTTGTCCCCAGGGCCCATTGTGACATCCTGGGGATCCCTCCTTGTCCCCAGGGCCCATTGTGACGTCCCAGGACCCCCCATTGTCCCCAGGGCCCATTGTGACATTCAGGGGACCCCCTTAGTCACTGGGGCCCATTGTGACATCCCAGGACCCCACATTGTCCCCAGGGCCCATTGTGACATTCAGGGGTCCCCCCCTTGTCCCCAGGACCCATTGTGATGTCCCAGGACCCCTCATTGTCCCCACGGCCCATTGTGACATCCTGGGTACCCCCCTTTGTCACTGGGGCTCATTGAGACATCGTGGGGACCAACTTTGTCCCCAGGGCCCATTGTGACGTCCCAGGACCTCCCGTTGTCCCCAGTGTCCATTGTGACATCCGAGGAGCCCACTTTGTCCCCAGGACCCATTTTGATATTGAGGGGAGCCACGTTTGTCCCCAGGGCCCATTGTGACACCATGGAGACCCCCGCTTGTCCTCAGGGTCCATTGTGACATCTTGGGCACCTCCCATTGACCCCAGGACCCATTGTGACACCATGGGGACCCACCCTTGTCACTGGGGACCCATTGTGACACCATGGAGACCCCCGCTTGTCCTCAGGGTCCATTGTGACATCTTGGGCACCTCCCATTGTCCCCAGGACCCATTGTGACATCCTGGGGACCCCCTTGCTCCCAGGGCCCATTGTGGCACCATGGAGACATCCCCTTTATCCCCAGGGTCCATTGTGACATCCCAGGACTCCCCTTTGTCCCCAGGGCCCATTGTAGCACCATGGGGAGCCCCTTTGACCCCAGGGCCTATTGCGGCACCATGGCAACCCCTTTTGTCCCCAGGGCCCATTGTGACATTCTAGGACCCCACTTTGTCCCCAGGGCCTATTGTGACACCATGGGGACCCCTCCTTGTCACTGGGGACCCATTGTGACACCATGGGGACCCCCCCTTGTCCTCAGGACTCATTTTCACATCCTGGGCACCCCCCATTGTCCCCAGGGCCCATTGTGACATCCTGGGGACCCTCATTGTCCCTAGGGCCCATTGTGACATCCCAGAACCTCCTATTGTCCCCAGGGCCCATTGTGACATCCTGGGGAACCCTATTGTCCCCAGGGCCCATTGTGACATTGTAGGACCCCCCATTGTCCCTAGGGCCCATTGTGACATCCACTGCACCCCCTTGTCCCCAGGGCCCATTGTGACATTCAGGGGACCCCTCTTTGTCCCCAGGGCCCATTGTGACATCCTGGGGACCCCCCCTTGTCACTGGGGCCCATTGTGACGTCCCAGGACCCCACATTGTCCCCAGGACCGATTGTGACATTCAGGGGGCCCCTTTGTCACTGGGGCCCATTGTGACATCCTGGGGACCCCACTTGTCCCCAGTACACATTGTGACATCCTGGGGACCCCACTTGTCCCCAGGACCCATTGTGACACTATGGGGACCCCCCCTTGTTCCCAGGGCCCATTGTGACACCGTGGGTACCACCCTTCTCCGCAGGGCTCATTGTGACATCCCAGGACCCCCCTTTGTCCCCAGGGCCCATTCTGATACCGTGGGGATCCCCTTTGTCCCCAGAGCCCATTGTGACATCCAGGGGACCCCCTTTGTCCCCAGGGCCCATTGTGACATCGCAGGACCCCCCTGGTCCCCAGGGACCATTGTGACATCCTGGGGATCCCTCCTTGTCCCCAGGTCCCATTGTGACGTCCCAGGACCCCCCATTGTCCTCAGGACCCATTGTGACATTCAGGGGACCCCCTTTGTCACTGGGGCCCATTGTGACATCCCAGGACCTTACATTGTCCCCAGGGCCCATTGTGACATCCTGGGGACCCCCCCTTGTCCCCAGGGCCCATTGTGACGTCCCAGGACCCCCCATTGTTCCCAGGGCCCATTGTGATGTCCTGGGGAGCCCCCTCTGTTCCCAGGGCTCATTGTGACTTTCAGGGTACCCCCTCTGTTCCCAGGGCTCATTGTGACGTCCTAGGGCCCCTCTGTGTCCCCAGGGCCCATTGTGACACTTTAGAGACCCCTCTTTGTCCCCAGGGCCCATTGTGACATCCTGGGGACCCCCCCTTGTCCCCAGGGCCCATTGTGACATCCTGGGGACCCCCCCTTGTCCCCAGGGCTCATTGTGACGTCCCAGGACCCCCCATTGTCCCCAGGGCCCATTGTGACATCCTCGGCACCCCCTTGTCCCCAGGGCCCATTGTGACATTCAGGGGACCCCTCTTTGTCCCCAGGGCCCATTGTGACATCCTAGGGACCCCCTCTTGTCCCCAGGGCCCATTGTGACGTCCCAGGACCCACCATTGTCCCCAGGGCCCATTGTGACATCCTGGGGATCCCTCCTTGTCCCCAGGGCCCATTGTGAAGTCCCAGGCCCCCCCATTGTCCCCAGGGCCCATTGTGACATTCAGGGGACCCCCTTTGTCACTGGGGCCCATTGTGACGTCCCAGGACCCCGCATTGTCCCCAGAGCCCATTGTGACATCCTGGAGACCCCCTTTGTCTCCAGGGCCCATTGTGACGTCCCAGGACCCCCCATTGTCCCCAGGGTCCATTGTTACATCCTGGAGACCCCCTTGTCCCCAGGACCCATCGTGACACCATGGGGACCCTCCTAGTCACTGGGGACCCATTGTGACACCATGGGGACCCCCCCTTGTCCTCAGGGCCCATTGTGACACTGTGGGGACCCCCTTGTCACTGGAGACCCATCCTGGCACAGTGGAGACCTCCCTTGTCACTGGGGACCCATTGTGACACCATGGGGACCTCCCATTGTCCTCAGGGCCCATTGAGACATCCTGGGGACCCCCTTTGTCACTGGGGACCCATTGTGACATCCCAGGAACCCCATTGTGCCAAGGGCCCATTGTTACATCCTGGGGACCCCCCTTTGTCTCCAGGACATATTGTGACACCGTGGAGACCTCATTAGTCCCCAGGGCCCATTGTGACATCCTAGGGATCCCCTCTTGTCCCCAGGGCCCATTGTGACGTCTCAGGACCCCCCATTGTCCCCAGGGCCCATTGTGACGTCCCAGGACCCCCCATTGTCCCCAGGGCCCATTCTGACATGCTCGGCACCCCCTTGTCTCTAGGGCCCATTGTGACATTCACGGGACCCCCCTTTGTCCCCAGGGCCCATTCTGATATGGTGGGGACCCCCTTTGTCCCCAGGGCCCATTGTGACATCCTGGGGACGCCCTTTGTCCCCAGGGCCCATTTTGACACCATCGACACCCCCCTTTGTCCCCAGGGCCCATTGTGACATCCTGGGGACCCTCCTTGTCCCCAGGGCCCATTGTGACATCCAGAAGACCCCCTTTGTCCCCAGGGCCCATTGTGGCACCATGGGGACCCCCTTTGTCACTGGGGCCCATTGTGACATTCCAGGATTCCACTTTGTCCCCAGGGCTCGTTCTGACACCTTGGGGACTCCCATTGTCCCCAGGACCCATTGTGACATCCTGGGCAACCCCATTGTCCCCAGGGCCCATAGTGACATCTGGGGAACGCCCTTGTCCCCAGGACCCATCGTGGCACCGTGGGGACCCTCCTTGTCACTTGGGCCCATTGTGACACCATGGGGACCCCCCCTTTGTCTCCAGTACCCATTGTGACATCCTGGGGATCCCTCCTTGTCCCCAGGGCCCATTGTGACATCCTCGGCACCCCCTTGTCCCCAGAGCCCATTGTGACATTCAGGGAACCCCTCTTTGTCACTGGGGCCCATAGTGAAATTCCAGGACCCCACATTGTCCCCAGGGCCCATTGTGACATCCTGGGGACCCCACTTGTCCCCAGGACCCATTGTGATACTATGGGGACCCCGCCTTGTGCCCAGAGCCCACTGTGACACTGTGGGTACCACCCTTGTCCGCAGGGCTCATTGTGACATCCCAGGACCCCCCATTGTCCCCAGGGCCCATTGTGACATTCTAGGACCCCACGTTGTCCCCAGGGCCTATTGTGACACCATGGGGACCCCTCCTTGTCACTGGGGACGCACTGTGACACCATGGGGACCCCCCCTTGTCCTCAGGACTCATTCTCACATCCTGGGCACCCCCCATTGTCCCCAGGGCCCATTGTGACATCCTGGGGACCGCCCTTTGTGCCCAGGGCCCATTGTGACATTCCAGTACCCCCCATTGTCCCCAGGGCCCATTGTGACATCCTCGGCACCCCCTTGTCCCCAGGGCCCATTGTGAGATCCTGGGGACCCCCCCTTGTCCCCAGGGCCCATTGTGACGTCCCAGGACCCCCCCTTGTCCCCAGGGCCCATTGTGACACCGTGGGTACCACCCTTGTCCGCAGGGCTCATTGTGACATCCCAGGACCCCCCTTTGTCCCCAGGGCCCATTCTGATACCGTGGGGATCCCCTTTGTCCCCAGAGCCCATTGTGACATCCAGGGGACCCCCTTTGTCCCCAGGGCCCATTGTGACATCGCAGGACCCCCCTGGTCCCCAGGGACCATTGTGACATCCTGGGGATGCCCCCTTGTCACTGGGGCCCATTGTGACGTCCCAGGACCCCCCATTGTCCCCAGGGCCCATTGTGACATCCTGGGGATCCCTGCTTGGCCCCAGGGACCATTGTGACATTCAGGGGACGCCTCTTTGTACCCAGGGCACATTGTGACATCCTGGGGACCCCCCCTTGTTCCCAGGGCCCATTGTAACATCCTGTGGACCCCCCCTTGTCCCCAGGGCCCATTGTGACGTCCCAGGACCCCCCATTGTCCTCAGGACCCATTGTGACATCCTGGGGACCCCCTTTGTCACTGGGGCCATTGTGACATCCCAGGACCCCACATTGTCCCCAGGGCCCATTGTGACATCCTGGGGACCCCCCCTTGTCCCCAGGGCCCATTGTGACGTCCCAGGACCCCCCATTGTTCCCAGGGCCCATTGTGATGTCCTGGGGAGCCCCCTCTGTTCCCAGGGCTCATTGTGACTTTCAGGGTACCCCCCCTTGTCCCCAGGGCTGATTGTGACGTCCTAGGGCCCATCTGTGTCCCCAGGGCCCATTGTGACACTTTAGAGACCCCTCTTTGTCCCCAGGGCCCATTGTGACATCCTTGGGACCCCCCCTTGTCCCCAGGACCCATTGTGATGTCCCAGGACCTCCCATTGTCCCCATGGTGTCACAATGGGTCCCCAGTGACAAGGAGGGTCCCCATGGTGTCACGATGGGTCCTGGGGACAAGGGGGTCCCCAGGATGTAACAATGGACCCTGGGGACAATGGGGGGTCCTGGGACGTCACAATGGGCCCTGGAGACAAAGGGGGTCTCCAGGATGTCACAATGGGCTCTGGGGACAATGCGGGGTCCTGGGACGTGACAATGGGCCCCAGTGACAAAGGGGGTCTTCATGGTCCCACAATGGGCCCTGGGGACAAAGGGGGTCTTCTGGATGTCACAATGGGCTCTGGGGACAAGGAGGGTCCCCAGGATGTCAAAATGGGCCCTGGGGAAAAAGGGGGGTGTCGACGGTGTCAAAATGGGCCCTGGGGACAAAGGGCGTCCCCAGGATGTCACAATGGGCCCTGGGGACAAAGGGGGTCCCCACCATATCAGAATGGGCCCTGGGGACAAAGGGGGGTCCCTTGAATGTCACAATGGGCCCTAGGGACAAGGGGGTGCCGAGGAGGTCACAATGGGCCCTGGGGACAAGGAGGGATCCCCAGGATGTCACAATGGGCCCTGGGGACAATGGGGGGTCCTGGGACGTCACAATGGGCCCTGGGGACAAGAGGGGGTCCCCAGGACGTCACAATGGGCCCTGGAGACAAAGAGGGGTCCCCTGAATGTCACAATGGGCTCTGGGGACAAGGGGGTGCCGAGGATGTCACAATGGGCCCTGGGGACAATGGGGGGTCCTGGGACATCACAATGGGCCCTAGGGACAAGGGGGGGTCCCCAGGATGTCACAATGGGCCCTGGGGACAAAGAGGGGTCTCTAAAGTGTCACAATGGGCCCTGGGGACACAGAGGGGCCCTAGGACGTCACAATCAGCCCTGGGGACAAGGGGGGGGTACCCTGAAAGTCACAATGAGCCCTGGGAACAGAGGGGGCTCCCCAGGACATCACAATGGGCCCTGGGAACAATGGGGGGTCCTGGGACGTCACAATGGGCCCTGGGGACAAGGGGGGGTCCCCAGGATGTCACAATGGGCCCTGGGGACAATGTGGGGTCCTGGGATGTCACAATGGGCCCAAGTGACAAAGGGGGTCCCCTGAATGTCACAATGGGTCCTTAGGACAATGGGGGGTCCTGGGACGTCACAATGGGCCCTGGGGACAAGGAGGGATCCCCAGGATGTCACAATGGGACCTGGGACAAGGGGGGGTCCCCAGGATGTCACAATGTGCTCTGGGTACAAAGAGGCGTCCCCTGAATGTCACAATGGGCCCTGGGGACAATAGGGGTTCCTAAGACGTCACAATGGGCCCTGGGGCCAAGCAGGGATCCCCAGGATGTCACAATGGGCCCTGGGGACAATGGGGGGTCCTGGGACGTCACAATGGGCCCCAGTGACAAGGGTCCATCCCCAGGATGTCACAATGGTCCCTGGGGACCAGGGGGGTCCTGCGATGTCACAATGGGCCCTGGGGACAAAGGGGGTCCCCTGGATGTCACAATGGGCTCTGGGGACAAAGGGGATCCCCACGGTATCAGAATGGGCCCTGGGGACAAAGGGGGGTCCTGGGATGTCACAATGAGCCTTGCGGACAAGGGTGGTACCCATGGTGCCACAATGGGTCCCCAGTAACAAGGAGGTGTCCCCATGGTGTCACAATAGGCCCTGGGGACAAAGTGGGGTCCTAGAATGTCACAATGGGCCCTGGGGACAAAAGGGGTTGCCATGGTGCCGCAATAGGCCCTGGGGACAAAGGGGGGTCCTGGGATGTCACAATGGACCCTGGGGACAAAGGGGATGTCCCCATGGTGCCACAATGGGCCCTGGGAGCAAGGGGGTCCCCAGGATGTCACAATGGGTCCTGGGGACAATGGGAGGTGCCCAAGATGTCACAATGGACCCTGAGGACAAGCGGGGGTCTCCATGGTGTCACAATGGGTCCCCAGTGACAAGGGTGGTACCCATGGTGTCACAATGGGCCCTGGGGACAAACGTGGCTCCCCTCAATATCAAAATGGGTCCTGGGGACAAAGTGGGCTCCTCGGATGTCACAATGGACACTGGGGACAACGGGAGGTCCTGGGACGTCACAATGGGCCCTGGGGACAATGTGGGGTCCTGGGATGTCACAATGGGCCCCAGTGACTAAGGAGGTCCCCTGAATGTCACAATGGGCCCTGGGGACAATGGGGGGTCCTGGGACGTCACAATGGGCCCTGGGGACAAGGAAGGATCCCCAGGATGTCACAATGGGCCCTGGGGACAAGGAAGGATCCCCAGGATGTCACAAAGGGCCCTAGGGACAATGGGGGGTCCTGGGAAGTCACAATGGGCCCTGCGGACAAGGGGGGGTCCCCTGAATGTCACAATGGGCCCTGAAGACAATGGGAGGTCCCCATGGTGTCACAAAGGGTCCCCAGTGACAAGGGAGGTCCCCACGGTGCCAGGATGGGTCCCCAGTGACAAGGGAGGTCCCCAGGATGTCACAATGGGCCCTGGGGACAATGAGGGTCCCCAGAATGTCACAATGGGCCCTAGGGAAAAAGAGGCTCCCCAGGATGTCACAATGGGACCTGGGGACAAGGGGGTCCCCAGGAACTCACAATGGGCTCTGGGGACAATGGAGGTTCCCCAGGATGTTCACAATAGGCCCTGAGGACAAGGGGTGGTCCCCATGGTGTCACAATGGGTCCCCAGTGACAAGGGGGTCCCCAAGGTGTCACAATGGGCCCTGGGGACAATGGGGGGTCCTGGGACGTAACAATAGGCCCTGAGGACAAAGGGGGTCCCCACGGTGTTACAATGGTCCCGGGGGACAAAGGGGGATGCCCAGGATGTCACAATGGGCCCTGAGGACAAGGAGGGGTCCCCATGGTGTCACAATGGGTCCCCAGTGACAAGGAGGGTCCCCATGGTGTCACGATGGGTCCTGGGGACAAGGGGGTCCCCAGGATGTAACAATGAACCCTGGGGAGAATGGGGGGTCCTGGGACGTCACAATGGGTCCTGGGGAAAACGGGGGTCTCCAGGATGTCACAATGGGCTCTGGGGACAATGCGGGGTCCTGGGACGTCACACTGGGTCCTTAGGACAAAGAGGGTTCCCCAGGATGTCACAATGGGCCCTGGGGACAATGTGGGGTCCTGGGATGTCACAATGGGCCCCAGTGACAAAGGGGGTCCCCTGAATGTCACAATGGTCCCTGGGGACAATGGGGGGGTCCTGGGACGTCACAATGGGCCCTGGGGACAAGGAGGGATCCCCAGGATGTCACAATGGGCCCTGGGGACAATGGGGGGTCCTGGGACATCACAATGGCCCCTGGGGACAAGAGGAGGTCCCCAGGATGTCACAATGGGCCCTGGGGACAATGGGGGGTCCTGGGATGTCACAATGAGCCCTGCGGACAAGGGTGGTACCCACGGTGTGACAATGGGCCATGGGAACAAGGCGGGGTCCCCATAGTGTCACAATGGGTCCTGGGGACAAGTGGGGTCCCCAGGATGTCACAATGGGTCCTGGGGACAATGTGGGGTCCTGGGATGTCACAATGGGCCCCAGTGACAAAGGGGGTCCCCTGAATGTCACAATGGGTCCTGGGTACAATGTGGGGTCCTGGGACGTCACAATGGGCCCTGGGGACAAGGAGGGATCCCCAGGATGTCACAATGGGCCCTGGGGACAATGGGGGGTCCTGGGACGTCACAATGGGCCCCAGTGACAAGGGGGGGGTCCCCAGGATGTCACAATGTGCCCTGGGTACAAAGAGGCGTCCCTGGAATGTCACAATGGGCCCTGGGGACAAGGGGGTGCCCTGAATGTCACAATGGGCCCTGGGGACAATGGGGGGTCCTGGGACGTCACCATGGGCCCTGGGCACAAGGAGGGATCCCTAGGATGTCACAATGGGCCCTGGGGACAATGGGGGGTCCTGGGACGTCACCATTGGCCCCAGTGACAAGGGGGGTTCCCCAGTATGTCACAATGGGCCCTGGGGACAAAGAGGCGTCCCCGGAATGTCACAATGGGCCCTGGGGACAAGGGGGTGCCCTGAATGTCACAATGGGCCCTGGGGACAATGGGGGGTCCTGGGACATCACAATGGGCCCTGGGCACAAGGAGGGATCCCCAGGATGTCACCATGGGCCCCAGTGACAAGGGGGGGTCCTGGGACGTCACCATGGGCCCCAGTGACAAGGGGGGGTCCCCAGGATGTCACAATGGGCCCTGGGGACAAAGAGGCGTCCCCGGAATGTCACAATGGGCCCTGGGGACAAGGGGGTGCCCTGAATGTCACAATGGGCCCTGGGGACAATGGGGGGTCCTGGGACATCACAATGGGCCCTGGGCACAAGGAGGGATCCCCAGGATGTCACCATGGGCCCCAGTGACAAGGGGGGGTCCTGGGACGTCACCATGGGCCCCAGTGACAAGGGGGGGTCCCCAGGATGTCACAATGGGCCTTGGGGACAATAGGAGTTTCTGGGATGTCACAATGGGCCCTGGGGACAATGAGGGTCCCCAGGATGTCACAATGGGCCCTGGGGACAATGGGGGGTGCCCAGGATGTGAAAATGAGTCCTGAGGACAAGGGGGGGTCCCCATGGTGTCACAATGGGTCCCCAGTGACAAGGAGGGGTCCCCATGGTGTCACAATAGGCCCTGGGGACAAAGTGGGGTCCTAGAATGTCACAATGGGCCCTGGGGACAAAAGTGGTTGCCATGGTGCCACAATGGGCCCTGGGGTCAAACGCGGTCCCCATGGTGCTACAATGGGCCCTGGGGACAAAGGGGGTGTCCCCATGGTGCCACGATGGGCCCTGGGAGCAAGGGGGTGGCCAGGATGTCGCAATGGGTCCTGGGGAAAATGGGGGGTGCCCAGGATGTCACAATGGACCCTGGGGACCCCCTTTGTCACTGGGGACCCATTGTGACATCCCAGTAACCCCATTGTGCCAAGGGCCCATTGTGACATCCTGGGGACCCCCCTTTGTCTCCAGGACGCATTGTGACACCGTGGGGACCTCATTAGTCCCCAGGGCCCATTGTGACATCCTAGGGACCTCCCTTTGTCCCCAGGGCTCATTGTGGCACCATGGGGACCCCGCCTTGTCACTGGTGACCCATTGTGACACCATTGAGACCCCCCCTTGTCCTCAGGGTCCATTGTGACATCCTGGGCACCCCCCATTGTCCCCCGGGCCCATTGTGACATTCCAGGACCCCCCATTGTCCCCAGGGCCCATTGTGACATCCTCGGCACCCCCTTGTCCGCAGGGCCCATTGTGACATTCAGGGGACCCCTCTTTGTCCCCAGGGCCCATTGTGACATCCTGGGGACCCCCCCTTGTCACTGGGGCCCATGGTGACGTCCCAGGACCCCCCATTGTCCCCAGGGCCCATTGTGACATCCTGGGGATCCCTCCTTGTGCCCAGGGCCCATTGTGATGTCCCAGGACCCCCCATTGTCCCCAGGGCCCATTGTGACATTCAGGGCACCCCCTTGTCCCCAGGGCCCATTGTGACATTCCGGGGACGCCTCTTTGTCCCCAGGGCCCATTGTGACATCCTGGGGACCCCCCCTTGTCACTGGGGCCCATTGTGACGTCCCAGGACCCCCCATTGTCTCCAGGGCCCATTGTGACATCCTGGGGATCCCTCCTTGTCCCCAGGGCCCATTGTGACGTCCCAGGACCCCACATTGTACCCAGGACCCATTGTGACATTCAGGGGACCCCCTTTGTCACTGGGGCCCATTGTGACATCCCAGGACCCCACATTGTCCCCAGGACCCATTGTGACATCCTGGGGACCCCACTTGTCCCCAGGACCCATTGTGACACTATGGGGACCCCGCCTTGTTCCCAGGGCCCATTGTCACACCGTGGGTACCACCCTTGTCCGCAGGGCTCATTGTGACATCCCAGGACCCCCCATTGTCCCCAGGGCCCATTGTGACATTCTAGGACCCCTCTTTGTCCCCAGGGCCCATTGTGACATCCTGGGGACCCCCTCTTGTCCCCAGGGCCCATTGTGATGTCCCAGGACCCCCCATTGTCCCCAGGGCCCATTGTGACATCCTGGGGATCCCTCCTTGTCCCCAGGGCCCATTGTGACGTCCCAGGACCCCCTCATTGTCCCCAGGGCCCATTGTGACATTCAGGGGACCCCCTTTGTCACTGGGGCCCATTGTGACATCCCAGGACCCCACATTGTCCCCAGGGCCCATTGTGACATCCTGGGGAACCCTCTTTGTCCTAAGGACCCAGTGTGACGTCCCAGGACCCCGCATTGTCCCCAGAGCCCATTTTGACATCCTGGAGACCCCCGTTTTCCCCAGGACCCATTGTGAAGTCCCAGGACCCCCCATTCTCCCCAGGGTTCATTGTTACATCCTGGGGACCCCCTTGTCCCCAGGACCCATCGTGACACCATGGGGACCCTCCTTGTCACTGGGGACCCATTGTGACACCATGGGGACCCCTCCTTGTCCTCAGGGCCCATTGTGACATCCTGGGCATCCCCCTTTGTCCCCCGGGACCATTGTAACACCGTGGGGACCCCCTTTGTCCCCAGGGCCTATTGTTACGTCCCAGGACCCCCCATTGTCCCCAGGGCCCATTGTGACACCTTGGGGACCCCCTTGTCACTGGGGACCCATTGTGACACCATGGGGACCACCCCTTGTCCTCAGGGCCTATTGTGAACATCCTGGGGAACCTCCATTGTCCCCAGAGCCCATTGTGAGTTCCTGGGGACCCCCTTGTCCCCAGGTCCCATTGTGACATCCTGGGGAGCCTCTTTGTCCCTAGGGCCCATTGTGACATTCTGGGGACCCTCATTGTCCCCAGGGCCCATTGTGACATCCTGGGGACCTCCTTGTCCCCAGGACCCATCCTGGCACTGTGGGGACCTCCCTTGTCACTGGGGACCCTTTGTGACACCATGGGGACCTCCCATTGTCCTCAGGGCCCATTGTGACATTCAGGGGACCCCCCCTTGTCCCCAGGGCCCTTTGTGACATCCTGGGGATCCCTCCTTGTCCCCAGGGCCCATTGTGACGTCCCAGGACCCCCCATTTTCCCCAGGGCCCATTGTGACATTCAGGGGACCGCCTTAGTCACTGGGGCCCATTGTGACATCCCAGGACCCCACATTGTCCCCAGGGCCCATTGTGACATTCAGGGGTCCCCCGCTTGTCCCCAAGACCCATTGTGATGTCCCAGGACCCCTCATTGTCCCCACGGCCCATTGTGACATCCTGGGTACCCCCCTTTGTCACTGGGGCTCATTGAGACATCGTGGGAACCAACTTTGTCCCCAGGGCCCATTGTGACGTCCCAGGACCTCCCGTTGTCCCCAGTGTCCATTGTGACATCCGAGGAGCCCACTTTGTCCCCAGGACCCATTTTGATATTGAGGGGAGCCACGTTTGTCCCCAGGGCCCATTGTGACACCATGGGTACCACCCTTGTCACTGGAGACCCATTGTGACACCATGGAGAACCCCGCTTGTCCTCAGGGTCCATTGTGACATCTTGGGCACCTCCCATTGACCCCAGGACCCATTGTGACACCATGGGGACCCCCCCTTGTCACTGGGGACGCATTGTGACACCATGGAGACCCCTGCTTGTCCTCAGGGTCCATTGTGACATCTTGGGCACCTCCCATTGTCCCCAGGACCCATTGTGACATCCTGGGGACCCCCTTGCTCCCAGAGCCCATTGTGGCACCATGGGGACATCCCCTTTGTCCAAAGGGTCCATTGTGACATCCCAGGACCCCCCTTTGTCCCCAGGGCCCATTGTAGCACCATGGGGAGCCCCTTTGACCCCAGGGCTTATTGCGGCACCATGGCAACCCCTTTTGTCCCCAGGGCCCATTGTGACATTTTAGGACCCCACTTTGTCCCCAGGGCCTATTGTGACACCATGGGGACCCCTCCTTGTCACTGGGGACCCATTGTGACACCATGGGGACCCCCCCTTGTCCTCAGGACTCATTTTCACATCCTGGGCACCCCCCATTGTCCCCAGGGCCCATTGTGACATCCTGGGGACCCTCATTGTCCCTAGGGCCCATTGTGACATCCCAGAACCTCCTATTGTCCCCAGGGCCCATTGTGACATCCTGGGGACCCCCATTGTCCCCAGGGCCCATTGTGACATTCCAGGACCCCCCATTGTCCCCAGGGCCCATTGTGACATCCACTGCACCCCCTTGTCCCCAGGGCCCATTGTGACATTCAGGGGACCCCTCTTTGTCCCCAGGGCCCACTGTGACATCCTGGGGACCCCCCCTTGTCACTGGGGCCCATTGTGACGTCCCAGGACCCCCCATTGTCCCCAGCGCCCATTGTGACATCCTGGGGATCCCTCCTTGTCCCCAGGGCCCATTGTGACGTCCCAGGACCCCACATTGTCCCCAGGACCCATTGTGACATTCAGGGGACCCCCTTTGTCACTGGGGCCCATTGTGACATCCCAGGACCTTACATTGTCCCCAGGGCCCATTGTGACATCCTGGGGACCCCTCCTTGTCCCCAGGGCCCATTGTGACGTCCCAGGACCCCCCATTGTTCCCAGGGCCCATTGTGATGTCCTGGGGAGCCCCCTCTGTTCCCAGGGCTCATTGTGACTTTCAGGGTACCCCCCCTTGTCCCCAGGGCAGAAGGACGTCTTTCATCTCACAGAAGCGCGAACGCCAAGACGTTCGCGCTTCTGTGAGATGAAAGACGTCCTTCTGCATATGTGGTTGCTCACACCGGTGCACTTGTTAGTGTATCCATTCAGTCCTGGGCTGCGGGGCATTCAGAAGTGGCTCTGTGGAGCCGTCTGCATAGAGGCAGCTGTCAGAACACGCACACTCGATTGTTCACCAAAACATATGCAGACGCGTCCTTAGCCTGTAGATTTGGATGCACAGAGTTCCCTGTGTTCGCAAGAGACAAGGGAATCGCGTCTGTACGCACAGAAGCAATAGCGGACCGTTTCCCTCGGAGTGAACGCGAAAGAGCCGTCTATGTACTCGGAGACACGGGAACGTGCCTCAATGCGGTCACAGAGGCAGCAGCTTTTGCACAGATGCTCTGGTGATTCTGGCACTTTCCAGGCACACTCCTGAAAGTCGCGCACACTGCTGTTCACTCGCTAAACGACCTCTTGGGAAACACGTCTCCGTTCGATGGACCGCTCAGATTGCTTCTCGTGTAACTGTGAACTGTGTCAGCGCAGAGAATCCGTCTCTGTTGAGCAGATGTCAAAACTGCCTCGCTTTTGCTTTGTTGCCTCTACCAAGATGATTTCCCGTTTCTCTCTTCACTGGAGCACGCAGACACAGCCAACGCACATCAAGTGTCAAGAGACACACTCTGCTGAGCTCAACGCTTGTGCAGATGCACATGTGCGACGAAGTCAACACACGTGCTTGTGGAGAGAAAGAAAGGGACTCCCAGGCGTGTGGAGCGACGGGGAGAAAGAGCGGGCGCTGAGGAACACAGTTTCAAACAGACTGTCTCCACACAAACAGGCACCTGTCTGCAGGTATCCTAGATCTTGATTCTTGAACTTGAGGAAACACGCGTCTGAGCAAAACTCCCAAACGCTTCCAGGAAAGACACAGGCTCTCCCACAAGCACACAAGTGTTTGCCCTCAGCTATAGATCAGGGACAAGCTTGTGAAGAGATGCCCTGCTATTCTTTCGCCTTATGGCATCATGTGTTTCGTTTCTCTTGGAGATGGATTGTTAAACGTCTTTCCTCGGGCGACTGTGAAGCATTTGCCACCGGAGGAGAAGTAGCACGGAGCAGCATTCAGTACTGCCTACGAGTGTCTTTGCTACCCTACTAGCGGAGCTCCAAGAACAGGCACACATCTTCAGGTACCTTCCAAATGTGGATTCCCCTGCAGCCCCGTAGGCGGGCGTGCAGTACGCCAACCATCAACGGACGTTTTTCCCCTCAAGCCTGTCAGGACGTTGCTCGTCCGTCTTTCCCTCAATAGATGGGAGTAGGCGCGCTTGCGGATGTATGCGTGTGTGTGGCCACGCGTTTGCTTAGGCATCAGTGTGTGAAAAGGTAGGTGCTTTTCTCTAGCTGCGTGTGCGTGCACGTGGGGCTGGGTGCACATCCCTGGGTGCTCGAGGTAAGGTTTCTGCATGGTTTTCGCTGAGGAATCGTGTGTGTGCACATGGACAAAGAGAAGGCGCAGCAACCAGGTTCCAGCGCCGAAGAAGGCAAAAGGCAAGGTTTCCGGCGCTATCTCCTTCACTCCCCAGTCCTAGTCGCGCAAAGCAAGCCGCTAAGCCGGCGACCGGCAAGAGAGCTACAACGAAGCATGCCGAACGGAGAAAATAGCAGCAGCTCATCTGTTCACACCTTGTTTCTGCCATGTGCTTGAACGCCAAGACGTTCGCGCTTCTGTGAGATGAAAGACGTCCTTCTGCATATGTGGTTGCTCACACCGGTGCACTTGTTAGTGTATCCATTCAGTCCTGGGCTGCGGGGCATTCAGAAGTGGCTCTGTGGAGACGTCTGCATAGAGGCAGCTGTCAGAACACGCACACTCGATTGTTCACCAAAACATATGCAGACGCGTCCTTAGCCTGTAGATTTGGATGCACAGAGTTCCCTGTGTTCGCAAGAGACAAGGGAATCGCGTCTGTACGCACAGAAGCAATAGCGGACCGTTTCCCTCGGAGTGAACGCGAAAGAGCCGTCTATGTACTCGGAGACACGGGAACGTGCCTCAATGCGGTCACAGAGGCAGCAGCTTTTGCACAGATGCTCTGGTGATTCTGGCACTTTCCAGGCACACTCCTGAAAGTCGCGCACACTGCTGTTCACTCGCTAAACGACCTCTTGGGAAACACGTCTCCGGTCGATGGACCGCTCAGATTGCTTCTCGTGTAACTGTGAACTGTGTCAGCGCAGGGAATCCGTCTCTGTTGAGCAGATGTCAATCCTGCCTCGCTTTTGCTTTGTTGCCTCTACCAAGATGATTTCCCGTTTCTCTCTTCACTGGAGCACGCAGACACAGCCAACGCACATCAAGTGTCAAGAGACACACTCTGCTGAGCTCAACGCTTGTGCAGATGCACATGTGCGACGAAGTCAACACACGTGCTTGTGGAGAGAAAGAAAGGGACTCCCAGGCGTGTGGAGCGACGGGGAGAAAGAGCGGGCGCTGAGGAACACAGTTTCAAACAGACTGTCTCCACACAAACAGGCACCTGTCTGCAGGTATCCTAGATCTTGATTCTTGAACTTGAGGAAACACGCGTCTGAGCAAAACTCCCAAACGCTTCCAGGAAAGACACAGGCTCTCCCACAAGCACACAAGTGTTTGCCCTCAGCTATAGATCAGGGACAAGCTTGTGAAGAGATGCCCTGCTATTCTTTCGCCTTATGGCATCATGTGTTTCGTTTCTCTTGGAGATGGATTGTTAAACGTCTTTCCTCGGGCGACTGTGAAGCATTTGCCACCGGAGGAGAAGTAGCACGGAGCAGCATTCAGTACTGCCTACGAGTGTCTTTGCTACCCTACTAGCGGAGCTCCAAGAACAGGCACACATCTTCAGGTACCTTCCAAATGTGGATTCCCCTGCAGCCCCGTAGGCGGGCGTGCAGTACGCCAACCATCAACGGACGTTTTTCCCCTCAAGCCTGTCAGGACGTTGCTCGTCCGTCTTTCCCTCAATAGATGGGAGTAGGCGCGCTTGCGGATGTGTGCGTGTGTGTGGCCACGCGTTTGCTTAGGCATCAGTGTGTGAAAAGGTAGGTGCTTTTCTCTAGCTGCGTGTGCGTGCACGTGGTGCTGGGTGCACATCCCTGGGTGCTCGTGGAAAGGTTTCTGCATGGTTTTCGCTGAGGAATCGTGTGTGTGCACATGGACAAAGAGAAGGCGCAGCAACCAGGTTCCAGCGCCGAAGAAGGCAAAAGGCAAGGTTTCCGGCGCTATCTCCTTCTCTCCGCAGACCTAGTCGCGCAAAGGAAGCCGCTAAGCCGGCGACCGGCAAGAGAGCTACAACGAAGCATGCCGAACGGAGAAAATAGCAGCAGCGCATCTGTTCACACCTTGTTTCTGCCATGTGCTTGAACGCCAAGACGTTCGCGCTTCTGTGAGATGAAAGACGTCCTTCTGCATATGTGGTTGCTCACACCGGTGCACTTGTTAGTGTATCCATTCAGTCCTGGGCTGCGGGGCATGCAGAAGTGGCTCTGTGGAGACGTCTGCATAGAGGCAGCTGTCAGAACACGCACACTCGATTGTTCACCAAAACATATGCAGACGCGTCCTTAGCCTGTAGATTTGGATGCACAGAGTTCCCTGTGTTCGCAAGAGACAAGGGAATCGCGTCTGTACGCACAGAAGCAATAGCGGACCGTTTCCCTCGGAGTGAACGCGAAAGAGCCGTCTATGTACTCGGAGACACGGGAACGTGCCTCAATGCGGTCACAGAGGCAGCAGCTTTTGCACAGATGCTCTGGTGATTCTGGCACTTTCCAGGCACACTCCTGAAAGTCGCGCACACTGCTGTTCACTCGCTAAACGACCTCTTGGGAAACACGTCTCCGGTCGATGGACCGCTCAGATTGCTTCTCGTGTAACTGTGAACTGTGTCAGCGCAGAGAATCCGTCTCTGTTGAGCAGATGTCAAAACTGCCTCGCTTTTGCTTTGTTGCCTATACCAAGATGATTTCCCGTTTCTCTCTTCACTGGAGCACGCAGACACAGCCAACACACATCAAGTGTCAAGAGACACACTCTGCTGAGCTCAACGCTTGTGCAGATGCACATGTGCGACGAAGTCAACACACGTGCTTGTGGAGAGAAAGAAAGGGACTCCCAGGCGTGTGGAGCGACGGGGAGAAAGAGCGGGCGCTGAGGAACACAGTTTCAAACAGACTGTCTCCACACAAACAGGCACCTGTCTGCAGGTATCCTAGATCTTGATTCTTGAACTTGAGGAAACACGCGTCTGAGCAAAACTCCCAAACGCTTCCAGGAAAGACACAGGCTCTCCCACAAGCACACAAGTGTTTGCCCTCAGCTATAGATCAGGGACAAGCTTGTGAAGAGATGCCCTGCTATTCTTTCGCCTTATGGCATCATGTGTTTCGTTTCTCTTGGAGATGGATTGTTAAACGTCTTTCCTCGGGCGACTGTGAAGCATTTGCCACCGGAGGAGAAGTAGCACGGAGCAGCATTCAGTACTGCCTACGAGTGTCTTTGCTACCCTACTAGCGGAGCTCCAAGAACAGGCACACATCTTCAGGTACCTTCCAAATGTGGATTCCCCTGCAGCCCCGTAGGCGGGCGTGCAGTACGCCAACCATCAACGGACGTTTTTCCCCTCAAGCCTGTCAGGACGTTGCTCGTCCGTCTTTCCCTCAATAGATGGGAGTAGGCGCGCTTGCGGATGTGTGCGTGTGTGTGGCCACGCGTTTGCTTAGGCATCAGTGTGTGAAAAGGTAGGTGCTTTTCTCTAGCTGGGTGTGCGTGCACGTGGGGCTGGGTGCACATCCCTGGGTGCTCGTGGAAAGGTTTCTGCATGGTTTTCGCTGAGGAATCGTGTGTGTGCACATGGACAAAGAGAAGGCGCAGCAACCAGGTTCCAGCGCCGAAGAAGGCAAAAGGCAAGGTTTCCGGCGCTATCTCCTTCTCTCCGCAGACCTAGTCGCGCAAAGGAGGCCGCTAAGCCGGCGACCGGCAAGAGAGCTACAACGAAGCATGCCGAACGGAGAAAATAGCAGCAGCGCATCTGTTCACACCTTGTTTCTGCCATGTGCTTGAACGCCAAGACGTTCGCGCTTCTGTGAGATGAAAGACGTCCTTCTGCATATGTGGTTGCTCACACCGGTGCACTTGTTAGTGTATCCATTCAGTCCTGGGCTGCGGGGCATTCAGAAGTGGCTCTGTGGAGACGTCTGCATAGAGGCAGCTGTCAGAACACGCACACTCGATTGTTCACCAAAACATATGCAGACGCGTCCTTAGCCTGTAGATTTGGATGCACAGAGTTCCCTGTGTTCGCAAGAGACAAGGGAATCGCGTCTGTACGCACAGAAGCAATAGCGGACCGTTTCCCTCGGAGTGAACGCGAAAGAGCCGTCTATGTACTCGGAGACACGGGAACGTGCCTCAATGCGGTCACAGAGGCAGCAGCTTTTGCACAGATGCTCTGGTGATTCTGGCACTTTCCAGGCACACTCCTGAAAGTCGCGCACACTGCTGTTCACTCGCTAAACGACCTCTTGGGAAACACGTCTCCGGTCGATGGACCGCTCAGATTGCTTCTCGTGTAACTGTGAACTGTGTCAGCGCAGAGAATCCGTCTCTGTTGAGCAGATGTCAAAACTGCCTCGCTTTTGCTTTGTTGCCTATACCAAGATGATTTCCCGTTTCTCTCTTCACTGGAGCAGGCAGACACAGCCAACGCACATCAAGTGTCAAGAGACACACTCTGCTGAGCTCAACGCTTGTGCAGATGCACATGTGCGACGAAGTCAACACACGTGCTTGTGGAGAGAAAGAAAGGGACTCCCAGGCGTGTGGAGCGACGGGGAGAAAGAGCGGGCGCTGAGGAACACAGTTTCAAACAGACTGTCTCCACACAAACAGGCACCTGTCTGCAGGTATCCTAGATCTTGATTCTTGAACTTGAGGAAACACGCGTCTGAGCAAAACTCCCAAACGCTTCCAGGAAAGACACAGGCTCTCCCACAAGCACACAAGTGTTTGCCCTCAGCTATAGATCAGGGACAAGCTTGTGAAGAGATGCCCTGCTATTCTTTCGCCTTATGGCATCATGTGTTTCGTTTCTCTTGGAGATCGATTGTTAAACGTCTTTCCTCGGGCGACTGTGAAGCATTTGCCACCGGAGGAGAAGTAGCACGGAGCAGCATTCAGTACTGCCTACGAGTGTCTTTGCTACCCTACTAGCGGAGCTCCAAGAACAGGCACACATCTTCAGGTACCTTCCAAATGTGGATTCCCCTGCAGCCCCGTAGGCGGGCGTGCAGTACGCCAACCATCAACGGACGTTTTTCCCCTCAAGCCTGTCAGGACGTTGCTCGTCCGTCTTTCCCTCAATAGATGGGAGTAGGCGCGCTTGCGGATGTGTGCGTGTGTGTGGCCACGCGTTTGCTTAGGCATCAGTGTGTGAAAAGGTAGGTGCTTTTCTCTAGCTGCGTGTGCGTGCACGTGGGGCTGGGTGCACATCCCTGGGTGCTCGGGGAAAGGTTTCTGCATGGTTTTCGCTGAGGAATCGTGTGTGTGCACATGGACAAAGAGAAGGCGCAGCAACCAGGTTCCAGCGCCGAAGAAGGCAAAAGGCAAGGTTTCCGGCGCTATCTCCTTCTCTCCGCAGACCTAGTCGCGCAAAGGAAGCCGCTAAGCCGGCGACCGGCAAGAGAGCTACAACGAAGCATGCCGAACGGAGAAAATAGCAGCAGCGCATCTGTTCACACCTTGTTTCTGCCATGTGCTTTAACGCCAAGACGTTCGCGCTTCTGTGAGATGAAAGACGTCCTTCTGCATATGTGGTTGCTCACACCGGTGCACTTGTTAGTGTATCCATTCAGTCCTGGGCTGCGGGGCATTCAGAAGTGGCTCTGTGGAGACGTCTGCATAGAGGCAGCTGTCAGAACACGCACACTCGATTGTTCACCAAAACATATGCAGACGCGTCCTTAGCCTGTAGATTTGGATGCACAGAGTTCCCTGTGTTCGCAAGAGACAAGGGAATCGCGTCTGTACGCACAGAAGCAATAGCGGACCGTTTCCCTCGGAGTGAACGCGAAAGAGCCGTCTATGTACTCGGAGACACGGGAACGTGCCTCAATGCGGTCACAGAGGCAGCAGCTTTTGCACAGATGCTCTGGTGATTCTGGCACTTTCCAGGCACACTCCTGAAAGTCGCGCACACTGCTGTTCACTCGCTAAACGACCTCTTGGGAAACACGTCTCCGGTCGATGGACCGCTCAGATTGCTTCTCGTGTAACTGTGAACTGTGTCAGCGCAGGGAATCCGTCTCTGTTGAGCAGATGTCAATCCTGCCCCGCTTTTGCTTTGTTGCCTCTACCAAGATGATTTCCCGTTTCTCTCTTCACTGGAGCAGGCAGACACAGCCAACGCACATCAAGTGTCAAGAGACACACTCTGCTGAGCTCAACGCTTGTGCAGATGCACATGTGCGACGAAGTCAACACACGTGCTTGTGGAGAGAAAGAAAGGGACTCCCAGGCGTGTGGAGCGACGGGGAGAAAGAGTGGGCGCTGAGGAACACAGTTTCAAACAGACTGTCTCCACACAAACAGGCACCTGTCTGCAGGTATCCTAGATCTTGATTCTTGAACTTGAGGAAACACGCGTCTGAGCAAAACTCCCAAACGCTTCCAGGAAAGACACAGGCTCTCCCACAAGCACACAAGTGTTTGCCCTCAGCTATAGATCAGGGACAAGCTTGTGAAGAGATGCCCTGCTATTCTTTCGCCTTATGGCATCATGTGTTTCGTTTCTCTTGGAGATCGATTGTTAAACGTCTTTCCTCGGGCGACTGTGAAGCATTTGCCACCGGCGGAGAAGTAGCACGGAGCAGCATTCAGTACTGCCTACGAGTGTCTTTGCTACCCTACTAGCGGAGCTCCAAGAACAGGCACACATCTTCAGGTACCTTCCAAATGTGGATTCCCCTGCAGCCCCGTAGGCGGGCGTGCAGTACGCCAACCATCAACGGACGTTTTTCCCCTCAAGCCTGTCAGGACGTTGCTCGTCCGTCTTTCCCTCAATAGATGGGAGTAGGCGCGCTTGCGGATGTGTGCGTGTGTGTGGCCACGCGTTTGCTTAGGCATCAGTGTGTGAAAAGGTAGGTGCTTTTCTCTAGCTGCGTGTGCGTGCACGTGGGGCTGGGTGCACATCCCTGGGTGCTCGAGGTAAGGTTTCTGCATGGTTTTCGCTGAGGAATCGTGTGTGTGCACATGGACAAAGAGAAGGCGCAGCAACCAGGTTCCAGCGCCGAAGAAGGCAAAAGGCAAGGTTTCCGGCGCTATCTCCTTCTCTCCGCAGACCTAGTCGCGCAAAGGAAGCCGCTAAGCCGGCGACCGGCAAGAGAGCTACAACGAAGCATGCCGAACGGAGAAAATAGCAGCAGCTCATCTGTTCACACCTTGTTTCTGCCATGTGCTTGAACGCCAAGACGTTCGCGCTTCTGTGAGATGAAAGACGTCCTTCTGCATATGTGGTTGCTCACACCGGTGCACTTGTTAGTGTATCCATTCAGTCCTGGGCTGCGGGGCATGCAGAAGTGGCTCTGTGGAGACGTCTGCATAGAGGCAGCTGTCAGAACACGCACACTCGATTGTTCACCAAAACATATGCAGACGCGTCCTTAGCCTGTAGATTTGGATGCACAGAGTTCCCTGTGTTCGCAAGAGACAAGGGAATCGCGTCTGTACGCACAGAAGCAATAGCGGACCGTTTCCCTCGGAGTGAACGCGAAAGAGCCGTCTATGTACTCGGAGACACGGGAACGTGCCTCAATGCGGTCACAGAGGCAGCAGCTTTTGCACAGATGCTCTGGTGATTCTGGCACTTTCCAGGCACACTCCTGAAAGTCGCGCACACTGCTGTTCACTCGCTAAACGACCTCTTGGGAAACACGTCTCCGGTCGATGGACCGCTCAGATTGCTTCTCGTGTAACTGTGAACTGTGTCAGCGCAGAGAATCCGTCTCTGTTGAGCAGATGTCAAAACTGCCTCGCTTTTGCTTTGTTGCCTATACCAAGATGATTTCCCGTTTCTCTCTTCACTGGAGCACGCAGACACAGCCAACGCACATCAAGTGTCAAGAGACACACTCTGCTGAGCTCAACGCTTGTGCAGATGCACATGTGCGACGAAGTCAACACACGTGCTTGTGGAGAGAAAGAAAGGGACTCCCAGGCGTGTGGAGCGACGGGGAGAAAGAGCGGGCGCTGAGGAACACAGTTTCAAACAGACTGTCTCCACACAAACAGGCACCTGTCTGCAGGTATCCTAGATCTTGATTCTTGAACTTGAGGAAACACGCGTCTGAGCAAAACTCCCAAACGCTTCCAGGAAAGACACAGGCTCTCCCACAAGCACACAAGTGTTTGCCCTCAGCTATAGATCAGGGACAAGCTTGTGAAGAGATGCCCTGCTATTCTTTCGCCTTATGGCATCATGTGTTTCGTTTCTCTTGGAGATGGATTGTTAAACGTCTTTCCTCGGGCGACTGTGAAGCATTTGCCACCGGAGGAGAAGTAGCACGGAGCAGCATTCAGTACTGCCTACGAGTGTCTTTGCTACCCTACTAGCGGAGCTCCAAGAACAGGCACACATCTTCAGGTACCTTCCAAATGTGGATTCCCCTGCAGCCCCGTAGGCGGGCGTGCAGTACGCCAACCATCAACGGACGTTTTTCCCCTCAAGCCTGTCAGGACGTTTCTCGTCCGTCTTTCCCTCAATAGATGGGAGTAGGCGCGCTTGCAGATGTGTGCGTGTGTGTGGCCACGCGTTTGCTTAGGCATCAGTGTGTGAAAAGGTAGGTGCTTTTCTCTAGCTGCGTGTGCGTGCACGTGGGGCTGGGTGCACATCCCTGGGTGCTCGTGGAAAGGTTTCTGCATGGTTTTCGCTGAGGAATCGTGTGTGTGCACATGGACAAAGAGAAGGCGCAGCAACCAGGTTCCAGCGCCGAAGAAGGCAAAAGGCAAGGTTTCCGGCGCTATCTCCTTCTCTCCGCAGACCTAGTCGCGCAAAGGAAGCCGCTAAGCCGGCGACCGGCAAGAGAGCTACAACGAAGCATGCCGAACGGAGAAAATAGCAGCAGCGCATCTGTTCACACCTTGTTTCTGCCATGTGCTTGAACGCCAAGACGTTCGCGCTTCTGTGAGATGAAAGACGTCCTTCTGCATATGTGGTTGCTCACACCGGTGCACTTGTTAGTGTATCCATTCAGTCCTGGGCTGCGGGGCATTCAGAAGTGGCTCTGTGGAGACGTCTGCATAGAGGCAGCTGTCAGAACACGCACACTCGATTGTTCACCAAAACATATGCAGACGCGTCCTTAGCCTGTAGATTTGGATGCACAGAGTTCCCTGTGTTCGCAAGAGACAAGGGAATCGCGTCTGTACGCACAGAAGCAATAGCGGACCGTTTCCCTCGGAGTGAACGCGAAAGAGCCGTCTATGTACTCGGAGACACGGGAACGTGCCTCAATGCGGTCACAGAGGCAGCAGCTTTTGCACAGATGCTCTGGTGATTCTGGCACTTTCCAGGCACACTCCTGAAAGTCGCGCACACTGCTGTTCACTCGCTAAACGACCTCTTGGGAAACACGTCTCCGGTCGATGGACCGCTCAGATTGCTTCTCGTGTAACTGTGAACTGTGTCAGCGCAGGGAATCCGTCTCTGTTGAGCAGATGTCAATCTTGCCTCGCTTTTGCTTTGTTGCCTCTACCAAGATGATTTCCCGTTTCTCTCTTCACTGGAGCACGCAGACACAGCCAACGCACATCAAGTGTCAAGAGACACACTCTGCTGAGCTCAACGCTTGTGCAGATGCACATGTGCGACGAAGTCAACACACGTGCTTGTGGAGAGAAAGAAAGGGACTCCCAGGCGTGTGGAGCGACGGGGAGAAAGAGCGGGCGCTGAGGAACACAGTTTCAAACAGACTGTCTCCACACAAACAGGCACCTGTCTGCAGGTATCCTAGATCTTGATTCTTGAACTTGAGGAAACACGCGTCTGAGCAAAACTCCCAAACGCTTCCAGGAAAGACACAGGCTCTCCCACAAGCACACAAGTGTTTGCCCTCAGCTATAGATCAGGGACAAGCTTGTGAAGAGATGCCCTGCTATTCTTTCGCCTTATGGCATCATGTGTTTCGTTTCTCTTGGAGATCGATTGTTAAACGTCTTTCCTCGGGCGACTGTGAAGCATTTGCCACCGGCGGAGAAGTAGCACGGAGCAGCATTCAGTACTGCCTACGAGTGTCTTTGCTACCCTACTAGCGGAGCTCCAAGAACAGGCACACATCTTCAGGTACCTTCCAAATGTGGATTCCCCTGCAGCCCCGTAGGCGGGCGTGCAGTACGCCAACCATCAACGGACGTTTTTCCCCTCAAGCCTGTCAGGACGTTGCTCGTCCGTCTTTCCCTCAATAGATGGGAGTAGGCGCGCTTGCGGATGTGTGCGTGTGTGTGGCCACGCGTTTGCTTAGGCATCAGTGTGTGAAAAGGTAGGTGCTTTTCTCTAGCTGCGTGTGCGTGCACGTGGTGCTGGGTGCACAACCCTGGGTGCTCGAGGTAAGGTTTCTGCATGGTTTTCGCTGAGGAATCGTGTGTGTGCACATGGACAAAGAGAAGGCGCAGCAACCAGGTTCCAGCGCCGAAGAAGGCAAAAGGCAAGGTTTCCGGCGCTATCTCCTTCACTCCCCAGTCCTAGTCGCGCAAAGCAAGCCGCTAAGCCGGCGACCGGCAAGAGAGCTACAACGAAGCATGCCGAACGGAGAAAATAGCAGCAGCGCATCTGTTCACACCTTGTTTCTGCCATGTGCTTGAACGCCAAGACGTTCGCGCTTCTGTGAGATGAAAGACGTCCTTCTGCATATGTGGTTGCTCACACCGGTGCACTTGTTAGTGTATCCATTCAGTCCTGGGCTGCGGGGCATTCAGAAGTGGCTCTGTGGAGCCGTCTGCATAGAGGCAGCTGTCAGAACACGCACACTCGATTGTTCACCAAAACATATGCAGACGCGTCCTTAGCCTGTAGATTTGGATGCACAGAGTTCCCTGTGTTCGCAAGAGACAAGGGAATCGCGTCTGTACGCACAGAAGCAATAGCGGACCGTTTCCCTCGGAGCGAACGCGAAAGAGCCGTCTATGTACTCGGAGACACGGGAACGTGCCTCAATGCGGTCACAGAGGCAGCAGCTTTTGCACAGATGCTCTGGTGATTCTGGCACTTTCCAGGCACACTCCTGAAAGTCGCGCACACTGCTGTTCACTCGCTAAACGACCTCTTGGGAAACACGTCTCCGGTCGATGGACCGCTCAGATTGCTTCTCGTGTAACTGTGAACTGTGTCAGCGCAGGGAATCCGTCTCTGTTGAGCAGATGTCAATCCTGCCTCGCTTTTGCTTTGTTGCCTCTACCAAGATGATTTCCCGTTTCTCTCTTCACTGGAGCACGCAGACACAGCCAACGCACATCAAGTGTCAAGACACTCTGCTGAGCTCAACGCTTGTGCAGATGCACATGTGCGACGAAGTCAACACACGTGCTTGTGGAGAGAAAGAAAGGGACTCCCAGGCGTGTGGAGCGACGGGGAGAAAGAGCGGGCGCTGAGGAACACAGTTTCAAACAGACTGTCTCCACACAAACAGGCACCTGTCTGCAGGTATCCTAGATCTTGATTCTTGAACTTGAGGAAACACGCGTCTGAGCAAAACTCCCAAACGCTTCCAGGAAAGACACAGGCTCTCCCACAAGCACACAAGTGTTTGCCCTCAGCTATAGATCAGGGACAAGCTTGTGAAGAGATGCCCTGCTATTCTTTCGCCTTATGGCATCATGTGTTTCGTTTCTCTTGGAGATTGATTGTTAAACGTCTTTCCTCGGGCGACTGTGAAGCATTTGCCACCGGAGGAGAAGTAGCACGGAGCAGCATTCAGTACTGCCTACGAGTGTCTTTGCTACCCTACTAGCGGAGCTCCAAGAACAGGCACACATCTTCAGGTACCTTCCAAATGTGGATTCCCCTGCAGCCCCGTAGGCGGGCGTGCAGTACGCCAACCATCAACGGACGTTTTTCCCCTCAAGCCTGTCAGGACGTTGCTCGTCCGTCTTTCCCTCAATAGATGGGAGTAGGCGCGCTTGCGGATGTGTGCGTGTGTGTGGCCACGCGTTTGCTTAGGCATCAGTGTGTGAAAAGGTAGGTGCTTTTCTCTAGCTGCGTGTGCGTGCACGTGGTGCTGGGTGCACATCCCTGGGTGCTCGAGGTAAGGTTTCTGCATGGTTTTCGCTGAGGAATCGTGTGTGTGCACATGGACAAAGAGAAGGCGCAGCAACCAGGTTCCAGCGCCGAAGAAGGCAAAAGGCAAGGTTTCCGGCGCTATCTCCTTCACTCCCCAGTCCTAGTCGCGCAAAGCAAGCCGCTAAGCCGGCGACCGGCAAGAGAGCTACAACGAAGCATGCCGAACGGAGAAAATAGCAGCAGCGCATCTGTTCACACCTTGTTTCTGCCATGTGCTTGAACGCCAAGACGTTCGCGCTTCTGTGAGATGAAAGACGTCCTTCTGCATATGTGGTTGCTCACACCGGTGCACTTGTTAGTGTATCCATTCAGTCCTGGGCTGCGGGGCATTCAGAAGTGGCTCTGTGGAGCCGTCTGCATAGAGGCAGCTGTCAGAACACGCACACTCGATTGTTCACCAAAACATATGCAGACGCGTCCTTAGCCTGTAGATTTGGATGCACAGAGTTCCCTGTGTTCGCAAGAGACAAGGGAATCGCGTCTGTACGCACAGAAGCAATAGCGGACCGTTTCCCTCGGAGTGAACGCGAAAGAGCCGTCTATGTACTCGGAGACACGGGAACGTGCCTCAATGCGGTCACAGAGGCAGCAGCTTTTGCACAGATGCTCTGGTGATTCTGGCACTTTCCAGGCACACTCCTGAAAGTCGCGCACACTGCTGTTCACTCGCTAAACGACCTCTTGGGAAACACGTCTCCGGTCGATGGACCGCTCAGATTGCTTCTCGTGTAACTGTGAACTGTGTCAGCGCAGGGAATCCGTCTCTGTTGAGCAGATGTCAATCCTGCCTCGCTTTTGCTTTGTTGCCTCTACCAAGATGATTTCCCGTTTCTCTCTTCACTGGAGCAGGCAGACACAGCCAACGCACATCAAGTGTCAAGAGACACACTCTGCTGAGCTCAACGCTTGTGCAGATGCACATGTGCGACTAAGTCAACACACGTGCTTGTGGAGAGAAAGAAAGGGACTCCCAGGCGTGTGGAGCGACGGGGAGAAAGAGCGGGCGCTGAGGAACACAGTTTCAAACAGACTGTCTCCACACAAACAGGCACCTGTCTGCAGGTATCCTAGATCTTGATTCTTGAACTTGAGGAAACACGCGTCTGAGCAAAACTCCCAAACGCTTCCAGGAAAGACACAGGCTCTCCCACAAGCACACAAGTGTTTGCCCTCAGCTATAGATCAGGGACAAGCTTGTGAAGAGATGCCCTGCTATTCTTTCGCCTTATGGCATCATGTGTTTCGTTTCTCTTGGAGATCGATTGTTAAACGTCTTTCCTCGGGCGACTGTGAAGCATTTGCCAGCGGAGGAGAAGTAGCACGGAGCAGCATTCAGTACTGCCTACGAGTGTCTTTGCTACCCTACTAGCGGAGCTCCAAGAACAGGCACACATCTTCAGGTACCTTCCAAATGTGGATTCCCCTGCAGCCCCGTAGGCGGGCGTGCAGTACGCCAACCATCAACGGACGTTTTTCCCCTCAAGCCTGTCAGGACGTTGCTCGTCCGTCTTTCCCTCAATAGATGGGAGTAGGCGCGCTTGCGGATGTGTGCGTGTGTGTGGCCACGCGTTTGCTTAGGCATCAGTGTGTGAAAAGGTAGGTGCTTTTCTCTAGCTGCGTGTGCGTGCACGTGGGGCTGGGTGCACATCCCTGGGTGCTCGAGGTAAGGTTTCTGCATGGTTTTCGCTGAGGAATCGTGTGTGTGCACATGGACAAAGAGAAGGCGCAGCAACCAGGTTCCAGCGCCGAAGAAGGCAAAAGGCAAGGTTTCCGGCGCTATCTCCTTCTCTCCCCAGACCTAGTCGCGCAAAGCAAGCCGCTAAGCCGGCGACCGGCAAGAGAGCTACAACGAAGCATGCCGAACGGAGAAAATAGCAGCAGCGCATCTGTTCACAACTTGTTTCTGCCATGTGCTTGAACGCCAAGACGTTCGTGCTTCTGTGAGATGAAAGACGTCCTTCTGCATATGTGGTTGCTCACACCGGTGCACTTGTTAGTGTATCCATTCAGTCCTGGGCTGCGGGGCATTCAGAAGTGGCTCTGTGGAGCCGTCTGCATAGAGGCAGCTGTCAGAACACGCACACTCGATTGTTCACCAAAACATATGCAGACGCGTCCTTAGCCTGTAGATTTGGATGCACAGAGTTCCCTGTGTTCGCAAGAGACAAGGGAATCGCGTCTGTACGCACAGAAGCAATAGCGGACCGTTTCCCTCGGAGCGAACGCGAAAGAGCCGTCTATATACTCTTAGACACGGGAACGTGCCTCAATGCGGTCACAGAGGCAGCAGCTTTTGCACAGATGCTCTGGTGATTCTGGCACTTTCCAGGCACACTCCTGAAAGTCGCGCACACTGCTGTTCACTCGCTAAACGACCTCTTGGGAAACACGTCTCCGGTCGATGGACCGCTCAGATTACTTCTCGTGTAACTGTGAACTGTGTCAGCGCAGGGAATCCCTCTCTGTTGAGCAGATGTCAATCCTGCCTCGCTCTTGCTTTGTTGCCTCTACCAAGATGATTTCCCGTTTCTCTCTTCACTGGAGCAGGCAGACACAGCCAACGCACATCAAGTGTCAAGAGACACACTCTGCTGAGCTCAACGCTTGTGCAGATGCACATGTGCGACGAAGTCAACACACGTGCTTGTGGAGAGAAAGAAAGGGACTCCCAGGCGTGTGGAGCGACGGGGAGAAAGAGCGGGCGCTGAGGAACACAGTTTCAAACAGACTGTCTCCACACAAACAGGCACCTGTCTGCAGGTATCCTAGATCTTGATTCTTGAACTTGAGGAAACACGCGTCTGAGCAAAACTCCCAAACGCTTCCAGGAAAGACACAGGCTCTCCCACAAGCACACAAGTGTTTGCCCTCAGCTATAGATCAGGGACAAGCTTGTGAAGAGATGCCCTGCTATTCTTTCGCCTTATGGCATCATGTGTTTCGTTTCTCTTGGAGATCGATTGTTAAACGTCTTTCCTCGGGCGACTGTGAAGCATTTGCCAGCGGAGGAGAAGTAGCACGGAGCAGCATTCAGTACTGCCTACGAGTGTCTTTGCTACCCTACTAGCGGAGCTCCAAGAACAGGCACACATCTTCAGGTACCTTCCAAATGTGGATTCCCCTGCAGCCCCATAGGCGGGCGTGCAGTACGCCAACCATCAACGGACGTTTTTCCCCTCAAGCCTGTCAGGACGTTGCTCGTCCGTCTTTCCCTCAATAGATGGGAGTAGGCGCGCTTGCGGATGTGTGCGTGTGTGTGGCCACGCGTTTGCTTAGGCATCAGTGTGTGAAAAGGTAGGTGCTTTTCTCTAGCTGCGTGTGCGTGCACGTGGTGCTGGGTGCACATCCCTGGGTGCTCGAGGTAAGGTTTCTGCATGGTTTTCGCTGAGGAATCGTGTGTGTGCACATGGACAAAGAGAAGGCGCAGCAACCAGGTTCCAGCGCCGAAGAAGGCAAAAGGCAAGGTTTCCGGCGCTATCTCCTTCACTCCCCAGTCCTAGTCGCGCAAAGCAAGCCGCTAAGCCGGCGACCGGCAAGAGAGCTACAACGAAGCATGCCGAACGGAGAAAATAGCAGCAGCTCATCTGTTCACACCTTGTTTCTGCCATGTGCTTGAACGCCAAGACGTTCGCGCTTCTGTGAGATGAAAGACGTCCTTCTGCATATGTGGTTGCTCACACCGGTGCACTTGTTAGTGTATCCATTCAGTCCTGGGCTGCGGGGCATTCAGAAGTGGCTCTGTGGAGACGTCTGCATAGAGGCAGCTGTCAGAACACGCACACTCGATTGTTCACCAAAACATATGCAGACGCGTCCTTAGCCTGTAGATTTGGATGCACAGAGTTCCCTGTGTTCGCAAGAGACAAGGGAATCGCGTCTGTACGCACAGAAGCAATAGCGGACCGTTTCCCTCGGAGTGAACGCGAAAGAGCCGTCTATATACTCGCAGATACGGGAACGTGCCTCAATGCGGTCACAGAGGCAGCAGCTTTTGCACAGATGCTCTGGTGATTCTGGCACTTTCCAGGCACACTCCTGAAAGTCGCGCACACTGCTGTTCACTCGCTAAACGACCTCTTGGGAAACACGTCTCCGGTCGATGGACCGCTCAGATTGCTTCTCGTGTAACTGTGAACTGTGTCAGCGCAGGGAATCCGTCTCTGTTGAGCAGATGTCAATCCTGCCTCGCTTTTGCTTTGTTGCCTCTACCAAGATGATTTCCCGTTTCTCTCTTCACTGGAGCAGGCAGACACAGCCAACGCACATCAAGTGTCAAGAGACACACTCTGCTGAGCTCAACGCTTGTGCAGATGCACATGTGCGACGAAGTCAACACACGTGCTTGTGGAGAGAAAGAAAGGGACTCCCAGGCGTGTGGAGCGACGGGGAGAAAGAGCGGGCGCTGAGGAACACAGTTTCAAACAGACTGTCTCCACACAAACAGGCACCTGTCTGCAGGTATCCTAGATCTTGATTCTTGAACTTGAGGAAACACGCGTCTGAGCAAAACTCCCAAACGCTTCCAGGAAAGACACAGGCTCTCCCACAAGCACACAAGTGTTTGCCCTCAGCTATAGATCAGGGACAAGCTTGTGAAGAGATGCCCTGCTATTCTTTCGCCTTATGGCATCATGTGTTTCGTTTCTCTTGGAGATCGATTGTTAAACGTCTTTCCACGGGTGACTGTGAAGCATTTGCCAGCGGAGGAGAAGTAGCACGGAGCAGCATTCAGTACTGCCTACGAGTGTCTTTGCTACCCTACTAGCGGAGCTCCAAGAACAGGCACACATCTTCAGGTACCTTCCAAATGTGGATTCCCCTGCAGCCCCGTAGGCGGGCGTGCAGTACGCCAACCATCAACGGACGTTTTTCCCCTCAAGCCTGTCAGGACGTTGCTCGTCCGTCTTTCCCTCAATAGATGGGAGTAGGCGCGCTTGCGGATGTGTGCGTGTGTGTGGCCACGCGTTTGCTTAGGCATCAGTGTGTGAAAAGGTAGGTGCTTTTCTCTAGCTGCGTGTGCGTGCACGTGGTGCTGGGTGCACATCCCTGGGTGCTCGAGGTAAGGTTTCTGCATGGTTTTCGCTGAGGAATCGTGTGTGTGCACATGGACAAAGAGAAGGCGCAGCAACCAGGTTCCAGCGCCGAAGAAGGCAAAAGGCAAGGTTTCCGGCGCTATCTCCTTCACTCCCCAGTCCTAGTCGCGCAAAGCAAGCCGCTAAGCCGGCGACCGGCAAGAGAGCTACAACGAAGCATGCCGAACGGAGAAAATAGCAGCAGCTCATCTGTTCACACCTTGTTTCTGCCATGTGCTTGAACGCCAAGACGTTCGCGCTTCTGTGAGATGAAAGACGTCCTTCTGCATATGTGGTTGCTCACACCGGTGCACTTGTTAGTGTATCCATTCAGTCGTGGGCTGCGGGGCATTCAGAAGTGGCTCTGTGGAGACGTCTGCATAGAGGCAGCTGTCAGAACACGCACACTCGATTGTTCACCAAAACATATGCAGACGCGTCCTTAGCCTGTAGATTTGGATGCACAGAGTTCCCTGTGTTCGCAAGAGACAAGGGAATCGCGTCTGTACGCACAGAAGCAATAGCGGACCGTTTCCCTCGGAGTGAACGCGAAAGAGCCGTCTATATACTCGCAGACACGGGAACGTGCCTCAATGCGGACACAGAGGCAGCAGCTTTTGCACAGATGCTCTGGTGATTCTGGCACTTTCCAGGCACACTCCTGAAAGTCGCGCACACTGCTGTTCACTCGCTAAACGACCTCTTGGGAAACACGTCTCCGGTCGATGGACCGCTCAGATTGCTTCTCGTGTAACTGTGAACTGTGTCAGCGCAGGGAATCCGTCTCTGTTGAGCAGATGTCAATCCTGCCTCGCTTTTGCTTTGTTGCCTCTACCAAGATGATTTCCCGTTTCTCTCTTCACTGGAGCACGCAGACACAGCCAAGGCACATCAAGTGTCAAGAGACACACTCTGCTGAGCTCAACGCTTGTGCAGATGCACATGTGCGACGAAGTCAACACACGTGCTTGTGGAGAGAAAGAAAGGGACTCCCAGGCGTGTGGAGCGACGGGGAGAAAGAGCGGGCGCTGAGGAACACAGTTTCAAACAGACTGTCTCCACACAAACAGGCACCTGTCTGCAGGTATCCTAGATCTTGATTCTTGAACTTGAGGAAACACGCGTCTGAGCAAAACTCCCAAACGCTTCCAGGAAAGACACAGGCTCTCCCACAAGCACACAAGTGTTTGCCCTCAGCTATACATCAGGGACAAGCTTGTGAAGAGATGCCCTGCTATTCTTTCGCCTTATGGCATCATGTGTTTCGTTTCTCTTGGAGATCGATTGTTAAACGTCTTTCCACGGGTGACTGTGAAGCATTTGCCAGCGGAGGAGAAGTAGCACGGAGCAGCATTCAGTACTGCCTACGAGTGTCTTTGCTACCCTACTAGCGGAGCTCCAAGAACAGGCACACATCTTCAGGTACCTTCCAAATGTGGATTCCCCTGCAGCCCCGTAGGCGGGCGTGCAGTACGCCAACCATCAACGGACGTTTTTCCCCTCAAGCCTGTCAGGACGTTGCTCGTCCGTCTTTCCCTCAATAGATGGGAGTAGGCGCGCTTGCGGATGTGTGCGTGTGTGTGGCCACGCGTTTGCTTAGGCATCAGTGTGTGAAAAGGTAGGTGCTTTTCTCTAGCTGCGTGTGCGTGCACGTGGTGCTGGGTGCACATCCCTGGGTGCTCGAGGTAAGGTTTCTGCATGGTTTTCGCTGAGGAATCGTGTGTGTGCACATGGACAAAGAGAAGGCGCAGCAACCAGGTTCCAGCGCCGAAGAAGGCAAAAGGCAAGGTTTCCGGCGCTATCTCCTTCACTCCCCAGTCCTAGTCGCGCAAAGCAAGCCGCTAAGCCGGCGACCGGCAAGAGAGCTACAACGAAGCATGCCGAACGGAGAAAATAGCAGCAGCTCATCTGTTCACACCTTGTTTCTGCCATGTGCTTGAACGCCAAGACGTTCGCGCTTCTGTGAGATGAAAGACGTCCTTCTGCATATGTGGTTGCTCACACCGGTGCACTTGTTAGTGTATCCATTCAGTCCTGGGCTGCGGGGCATTCAGAAGTGGCTCTGTGGAGACGTCTGCATAGAGGCAGCTGTCAGAACACGCACACTCGATTGTTCACCAAAACATATGCAGACGCGTCCTTAGCCTGTAGATTTGGATGCACAGAGTTCCCTGTGTTCGCAAGAGACAAGGGAATCGCGTCTGTACGCACAGAAGCAATAGCGGACCGTTTCCCTCGGAGTGAACGCGAAAGAGCCGTCTATATACTCGCAGACACGGGAACGTGCCTCAATGCGGTCACAGAGGCAGCAGCTTTTGCACAGATGCTCTGGTGATTCTGGCACTTTCCAGGCACACTCCTGAAAGTCGCGCACACTGCTGTTCACTCGCTAAACGACCTCTTGGGAAACACGTCTCCGGTCGATGGACCGCTCAGATTGCTTCTCGTGTAACTGTGAACTGTGTCAGCGCAGGGAATCCGTCTCTGTTGAGCAGATGTCAATCCTGCCTCGCTTTTGCTTTGTTGCCTCTACCAAGATGATTTCCCGTTTCTCTCTTCACTGGAGCACGCAGACACAGCCAACGCACATCAAGTGTCAAGAGACACACTCTGCTGAGCTCAACGCTTGTGCAGATGCACATGTGCGACGAAGTCAACACACGTGCTTGTGGAGAGAAAGAAAGGGACTCCCAGGCGTGTGGAGCGACGGGGAGAAAGAGCGGGCGCTGAGGAACACAGTTTCAAACAGACTGTCTCCACACAAACAGGCACCTGTCTGCAGGTATCCTAGATCTTGATTCTTGAACTTGAGGAAACACGCGTCTGAGCAAAACTCCCAAACGCTTCCAGGAAAGACACAGGCTCTCCCACAAGCACACAAGTGTTTGCCCTCAGCTATAGATCAGGGACAAGCTTGTGAAGAGATGCCCTGCTATTCTTTCGCCTTATGGCATCATGTGTTTCGTTTCTCTTGGAGATGGATTGTTAAACGTCTTTCCTCGGGCGACTGTGAAGCATTTGCCAGCGGAGGAGAAGTAGCACGGAGCAGCATTCAGTACTGCCTACGAGTGTCTTTGCTACCCTACTAGCGGAGCTCCAAGAACAGGCACACATCTTCAGGTACCTTCCAAATGTGGATTCCCCTGCAGCCCCGTAGGCGGGCGTGCAGTACGCCAACCATCAACGGACGTTTTTCCCCTCAAGCCTGTCAGGACGTTGCTCGTCCGTCTTTCCCTCAATAGATGGGAGTAGGCGCGCTTGCGGATGTGTGCGTGTGTGTGGCCACGCGTTTGCTTAGGCATCAGTGTGTGAAAAGGTAGGTGCTTTTCTCTAGCTGCGTGTGCGTGCACGTGGTGCTGGGTGCACATCCCTGGGTGCTCGAGGTAAGGTTTCTGCATGGTTTTCGCTGAGGAATCGTGTGTGTGCACATGGACAAAGAGAAGGCGCAGCAACCAGGTTCCAGCGCCGAAGAAGGCAAAAGGCAAGGTTTCCGGCGCTATCTCCTTCTCTCCGCAGACCTAGTCGCGCAAAGCAAGCCGCTAAGCCGGCGACCGGCAAGAGAGCTACAACGAAGCATGCCGAACGGAGAAAATAGCAGCAGCGCATCTGTTCACACCTTGTTTCTGCCATGTGCTTGAACGCCAAGACGTTCGCGCTTCTGTGAGATGAAAGACGTCCTTCTGCATATGTGGTTGCTCAAACCGGTGCACTTGTTAGTGTATCCATTCAGTCCTGGGCTGCGGGGCATTCAGAAGTGGCTCTGTGGAGACGTCTGCATAGAGGCAGCTGTCAGAACACGCACACTCGATTGTTCACCAAAACATATGCAGACGCGTCCTTAGCCTGTAGATTTGGATGCACAGAGTTCCCTGTGTTCGCAAGAGACAAGGGAATCGCGTCTGTACGCACAGAAGCAATAGCGGACCGTTTCCCTCGGAGTGAACGCGAAAGAGCCGTCTATGTACTCGGAGACACGGGAACGTGCCTCAATGCGGTCACAGAGGCAGCAGCTTTTGCACAGATGCTCTGGTGATTCTGGCACTTTCCAGGCACACTCCTGAAAGTCGCGCACACTGCTGTTCACTCGCTAAACGACCTCTTCGATGGACCGCTCAGATTGCTTCTCGTGTAACTGTGAACTGTGTCAGCGCAGGGAATCCGTCTCTGTTGAGCAGATGTCAATCCTGCCCCGCTTTTGCTTTGTTGCCTCTACCAAGATGATTTCCCGTTTCTCTCTTCACTGGAGCACGCAGACACAGCCAACGCACATCAAGTGTCAAGAGACACACTCTGCTGAGCTCAACGCTTGTGCAGATGCACATGTGCGACGAAGTCAACACACGTGCTTGTGGAGAGAAAGAAAGGGACTCCCAGGCGTGTGGAGCGACGGGGAGAAAGAGCGGGCGCTGAGGAACACAGTTTCAAACAGACTGTCTCCACACAAACAGGCAACTGTCTGCAGGTATCCTAGATCTTGATTCTTGAACTTGAGGAAACACGCGTCTGAGCAAAACTCCCAAACGCTTCCAGGAAAGACACAGGCTCTCCCACAAGCACACAAGTGTTTGCCCTCAGCTATAGATCAGGGACAAGCTTGTGAAGAGATGCCCTGCTGTTCTTTCGCCTTATGGCATCATGTGTTTCGTTTCTCTTGGAGATCGATTGTTAAACGTCTTTCCTCGGGCGACTGTGAAGCATTTGCCAGCGGAGGAGAAGTAGCACGGAGCAGCATTCAGTACTGCCTACGAGTGTCTTTGCTACCCTACTAGCGGAGCTCCAAGAACAGGCACACATCTTCAGGTACCTTCCAAATGTGGATTCCCCTGCAGCCCCGTAGGCGGGCGTGCAGTACGCCAACCATCAACGGACGTTTTTCCCCTCAAGCCTGTCAGGACGTTGCTCGTCCGTCTTTCCCTCAATAGATGGGAGTAGGCGTGCTTGCGGATGTGTGCGTGTGTGTGGCCACGCGTTTGCTTAGGCATCAGTGTGTGAAAAGGTAGGTGCTTTTCTCTAGCTGCGTGTGCGTGCACGTGGTGCTGGGTGCACATCCCTGGGTGCTCGAGGTAAGGTTTCTGCATGGTTTTCGCTGAGGAATCGTGTGTGTGCACATGGACAAAGAGAAGGCGCAGCAACCAGGTTCCAGCGCCGAAGAAGGCAAAAGGCAAGGTTTCCGGCGCTATCTCCTTCACTCCCCAGTCCTAGTCGCGCAAAGCAAGCCGCTAAGCCGGCGACCGGCAAGAGAGCTACAACGAAGCATGCCGAACGGAGAAAATAGCAGCAGCTCATCTGTTCACACCTTGTTTCTGCCATGTGCTTGAACGCCAAGACGTTCGCGCTTCTGTGAGATGAAAGACGTCCTTCTGCATATGTGGTTGCTCACACCGGTGCACTTGTTAGTGTATCCATTCAGTCCTGGGCTGCGGGGCATTCAGAAGTGGCTCTGTGGAGACGTCTGCATAGAGGCAGCTGTCAGAACACGCACACTCGATTGTTCACCAAAACATATGCAGACGCGTCCTTAGCCTGTAGATTTGGATGCACAGAGTTCCCTGTGTTCGCAAGAGACAAGGGAATCGCGTCTGTACGCACAGAAGCAATAGCGGACCGTTTCCCTCGGAGCGAACGCGAAAGAGCCGTCTATGTACTCGCAGACACGCGAACGTGCCTCAATGCGGTCACAGAGGCAGCAGCTTTTGCACAGATGCTCTGGTGATTCTGGCACTTTCCAGGCACACTCCTGAAAGTCGCGCACACTGCTGTTCACTCGCTAAACGACCTCTTGGGAAACACGTCTCCGGTCGATGGACCGCTCAGATTGCTTCTCGTGTAACTGTGAACTGTGTCAGCGCAGGGAATCCGTCTCTGTTGAGCAGATGTCAATCCTGCCTCGCTTTTGCTTTGTTGCCTCTACCAAGATGATTTCCCGTTTCTCTCTTCACTGGAGCACGCAGACACAGCCAACGCACATCAAGTGTCAAGAGACACGCTCTGCTGAGCTCAACGCTTGTGCAGATGCACATGTGCGACGAAGTCAACACACGTGCTTGTGGAGAGAAAGAAAGGGACTCCCAGGCGTGTGGAGCGACGGGGAGAAAGAGCGGGCGCTGAGGAACACAGTTTCAAACAGACTGTCTCCACACAAACAGGCACCTGTCTGCAGGTATCCTAGATCTTGATTCTTGAACTTGAGGAAACACGCGTCTGAGCAAAACTCCCAAACGCTTCCAGGAAAGACACAGGCTCTCCCACAAGCACACAAGTGTTTGCCCTCAGCTATAGATCAGGGACAAGCTTGTGAAGAGATGCCCTGCTGTTCTTTCGCCTTATGGCATCATGTGTTTCGTTTCTCTTGGAGATCGATTGTTAAACGTCTTTCCTCGGGCGACTGTGAAGCATTTGCCAGCGGAGGAGAAGTAGCACGGAGCAGCATTCAGTACTGCCTACGAGTGTCTTTGCTACCCTACTAGCGGAGCTCCAAGAACAGGCACACATCTTCAGGTACCTTCCAAATGTGGATTCCCCTGCAGCCCCGTAGGCGGGCGTGCAGTACGCCAACTATCAACGGACGTTTTTCCCCTCAAGCCTGTCAGGACGTTGCTCGTCCGTCTTTCCCTCAATAGATGGGAGTAGGCGCGCTTGCGGATGTGTGCGTGTGTGTGGCCACGCGTTTGCTTAGGCATCAGTGTGTGAAAAGGTAGGTGCTTTTCTCTAGCTGCGTGTGCGTGCACGTGGTGCTGGGTGCACATCCCTGGGTGCTCGAGGTAAGGTTTCTGCATGGTTTTCGCTGAGGAATCGTGTGTGTGCACATGGACAAAGAGAAGGCGCAGCAACCAGGTTCCAGCGCCGAAGAAGGCAAAAGGCAAGGTTTCCGGCGCTATCTCCTTCTCTCCGCAGACCTAGTCGCGCAAAGCAAGCCGCTAAGCCGGCGACCGGCAAGAGAGCTACAACGAAGCATGCCGAACGGAGAAAATAGCAGCAGCGCATCTGTTCACACCTTGTTTCTGCCATGTGCTTGAACGCCAAGACGTTCGCGCTTCTGTGAGATGAAAGACGTCCTTCTGCATATGTGGTTGCTCACACCGGTGCACTTGTTAGTGTATCCATTCAGTCCTGGGCTGCGGGGCATTCAGAAGTGGCTCTGTGGAGACGTCTGCATAGAGGCAGCTGTCAGAACACGCACACTCGATTGTTCACCAAAACATATGCAGACGCGTCCTTAGCCTGTAGATTTGGATGCACAGAGTTCCCTGTGTTCGCAAGAGACAAGGGAATCGCGTCTGTGCGCACAGAAGCAATAGCGGACCGTTTCCCTCGGAGTGAACGCGAAAGAGCCGTCTATATACTCGCAGACACGCGAACGTGCCTCAATGCGGTCACAGAGGCAGCAGCTTTTGCACAGATGCTCCTGGTGATTCTGGCACTTTCCAGGCACACTCCTGAAAGTCGCGCACACTGCTGTTCACTCGCTAAACGACCTCTTGGGAAACACGTCTCCGGTCGACGGACCGCTCAGATTGCTTCTCGTGTAACTGTGAACTGTGTCAGCGCAGGGAATCCGTCTCTGTTGAGCAGATGTCAATCCTGCCTCGCTTTTGCTTTGTTGCCTCTACCAAGATGATTTCCCGTTTCTCTCTTCACTGGAGCAGGCAGACACAGCCAACGCACATCAAGTGTCAAGAGACACGCTCTGCTGAGCTCAACGCTTGTGCAGATGCACATGTGCGACGAAGTCAACACACGTGCTTGTGGAGAGAAAGAAAGGGACTCCCAGGCGTGTGGAGCGACGGGGAGAAAGAGCGGGCGCTGAGGAACACAGTTTCAAACAGACTGTCTCCACACAAACAGGCACCTGTCTGCAGGTATCCTAGATCTTGATTCTTGAACTTGAGGAAACACGCGTCTGAGCAAAACTCCCAAACGCTTCCAGGAAAGACACAGGCTCTCCCACAAGCACACAAGTGTTTGCCCTCAGCTATAGATCAGGGACAAGCCTGTGAAGAGCAACCAAAGAGCTCGTCCGTCTTTCCCTCAATAGATGGGAGTAGGCGCGCTTGCGGATGTGTGCGTGTGTGTGGCCACGCGTTTGCTTAGGCATCAGTGTGTGAAAAGGTAGGTGCTTTTCTCTAGCTGCGTGTGCGTGCACGTGGTGCTGGGTGCACATCCCTGGGTGCTCGTGGAAAGGTTTCTGCATGGTTTTCGCTGAGGAATCGTGTGTGTGCACATGGACAAAGAGAAGGCGCAGCAACCAGGTTCCAGCGCCGAAGAAGGCAAAAGGCGAGGTTTCCGGCGCTATCTCCTTCTCTCCCCAGAGCTAGTCGCGCAAAGCAAGCCGCTAAGCCGGCGACCGGCAAGAGAGCTACAACGAAGCATGCCGAACGGAGAAAATAGCAGCAGCGCATCTGTTCACACCTTGTTTCTGCCATGTGCTTGAACGCCAAGACGTTCGCGCTTCTGTGAGATGAAAGACGTCCTTCTGCATATGTGGTTGCTCACACCGGTGCACTTGTTAGTGTATCCATTCAGTCCTGGGCTGCGGGGCATTCAGAAGTGGCTCTGTGGAGACGTCTGCATAGAGGCAGCTGTCAGAACACGCACACTCGATTGTTCACCAAAACATATGCAGACGCGTCCTTAGCCTGTAGATTTGGATGCACAGAGTTCCCTGTGTTCGCAAGAGACAAGGGAATCGCGTCTGTGCGCACAGAAGCAATAGCGGACCGTTTCCCTCGGAGTGAACGCGAAAGAGCCGTCTATATACTCGCAGACACGCGAACGTGCCTCAATGCGGTCACAGAGGCAGCAGCTTTTGCACAGATGCTCCTGGTGATTCTGGCACTTTCCAGGCACACTCCTGAAAGTCGCGCACACTGCTGTTCACTCGCTAAACGACCTCTTGGGAAACACGTCTCCGGTCGACGGACCGCTCAGATTGCTTCTCGTGTAACTGTGAACTGTGTCAGCGCAGGGAATCCGTCTCTGTTGAGCAGATGTCAATCCTGCCTCGCTTTTGCTTTGTTGCCTCTACCAAGATGATTTCCCGTTTCTCTCTTCACTGGAGCAGGCAGACACAGCCAACGCACATCAAGTGTCAAGAGACACGCTCTGCTGAGCTCAACGCTTGTGCAGATGCACATGTGCGACGAAGTCAACACACGTGCTTGTGGAGAGAAAGAAAGGGACTCCCAGGCGTGTGGAGCGACGGGGAGAAAGAGCGGGCGCTGAGGAACACAGTTTCAAACAGACTGTCTCCACACAAACAGGCACCTGTCTGCAGGTATCCTAGATCTTGATTCTTGAACTTGAGGAAACACGCGTCTGAGCAAAACTCCCAAACGCTTCCAGGAAAGACACAGGCTCTCCCACAAGCACACAAGTGTTTGCCCTCAGCTATAGATCAGGGACAAGCCTGTGAAGAGCAACCAAAGAGCTCGTCCGTCTTTCCCTCAATAGATGGGAGTAGGCGCGCTTGCGGATGTGTGCGTGTGTGTGGCCACGCGTTTGCTTAGGCATCAGTGTGTGAAAAGGTAGGTGCTTTTCTCTAGCTGCGTGTGCGTGCACGTGGTGCTGGGTGCACATCCCTGGGTGCTCGTGGAAAGGTTTCTGCATGGTTTTCGCTGAGGAATCGTGTGTGTGCACATGGACAAAGAGAAGGCGCAGCAACCAGGTTCCAGCGCCGAAGAAGGCAAAAGGCGAGGTTTCCGGCGCTATCTCCTTCTCTCCCCAGAGCTAGTCGCGCAAAGCAAGCCGCTAAGCCGGCGACCGGCAAGAGAGCTACAACGAAGCATGCCGAACGGAGAAAATAGCAGCAGCTCATGTGTTCACACCTTGTTTCTGCCATGTGCTTGAACGCCAAGACGTTCGCGCTTCTGTGAGATGAAAGACGTCCTTCTGCATATGTGGTTGCTCACACCGGTGCACTTGTTAGTGTATCCATTCAGTCCTGGGCTGCGGGGCATTCAGAAGTGGCTCTGTGGAGACGTCTGCATAGAGGCAGCTGTCAGAACACGCACACTCGATTGTTCACCAAAACATATGCAGACGCGTCCTTAGCCTGTAGATTTGGATGCACAGAGTTCCCTGTGTTCGCAAGAGACAAGGGAATCGCGTCTGTGCGCACAGAAGCAATAGCGGACCGTTTCCCTCGGAGTGAACGCGAAAGAGCCGTCTATATACTCGCAGACACGCGAACGTGCCTCAATGCGGTCACAGAGGCAGCAGCTTTTGCACAGATGCTCCTGGTGATTCTGGCACTTTCCAGGCACACTCCTGAAAGTCGCGCACACTGCTGTTCACTCGCTAAACGACCTCTTGGGAAACACGTCTCCGGTCGACGGACCGCTCAGATTGCTTCTCGTGTAACTGTGAACTGTGTCAGCGCAGGGAATCCGTCTCTGTTGAGCAGATGTCAATCCTGCCTCGCTTTTGCTTTGTTGCCTCTACCAAGATGATTTCCCGTTTCTCTCTTCACTGGAGCAGGCAGACACAGCCAACGCACATCAAGTGTCAAGAGACACGCTCTGCTGAGCTCAACGCTTGTGCAGATGCACATGTGCGACGAAGTCAACACACGTGCTTGTGGAGAGAAAGAAAGGGACTCCCAGGCGTGTGGAGCGACGGGGAGAAAGAGCGGGCGCTGAGGAACACAGTTTCAAACAGACTGTCTCCACACAAACAGGCACCTGTCTGCAGGTATCCTAGATCTTGATTCTTGAACTTGAGGAAACACGCGTCTGAGCAAAACTCCCAAACGCTTCCAGGAAAGACACAGGCTCTCCCACAAGCACACAAGTGTTTGCCCTCAGCTATAGATCAGGGACAAGCCTGTGAAGAGCAACCAAAGAGCTCGTCCGTCTTTCTCTCAATAGATGGGAGTAGGCGCGCTTGCGGATGTGTGCGTGTGTGTGGCCACGCGTTTGCTTAGGCATCAGTGTGTGAAAAGGTAGGTGCTTTTCTCTAGCTGCGTGTGCGTGCACGTGGTGCTGGGTGCACATCCCTGGGTGCTCGGGGAAAGGTTTCTGCATGGTTTTCGCTGAGGAATCGTGTGTGTGCACATGGACAAAGAGAAGGCGCAGCAACCAGGTTCCAGCGCCGAAGAAGGCAAAAGGCGAGGTTTCCGGCGCTATCTCCTTCTCTCCCCAGAGCTAGTCGCGCAAAGCAAGCCGCTAAGCCGGCGACCGGCAAGAGAGCTACAACGAAGCATGCCGAACGGAGAAAATAGCAGCAGCTCATCTGTTCACACCTTGTTTCTGCCATGTGCTTGAACGCCAAGACGTTCGCGCTTCTGTGAGATGAAAGACGTCCTTCTGCATATGTGGTTGCTCACACCGGTGCACTTGTTAGTGTATCCATTCAGTCCTGGGCTGCGGGGCATTCAGAAGTGGCTCTGTGGAGACGTCTGCATAGAGGCAGCTGTCAGAACACGCACACTCGATTGTTCACCAAAACATATGCAGACGCGTCCTTAGCCTGTAGATTTGGATGCACAGAGTTCCCTGTGTTCGCAAGAGACAAGGGAATCGCGTCTGTGCGCACAGAAGCAATAGCGGACCGTTTCCCTCGGAGTGAACGCGAAAGAGCCGTCTATATACTCGCAGACACGCGAACGTGCCTCAATGCGGTCACAGAGGCAGCAGCTTTTGCACAGATGCTCCTGGTGATTCTGGCACTTTCCAGGCACACTCCTGAAAGTCGCGCACACTGCTGTTCACTCGCTAAACGACCTCTTGGGAAACACGTCTCCGGTCGACGGACCGCTCAGATTGCTTCTCGTGTAACTGTGAACTGTGTCAGCGCAGGGAATCCGTCTCTGTTGAGCAGATGTCAATCCTGCCTCGCTTTTGCTTTGTTGCCTCTACCAAGATGATTTCCCGTTTCTCTCTTCACTGGAGCAGGCAGACACAGCCAACGCACATCAAGTGTCAAGAGACACGCTCTGCTGAGCTCAACGCTTGTGCAGATGCACATGTGCGACGAAGTCAACACACGTGCTTGTGGAGAGAAAGAAAGGGACTCCCAGGCGTGTGGAGCGACGGGGAGAAAGAGCGGGCGCTGAGGAACACAGTTTCAAACAGACTGTCTCCACACAAACAGGCACCTGTCTGCAGGTATCCTAGATCTTGATTCTTGAACTTGAGGAAACACGCGTCTGAGCAAAACTCCCAAACGCTTCCAGGAAAGACACAGGCTCTCCCACAAGCACACAAGTGTTTGCCCTCAGCTATAGATCAGGGACAAGCCTGTGAAGAGCAACCAAAGAGCTCGTCCGTCTTTCCCTCAATAGATGGGAGTAGGCGCGCTTGCGGATGTGTGCGTGTGTGTGGCCACGCGTTTGCTTAGGCATCAGTGTGTGAAAAGGTAGGTGCTTTTCTCTAGCTGCGTGTGCGTGCACGTGGTGCTGGGTGCACATCCCTGGGTGCTCGTGGAAAGGTTTCTGCATGGTTTTCGCTGAGGAATCGTGTGTGTGCACATGGACAAAGAGAAGGCGCAGCAACCAGGTTCCAGCGCGAAGAAGGCAAAAGGCGAGGTTTCCGGCGCTATCTCCTTCTCTCCCCAGAGCTAGTCGCGCAAAGCAAGCCGCTAAGCCGGCGACCGGCAAGAGAGCTACAACGAAGCATGCCGAACGGAGAAAATAGCAGCAGCTCATCTGTTCACACCTTGTTTCTGCCATGTGCTTGAACGCCAAGACGTTCGCGCTTCTGTGAGATGAAAGACGTCCTTCTGCATATGTGGTTGCTCACACCGGTGCACTTGTTAGTGTATCCATTCAGTCCTGGGCTGCGGGGCATTCAGAAGTGGCTCTGTGGAGACGTCTGCATAGAGGCAGCTGTCAGAACACGCACACTCGATTGTTCACCAAAACATATGCAGACGCGTCCTTAGCCTGTAGATTTGGATGCACAGAGTTCCCTGTGTTCGCAAGAGACAAGGGAATCGCGTCTGTGCGCACAGAAGCAATAGCGGACCGTTTCCCTCGGAGTGAACGCGAAAGAGCCGTCTATATACTCGCAGACACGCGAACGTGCCTCAATGCGGTCACAGAGGCAGCAGCTTTTGCACAGATGCTCCTGGTGATTCTGGCACTTTCCAGGCACACTCCTGAAAGTCGCGCACACTGCTGTTCACTCGCTAAACGACCTCTTGGGAAACACGTCTCCGGTCGACGGACCGCTCAGATTGCTTCTCGTGTAACTGTGAACTGTGTCAGCGCAGGGAATCCGTCTCTGTTGAGCAGATGTCAATCCTGCCTCGCTTTTGCTTTGTTGCCTCTACCAAGATGATTTCCCGTTTCTCTCTTCACTGGAGCAGGCAGACACAGCCAACGCACATCAAGTGTCAAGAGACACGCTCTGCTGAGCTCAACGCTTGTGCAGATGCACATGTGCGACGAAGTCAACACACGTGCTTGTGGAGAGAAAGAAAGGGACTCCCAGGCGTGTGGAGCGACGGGGAGAAAGAGCGGGCGCTGAGGAACACAGTTTCAAACAGACTGTCTCCACACAAACAGGCACCTGTCTGCAGGTATCCTAGATCTTGATTCTTGAACTTGAGGAAACACGCGTCTGAGCAAAACTCCCAAACGCTTCCAGGAAAGACACAGGCTCTCCCACAAGCACACAAGTGTTTGCCCTCAGCTATAGATCAGGGACAAGCCTGTGAAGAGCAACCAAAGAGCTCGTCCGTCTTTCTCTCAATAGATGGGAGTAGGCGCGCTTGCGGATGTGTGCGTGTGTGTGGCCACGCGTTTGCTTAGGCATCAGTGTGTGAAAAGGTAGGTGCTTTTCTCTAGCTGCGTGTGCGTGCACGTGGTGCTGGGTGCACATCCCTGGGTGCTCGTGGAAAGGTTTCTGCATGGTTTTCGCTGAGGAATCGTGTGTGTGCACATGGACAAAGAGAAGGCGCAGCAACCAGGTTCCAGCGCCGAAGAAGGCAAAAGGCGAGGTTTCCGGCGCTATCTCCTTCTCTCCCCAGAGCTAGTCGCGCAAAGCAAGCCGCTAAGCCGGCGACCGGCAAGAGAGCTACAACGAAGCATGCCGAACGGAGAAAATAGCAGCAGCTCATCTGTTCACACCTTGTTTCTGCCATGTGCTTGAACGCCAAGACGTTCGCGCTTCTGTGAGATGAAAGACGTCCTTCTGCATATGTGGTTGCTCACACCGGTGCACTTGTTAGTGTATCCATTCAGTCCTGGGCTGCGGGGCATTCAGAAGTGGCTCTGTGGAGACGTCTGCATAGAGGCAGCTGTCAGAACACGCACACTCGATTGTTCACCAAAACATATGCAGACGCGTCCTTAGCCTGTAGATTTGGATGCACAGAGTTCCCTGTGTTCGCAAGAGACAAGGGAATCGCGTCTGTGCGCACAGAAGCAATAGCGGACCGTTTCCCTCGGAGTGAACGCGAAAGAGCCGTCTATATACTCGCAGACACGCGAACGTGCCTCAATGCGGTCACAGAGGCAGCAGCTTTTGCACAGATGCTCCTGGTGATTCTGGCACTTTCCAGGCACACTCCTGAAAGTCGCGCACACTGCTGTTCACTCGCTAAACGACCTCTTGGGAAACACGTCTCCGGTCGACGGACCGCTCAGATTGCTTCTCGTGTAACTGTGAACTGTGTCAGCGCAGGGAATCCGTCTCTGTTGAGCAGATGTCAATCCTGCCTCGCTTTTGCTTTGTTGCCTCTACCAAGATGATTTCCCGTTTCTCTCTTCACTGGAGCAGGCAGACACAGCCAACGCACATCAAGTGTCAAGAGACACGCTCTGCTGAGCTCAACGCTTGTGCAGATGCACATGTGCGACGAAGTCAACACACGTGCTTGTGGAGAGAAAGAAAGGGACTCCCAGGCGTGTGGAGCGACGGGGAGAAAGAGCGGGCGCTGAGGAACACAGTTTCAAACAGACTGTCTCCACACAAACAGGCACCTGTCTGCAGGTATCCTAGATCTTGATTCTTGAACTTGAGGAAACACGCGTCTGAGCAAAACTCCCAAACGCTTCCAGGAAAGACACAGGCTCTCCCACAAGCACACAAGTGTTTGCCCTCAGCTATAGATCAGGGACAAGCCTGTGAAGAGCAACCAAAGAGCTCGTCCGTCTTTCCCTCAATAGATGGGAGTAGGCGCGCTTGCGGATGTGTGCGTGTGTGTGGCCACGCGTTTGCTTAGGCATCAGTGTGTGAAAAGGTAGGTGCTTTTCTCTAGCTGCGTGTGCGTGCACGTGGTGCTGGGTGCACATCCCTGGGTGCTCGTGGAAAGGTTTCTGCATGGTTTTCGCTGAGGAATCGTGTGTGTGCACATGGACAAAGAGAAGGCGCAGCAACCAGGTTCCAGCGCCGAAGAAGGCAAAAGGCGAGGTTTCCGGCGCTATCTCCTTCTCTCCCCAGAGCTAGTCGCGCAAAGCAAGCCGCTAAGCCGGCGACCGGCAAGAGAGCTACAACGAAGCATGCCGAACGGAGAAAATAGCAGCAGCTCATCTGTTCACACCTTGTTTCTGCCATGTGCTTGAACGCCAAGACGTTCGCGCTTCTGTGAGATGAAAGACGTCCTTCTGCATATGTGGTTGCTCACACCGGTGCACTTGTTAGTGTATCCATTCAGTCCTGGGCTGCGGGGCATTCAGAAGTGGCTCTGTGGAGACGTCTGCATAGAGGCAGCTGTCAGAACACGCACACTCGATTGTTCACCAAAACATATGCAGACGCGTCCTTAGCCTGTAGATTTGGATGCACAGAGTTCCCTGTGTTCGCAAGAGACAAGGGAATCGCGTCTGTGCGCACAGAAGCAATAGCGGACCGTTTCCCTCGGAGTGAACGCGAAAGAGCCGTCTATATACTCGCAGACACGCGAACGTGCCTCAATGCGGTCACAGAGGCAGCAGCTTTTGCACAGATGCTCCTGGTGATTCTGGCACTTTCCAGGCACACTCCTGAAAGTCGCGCACACTGCTGTTCACTCGCTAAACGACCTCTTGGGAAACACGTCTCCGGTCGACGGACCGCTCAGATTGCTTCTCGTGTAACTGTGAACTGTGTCAGCGCAGGGAATCCGTCTCTGTTGAGCAGATGTCAATCCTGCCTCGCTTTTGCTTTGTTGCCTCTACCAAGATGATTTCCCGTTTCTCTCTTCACTGGAGCAGGCAGACACAGCCAACGCACATCAAGTGTCAAGAGACACGCTCTGCTGAGCTCAACGCTTGTGCAGATGCACATGTGCGACGAAGTCAACACACGTGCTTGTGGAGAGAAAGAAAGGGACTCCCAGGCGTGTGGAGCGACGGGGAGAAAGAGCGGGCGCTGAGGAACACAGTTTCAAACAGACTGTCTCCACACAAACAGGCACCTGTCTGCAGGTATCCTAGATCTTGATTCTTGAACTTGAGGAAACACGCGTCTGAGCAAAACTCCCAAACGCTTCCAGGAAAGACACAGGCTCTCCCACAAGCACACAAGTGTTTGCCCTCAGCTATAGATCAGGGACAAGCCTGTGAAGAGCAACCAAAGAGCTCGTCCGTCTTTCCCTCAATAGATGGGAGTAGGCGCGCTTGCGGATGTGTGCGTGTGTGTGGCCACGCGTTTGCTTAGGCATCAGTGTGTGAAAAGGTAGGTGCTTTTCTCTAGCTGCGTGTGCGTGCACGTGGTGCTGGGTGCACATCCCTGGGTGCTCGGGGAAAGGTTTCTGCATGGTTTTCGCTGAGGAATCGTGTGTGTGCACATGGACAAAGAGAAGGCGCAGCAACCAGGTTCCAGCGCCGAAGAAGGCAAAAGGCGAGGTTTCCGGCGCTATCTCCTTCTCTCCCCAGAGCTAGTCGCGCAAAGCAAGCCGCTAAGCCGGCGACCGGCAAGAGAGCTACAACGAAGCATGCCGAACGGAGAAAATAGCAGCAGCTCATCTGTTCACACCTTGTTTCTGCCATGTGCTTGAACGCCAAGACGTTCGCGCTTCTGTGAGATGAAAGACGTCCTTCTGCATATGTGGTTGCTCACACCGGTGCACTTGTTAGTGTATCCATTCAGTCCTGGGCTGCGGGGCATTCAGAAGTGGCTCTGTGGAGACGTCTGCATAGAGGCAGCTGTCAGAACACGCACACTCGATTGTTCACCAAAACATATGCAGACGCGTCCTTAGCCTGTAGATTTGGATGCACAGAGTTCCCTGTGTTCGCAAGAGACAAGGGAATCGCGTCTGTGCACACAGAAGCAATAGCGGACCGTTTCCCTCGGAGTGAACGCGAAAGAGCCGTCTATATACTCGCAGACACGCGAACGTGCCTCAATGCGGTCACAGAGGCAGCAGCTTTTGCACAGATGCTCCTGGTGATTCTGGCACTTTCCAGGCACACTCCTGAAAGTCGCGCACACTGCTGTTCACTCGCTAAACGACCTCTTGGGAAACACGTCTCCGGTCGACGGACCGCTCAGATTGCTTCTCGTGTAACTGTGAACTGTGTCAGCGCAGGGAATCCGTCTCTGTTGAGCAGATGTCGATCCTGCCTCGCTTTTGCTTTGTTGCCTCTACCAAGATGATTTCCCGTTTCTCTCTTCACTGGAGCAGGCAGACACAGCCAACGCACATCAAGTGTCAAGAGACACGCTCTGCTGAGCTCAACGCTTGTGCAGATGCACATGTGCGACGAAGTCAACACACGTGCTTGTGGAGAGAAAGAAAGGGACTCCCAGGCGTGTGGAGCGACGGGGAGAAAGAGCGGGCGCTGAGGAACACAGTTTCAAACAGACTGTCTCCACACAAACAGGCACCTGTCTGCAGGTATCCTAGATCTTGATTCTTGAACTTGAGGAAACACGCGTCTGAGCAAAACTCCCAAACGCTTCCAGGAAAGACACAGGCTCTCCCACAAGCACACAAGTGTTTGCCCTCAGCTATAGATCAGGGACAAGCCTGTGAAGAGCAACCAAAGAGCTCGTCCGTCTTTCCCTCAATAGATGGGAGTAGGCGCGCTTGCGGATGTGTGCGTGTGTGTGGCCACGCGTTTGCTTAGGCATCAGTGTGTGAAAAGGTAGGTGCTTTTCTCTAGCTGCGTGTGCGTGCACGTGGTGCTGGGTGCACATCCCTGGGTGCTCGTGGAAAGGTTTCTGCATGGTTTTCGCTGAGGAATCGTGTGTGTGCACATGGACAAAGAGAAGGCGCAGCAACCAGGTTCCAGCGCCGAAGAAGGCAAAAGGCGAGGTTTCCGGCGCTATCTCCTTCTCTCCCCAGAGCTAGTCGCGCAAAGCAAGCCGCTAAGCCGGCGACCGGCAAGAGAGCTACAACGAAGCATGCCGAACGGAGAAAATAGCAGCAGCTCATCTGTTCACACCTTGTTTCTGCCATGTGCTTGAACGCCAAGACGTTCGCGCTTCTGTGAGATGAAAGACGTCCTTCTGCATATGTGGTTGCTCACACCGGTGCACTTGTTAGTGTATCCATTCAGTCCTGGGCTGCGGGGCATTCAGAAGTGGCTCTGTGGAGACGTCTGCATAGAGGCAGCTGTCAGAACACGCACACTCGATTGTTCACCAAAACATATGCAGACGCGTCCTTAGCCTGTAGATTTGGATGCACAGAGTTCCCTGTGTTCGCAAGAGACAAGGGAATCGCGTCTGTGCGCACAGAAGCAATAGCGGACCGTTTCCCTCGGAGTGAACGCGAAAGAGCCGTCTATATACTCGCAGACACGCGAACGTGCCTCAATGCGGTCACAGAGGCAGCAGCTTTTGCACAGATGCTCCTGGTGATTCTGGCACTTTCCAGGCACACTCCTGAAAGTCGCGCACACTGCTGTTCACTCGCTAAACGACCTCTTGGGAAACACGTCTCCGGTCGACGGACCGCTCAGATTGCTTCTCGTGTAACTGTGAACTGTGTCAGCGCAGGGAATCCGTCTCTGTTGAGCAGATGTCAATCCTGCCTCGCTTTTGCTTTGTTGCCTCTACCAAGATGATTTCCCGTTTCTCTCTTCACTGGAGCAGGCAGACACAGCCAACGCACATCAAGTGTCAAGAGACACGCTCTGCTGAGCTCAACGCTTGTGCAGATGCACATGTGCGACGAAGTCAACACACGTGCTTGTGGAGAGAAAGAAAGGGACTCCCAGGCGTGTGGAGCGACGGGGAGAAAGAGCGGGCGCTGAGGAACACAGTTTCAAACAGACTGTCTCCACACAAACAGGCACCTGTCTGCAGGTATCCTAGATCTTGATTCTTGAACTTGAGGAAACACGCGTCTGAGCAAAACTCCCAAACGCTTCCAGGAAAGACACAGGCTCTCCCACAAGCACACAAGTGTTTGCCCTCAGCTATAGATCAGGGACAAGCCTGTGAAGAGCAACCAAAGAGCTCGTCCGTCTTTCCCTCAATAGATGGGAGTAGGCGCGCTTGCGGATGTGTGCGTGTGTGTGGCCACGCGTTTGCTTAGGCATCAGTGTGTGAAAAGGTAGGTGCTTTTCTCTAGCTGCGTGTGCGTGCACGTGGTGCTGGGTGCACATCCCTGGGTGCTCGTGGAAAGGTTTCTGCATGGTTTTCGCTGAGGAATCGTGTGTGTGCACATGGACAAAGAGAAGGCGCAGCAACCAGGTTCCAGCGCGAAGAAGGCAAAAGGCGAGGTTTCCGGCGCTATCTCCTTCTCTCCCCAGAGCTAGTCGCGCAAAGCAAGCCGCTAAGCCGGCGACCGGCAAGAGAGCTACAACGAAGCATGCCGAACGGAGAAAATAGCAGCAGCTCATCTGTTCACACCTTGTTTCTGCCATGTGCTTGAACGCCAAGACGTTCGCGCTTCTGTGAGATGAAAGACGTCCTTCTGCATATGTGGTTGCTCACACCGGTGCACTTGTTAGTGTATCCATTCAGTCCTGGGCTGCGGGGCATTCAGAAGTGGCTCTGTGGAGACGTCTGCATAGAGGCAGCTGTCAGAACACGCACACTCGATTGTTCACCAAAACATATGCAGACGCGTCCTTAGCCTGTAGATTTGGATGCACAGAGTTCCCTGTGTTCGCAAGAGACAAGGGAATCGCGTCTGTGCGCACAGAAGCAATAGCGGACCGTTTCCCTCGGAGTGAACGCGAAAGAGCCGTCTATATACTCGCAGACACGCGAACGTGCCTCAATGCGGTCACAGAGGCAGCAGCTTTTGCACAGATGCTCCTGGTGATTCTGGCACTTTCCAGGCACACTCCTGAAAGTCGCGCACACTGCTGTTCACTCGCTAAACGACCTCTTGGGAAACACGTCTCCGGTCGACGGACCGCTCAGATTGCTTCTCGTGTAACTGTGAACTGTGTCAGCGCAGGGAATCCGTCTCTGTTGAGCAGATGTCAATCCTGCCTCGCTTTTGCTTTGTTGCCTCTACCAAGATGATTTCCCGTTTCTCTCTTCACTGGAGCAGGCAGACACAGCCAACGCACATCAAGTGTCAAGAGACACGCTCTGCTGAGCTCAACGCTTGTGCAGATGCACATGTGCGACGAAGTCAACACACGTGCTTGTGGAGAGAAAGAAAGGGACTCCCAGGCGTGTGGAGCGACGGGGAGAAAGAGCGGGCGCTGAGGAACACAGTTTCAAACAGACTGTCTCCACACAAACAGGCACCTGTCTGCAGGTATCCTAGATCTTGATTCTTGAACTTGAGGAAACACGCGTCTGAGCAAAACTCCCAAACGCTTCCAGGAAAGACACAGGCTCTCCCACAAGCACACAAGTGTTTGCCCTCAGCTATAGATCAGGGACAAGCCTGTGAAGAGCAACCAAAGAGCTCGTCCGTCTTTCTCTCAATAGATGGGAGTAGGCGCGCTTGCGGATGTGTGCGTGTGTGTGGCCACGCGTTTGCTTAGGCATCAGTGTGTGAAAAGGTAGGTGCTTTTCTCTAGCTGCGTGTGCGTGCACGTGGTGCTGGGTGCACATCCCTGGGTGCTCGTGGAAAGGTTTCTGCATGGTTTTCGCTGAGGAATCGTGTGTGTGCACATGGACAAAGAGAAGGCGCAGCAACCAGGTTCCAGCGCCGAAGAAGGCAAAAGGCGAGGTTTCCGGCGCTATCTCCTTCTCTCCCCAGAGCTAGTCGCGCAAAGCAAGCCGCTAAGCCGGCGACCGGCAAGAGAGCTACAACGAAGCATGCCGAACGGAGAAAATAGCAGCAGCTCATCTGTTCACACCTTGTTTCTGCCATGTGCTTGAACGCCAAGACGTTCGCGCTTCTGTGAGATGAAAGACGTCCTTCTGCATATGTGGTTGCTCACACCGGTGCACTTGTTAGTGTATCCATTCAGTCCTGGGCTGCGGGGCATTCAGAAGTGGCTCTGTGGAGACGTCTGCATAGAGGCAGCTGTCAGAACACGCACACTCGATTGTTCACCAAAACATATGCAGACGCGTCCTTAGCCTGTAGATTTGGATGCACAGAGTTCCCTGTGTTCGCAAGAGACAAGGGAATCGCGTCTGTGCGCACAGAAGCAATAGCGGACCGTTTCCCTCGGAGTGAACGCGAAAGAGCCGTCTATATACTCGCAGACACGCGAACGTGCCTCAATGCGGTCACAGAGGCAGCAGCTTTTGCACAGATGCTCCTGGTGATTCTGGCACTTTCCAGGCACACTCCTGAAAGTCGCGCACACTGCTGTTCACTCGCTAAACGACCTCTTGGGAAACACGTCTCCGGTCGACGGACCGCTCAGATTGCTTCTCGTGTAACTGTGAACTGTGTCAGCGCAGGGAATCCGTCTCTGTTGAGCAGATGTCAATCCTGCCTCGCTTTTGCTTTGTTGCCTCTACCAAGATGATTTCCCGTTTCTCTCTTCACTGGAGCAGGCAGACACAGCCAACGCACATCAAGTGTCAAGAGACACGCTCTGCTGAGCTCAACGCTTGTGCAGATGCACATGTGCGACGAAGTCAACACACGTGCTTGTGGAGAGAAAGAAAGGGACTCCCAGGCGTGTGGAGCGACGGGGAGAAAGAGCGGGCGCTGAGGAACACAGTTTCAAACAGACTGTCTCCACACAAACAGGCACCTGTCTGCAGGTATCCTAGATCTTGATTCTTGAACTTGAGGAAACACGCGTCTGAGCAAAACTCCCAAACGCTTCCAGGAAAGACACAGGCTCTCCCACAAGCACACAAGTGTTTGCCCTCAGCTATAGATCAGGGACAAGCCTGTGAAGAGCAACCAAAGAGCTCGTCCGTCTTTCCCTCAATAGATGGGAGTAGGCGCGCTTGCGGATGTGTGCGTGTGTGTGGCCACGCGTTTGCTTAGGCATCAGTGTGTGAAAAGGTAGGTGCTTTTCTCTAGCTGCGTGTGCGTGCACGTGGTGCTGGGTGCACATCCCTGGGTGCTCGTGGAAAGGTTTCTGCATGGTTTTCGCTGAGGAATCGTGTGTGTGCACATGGACAAAGAGAAGGCGCAGCAACCAGGTTCCAGCGCCGAAGAAGGCAAAAGGCGAGGTTTCCGGCGCTATCTCCTTCTCTCCCCAGAGCTAGTCGCGCAAAGCAAGCCGCTAAGCCGGCGACCGGCAAGAGAGCTACAACGAAGCATGCCGAACGGAGAAAATAGCAGCAGCTCATCTGTTCACACCTTGTTTCTGCCATGTGCTTGAACGCCAAGACGTTCGCGCTTCTGTGAGATGAAAGACGTCCTTCTGCATATGTGGTTGCTCACACCGGTGCACTTGTTAGTGTATCCATTCAGTCCTGGGCTGCGGGGCATTCAGAAGTGGCTCTGTGGAGACGTCTGCATAGAGGCAGCTGTCAGAACACGCACACTCGATTGTTCACCAAAACATATGCAGACGCGTCCTTAGCCTGTAGATTTGGATGCACAGAGTTCCCTGTGTTCGCAAGAGACAAGGGAATCGCGTCTGTGCGCACAGAAGCAATAGCGGACCGTTTCCCTCGGAGTGAACGCGAAAGAGCCGTCTATATACTCGCAGACACGCGAACGTGCCTCAATGCGGTCACAGAGGCAGCAGCTTTTGCACAGATGCTCCTGGTGATTCTGGCACTTTCCAGGCACACTCCTGAAAGTCGCGCACACTGCTGTTCACTCGCTAAACGACCTCTTGGGAAACACGTCTCCGGTCGACGGACCGCTCAGATTGCTTCTCGTGTAACTGTGAACTGTGTCAGCGCAGGGAATCCGTCTCTGTTGAGCAGATGTCAATCCTGCCTCGCTTTTGCTTTGTTGCCTCTACCAAGATGATTTCCCGTTTCTCTCTTCACTGGAGCAGGCAGACACAGCCAACGCACATCAAGTGTCAAGAGACACGCTCTGCTGAGCTCAACGCTTGTGCAGATGCACATGTGCGACGAAGTCAACACACGTGCTTGTGGAGAGAAAGAAAGGGACTCCCAGGCGTGTGGAGCGACGGGGAGAAAGAGCGGGCGCTGAGGAACACAGTTTCAAACAGACTGTCTCCACACAAACAGGCACCTGTCTGCAGGTATCCTAGATCTTGATTCTTGAACTTGAGGAAACACGCGTCTGAGCAAAACTCCCAAACGCTTCCAGGAAAGACACAGGCTCTCCCACAAGCACACAAGTGTTTGCCCTCAGCTATAGATCAGGGACAAGCCTGTGAAGAGCAACCAAAGAGCTCGTCCGTCTTTCCCTCAATAGATGGGAGTAGGCGCGCTTGCGGATGTGTGCGTGTGTGTGGCCACGCGTTTGCTTAGGCATCAGTGTGTGAAAAGGTAGGTGCTTTTCTCTAGCTGCGTGTGCGTGCACGTGGTGCTGGGTGCACATCCCTGGGTGCTCGGGGAAAGGTTTCTGCATGGTTTTCGCTGAGGAATCGTGTGTGTGCACATGGACAAAGAGAAGGCGCAGCAACCAGGTTCCAGCGCCGAAGAAGGCAAAAGGCGAGGTTTCCGGCGCTATCTCCTTCTCTCCCCAGAGCTAGTCGCGCAAAGCAAGCCGCTAAGCCGGCGACCGGCAAGAGAGCTACAACGAAGCATGCCGAACGGAGAAAATAGCAGCAGCTCATCTGTTCACACCTTGTTTCTGCCATGTGCTTGAACGCCAAGACGTTCGCGCTTCTGTGAGATGAAAGACGTCCTTCTGCATATGTGGTTGCTCACACCGGTGCACTTGTTAGTGTATCCATTCAGTCCTGGGCTGCGGGGCATTCAGAAGTGGCTCTGTGGAGACGTCTGCATAGAGGCAGCTGTCAGAACACGCACACTCGATTGTTCACCAAAACATATGCAGACGCGTCCTTAGCCTGTAGATTTGGATGCACAGAGTTCCCTGTGTTCGCAAGAGACAAGGGAATCGCGTCTGTGCGCACAGAAGCAATAGCGGACCGTTTCCCTCGGAGTGAACGCGAAAGAGCCGTCTATATACTCGCAGACACGCGAACGTGCCTCAATGCGGTCACAGAGGCAGCAGCTTTTGCACAGATGCTCCTGGTGATTCTGGCACTTTCCAGGCACACTCCTGAAAGTCGCGCACACTGCTGTTCACTCGCTAAACGACCTCTTGGGAAACACGTCTCCGGTCGACGGACCGCTCAGATTGCTTCTCGTGTAACTGTGAACTGTGTCAGCGCAGGGAATCCGTCTCTGTTGAGCAGATGTCGATCCTGCCTCGCTTTTGCTTTGTTGCCTCTACCAAGATGATTTCCCGTTTCTCTCTTCACTGGAGCAGGCAGACACAGCCAACGCACATCAAGTGTCAAGAGACACGCTCTGCTGAGCTCAACGCTTGTGCAGATGCACATGTGCGACGAAGTCAACACACGTGCTTGTGGAGAGAAAGAAAGGGACTCCCAGGCGTGTGGAGCGACGGGGAGAAAGAGCGGGCGCTGAGGAACACAGTTTCAAACAGACTGTCTCCACACAAACAGGCACCTGTCTGCAGGTATCCTAGATCTTGATTCTTGAACTTGAGGAAACACGCGTCTGAGCAAAACTCCCAAACGCTTCCAGGAAAGACACAGGCTCTCCCACAAGCACACAAGTGTTTGCCCTCAGCTATAGATCAGGGACAAGCCTGTGAAGAGCAACCAAAGAGCTCGTCCGTCTTTCCCTCAATAGATGGGAGTAGGCGCGCTTGCGGATGTGTGCGTGTGTGTGGCCACGCGTTTGCTTAGGCATCAGTGTGTGAAAAGGTAGGTGCTTTTCTCTAGCTGCGTGTGCGTGCACGTGGTGCTGGGTGCACATCCCTGGGTGCTCGTGGAAAGGTTTCTGCATGGTTTTCGCTGAGGAATCGTGTGTGTGCACATGGACAAAGAGAAGGCGCAGCAACCAGGTTCCAGCGCCGAAGAAGGCAAAAGGCGAGGTTTCCGGCGCTATCTCCTTCTCTCCCCAGAGCTAGTCGCGCAAAGCAAGCCGCTAAGCCGGCGACCGGCAAGAGAGCTACAACGAAGCATGCCGAACGGAGAAAATAGCAGCAGCTCATCTGTTCACACCTTGTTTCTGCCATGTGCTTGAACGCCAAGACGTTCGCGCTTCTGTGAGATGAAAGACGTCCTTCTGCATATGTGGTTGCTCACACCGGTGCACTTGTTAGTGTATCCATTCAGTCCTGGGCTGCGGGGCATTCAGAAGTGGCTCTGTGGAGACGTCTGCATAGAGGCAGCTGTCAGAACACGCACACTCGATTGTTCACCAAAACATATGCAGACGCGTCCTTAGCCTGTAGATTTGGATGCACAGAGTTCCCTGTGTTCGCAAGAGACAAGGGAATCGCGTCTGTGCGCACAGAAGCAATAGCGGACCGTTTCCCTCGGAGTGAACGCGAAAGAGCCGTCTATATACTCGCAGACACGCGAACGTGCCTCAATGCGGTCACAGAGGCAGCAGCTTTTGCACAGATGCTCCTGGTGATTCTGGCACTTTCCAGGCACACTCCTGAAAGTCGCGCACACTGCTGTTCACTCGCTAAACGACCTCTTGGGAAACACGTCTCCGGTCGACGGACCGCTCAGATTGCTTCTCGTGTAACTGTGAACTGTGTCAGCGCAGGGAATCCGTCTCTGTTGAGCAGATGTCAATCCTGCCTCGCTTTTGCTTTGTTGCCTCTACCAAGATGATTTCCCGTTTCTCTCTTCACTGGAGCAGGCAGACACAGCCAACGCACATCAAGTGTCAAGAGACACGCTCTGCTGAGCTCAACGCTTGTGCAGATGCACATGTGCGACGAAGTCAACACACGTGCTTGTGGAGAGAAAGAAAGGGACTCCCAGGCGTGTGGAGCGACGGGGAGAAAGAGCGGGCGCTGAGGAACACAGTTTCAAACAGACTGTCTCCACACAAACAGGCACCTGTCTGCAGGTATCCTAGATCTTGATTCTTGAACTTGAGGAAACACGCGTCTGAGCAAAACTCCCAAACGCTTCCAGGAAAGACACAGGCTCTCCCACAAGCACACAAGTGTTTGCCCTCAGCTATAGATCAGGGACAAGCCTGTGAAGAGCAACCAAAGAGCTCGTCCGTCTTTCCCTCAATAGATGGGAGTAGGCGCGCTTGCGGATGTGTGCGTGTGTGTGGCCACGCGTTTGCTTAGGCATCAGTGTGTGAAAAGGTAGGTGCTTTTCTCTAGCTGCGTGTGCGTGCACGTGGTGCTGGGTGCACATCCCTGGGTGCTCGTGGAAAGGTTTCTGCATGGTTTTCGCTGAGGAATCGTGTGTGTGCACATGGACAAAGAGAAGGCGCAGCAACCAGGTTCCAGCGCCGAAGAAGGCAAAAGGCGAGGTTTCCGGCGCTATCTCCTTCTCTCCCCAGAGCTAGTCGCGCAAAGCAAGCCGCTAAGCCGGCGACCGGCAAGAGAGCTACAACGAAGCATGCCGAACGGAGAAAATAGCAGCAGCTCATCTGTTCACACCTTGTTTCTGCCATGTGCTTGAACGCCAAGACGTTCGCGCTTCTGTGAGATGAAAGACGTCCTTCTGCATATGTGGTTGCTCACACCGGTGCACTTGTTAGTGTATCCATTCAGTCCTGGGCTGCGGGGCATTCAGAAGTGGCTCTGTGGAGACGTCTGCATAGAGGCAGCTGTCAGAACACGCACACTCGATTGTTCACCAAAACATATGCAGACGCGTCCTTAGCCTGTAGATTTGGATGCACAGAGTTCCCTGTGTTCGCAAGAGACAAGGGAATCGCGTCTGTGCGCACAGAAGCAATAGCGGACCGTTTCCCTCGGAGTGAACGCGAAAGAGCCGTCTATATACTCGCAGACACGCGAACGTGCCTCAATGCGGTCACAGAGGCAGCAGCTTTTGCACAGATGCTCCTGGTGATTCTGGCACTTTCCAGGCACACTCCTGAAAGTCGCGCACACTGCTGTTCACTCGCTAAACGACCTCTTGGGAAACACGTCTCCGGTCGACGGACCGCTCAGATTGCTTCTCGTGTAACTGTGAACTGTGTCAGCGCAGGGAATCCGTCTCTGTTGAGCAGATGTCAATCCTGCCTCGCTTTTGCTTTGTTGCCTCTACCAAGATGATTTCCCGTTTCTCTCTTCACTGGAGCAGGCAGACACAGCCAACGCACATCAAGTGTCAAGAGACACGCTCTGCTGAGCTCAACGCTTGTGCAGATGCACATGTGCGACGAAGTCAACACACGTGCTTGTGGAGAGAAAGAAAGGGACTCCCAGGCGTGTGGAGCGACGGGGAGAAAGAGCGGGCGCTGAGGAACACAGTTTCAAACAGACTGTCTCCACACAAACAGGCACCTGTCTGCAGGTATCCTAGATCTTGATTCTTGAACTTGAGGAAACACGCGTCTGAGCAAAACTCCCAAACGCTTCCAGGAAAGACACAGGCTCTCCCACAAGCACACAAGTGTTTGCCCTCAGCTATAGATCAGGGACAAGCCTGTGAAGAGCAACCAAAGAGCTCGTCCGTCTTTCCCTCAATAGATGGGAGTAGGCGCGCTTGCGGATGTGTGCGTGTGTGTGGCCACGCGTTTGCTTAGGCATCAGTGTGTGAAAAGGTAGGTGCTTTTCTCTAGCTGCGTGTGCGTGCACGTGGTGCTGGGTGCACATCCCTGGGTGCTCGTGGAAAGGTTTCTGCATGGTTTTCGCTGAGGAATCGTGTGTGTGCACATGGACAAAGAGAAGGCGCAGCAACCAGGTTCCAGCGCCGAAGAAGGCAAAAGGCGAGGTTTCCGGCGCTATCTCCTTCTCTCCCCAGAGCTAGTCGCGCAAAGCAAGCCGCTAAGCCGGCGACCGGCAAGAGAGCTACAACGAAGCATGCCGAACGGAGAAAATAGCAGCAGCTCATCTGTTCACACCTTGTTTCTGCCATGTGCTTGAACGCCAAGACGTTCGCGCTTCTGTGAGATGAAAGACGTCCTTCTGCATATGTGGTTGCTCACACCGGTGCACTTGTTAGTGTATCCATTCAGTCCTGGGCTGCGGGGCATTCAGAAGTGGCTCTGTGGAGACGTCTGCATAGAGGCAGCTGTCAGAACACGCACACTCGATTGTTCACCAAAACATATGCAGACGCGTCCTTAGCCTGTAGATTTGGATGCACAGAGTTCCCTGTGTTCGCAAGAGACAAGGGAATCGCGTCTGTGCGCACAGAAGCAATAGCGGACCGTTTCCCTCGGAGTGAACGCGAAAGAGCCGTCTATATACTCGCAGACACGCGAACGTGCCTCAATGCGGTCACAGAGGCAGCAGCTTTTGCACAGATGCTCCTGGTGATTCTGGCACTTTCCAGGCACACTCCTGAAAGTCGCGCACACTGCTGTTCACTCGCTAAACGACCTCTTGGGAAACACGTCTCCGGTCGACGGACCGCTCAGATTGCTTCTCGTGTAACTGTGAACTGTGTCAGCGCAGGGAATCCGTCTCTGTTGAGCAGATGTCAATCCTGCCTCGCTTTTGCTTTGTTGCCTCTACCAAGATGATTTCCCGTTTCTCTCTTCACTGGAGCAGGCAGACACAGCCAACGCACATCAAGTGTCAAGAGACACGCTCTGCTGAGCTCAACGCTTGTGCAGATGCACATGTGCGACGAAGTCAACACACGTGCTTGTGGAGAGAAAGAAAGGGACTCCCAGGCGTGTGGAGCGACGGGGAGAAAGAGCGGGCGCTGAGGAACACAGTTTCAAACAGACTGTCTCCACACAAACAGGCACCTGTCTGCAGGTATCCTAGATCTTGATTCTTGAACTTGAGGAAACACGCGTCTGAGCAAAACTCCCAAACGCTTCCAGGAAAGACACAGGCTCTCCCACAAGCACACAAGTGTTTGCCCTCAGCTATAGATCAGGGACAAGCCTGTGAAGAGCAACCAAAGAGCTCGTCCGTCTTTCCCTCAATAGATGGGAGTAGGCGCGCTTGCGGATGTGTGCGTGTGTGTGGCCACGCGTTTGCTTAGGCATCAGTGTGTGAAAAGGTAGGTGCTTTTCTCTAGCTGCGTGTGCGTGCACGTGGTGCTGGGTGCACATCCCTGGGTGCTCGTGGAAAGGTTTCTGCATGGTTTTCGCTGAGGAATCGTGTGTGTGCACATGGACAAAGAGAAGGCGCAGCAACCAGGTTCCAGCGCCGAAGAAGGCAAAAGGCGAGGTTTCCGGCGCTATCTCCTTCTCTCCCCAGAGCTAGTCGCGCAAAGCAAGCCGCTAAGCCGGCGACCGGCAAGAGAGCTACAACGAAGCATGCCGAACGGAGAAAATAGCAGCAGCTCATCTGTTCACACCTTGTTTCTGCCATGTGCTTGAACGCCAAGACGTTCGCGCTTCTGTGAGATGAAAGACGTCCTTCTGCATATGTGGTTGCTCACACCGGTGCACTTGTTAGTGTATCCATTCAGTCCTGGGCTGCGGGGCATTCAGAAGTGGCTCTGTGGAGACGTCTGCATAGAGGCAGCTGTCAGAACACGCACACTCGATTGTTCACCAAAACATATGCAGACGCGTCCTTAGCCTGTAGATTTGGATGCACAGAGTTCCCTGTGTTCGCAAGAGACAAGGGAATCGCGTCTGTGCGCACAGAAGCAATAGCGGACCGTTTCCCTCGGAGTGAACGCGAAAGAGCCGTCTATATACTCGCAGACACGCGAACGTGCCTCAATGCGGTCACAGAGGCAGCAGCTTTTGCACAGATGCTCCTGGTGATTCTGGCACTTTCCAGGCACACTCCTGAAAGTCGCGCACACTGCTGTTCACTCGCTAAACGACCTCTTGGGAAACACGTCTCCGGTCGACGGACCGCTCAGATTGCTTCTCGTGTAACTGTGAACTGTGTCAGCGCAGGGAATCCGTCTCTGTTGAGCAGATGTCAATCCTGCCTCGCTTTTGCTTTGTTGCCTCTACCAAGATGATTTCCCGTTTCTCTCTTCACTGGAGCAGGCAGACACAGCCAACGCACATCAAGTGTCAAGAGACACGCTCTGCTGAGCTCAACGCTTGTGCAGATGCACATGTGCGACGAAGTCAACACACGTGCTTGTGGAGAGAAAGAAAGGGACTCCCAGGCGTGTGGAGCGACGGGGAGAAAGAGCGGGCGCTGAGGAACACAGTTTCAAACAGACTGTCTCCACACAAACAGGCACCTGTCTGCAGGTATCCTAGATCTTGATTCTTGAACTTGAGGAAACACGCGTCTGAGCAAAACTCCCAAACGCTTCCAGGAAAGACACAGGCTCTCCCACAAGCACACAAGTGTTTGCCCTCAGCTATAGATCAGGGACAAGCCTGTGAAGAGCAACCAAAGAGCTCGTCCGTCTTTCCCTCAATAGATGGGAGTAGGCGCGCTTGCGGATGTGTGCGTGTGTGTGGCCACGCGTTTGCTTAGGCATCAGTGTGTGAAAAGGTAGGTGCTTTTCTCTAGCTGCGTGTGCGTGCACGTGGTGCTGGGTGCACATCCCTGGGTGCTCGTGGAAAGGTTTCTGCATGGTTTTCGCTGAGGAATCGTGTGTGTGCACATGGACAAAGAGAAGGCGCAGCAACCAGGTTCCAGCGCCGAAGAAGGCAAAAGGCGAGGTTTCCGGCGCTATCTCCTTCTCTCCCCAGAGCTAGTCGCGCAAAGCAAGCCGCTAAGCCGGCGACCGGCAAGAGAGCTACAACGAAGCATGCCGAACGGAGAAAATAGCAGCAGCTCATCTGTTCACACCTTGTTTCTGCCATGTGCTTGAACGCCAAGACGTTCGCGCTTCTGTGAGATGAAAGACGTCCTTCTGCATATGTGGTTGCTCACACCGGTGCACTTGTTAGTGTATCCATTCAGTCCTGGGCTGCGGGGCATTCAGAAGTGGCTCTGTGGAGACGTCTGCATAGAGGCAGCTGTCAGAACACGCACACTCGATTGTTCACCAAAACATATGCAGACGCGTCCTTAGCCTGTAGATTTGGATGCACAGAGTTCCCTGTGTTCGCAAGAGACAAGGGAATCGCGTCTGTGCGCACAGAAGCAATAGCGGACCGTTTCCCTCGGAGTGAACGCGAAAGAGCCGTCTATATACTCGCAGACACGCGAACGTGCCTCAATGCGGTCACAGAGGCAGCAGCTTTTGCACAGATGCTCCTGGTGATTCTGGCACTTTCCAGGCACACTCCTGAAAGTCGCGCACACTGCTGTTCACTCGCTAAACGACCTCTTGGGAAACACGTCTCCGGTCGACGGACCGCTCAGATTGCTTCTCGTGTAACTGTGAACTGTGTCAGCGCAGGGAATCCGTCTCTGTTGAGCAGATGTCAATCCTGCCTCGCTTTTGCTTTGTTGCCTCTACCAAGATGATTTCCCGTTTCTCTCTTCACTGGAGCAGGCAGACACAGCCAACGCACATCAAGTGTCAAGAGACACGCTCTGCTGAGCTCAACGCTTGTGCAGATGCACATGTGCGACGAAGTCAACACACGTGCTTGTGGAGAGAAAGAAAGGGACTCCCAGGCGTGTGGAGCGACGGGGAGAAAGAGCGGGCGCTGAGGAACACAGTTTCAAACAGACTGTCTCCACACAAACAGGCACCTGTCTGCAGGTATCCTAGATCTTGATTCTTGAACTTGAGGAAACACGCGTCTGAGCAAAACTCCCAAACGCTTCCAGGAAAGACACAGGCTCTCCCACAAGCACACAAGTGTTTGCCCTCAGCTATAGATCAGGGACAAGCCTGTGAAGAGCAACCAAAGAGCTCGTCCGTCTTTCCCTCAATAGATGGGAGTAGGCGCGCTTGCGGATGTGTGCGTGTGTGTGGCCACGCGTTTGCTTAGGCATCAGTGTGTGAAAAGGTAGGTGCTTTTCTCTAGCTGCGTGTGCGTGCACGTGGTGCTGGGTGCACATCCCTGGGTGCTCGGGGAAAGGTTTCTGCATGGTTTTCGCTGAGGAATCGTGTGTGTGCACATGGACAAAGAGAAGGCGCAGCAACCAGGTTCCAGCGCCGAAGAAGGCAAAAGGCGAGGTTTCCGGCGCTATCTCCTTCTCTCCCCAGAGCTAGTCGCGCAAAGCAAGCCGCTAAGCCGGCGACCGGCAAGAGAGCTACAACGAAGCATGCCGAACGGAGAAAATAGCAGCAGCTCATCTGTTCACACCTTGTTTCTGCCATGTGCTTGAACGCCAAGACGTTCGCGCTTCTGTGAGATGAAAGACGTCCTTCTGCATATGTGGTTGCTCACACCGGTGCACTTGTTAGTGTATCCATTCAGTCCTGGGCTGCGGGGCATTCAGAAGTGGCTCTGTGGAGACGTCTGCATAGAGGCAGCTGTCAGAACACGCACACTCGATTGTTCACCAAAACATATGCAGACGCGTCCTTAGCCTGTAGATTTGGATGCACAGAGTTCCCTGTGTTCGCAAGAGACAAGGGAATCGCGTCTGTGCGCACAGAAGCAATAGCGGACCGTTTCCCTCGGAGTGAACGCGAAAGAGCCGTCTATATACTCGCAGACACGCGAACGTGCCTCAATGCGGTCACAGAGGCAGCAGCTTTTGCACAGATGCTCCTGGTGATTCTGGCACTTTCCAGGCACACTCCTGAAAGTCGCGCACACTGCTGTTCACTCGCTAAACGACCTCTTGGGAAACACGTCTCCGGTCGACGGACCGCTCAGATTGCTTCTCGTGTAACTGTGAACTGTGTCAGCGCAGGGAATCCGTCTCTGTTGAGCAGATGTCAATCCTGCCTCGCTTTTGCTTTGTTGCCTCTACCAAGATGATTTCCCGTTTCTCTCTTTACTGGAGCAGGCAGACACAGCCAACGCACATCAAGTGTCAAGAGACACGCTCTGCTGAGCTCAACGCTTGTGCAGATGCACATGTGCGACGAAGTCAACACACGTGCTTGTGGAGAGAAAGAAAGGGACTCCCAGGCGTGTGGAGCGACGGGGAGAAAGAGCGGGCGCTGAGGAACACAGTTTCAAACAGACTGTCTCCACACAAACAGGCACCTGTCTGCAGGTATCCTAGATCTTGATTCTTGAACTTGAGGAAACACGCGCCTGAGCAAAACTCCCAAACGCTTCCAGGAAAGACACAGGCTCTCCCACAAGCACACAAGTGTTTGCCCTCAGCTATAGATCAGGGACAAGCCTGTGAAGAGCAACCAAAGAGCTCGTCCGTCTTTCCCTCAATAGATGGGAGTAGGCGCGCTTGCGGATGTGTGCGTGTGTGTGGCCACGCGTTTGCTTAGGCATCAGTGTGTGAAAAGGTAGGTGCTTTTCTCTAGCTGCGTGTGCGTGCACGTGGTGCTGGGTGCACATCCCTGGGTGCTCGTGGAAAGGTTTCTGCATGGTTTTCGCTGAGGAATCGTGTGTGTGCACATGGACAAAGAGAAGGCGCAGCAACCAGGTTCCAGCGCCGAAGAAGGCAAAAGGCGAGGTTTCCGGCGCTATCTCCTTCTCTCCCCAGAGCTAGTCGCGCAAAGCAAGCCGCTAAGCCGGCGACCGGCAAGAGAGCTACAACGAAGCATGCCGAACGGAGAAAATAGCAGCAGCTCATCTGTTCACACCTTGTTTCTGCCATGTGCTTGAACGCCAAGACGTTCGCGCTTCTGTGAGATGAAAGACGTCCTTCTGCATATGTGGTTGCTCACACCGGTGCACTTGTTAGTGTATCCATTCAGTCCTGGGCTGCGGGGCATTCAGAAGTGGCTCTGTGGAGACGTCTGCATAGAGGCAGCTGTCAGAACACGCACACTCGATTGTTCACCAAAACATATGCAGACGCGTCCTTAGCCTGTAGATTTGGATGCACAGAGTTCCCTGTGTTCGCAAGAGACAAGGGAATCGCGTCTGTGCGCACAGAAGCAATAGCGGACCGTTTCCCTCGGAGTGAACGCGAAAGAGCCGTCTATATACTCGCAGACACGCGAACGTGCCTCAATGCGGTCACAGAGGCAGCAGCTTTTGCACAGATGCTCCTGGTGATTCTGGCACTTTCCAGGCACACTCCTGAAAGTCGCGCACACTGCTGTTCACTCGCTAAACGACCTCTTGGGAAACACGTCTCCGGTCGACGGACCGCTCAGATTGCTTCTCGTGTAACTGTGAACTGTGTCAGCGCAGGGAATCCGTCTCTGTTGAGCAGATGTCAATCCTGCCTCGCTTTTGCTTTGTTGCCTCTACCAAGATGATTTCCCGTTTCTCTCTTCACTGGAGCAGGCAGACACAGCCAACGCACATCAAGTGTCAAGAGACACGCTCTGCTGAGCTCAACGCTTGTGCAGATGCACATGTGCGACGAAGTCAACACACGTGCTTGTGGAGAGAAAGAAAGGGACTCCCAGGCGTGTGGAGCGACGGGGAGAAAGAGCGGGCGCTGAGGAACACAGTTTCAAACAGACTGTCTCCACACAAACAGGCACCTGTCTGCAGGTATCCTAGATCTTGATTCTTGAACTTGAGGAAACACGCGTCTGAGCAAAACTCCCAAACGCTTCCAGGAAAGACACAGGCTCTCCCACAAGCACACAAGTGTTTGCCCTCAGCTATAGATCAGGGACAAGCCTGTGAAGAGCAACCAAAGAGCTCGTCCGTCTTTCCCTCAATAGATGGGAGTAGGCGCGCTTGCGGATGTGTGCGTGTGTGTGGCCACGCGTTTGCTTAGGCATCAGTGTGTGAAAAGGTAGGTGCTTTTCTCTAGCTGCGTGTGCGTGCACGTGGTGCTGGGTGCACATCCCTGGGTGCTCGTGGAAAGGTTTCTGCATGGTTTTCGCTGAGGAATCGTGTGTGTGCACATGGACAAAGAGAAGGCGCAGCAACCAGGTTCCAGCGCCGAAGAAGGCAAAAGGCGAGGTTTCCGGCGCTATCTCCTTCTCTCCCCAGAGCTAGTCGCGCAAAGCAAGCCGCTAAGCCGGCGACCGGCAAGAGAGCTACAACGAAGCATGCCGAACGGAGAAAATAGCAGCAGCTCATCTGTTCACACCTTGTTTCTGCCATGTGCTTGAACGCCAAGACGTTCGCGCTTCTGTGAGATGAAAGACGTCCTTCTGCATATGTGGTTGCTCACACCGGTGCACTTGTTAGTGTATCCATTCAGTCCTGGGCTGCGGGGCATTCAGAAGTGGCTCTGTGGAGACGTCTGCATAGAGGCAGCTGTCAGAACACGCACACTCGATTGTTCACCAAAACATATGCAGACGCGTCCTTAGCCTGTAGATTTGGATGCACAGAGTTCCCTGTGTTCGCAAGAGACAAGGGAATCGCGTCTGTGCGCACAGAAGCAATAGCGGACCGTTTCCCTCGGAGTGAACGCGAAAGAGCCGTCTATATACTCGCAGACACGCGAACGTGCCTCAATGCGGTCACAGAGGCAGCAGCTTTTGCACAGATGCTCCTGGTGATTCTGGCACTTTCCAGGCACACTCCTGAAAGTCGCGCACACTGCTGTTCACTCGCTAAACGACCTCTTGGGAAACACGTCTCCGGTCGACGGACCGCTCAGATTGCTTCTCGTGTAACTGTGAACTGTGTCAGCGCAGGGAATCCGTCTCTGTTGAGCAGATGTCAATCCTGCCTCGCTTTTGCTTTGTTGCCTCTACCAAGATGATTTCCCGTTTCTCTCTTCACTGGAGCAGGCAGACACAGCCAACGCACATCAAGTGTCAAGAGACACGCTCTGCTGAGCTCAACGCTTGTGCAGATGCACATGTGCGACGAAGTCAACACACGTGCTTGTGGAGAGAAAGAAAGGGACTCCCAGGCGTGTGGAGCGACGGGGAGAAAGAGCGGGCGCTGAGGAACACAGTTTCAAACAGACTGTCTCCACACAAACAGGCACCTGTCTGCAGGTATCCTAGATCTTGATTCTTAAACTTGAGGAAACACGCGTCTGAGCAAAACTCTCAAACGCTTCCAGGAAAGACACAGGCTCTCCCACAAGCACACAAGTGTTTGCCCTCAGCTATAGATCAGGGACAAGCCTGTGAAGAGATGCCCTGCTATTCTTTCGCCTTATGGCATCATGTGTTTCGTTCCTCTTGGAGATCGATTGTTAAACGTCTTTCCTAGGGCGACTGTGAAGCATTTGCCAGCGGAGGAGAAGTAGCACGGAGCAGCATTCAGTACTGCCTACGAGTGTCTTTGCTACCCTACTAGCGGAGCTCCAAGAACAGGCACACATCTTCAGGTACCTTCCAAATGTGGATTCCCCTGCAGCCCCGTAGGCGGGCGTGCAGTACGCCAACCGTCAACGGACGTTTTTCCCCTCAAGCCTGTCAGGACGTTGCTCGTCCGTCTTTCCCTCAATAGATGGGAGTAGGCGCGCTTGCGGATGTGTGCGTGTGTGTGGCCACGCGTTTGCTTAGGCTTCAGTGTGTGAAAAGGTAGGTGCTTTTCTCTAGCTGCGTGTGCGTGCACGTGGTGCTGGGTGCACATCCCTGGGTGCTCGTGGAAAGGTTTCTGCATGGTTTTCGCTGAGGAATCGTGTGTGTGCACATGGACAAAGAGAAGGCGCAGCAACCAGGTTCCAGCGCCGAAGAAGGCAAAAGGCGAGGTTTCCGGCGCTATCTCCTTCTCTCCCCAGAGCTAGTCGCGCAAAGCAAGCCGCTAAGCCGGCGACCGGCAAGAGAGCTACAACGAAGCATGCCGAACGGAGAAAATAGCAGCAGCTCATCTGTTCACACCTTGTTTCTGCCATGTGCTTGAACGCCAAGACGTTCGCGCTTCTGTGAGATGAAAGACGTCCTTCTGCATATGTGGTTGCTCACACCGGTGCACTTGTTAGTGTATCCATTCAGTCCTGGGCTGCGGGGCATTCAGAAGTGGCTCTGTGGAGACGTCTGCATAGAGGCAGCTGTCAGAACACGCACACTCGATTGTTCACCAAAACATATGCAGACGCGTCCTTAGCCTGTAGATTTGGATGCACAGAGTTCCCTGTGTTCGCAAGAGACAAGGGAATCGCGTCTGTGCGCACAGAAGCAATAGCGGACCGTTTCCCTCGGAGTGAACGCGAAAGAGCCGTCTATATACTCGCAGACACGCGAACGTGCCTCAATGCGGTCACAGAGGCAGCAGCTTTTGCACAGATGCTCCTGGTGATTCTGGCACTTTCCAGGCACACTCCTGAAAGTCGCGCACACTGCTGTTCACTCGCTAAACGACCTCTTGGGAAACACGTCTCCGGTCGACGGACCGCTCAGATTGCTTCTCGTGTAACTGTGAACTGTGTCAGCGCAGGGAATCCGTCTCTGTTGAGCAGATGTCAATCCTGCCTCGCTTTTGCTTTGTTGCCTCTACCAAGATGATTTCCCGTTTCTCTCTTCACTGGAGCAGGCAGACACAGCCAACGCACATCAAGTGTCAAGAGACACGCTCTGCTGAGCTCAACGCTTGTGCAGATGCACATGTGCGACGAAGTCAACACACGTGCTTGTGGAGAGAAAGAAAGGGACTCCCAGGCGTGTGGAGCGACGGGGAGAAAGAGCGGGCGCTGAGGAACACAGTTTCAAACAGACTGTCTCCACACAAACAGGCACCTGTCTGCAGGTATCCTAGATCTTGATTCTTGAACTTGAGGAAACACGCGTCTGAGCAAAACTCCCAAACGCTTCCAGGAAAGACACAGGCTCTCCCACAAGCACACAAGTGTTTGCCCTCAGCTATAGATCAGGGACAAGCCTGTGAAGAGCAACCAAAGAGCTCGTCCGTCTTTCCCTCAATAGATGGGAGTAGGCGCGCTTGCGGATGTGTGCGTGTGTGTGGCCACGCGTTTGCTTAGGCTTCAGTGTGTGAAAAGGTAGGTGCTTTTCTCTAGCTGCGTGTGCGTGCACGTGGTGCTGGGTGCACATCCCTGGGTGCTCGTGGAAAGGTTTCTGCATGGTTTTCGCTGAGGAATCGTGTGTGTGCACATGGACAAAGAGAAGGCGCAGCAACCAGGTTCCAGCGCCGAAGAAGGCAAAAGGCGAGGTTTCCGGCGCTATCTCCTTCTCTCCCCAGAGCTAGTCGCGCAAAGCAAGCCGCTAAGCCGGCGACCGGCAAGAGAGCTACAACGAAGCATGCCGAACGGAGAAAATAGCAGCAGCTCATCTGTTCACACCTTGTTTCTGCCATGTGCTTGAACGCCAAGACGTTCGCGCTTCTGTGAGATGAAAGACGTCCTTCTGCATATGTGGTTGCTCACACCGGTGCACTTGTTAGTGTATCCATTCAGTCCTGGGCTGCGGGGCATTCAGAAGTGGCTCTGTGGAGACGTCTGCATAGAGGCAGCTGTCAGAACACGCACACTCGATTGTTCACCAAAACATATGCAGACGCGTCCTTAGCCTGTAGATTTGGATGCACAGAGTTCCCTGTGTTCGCAAGAGACAAGGGAATCGCGTCTGTGCGCACAGAAGCAATAGCGGACCGTTTCCCTCGGAGTGAACGCGAAAGAGTCGTCTATATACTCGCAGACACGCGAACGTGCCTCAATGCGGTCACAGAGGCAGCAGCTTTTGCACAGATGCTCCTGGTGATTCTGGCACTTTCCAGGCACACTCCTGAAAGTCGCGCACACTGCTGTTCACTCGCTAAACGACCTCTTGGGAAACACGTCTCCGGTCGACGGACCGCTCAGATTGCTTCTCGTGTAACTGTGAACTGTGTCAGCGCAGGGAATCCGTCTCTGTTGAGCAGATGTCAATCCTGCCTCGCTTTTGCTTTGTTGCCTCTACCAAGATGATTTCCCGTTTCTCTCTTCACTGGAGCAGGCAGACACAGCCAACGCACATCAAGTGTCAAGAGACACGCTCTGCTGAGCTCAACGCTTGTGCAGATGCACATGTGCGACGAAGTCAACACACGTGCTTGTGGAGAGAAAGAAAGGGACTCCCAGGCGTGTGGAGCGACGGGGAGAAAGAGCGGGCGCTGAGGAACACAGTTTCAAACAGACTGTCTCCACACAAACAGGCACCTGTCTGCAGGTATCCTAGATCTTGATTCTTGAACTTGAGGAAACACGCGTCTGAGCAAAACTCCCAAACGCTTCCAGGAAAGACACAGGCTCTCCCACAAGCACACAAGTGTTTGCCCTCAGCTATAGATCAGGGACAAGCCTGTGAAGAGCAACCAAAGAGCTCGTCCGTCTTTCCCTCAATAGATGGGAGTAGGCGCGCTTGCGGATGTGTGCGTGTGTGTGGCCACGCGTTTGCTTAGGCTTCAGTGTGTGAAAAGGTAGGTGCTTTTCTCTAGCTGCGTGTGCGTGCACGTGGTGCTGGGTGCACATCCCTGGGTGCTCGTGGAAAGGTTTCTGCATGGTTTTCGCTGAGGAATCGTGTGTGTGCACATGGACAAAGAGAAGGCGCAGCAACCAGGTTCCAGCGCCGAAGAAGGCAAAAGGCGAGGTTTCCGGCGCTATCTCCTTCTCTCCCCAGAGCTAGTCGCGCAAAGCAAGCCGCTAAGCCGGCGACCGGCAAGAGAGCTACAACGAAGCATGCCGAACGGAGAAAATAGCAGCAGCTCATCTGTTCACACCTTGTTTCTGCCATGTGCTTGAACGCCAAGACGTTCGCGCTTCTGTGAGATGAAAGACGTCCTTCTGCATATGTGGTTGCTCACACCGGTGCACTTGTTAGTGTATCCATTCAGTCCTGGGCTGCGGGGCATTCAGAAGTGGCTCTGTGGAGACGTCTGCATAGAGGCAGCTGTCAGAACACGCACACTCGATTGTTCACCAAAACATATGCAGACGCGTCCTTAGCCTGTAGATTTGGATGCACAGAGTTCCCTGTGTTCGCAAGAGACAAGGGAATCGCGTCTGTGCGCACAGAAGCAATAGCGGACCGTTTCCCTCGGAGTGAACGCGAAAGAGCCGTCTATATACTCGCAGACACGCGAACGTGCCTCAATGCGGTCACAGAGGCAGCAGCTTTTGCACAGATGCTCCTGGTGATTCTGGCACTTTCCAGGCACACTCCTGAAAGTCGCGCACACTGCTGTTCACTCGCTAAACGACCTCTTGGGAAACACGTCTCCGGTCGACGGACCGCTCAGATTGCTTCTCGTGTAACTGTGAACTGTGTCAGCGCAGGGAATCCGTCTCTGTTGAGCAGATGTCAATCCTGCCTCGCTTTTGCTTTGTTGCCTCTACCAAGATGATTTCCCGTTTCTCTCTTCACTGGAGCAGGCAGACACAGCCAACGCACATCAAGTGTCAAGAGACACGCTCTGCTGAGCTCAACGCTTGTGCAGATGCACATGTGCGACGAAGTCAACACACGTGCTTGTGGAGAGAAAGAAAGGGACTCCCAGGCGTGTGGAGCGACGGGGAGAAAGAGCGGGCGCTGAGGAACACAGTTTCAAACAGACTGTCTCCACACAAACAGGCACCTGTCTGCAGGTATCCTAGATCTTGATTCTTGAACTTGAGGAAACACGCGTCTGAGCAAAACTCCCAAACGCTTCCAGGAAAGACACAGGCTCTCCCACAAGCACACAAGTGTTTGCCCTCAGCTATAGATCAGGGACAAGCCTGTGAAGAGCAACCAAAGAGCTCGTCCGTCTTTCCCTCAATAGATGGGAGTAGGCGCGCTTGCGGATGTGTGCGTGTGTGTGGCCACGCGTTTGCTTAGGCATCAGTGTGTGAAAAGGTAGGTGCTTTTCTCTAGCTGCGTGTGCGTGCACGTGGTGCTGGGTGCACATCCCTGGGTGCTCGTGGAAAGGTTTCTGCATGGTTTTCGCTGAGGAATCGTGTGTGTGCACATGGACAAAGAGAAGGCGCAGCAACCAGGTTCCAGCGCCGAAGAAGGCAAAAGGCGAGGTTTCCGGCGCTATCTCCTTCTCTCCCCAGAGCTAGTCGCGCAAAGCAAGCCGCTAAGCCGGCGACCGGCAAGAGAGCTACAACGAAGCATGCCGAACGGAGAAAATAGCAGCAGCTCATCTGTTCACACCTTGTTTCTGCCATGTGCTTGAACGCCAAGACGTTCGCGCTTCTGTGAGATGAAAGACGTCCTTCTGCATATGTGGTTGCTCACACCGGTGCACTTGTTAGTGTATCCATTCAGTCCTGGGCTGCGGGGCATTCAGAAGTGGCTCTGTGGAGACGTCTGCATAGAGGCAGCTGTCAGAACACGCACACTCGATTGTTCACCAAAACATATGCAGACGCGTCCTTAGCCTGTAGATTTGGATGCACAGAGTTCCCTGTGTTCGCAAGAGACAAGGGAATCGCGTCTGTGCGCACAGAAGCAATAGCGGACCGTTTCCCTCGGAGTGAACGCGAAAGAGCCGTCTATATACTCGCAGACACGCGAACGTGCCTCAATGCGGTCACAGAGGCAGCAGCTTTTGCACAGATGCTCCTGGTGATTCTGGCACTTTCCAGGCACACTCCTGAAAGTCGCGCACACTGCTGTTCACTCGCTAAACGACCTCTTGGGAAACACGTCTCCGGTCGACGGACCGCTCAGATTGCTTCTCGTGTAACTGTGAACTGTGTCAGCGCAGGGAATCCGTCTCTGTTGAGCAGATGTCAATCCTGCCTCGCTTTTGCTTTGTTGCCTCTACCAAGATGATTTCCCGTTTCTCTCTTCACTGGAGCAGGCAGACACAGCCAACGCACATCAAGTGTCAAGAGACACGCTCTGCTGAGCTCAACGCTTGTGCAGATGCACATGTGCGACGAAGTCAACACACGTGCTTGTGGAGAGAAAGAAAGGGACTCCCAGGCGTGTGGAGCGACGGGGAGAAAGAGCGGGCGCTGAGGAACACAGTTTCAAACAGACTGTCTCCACACAAACAGGCACCTGTCTGCAGGTATCCTAGATCTTGATTCTTGAACTTGAGGAAACACGCGTCTGAGCAAAACTCCCAAACGCTTCCAGGAAAGACACAGGCTCTCCCACAAGCACACAAGTGTTTGCCCTCAGCTATAGATCAGGGACAAGCCTGTGAAGAGCAACCAAAGAGCTCGTCCGTCTTTCCCTCAATAGATGGGAGTAGGCGCGCTTGCGGATGTGTGCGTGTGTGTGGCCACGCGTTTGCTTAGGCATCAGTGTGTGAAAAGGTAGGTGCTTTTCTCTAGCTGCGTGTGCGTGCACGTGGTGCTGGGTGCACATCCCTGGGTGCTCGTGGAAAGGTTTCTGCATGGTTTTCGCTGAGGAATCGTGTGTGTGCACATGGACAAAGAGAAGGCGCAGCAACCAGGTTCCAGCGCCGAAGAAGGCAAAAGGCGAGGTTTCCGGCGCTATCTCCTTCTCTCCCCAGAGCTAGTCGCGCAAAGCAAGCCGCTAAGCCGGCGACCGGCAAGAGAGCTACAACGAAGCATGCCGAACGGAGAAAATAGCAGCAGCTCATCTGTTCACACCTTGTTTCTGCCATGTGCTTGAACGCCAAGACGTTCGCGCTTCTGTGAGATGAAAGACGTCCTTCTGCATATGTGGTTGCTCACACCGGTGCACTTGTTAGTGTATCCATTCAGTCCTGGGCTGCGGGGCATTCAGAAGTGGCTCTGTGGAGACGTCTGCATAGAGGCAGCTGTCAGAACACGCACACTCGATTGTTCACCAAAACATATGCAGACGCGTCCTTAGCCTGTAGATTTGGATGCACAGAGTTCCCTGTGTTCGCAAGAGACAAGGGAATCGCGTCTGTGCGCACAGAAGCAATAGCGGACCGTTTCCCTCGGAGTGAACGCGAAAGAGTCGTCTATATACTCGCAGACACGCGAACGTGCCTCAATGCGGTCACAGAGGCAGCAGCTTTTGCACAGATGCTCCTGGTGATTCTGGCACTTTCCAGGCACACTCCTGAAAGTCGCGCACACTGCTGTTCACTCGCTAAACGACCTCTTGGGAAACACGTCTCCGGTCGACGGACCGCTCAGATTGCTTCTCGTGTAACTGTGAACTGTGTCAGCGCAGGGAATCCGTCTCTGTTGAGCAGATGTCAATCCTGCCTCGCTTTTGCTTTGTTGCCTCTACCAAGATGATTTCCCGTTTCTCTCTTCACTGGAGCAGGCAGACACAGCCAACGCACATCAAGTGTCAAGAGACACGCTCTGCTGAGCTCAACGCTTGTGCAGATGCACATGTGCGACGAAGTCAACACACGTGCTTGTGGAGAGAAAGAAAGGGACTCCCAGGCGTGTGGAGCGACGGGGAGAAAGAGCGGGCGCTGAGGAACACAGTTTCAAACAGACTGTCTCCACACAAACAGGCACCTGTCTGCAGGTATCCTAGATCTTGATTCTTGAACTTGAGGAAACACGCGTCTGAGCAAAACTCCCAAACGCTTCCAGGAAAGACACAGGCTCTCCCACAAGCACACAAGTGTTTGCCCTCAGCTATAGATCAGGGACAAGCCTGTGAAGAGCAACCAAAGAGCTCGTCCGTCTTTCCCTCAATAGATGGGAGTAGGCGCGCTTGCGGATGTGTGCGTGTGTGTGGCCACGCGTTTGCTTAGGCATCAGTGTGTGAAAAGGTAGGTGCTTTTCTCTAGCTGCGTGTGCGTGCACGTGGTGCTGGGTGCACATCCCTGGGTGCTCGTGGAAAGGTTTCTGCATGGTTTTCGCTGAGGAATCGTGTGTGTGCACATGGACAAAGAGAAGGCGCAGCAACCAGGTTCCAGCGCCGAAGAAGGCAAAAGGCGAGGTTTCCGGCGCTATCTCCTTCTCTCCCCAGAGCTAGTCGCGCAAAGCAAGCCGCTAAGCCGGCGACCGGCAAGAGAGCTACAACGAAGCATGCCGAACGGAGAAAATAGCAGCAGCTCATCTGTTCACACCTTGTTTCTGCCATGTGCTTGAACGCCAAGACGTTCGCGCTTCTGTGAGATGAAAGACGTCCTTCTGCATATGTGGTTGCTCACACCGGTGCACTTGTTAGTGTATCCATTCAGTCCTGGGCTGCGGGGCATTCAGAAGTGGCTCTGTGGAGACGTCTGCATAGAGGCAGCTGTCAGAACACGCACACTCGATTGTTCACCAAAACATATGCAGACGCGTCCTTAGCCTGTAGATTTGGATGCACAGAGTTCCCTGTGTTCGCAAGAGACAAGGGAATCGCGTCTGTGCGCACAGAAGCAATAGCGGACCGTTTCCCTCGGAGTGAACGCGAAAGAGCCGTCTATATACTCGCAGACACGCGAACGTGCCTCAATGCGGTCACAGAGGCAGCAGCTTTTGCACAGATGCTCCTGGTGATTCTGGCACTTTCCAGGCACACTCCTGAAAGTCGCGCACACTGCTGTTCACTCGCTAAACGACCTCTTGGGAAACACGTCTCCGGTCGACGGACCGCTCAGATTGCTTCTCGTGTAACTGTGAACTGTGTCAGCGCAGGGAATCCGTCTCTGTTGAGCAGATGTCAATCCTGCCTCGCTTTTGCTTTGTTGCCTCTACCAAGATGATTTCCCGTTTCTCTCTTCACTGGAGCAGGCAGACACAGCCAACGCACATCAAGTGTCAAGAGACACGCTCTGCTGAGCTCAACGCTTGTGCAGATGCACATGTGCGACGAAGTCAACACACGTGCTTGTGGAGAGAAAGAAAGGGACTCCCAGGCGTGTGGAGCGACGGGGAGAAAGAGCGGGCGCTGAGGAACACAGTTTCAAACAGACTGTCTCCACACAAACAGGCACCTGTCTGCAGGTATCCTAGATCTTGATTCTTGAACTTGAGGAAACACGCGTCTGAGCAAAACTCCCAAACGCTTCCAGGAAAGACACAGGCTCTCCCACAAGCACACAAGTGTTTGCCCTCAGCTATAGATCAGGGACAAGCCTGTGAAGAGCAACCAAAGAGCTCGTCCGTCTTTCCCTCAATAGATGGGAGTAGGCGCGCTTGCGGATGTGTGCGTGTGTGTGGCCACGCGTTTGCTTAGGCATCAGTGTGTGAAAAGGTAGGTGCTTTTCTCTAGCTGCGTGTGCGTGCACGTGGTGCTGGGTGCACATCCCTGGGTGCTCGTGGAAAGGTTTCTGCATGGTTTTCGCTGAGGAATCGTGTGTGTGCACATGGACAAAGAGAAGGCGCAGCAACCAGGTTCCAGCGCCGAAGAAGGCAAAAGGCGAGGTTTCCGGCGCTATCTCCTTCTCTCCCCAGAGCTAGTCGCGCAAAGCAAGCCGCTAAGCCGGCGACCGGCAAGAGAGCTACAACGAAGCATGCCGAACGGAGAAAATAGCAGCAGCTCATCTGTTCACACCTTGTTTCTGCCATGTGCTTGAACGCCAAGACGTTCGCGCTTCTGTGAGATGAAAGACGTCCTTCTGCATATGTGGTTGCTCACACCGGTGCACTTGTTAGTGTATCCATTCAGTCCTGGGCTGCGGGGCATTCAGAAGTGGCTCTGTGGAGACGTCTGCATAGAGGCAGCTGTCAGAACACGCACACTCGATTGTTCACCAAAACATATGCAGACGCGTCCTTAGCCTGTAGATTTGGATGCACAGAGTTCCCTGTGTTCGCAAGAGACAAGGGAATCGCGTCTGTGCGCACAGAAGCAATAGCGGACCGTTTCCCTCGGAGTGAACGCGAAAGAGCCGTCTATATACTCGCAGACACGCGAACGTGCCTCAATGCGGTCACAGAGGCAGCAGCTTTTGCACAGATGCTCCTGGTGATTCTGGCACTTTCCAGGCACACTCCTGAAAGTCGCGCACACTGCTGTTCACTCGCTAAACGACCTCTTGGGAAACACGTCTCCGGTCGACGGACCGCTCAGATTGCTTCTCGTGTAACTGTGAACTGTGTCAGCGCAGGGAATCCGTCTCTGTTGAGCAGATGTCAATCCTGCCTCGCTTTTGCTTTGTTGCCTCTACCAAGATGATTTCCCGTTTCTCTCTTCACTGGAGCAGGCAGACACAGCCAACGCACATCAAGTGTCAAGAGACACGCTCTGCTGAGCTCAACGCTTGTGCAGATGCACATGTGCGACGAAGTCAACACACGTGCTTGTGGAGAGAAAGAAAGGGACTCCCAGGCGTGTGGAGCGACGGGGAGAAAGAGCGGGCGCTGAGGAACACAGTTTCAAACAGACTGTCTCCACACAAACAGGCACCTGTCTGCAGGTATCCTAGATCTTGATTCTTGAACTTGAGGAAACACGCGTCTGAGCAAAACTCCCAAACGCTTCCAGGAAAGACACAGGCTCTCCCACAAGCACACAAGTGTTTGCCCTCAGCTATAGATCAGGGACAAGCCTGTGAAGAGCAACCAAAGAGCTCGTCCGTCTTTCCCTCAATAGATGGGAGTAGGCGCGCTTGCGGATGTGTGCGTGTGTGTGGCCACGCGTTTGCTTAGGCATCAGTGTGTGAAAAGGTAGGTGCTTTTCTCTAGCTGCGTGTGCGTGCACGTGGTGCTGGGTGCACATCCCTGGGTGCTCGTGGAAAGGTTTCTGCATGGTTTTCGCTGAGGAATCGTGTGTGTGCACATGGACAAAGAGAAGGCGCAGCAACCAGGTTCCAGCGCCGAAGAAGGCAAAAGGCGAGGTTTCCGGCGCTATCTCCTTCTCTCCCCAGAGCTAGTCGCGCAAAGCAAGCCGCTAAGCCGGCGACCGGCAAGAGAGCTACAACGAAGCATGCCGAACGGAGAAAATAGCAGCAGCTCATCTGTTCACACCTTGTTTCTGCCATGTGCTTGAACGCCAAGACGTTCGCGCTTCTGTGAGATGAAAGACGTCCTTCTGCATATGTGGTTGCTCACACCGGTGCACTTGTTAGTGTATCCATTCAGTCCTGGGCTGCGGGGCATTCAGAAGTGGCTCTGTGGAGACGTCTGCATAGAGGCAGCTGTCAGAACACGCACACTCGATTGTTCACCAAAACATATGCAGACGCGTCCTTAGCCTGTAGATTTGGATGCACAGAGTTCCCTGTGTTCGCAAGAGACAAGGGAATCGCGTCTGTGCGCACAGAAGCAATAGCGGACCGTTTCCCTCGGAGTGAACGCGAAAGAGCCGTCTATATACTCGCAGACACGCGAACGTGCCTCAATGCGGTCACAGAGGCAGCAGCTTTTGCACAGATGCTCCTGGTGATTCTGGCACTTTCCAGGCACACTCCTGAAAGTCGCGCACACTGCTGTTCACTCGCTAAACGACCTCTTGGGAAACACGTCTCCGGTCGACGGACCGCTCAGATTGCTTCTCGTGTAACTGTGAACTGTGTCAGCGCAGGGAATCCGTCTCTGTTGAGCAGATGTCAATCCTGCCTCGCTTTTGCTTTGTTGCCTCTACCAAGATGATTTCCCGTTTCTCTCTTCACTGGAGCAGGCAGACACAGCCAACGCACATCAAGTGTCAAGAGACACGCTCTGCTGAGCTCAACGCTTGTGCAGATGCACATGTGCGACGAAGTCAACACACGTGCTTGTGGAGAGAAAGAAAGGGACTCCCAGGCGTGTGGAGCGACGGGGAGAAAGAGCGGGCGCTGAGGAACACAGTTTCAAACAGACTGTCTCCACACAAACAGGCACCTGTCTGCAGGTATCCTAGATCTTGATTCTTGAACTTGAGGAAACACGCGTCTGAGCAAAACTCCCAAACGCTTCCAGGAAAGACACAGGCTCTCCCACAAGCACACAAGTGTTTGCCCTCAGCTATAGATCAGGGACAAGCCTGTGAAGAGCAACCAAAGAGCTCGTCCGTCTTTCCCTCAATAGATGGGAGTAGGCGCGCTTGCGGATGTGTGCGTGTGTGTGGCCACGCGTTTGCTTAGGCTTCAGTGTGTGAAAAGGTAGGTGCTTTTCTCTAGCTGCGTGTGCGTGCACGTGGTGCTGGGTGCACATCCCTGGGTGCTCGTGGAAAGGTTTCTGCATGGTTTTCGCTGAGGAATCGTGTGTGTGCACATGGACAAAGAGAAGGCGCAGCAACCAGGTTCCAGCGCCGAAGAAGGCAAAAGGCGAGGTTTCCGGCGCTATCTCCTTCTCTCCCCAGAGCTAGTCGCGCAAAGCAAGCCGCTAAGCCGGCGACCGGCAAGAGAGCTACAACGAAGCATGCCGAACGGAGAAAATAGCAGCAGCTCATCTGTTCACACCTTGTTTCTGCCATGTGCTTGAACGCCAAGACGTTCGCGCTTCTGTGAGATGAAAGACGTCCTTCTGCATATGTGGTTGCTCACACCGGTGCACTTGTTAGTGTATCCATTCAGTCCTGGGCTGCGGGGCATTCAGAAGTGGCTCTGTGGAGACGTCTGCATAGAGGCAGCTGTCAGAACACGCACACTCGATTGTTCACCAAAACATATGCAGACGCGTCCTTAGCCTGTAGATTTGGATGCACAGAGTTCCCTGTGTTCGCAAGAGACAAGGGAATCGCGTCTGTGCGCACAGAAGCAATAGCGGACCGTTTCCCTCGGAGTGAACGCGAAAGAGCCGTCTATATACTCGCAGACACGCGAACGTGCCTCAATGCGGTCACAGAGGCAGCAGCTTTTGCACAGATGCTCCTGGTGATTCTGGCACTTTCCAGGCACACTCCTGAAAGTCGCGCACACTGCTGTTCACTCGCTAAACGACCTCTTGGGAAACACGTCTCCGGTCGACGGACCGCTCAGATTGCTTCTCGTGTAACTGTGAACTGTGTCAGCGCAGGGAATCCGTCTCTGTTGAGCAGATGTCAATCCTGCCTCGCTTTTGCTTTGTTGCCTCTACCAAGATGATTTCCCGTTTCTCTCTTCACTGGAGCAGGCAGACACAGCCAACGCACATCAAGTGTCAAGAGACACGCTCTGCTGAGCTCAACGCTTGTGCAGATGCACATGTGCGACGAAGTCAACACACGTGCTTGTGGAGAGAAAGAAAGGGACTCCCAGGCGTGTGGAGCGACGGGGAGAAAGAGCGGGCGCTGAGGAACACAGTTTCAAACAGACTGTCTCCACACAAACAGGCACCTGTCTGCAGGTATCCTAGATCTTGATTCTTGAACTTGAGGAAACACGCGTCTGAGCAAAACTCCCAAACGCTTCCAGGAAAGACACAGGCTCTCCCACAAGCACACAAGTGTTTGCCCTCAGCTATAGATCAGGGACAAGCCTGTGAAGAGCAACCAAAGAGCTCGTCCGTCTTTCCCTCAATAGATGGGAGTAGGCGCGCTTGCGGATGTGTGCGTGTGTGTGGCCACGCGTTTGCTTAGGCATCAGTGTGTGAAAAGGTAGGTGCTTTTCTCTAGCTGCGTGTGCGTGCACGTGGTGCTGGGTGCACATCCCTGGGTGCTCGTGGAAAGGTTTCTGCATGGTTTTCGCTGAGGAATCGTGTGTGTGCACATGGACAAAGAGAAGGCGCAGCAACCAGGTTCCAGCGCCGAAGAAGGCAAAAGGCGAGGTTTCCGGCGCTATCTCCTTCTCTCCCCAGAGCTAGTCGCGCAAAGCAAGCCGCTAAGCCGGCGACCGGCAAGAGAGCTACAACGAAGCATGCCGAACGGAGAAAATAGCAGCAGCTCATCTGTTCACACCTTGTTTCTGCCATGTGCTTGAACGCCAAGACGTTCGCGCTTCTGTGAGATGAAAGACGTCCTTCTGCATATGTGGTTGCTCACACCGGTGCACTTGTTAGTGTATCCATTCAGTCCTGGGCTGCGGGGCATTCAGAAGTGGCTCTGTGGAGACGTCTGCATAGAGGCAGCTGTCAGAACACGCACACTCGATTGTTCACCAAAACATATGCAGACGCGTCCTTAGCCTGTAGATTTGGATGCACAGAGTTCCCTGTGTTCGCAAGAGACAAGGGAATCGCGTCTGTGCGCACAGAAGCAATAGCGGACCGTTTCCCTCGGAGTGAACGCGAAAGAGCCGTCTATATACTCGCAGACACGCGAACGTGCCTCAATGCGGTCACAGAGGCAGCAGCTTTTGCACAGATGCTCCTGGTGATTCTGGCACTTTCCAGGCACACTCCTGAAAGTCGCGCACACTGCTGTTCACTCGCTAAACGACCTCTTGGGAAACACGTCTCCGGTCGACGGACCGCTCAGATTGCTTCTCGTGTAACTGTGAACTGTGTCAGCGCAGGGAATCCGTCTCTGTTGAGCAGATGTCAATCCTGCCTCGCTTTTGCTTTGTTGCCTCTACCAAGATGATTTCCCGTTTCTCTCTTCACTGGAGCAGGCAGACACAGCCAACGCACATCAAGTGTCAAGAGACACGCTCTGCTGAGCTCAACGCTTGTGCAGATGCACATGTGCGACGAAGTCAACACACGTGCTTGTGGAGAGAAAGAAAGGGACTCCCAGGCGTGTGGAGCGACGGGGAGAAAGAGCGGGCGCTGAGGAACACAGTTTCAAACAGACTGTCTCCACGCAAACAGGCACCTGTCTGCAGGTATCCTAGATCTTGATTCTTGAACTTGAGGAAACACGCGTCTGAGCAAAACTCCCAAACGCTTCCAGGAAAGACACAGGCTCTCCCACAAGCACACAAGTGTTTGCCCTCAGCTATAGATCAGGGACAAGCCTGTGAAGAGATGCCCTGCTATTCTTTCGCCTTATGGCATCATGTGTTTCGTTCCTCTTGGAGATCGATTGTTAAACGTCTTTCCTAGGGCGACTGTGAAGCATTTGCCAGCGGAGGAGAAGTAGCACGGAGCAGCATTCAGTACTGCCTACGAGTGTCTTTGCTACCCTACTAGCGGAGCTCCAAGAACAGGCACACATCTTCAGGTACCTTCCAAATGTGGATTCCCCTGCAGCCCCGTAGGCGGGCGTGCAGTACGCCAACCGTCAACGGACGTTTTTCCCCTCAAGCCTGTCAGGACGTTGCTCGTCCGTCTTTCCCTCAATAGATGGGAGTAGGCGCGCTTGCGGATGTGTGCGTGTGTGTGGCCACGCGTTTGCTTAGGCTTCAGTGTGTGAAAAGGTAGGTGCTTTTCTCTAGCTGCGTGTGCGTGCACGTGGTGCTGGGTGCACATCCCTGGGTGCTCGTGGAAAGGTTTCTGCATGGTTTTCGCTGAGGAATCGTGTGTGTGCACATGGACAAAGAGAAGGCGCAGCAACCAGGTTCCAGCGCCGAAGAAGGCAAAAGGCGAGGTTTCCGGCGCTATCTCCTTCTCTCCCCAGAGCTAGTCGCGCAAAGCAAGCCGCTAAGCCGGCGACCGGCAAGAGAGCTACAACGAAGCATGCCGAACGGAGAAAATAGCAGCAGCTCATCTGTTCACACCTTGTTTCTGCCATGTGCTTGAACGCCAAGACGTTCGCGCTTCTGTGAGATGAAAGACGTCCTTCTGCATATGTGGTTGCTCACACCGGTGCACTTGTTAGTGTATCCATTCAGTCCTGGGCTGCGGGGCATTCAGAAGTGGCTCTGTGGAGACGTCTGCATAGAGGCAGCTGTCAGAACACGCACACTCGATTGTTCACCAAAACATATGCAGACGCGTCCTTAGCCTGTAGATTTGGATGCACACAGTTCCCTGTGTTCGCAAGAGACAAGGGAATCGCGTCTGTGCGCACAGAAGCAATAGCGGACCGTTTCCCTCGGAGTGAACGCGAAAGAGCCGTCTATATACTCGCAGACACGCGAACGTGCCTCAATGCGGTCACAGAGGCAGCAGCTTTTGCACAGATGCTCCTGGTGATTCTGGCACTTTCCAGGCACACTCCTGAAAGTCGCGCACACTGCTGTTCACTCGCTAAACGACCTCTTGGGAAACACGTCTCCGGTCGACGGACCGCTCAGATTGCTTCTCGTGTAACTGTGAACTGTGTCAGCGCAGGGAATCCGTCTCTGTTGAGCAGATGTCAATCCTGCCTCGCTTTTGCTTTGTTGCCTCTACCAAGATGATTTCCCGTTTCTCTCTTCACTGGAGCAGGCAGACACAGCCAACGCACATCAAGTGTCAAGAGACACGCTCTGCTGAGCTCAACGCTTGTGCAGATGCACATGTGCGACGAAGTCAACACACGTGCTTGTGGAGAGAAAGAAAGGGACTCCCAGGCGTGTGGAGCGACGGGGAGAAAGAGCGGGCGCTGAGGAACACAGTTTCAAACAGACTGTCTCCACACAAACAGGCACCTGTCTGCAGGTATCCTAGATCTTGATTCTTGAACTTGAGGAAACACGCGTCTGAGCAAAACTCCCAAACGCTTCCAGGAAAGACACAGGCTCTCCCACAAGCACACAAGTGTTTGCCCTCAGCTATAGATCAGGGACAAGCCTGTGAAGAGCAACCAAAGAGCTCGTCCGTCTTTCCCTCAATAGATGGGAGTAGGCGCGCTTGCGGATGTGTGCGTGTGTGTGGCCACGCGTTTGCTTAGGCTTCAGTGTGTGAAAAGGTAGGTGCTTTTCTCTAGCTGCGTGTGCGTGCACGTGGTGCTGGGTGCACATCCCTGGGTGCTCGTGGAAAGGTTTCTGCATGGTTTTCGCTGAGGAATCGTGTGTGTGCACATGGACAAAGAGAAGGCGCAGCAACCAGGTTCCAGCGCCGAAGAAGGCAAAAGGCGAGGTTTCCGGCGCTATCTCCTTCTCTCCCCAGAGCTAGTCGCGCAAAGCAAGCCGCTAAGCCGGCGACCGGCAAGAGAGCTACAACGAAGCATGCCGAACGGAGAAAATAGCAGCAGCTCATCTGTTCACACCTTGTTTCTGCCATGTGCTTGAACGCCAAGACGTTCGCGCTTCTGTGAGATGAAAGACGTCCTTCTGCATATGTGGTTGCTCACACCGGTGCACTTGTTAGTGTATCCATTCAGTCCTGGGCTGCGGGGCATTCAGAAGTGGCTCTGTGGAGACGTCTGCATAGAGGCAGCTGTCAGAACACGCACACTCGATTGTTCACCAAAACATATGCAGACGCGTCCTTAGCCTGTAGATTTGGATGCACACAGTTCCCTGTGTTCGCAAGAGACAAGGGAATCGCGTCTGTGCGCACAGAAGCAATAGCGGACCGTTTCCCTCGGAGTGAACGCGAAAGAGCCGTCTATATACTCGCAGACACGCGAACGTGCCTCAATGCGGTCACAGAGGCAGCAGCTTTTGCACAGATGCTCCTGGTGATTCTGGCACTTTCCAGGCACACTCCTGAAAGTCGCGCACACTGCTGTTCACTCGCTAAACGACCTCTTGGGAAACACGTCTCCGGTCGACGGACCGCTCAGATTGCTTCTCGTGTAACTGTGAACTGTGTCAGCGCAGGGAATCCGTCTCTGTTGAGCAGATGTCAATCCTGCCTCGCTTTTGCTTTGTTGCCTCTACCAAGATGATTTCCCGTTTCTCTCTTCACTGGAGCAGGCAGACACAGCCAACGCACATCAAGTGTCAAGAGACACGCTCTGCTGAGCTCAACGCTTGTGCAGATGCACATGTGCGACGAAGTCAACACACGTGCTTGTGGAGAGAAAGAAAGGGACTCCCAGGCGTGTGGAGCGACGGGGAGAAAGAGCGGGCGCTGAGGAACACAGTTTCAAACAGACTGTCTCCACACAAACAGGCACCTGTCTGCAGGTATCCTAGATCTTGATTCTTGAACTTGAGGAAACACGCGTCTGAGCAAAACTCCCAAACGCTTCCAGGAAAGACACAGGCTCTCCCACAAGCACACAAGTGTTTGCCCTCAGCTATAGATCAGGGACAAGCCTGTGAAGAGCAACCAAAGAGCTCGTCCGTCTTTCCCTCAATAGATGGGAGTAGGCGCGCTTGCGGATGTGTGCGTGTGTGTGGCCACGCGTTTGCTTAGGCTTCAGTGTGTGAAAAGGTAGGTGCTTTTCTCTAGCTGCGTGTGCGTGCACGTGGTGCTGGGTGCACATCCCTGGGTGCTCGTGGAAAGGTTTCTGCATGGTTTTCGCTGAGGAATCGTGTGTGTGCACATGGACAAAGAGAAGGCGCAGCAACCAGGTTCCAGCGCCGAAGAAGGCAAAAGGCGAGGTTTCCGGCGCTATCTCCTTCTCTCCCCAGAGCTAGTCGCGCAAAGCAAGCCGCTAAGCCGGCGACCGGCAAGAGAGCTACAACGAAGCATGCCGAACGGAGAAAATAGCAGCAGCTCATCTGTTCACACCTTGTTTCTGCCATGTGCTTGAACGCCAAGACGTTCGCGCTTCTGTGAGATGAAAGACGTCCTTCTGCATATGTGGTTGCTCACACCGGTGCACTTGTTAGTGTATCCATTCAGTCCTGGGCTGCGGGGCATTCAGAAGTGGCTCTGTGGAGACGTCTGCATAGAGGCAGCTGTCAGAACACGCACACTCGATTGTTCACCAAAACATATGCAGACGCGTCCTTAGCCTGTAGATTTGGATGCACAGAGTTCCCTGTGTTCGCAAGAGACAAGGGAATCGCGTCTGTGCGCACAGAAGCAATAGCGGACCGTTTCCCTCGGAGTGAACGCGAAAGAGCCGTCTATATACTCGCAGACACGCGAACGTGCCTCAATGCGGTCACAGAGGCAGCAGCTTTTGCACAGATGCTCCTGGTGATTCTGGCACTTTCCAGGCACACTCCTGAAAGTCGCGCACACTGCTGTTCACTCGCTAAACGACCTCTTGGGAAACACGTCTCCGGTCGACGGACCGCTCAGATTGCTTCTCGTGTAACTGTGAACTGTGTCAGCGCAGGGAATCCGTCTCTGTTGAGCAGATGTCAATCCTGCCTCGCTTTTGCTTTGTTGCCTCTACCAAGATGATTTCCCGTTTCTCTCTTCACTGGAGCAGGCAGACACAGCCAACGCACATCAAGTGTCAAGAGACACGCTCTGCTGAGCTCAACGCTTGTGCAGATGCACATGTGCGACGAAGTCAACACACGTGCTTGTGGAGAGAAAGAAAGGGACTCCCAGGCGTGTGGAGCGACGGGGAGAAAGAGCGGGCGCTGAGGAACACAGTTTCAAACAGACTGTCTCCACACAAACAGGCACCTGTCTGCAGGTATCCTAGATCTTGATTCTTGAACTTGAGGAAACACGCATCTGAGCAAAACTCCCAAACGCTTCCAGGAAAGACACAGGCTCTCCCACAAGCACACAAGTGTTTGCCCTCAGCTATAGATCAGGGACAAGCCTGTGAAGAGATGCCCTGCTATTCTTTCGCCTTATGGCATCATGTGTTTCGTTCCTCTTGGAGATCGATTGTTAAACGTCTTTCCTAGGGCGACTGTGAAGCATTTGCCAGCGGAGGAGAAGTAGCACGGAGCAGCATTCAGTACTGCCTACGAGTGTCTTTGCTACCCTACTAGCGGAGCTCCAAGAACAGGCACACATCTTCAGGTACCTTCCAAATGTGGATTCCCCTGCAGCCCCGTAGGCGGGCGTGCAGTACGCCAACCGTCAACGGACGTTTTTCCCCTCAAGCCTGTCAGGACGTTGCTCGTCCGTCTTTCCCTCAATAGATGGGAGTAGGCGCGCTTGCGGATGTGTGCGTGTGTGTGGCCACGCGTTTGCTTAGGCTTCAGTGTGTGAAAAGGTAGGTGCTTTTCTCTAGCTGCGTGTGCGTGCACGTGGTGCTGGGTGCACATCCCTGGGTGCTCGTGGAAAGGTTTCTGCATGGTTTTCGCTGAGGAATCGTGTGTGTGCACATGGACAAAGAGAAGGCGCAGCAACCAGGTTCCAGCGCCGAAGAAGGCAAAAGGCGAGGTTTCCGGCGCTATCTCCTTCTCTCCCCAGAGCTAGTCGCGCAAAGCAAGCCGCTAAGCCGGCGACCGGCAAGAGAGCTACAACGAAGCATGCCGAACGGAGAAAATAGCAGCAGCTCATCTGTTCACACCTTGTTTCTGCCATGTGCTTGAACGCCAAGACGTTCGCGCTTCTGTGAGATGAAAGACGTCCTTCTGCATATGTGGTTGCTCACACCGGTGCACTTGTTAGTGTATCCATTCAGTCCTGGGCTGCGGGGCATTCAGAAGTGGCTCTGTGGAGACGTCTGCATAGAGGCAGCTGTCAGAACACGCACACTCGATTGTTCACCAAAACATATGCAGACGCGTCCTTAGCCTGTAGATTTGGATGCACACAGTTCCCTGTGTTCGCAAGAGACAAGGGAATCGCGTCTGTGCGCACAGAAGCAATAGCGGACCGTTTCCCTCGGAGTGAACGCGAAAGAGCCGTCTATATACTCGCAGACACGCGAACGTGCCTCAATGCGGTCACAGAGGCAGCAGCTTTTGCACAGATGCTCCTGGTGATTCTGGCACTTTCCAGGCACACTCCTGAAAGTCGCGCACACTGCTGTTCACTCGCTAAACGACCTCTTGGGAAACACGTCTCCGGTCGACGGACCGCTCAGATTGCTTCTCGTGTAACTGTGAACTGTGTCAGCGCAGGGAATCCGTCTCTGTTGAGCAGATGTCAATCCTGCCTCGCTTTTGCTTTGTTGCCTCTACCAAGATGATTTCCCGTTTCTCTCTTCACTGGAGCAGGCAGACACAGCCAACGCACATCAAGTGTCAAGAGACACGCTCTGCTGAGCTCAACGCTTGTGCAGATGCACATGTGCGACGAAGTCAACACACGTGCTTGTGGAGAGAAAGAAAGGGACTCCCAGGCGTGTGGAGCGACGGGGAGAAAGAGCGGGCGCTGAGGAACACAGTTTCAAACAGACTGTCTCCACACAAACAGGCACCTGTCTGCAGGTATCCTAGATCTTGATTCTTGAACTTGAGGAAACACGCGTCTGAGCAAAACTCCCAAACGCTTCCAGGAAAGACACAGGCTCTCCCACAAGCACACAAGTGTTTGCCCTCAGCTATAGATCAGGGACAAGCCTGTGAAGAGCAACCAAAGAGCTCGTCCGTCTTTCCCTCAATAGATGGGAGTAGGCGCGCTTGCGGATGTGTGCGTGTGTGTGGCCACGCGTTTGCTTAGGCATCAGTGTGTGAAAAGGTAGGTGCTTTTCTCTAGCTGCGTGTGCGTGCACGTGGTGCTGGGTGCACATCCCTGGGTGCTCGTGGAAAGGTTTCTGCATGGTTTTCGCTGAGGAATCGTGTGTGTGCACATGGACAAAGAGAAGGCGCAGCAACCAGGTTCCAGCGCCGAAGAAGGCAAAAGGCGAGGTTTCCGGCGCTATCTCCTTCTCTCCCCAGAGCTAGTCGCGCAAAGCAAGCCGCTAAGCCGGCGACCGGCAAGAGAGCTACAACGAAGCATGCCGAACGGAGAAAATAGCAGCAGCTCATCTGTTCACACCTTGTTTCTGCCATGTGCTTGAACGCCAAGACGTTCGCGCTTCTGTGAGATGAAAGACGTCCTTCTGCATATGTGGTTGCTCACACCGGTGCACTTGTTAGTGTATCCATTCAGTCCTGGGCTGCGGGGCATTCAGAAGTGGCTCTGTGGAGACGTCTGCATAGAGGCAGCTGTCAGAACACGCACACTCGATTGTTCACCAAAACATATGCAGACGCGTCCTTAGCCTGTAGATTTGGATGCACAGAGTTCCCTGTGTTCGCAAGAGACAAGGGAATCGCGTCTGTGCGCACAGAAGCAATAGCGGACCGTTTCCCTCGGAGTGAACGCGAAAGAGCCGTCTATATACTCGCAGACACGCGAACGTGCCTCAATGCGGTCACAGAGGCAGCAGCTTTTGCACAGATGCTCCTGGTGATTCTGGCACTTTCCAGGCACACTCCTGAAAGTCGCGCACACTGCTGTTCACTCGCTAAACGACCTCTTGGGAAACACGTCTCCGGTCGACGGACCGCTCAGATTGCTTCTCGTGTAACTGTGAACTGTGTCAGCGCAGGGAATCCGTCTCTGTTGAGCAGATGTCAATCCTGCCTCGCTTTTGCTTTGTTGCCTCTACCAAGATGATTTCCCGTTTCTCTCTTCACTGGAGCAGGCAGACACAGCCAACGCACATCAAGTGTCAAGAGACACGCTCTGCTGAGCTCAACGCTTGTGCAGATGCACATGTGCGACGAAGTCAACACACGTGCTTGTGGAGAGAAAGAAAGGGACTCCCAGGCGTGTGGAGCGACGGGGAGAAAGAGCGGGCGCTGAGGAACACAGTTTCAAACAGACTGTCTCCACACAAACAGGCACCTGTCTGCAGGTATCCTAGATCTTGATTCTTGAACTTGAGGAAACACGCGTCTGAGCAAAACTCCCAAACGCTTCCAGGAAAGACACAGGCTCTCCCACAAGCACACAAGTGTTTGCCCTCAGCTATAGATCAGGGACAAGCCTGTGAAGAGATGCCCTGCTATTCTTTCGCCTTATGGCATCATGTGTTTCGTTCCTCTTGGAGATCGATTGTTAAACGTCTTTCCTAGGGCGACTGTGAAGCATTTGCCAGCGGAGGAGAAGTAGCACGGAGCAGCATTCAGTACTGCCTACGAGTGTCTTTGCTACCCTACTAGCGGAGCTCCAAGAACAGGCACACATCTTCAGGTACCTTCCAAATGTGGATTCCCCTGCAGCCCCGTAGGCGGGCGTGCAGTACGCCAACCGTCAACGGACGTTTTTCCCCTCAAGCCTGTCAGGACGTTGCTCGTCCGTCTTTCCCTCAATAGATGGGAGTAGGCGCGCTTGCGGATGTGTGCGTGTGTGTGGCCACGCGTTTGCTTAGGCTTCAGTGTGTGAAAAGGTAGGTGCTTTTCTCTAGCTGCGTGTGCGTGCACGTGGTGCTGGGTGCACATCCCTGGGTGCTCGTGGAAAGGTTTCTGCATGGTTTTCGCTGAGGAATCGTGTGTGTGCACATGGACAAAGAGAAGGCGCAGCAACCAGGTTCCAGCGCCGAAGAAGGCAAAAGGCGAGGTTTCCGGCGCTATCTCCTTCTCTCCCCAGAGCTAGTCGCGCAAAGCAAGCCGCTAAGCCGGCGACCGGCAAGAGAGCTACAACGAAGCATGCCGAACGGAGAAAATAGCAGCAGCTCATCTGTTCACACCTTGTTTCTGCCATGTGCTTGAACGCCAAGACGTTCGCGCTTCTGTGAGATGAAAGACGTCCTTCTGCATATGTGGTTGCTCACACCGGTGCACTTGTTAGTGTATCCATTCAGTCCTGGGCTGCGGGGCATTCAGAAGTGGCTCTGTGGAGACGTCTGCATAGAGGCAGCTGTCAGAACACGCACACTCGATTGTTCACCAAAACATATGCAGACGCGTCCTTAGCCTGTAGATTTGGATGCACAGAGTTCCCTGTGTTCGCAAGAGACAAGGGAATCGCGTCTGTGCGCACAGAAGCAATAGCGGACCGTTTCCCTCGGAGTGAACGCGAAAGAGCCGTCTATATACTCGCAGACACGCGAACGTGCCTCAATGCGGTCACAGAGGCAGCAGCTTTTGCACAGATGCTCCTGGTGATTCTGGCACTTTCCAGGCACACTCCTGAAAGTCGCGCACACTGCTGTTCACTCGCTAAACGACCTCTTGGGAAACACGTCTCCGGTCGACGGACCGCTCAGATTGCTTCTCGTGTAACTGTGAACTGTGTCAGCGCAGGGAATCCGTCTCTGTTGAGCAGATGTCAATCCTGCCTCGCTTTTGCTTTGTTGCCTCTACCAAGATGATTTCCCGTTTCTCTCTTCACTGGAGCAGGCAGACACAGCCAACGCACATCAAGTGTCAAGAGACACGCTCTGCTGAGCTCAACGCTTGTGCAGATGCACATGTGCGACGAAGTCAACACACGTGCTTGTGGAGAGAAAGAAAGGGACTCCCAGGCGTGTGGAGCGACGGGGAGAAAGAGCGGGCGCTGAGGAACACAGTTTCAAACAGACTGTCTCCACACAAACAGGCACCTGTCTGCAGGTATCCTAGATCTTGATTCTTGAACTTGAGGAAACACGCGTCTGAGCAAAACTCCCAAACGCTTCCAGGAAAGACACAGGCTCTCCCACAAGCACACAAGTGTTTGCCCTCAGCTATAGATCAGGGACAAGCCTGTGAAGAGCAACCAAAGAGCTCGTCCGTCTTTCCCTCAATAGATGGGAGTAGGCGCGCTTGCGGATGTGTGCGTGTGTGTGGCCACGCGTTTGCTTAGGCTTCAGTGTGTGAAAAGGTAGGTGCTTTTCTCTAGCTGCGTGTGCGTGCACGTGGTGCTGGGTGCACATCCCTGGGTGCTCGTGGAAAGGTTTCTGCATGGTTTTCGCTGAGGAATCGTGTGTGTGCACATGGACAAAGAGAAGGCGCAGCAACCAGGTTCCAGCGCCGAAGAAGGCAAAAGGCGAGGTTTCCGGCGCTATCTCCTTCTCTCCCCAGAGCTAGTCGCGCAAAGCAAGCCGCTAAGCCGGCGACCGGCAAGAGAGCTACAACGAAGCATGCCGAACGGAGAAAATAGCAGCAGCTCATCTGTTCACACCTTGTTTCTGCCATGTGCTTGAACGCCAAGACGTTCGCGCTTCTGTGAGATGAAAGACGTCCTTCTGCATATGTGGTTGCTCACACCGGTGCACTTGTTAGTGTATCCATTCAGTCCTGGGCTGCGGGGCATTCAGAAGTGGCTCTGTGGAGACGTCTGCATAGAGGCAGCTGTCAGAACACGCACACTCGATTGTTCACCAAAACATATGCAGACGCGTCCTTAGCCTGTAGATTTGGATGCACAGAGTTCCCTGTGTTCGCAAGAGACAAGGGAATCGCGTCTGTGCGCACAGAAGCAATAGCGGACCGTTTCCCTCGGAGTGAACGCGAAAGAGCCGTCTATATACTCGCAGACACGCGAACGTGCCTCAATGCGGTCACAGAGGCAGCAGCTTTTGCACAGATGCTCCTGGTGATTCTGGCACTTTCCAGGCACACTCCTGAAAGTCGCGCACACTGCTGTTCACTCGCTAAACGACCTCTTGGGAAACACGTCTCCGGTCGACGGACCGCTCAGATTGCTTCTCGTGTAACTGTGAACTGTGTCAGCGCAGGGAATCCGTCTCTGTTGAGCAGATGTCAATCCTGCCTCGCTTTTGCTTTGTTGCCTCTACCAAGATGATTTCCCGTTTCTCTCTTCACTGGAGCAGGCAGACACAGCCAACGCACATCAAGTGTCAAGAGACACGCTCTGCTGAGCTCAACGCTTGTGCAGATGCACATGTGCGACGAAGTCAACACACGTGCTTGTGGAGAGAAAGAAAGGGACTCCCAGGCGTGTGGAGCGACGGGGAGAAAGAGCGGGCGCTGAGGAACACAGTTTCAAACAGACTGTCTCCACACAAACAGGCACCTGTCTGCAGGTATCCTAGATCTTGATTCTTGAACTTGAGGAAACACGCGTCTGAGCAAAACTCCCAAACGCTTCCAGGAAAGACACAGGCTCTCCCACAAGCACACAAGTGTTTGCCCTCAGCTATAGATCAGGGACAAGCCTGTGAAGAGATGCCCTGCTATTCTTTCGCCTTATGGCATCATGTGTTTCGTTCCTCTTGGAGATCGATTGTTAAACGTCTTTCCTAGGGCGACTGTGAAGCATTTGCCAGCGGAGGAGAAGTAGCACGGAGCAGCATTCAGTACTGCCTACGAGTGTCTTTGCTACCCTACTAGCGGAGCTCCAAGAACAGGCACACATCTTCAGGTACCTTCCAAATGTGGATTCCCCTGCAGCCCCGTAGGCGGGCGTGCAGTACGCCAACCGTCAACGGACGTTTTTCCCCTCAAGCCTGTCAGGACGTTGCTCGTCCGTCTTTCCCTCAATAGATGGGAGTAGGCGCGCTTGCGGATGTGTGCGTGTGTGTGGCCACGCGTTTGCTTAGGCTTCAGTGTGTGAAAAGGTAGGTGCTTTTCTCTAGCTGCGTGTGCGTGCACGTGGTGCTGGGTGCACATCCCTGGGTGCTCGTGGAAAGGTTTCTGCATGGTTTTCGCTGAGGAATCGTGTGTGTGCACATGGACAAAGAGAAGGCGCAGCAACCAGGTTCCAGCGCCGAAGAAGGCAAAAGGCGAGGTTTCCGGCGCTATCTCCTTCTCTCCCCAGAGCTAGTCGCGCAAAGCAAGCCGCTAAGCCGGCGACCGGCAAGAGAGCTACAACGAAGCATGCCGAACGGAGAAAATAGCAGCAGCTCATCTGTTCACACCTTGTTTCTGCCATGTGCTTGAACGCCAAGACGTTCGCGCTTCTGTGAGATGAAAGACGTCCTTCTGCATATGTGGTTGCTCACACCGGTGCACTTGTTAGTGTATCCATTCAGTCCTGGGCTGCGGGGCATTCAGAAGTGGCTCTGTGGAGACGTCTGCATAGAGGCAGCTGTCAGAACACGCACACTCGATTGTTCACCAAAACATATGCAGACGCGTCCTTAGCCTGTAGATTTGGATGCACAGAGTTCCCTGTGTTCGCAAGAGACAAGGGAATCGCGTCTGTGCGCACAGAAGCAATAGCGGACCGTTTCCCTCGGAGTGAACGCGAAAGAGCCGTCTATATACTCGCAGACACGCGAACGTGCCTCAATGCGGTCACAGAGGCAGCAGCTTTTGCACAGATGCTCCTGGTGATTCTGGCACTTTCCAGGCACACTCCTGAAAGTCGCGCACACTGCTGTTCACTCGCTAAACGACCTCTTGGGAAACACGTCTCCGGTCGACGGACCGCTCAGATTGCTTCTCGTGTAACTGTGAACTGTGTCAGCGCAGGGAATCCGTCTCTGTTGAGCAGATGTCAATCCTGCCTCGCTTTTGCTTTGTTGCCTCTACCAAGATGATTTCCCGTTTCTCTCTTCACTGGAGCAGGCAGACACAGCCAACGCACATCAAGTGTCAAGAGACACGCTCTGCTGAGCTCAACGCTTGTGCAGATGCACATGTGCGACGAAGTCAACACACGTGCTTGTGGAGAGAAAGAAAGGGACTCCCAGGCGTGTGGAGCGACGGGGAGAAAGAGCGGGCGCTGAGGAACACAGTTTCAAACAGACTGTCTCCACACAAACAGGCACCTGTCTGCAGGTATCCTAGATCTTGATTCTTGAACTTGAGGAAACACGCGTCTGAGCAAAACTCCCAAACGCTTCCAGGAAAGACACAGGCTCTCCCACAAGCACACAAGTGTTTGCCCTCAGCTATAGATCAGGGACAAGCCTGTGAAGAGATGCCCTGCTATTCTTTCGCCTTATGGCATCATGTGTTTCGTTCCTCTTGGAGATCGATTGTTAAACGTCTTTCCTAGGGCGACTGTGAAGCATTTGCCAGCGGAGGAGAAGTAGCACGGAGCAGCATTCAGTACTGCCTACGAGTGTCTTTGCTACCCTACTAGCGGAGCTCCAAGAACAGGCACACATCTTCAGGTACCTTCCAAATGTGGATTCCCCTGCAGCCCCGTAGGCGGGCGTGCAGTACGCCAACCGTCAACGGACGTTTTTCCCCTCACGCCTGTCAGGACGTTGCTCGTCCGTCTTTCCCTCAATAGATGGGAGTAGGCGCGCTTGCGGATGTGTGCGTGTGTGTGGCCACGCGTTTGCTTAGGCTTCAGTGTGTGAAAAGGTAGGTGCTTTTCTCTAGCTGCGTGTGCGTGCACGTGGTGCTGGGTGCACATCCCTGGGTGCTCGTGGAAAGGTTTCTGCATGGTTTTCGCTGAGGAATCGTGTGTGTGCACATGGACAAAGAGAAGGCGCAGCAACCAGGTTCCAGCGCCGAAGAAGGCAAAAGGCGAGGTTTCCGGCGCTATCTCCTTCTCTCCCCAGAGCTAGTCGCGCAAAGCAAGCCGCTAAGCCGGCGACCGGCAAGAGAGCTACAACGAAGCATGCCGAACGGAGAAAATAGCAGCAGCTCATCTGTTCACACCTTGTTTCTGCCATGTGCTTGAACGCCAAGACGTTCGCGCTTCTGTGAGATGAAAGACGTCCTTCTGCATATGTGGTTGCTCACACCGGTGCACTTGTTAGTGTATCCATTCAGTCCTGGGCTGCGGGGCATTCAGAAGTGGCTCTGTGGAGACGTCTGCATAGAGGCAGCTGTCAGAACACGCACACTCGATTGTTCACCAAAACATATGCAGACGCGTCCTTAGCCTGTAGATTTGGATGCACAGAGTTCCCTGTGTTCGCAAGAGACAAGGGAATCGCGTCTGTGCGCACAGAAGCAATAGCGGACCGTTTCCCTCGGAGTGAACGCGAAAGAGCCGTCTATATACTCGCAGACACGCGAACGTGCCTCAATGCGGTCACAGAGGCAGCAGCTTTTGCACAGATGCTCCTGGTGATTCTGGCACTTTCCAGGCACACTCCTGAAAGTCGCGCACACTGCTGTTCACTCGCTAAACGACCTCTTGGGAAACACGTCTCCGGTCGACGGACCGCTCAGATTGCTTCTCGTGTAACTGTGAACTGTGTCAGCGCAGGGAATCCGTCTCTGTTGAGCAGATGTCAATCCTGCCTCGCTTTTGCTTTGTTGCCTCTACCAAGATGATTTCCCGTTTCTCTCTTCACTGGAGCAGGCAGACACAGCCAACGCACATCAAGTGTCAAGAGACACGCTCTGCTGAGCTCAACGCTTGTGCAGATGCACATGTGCGACGAAGTCAACACACGTGCTTGTGGAGAGAAAGAAAGGGACTCCCAGGCGTGTGGAGCGACGGGGAGAAAGAGCGGGCGCTGAGGAACACAGTTTCAAACAGACTGTCTCCACACAAACAGGCACCTGTCTGCAGGTATCCTAGATCTTGATTCTTGAACTTGAGGAAACACGCGTCTGAGCAAAACTCCCAAACGCTTCCAGGAAAGACACAGGCTCTCCCACAAGCACACAAGTGTTTGCCCTCAGCTATAGATCAGGGACAAGCCTGTGAAGAGCAACCAAAGAGCTCGTCCGTCTTTCCCTCAATAGATGGGAGTAGGCGCGCTTGCGGATGTGTGCGTGTGTGTGGCCACGCGTTTGCTTAGGCTTCAGTGTGTGAAAAGGTAGGTGCTTTTCTCTAGCTGCGTGTGCGTGCACGTGGTGCTGGGTGCACATCCCTGGGTGCTCGTGGAAAGGTTTCTGCATGGTTTTCGCTGAGGAATCGTGTGTGTGCACATGGACAAAGAGAAGGCGCAGCAACCAGGTTCCAGCGCCGAAGAAGGCAAAAGGCGAGGTTTCCGGCGCTATCTCCTTCTCTCCCCAGAGCTAGTCGCGCAAAGCAAGCCGCTAAGCCGGCGACCGGCAAGAGAGCTACAACGAAGCATGCCGAACGGAGAAAATAGCAGCAGCTCATCTGTTCACACCTTGTTTCTGCCATGTGCTTGAACGCCAAGACGTTCGCGCTTCTGTGAGATGAAAGACGTCCTTCTGCATATGTGGTTGCTCACACCGGTGCACTTGTTAGTGTATCCATTCAGTCCTGGGCTGCGGGGCATTCAGAAGTGGCTCTGTGGAGACGTCTGCATAGAGGCAGCTGTCAGAACACGCACACTCGATTGTTCACCAAAACATATGCAGACGCGTCCTTAGCCTGTAGATTTGGATGCACAGAGTTCCCTGTGTTCGCAAGAGACAAGGGAATCGCGTCTGTGCGCACAGAAGCAATAGCGGACCGTTTCCCTCGGAGTGAACGCGAAAGAGCCGTCTATATACTCGCAGACACGCGAACGTGCCTCAATGCGGTCACAGAGGCAGCAGCTTTTGCACAGATGCTCCTGGTGATTCTGGCACTTTCCAGGCACACTCCTGAAAGTCGCGCACACTGCTGTTCACTCGCTAAACGACCTCTTGGGAAACACGTCTCCGGTCGACGGACCGCTCAGATTGCTTCTCGTGTAACTGTGAACTGTGTCAGCGCAGGGAATCCGTCTCTGTTGAGCAGATGTCAATCCTGCCTCGCTTTTGCTTTGTTGCCTCTACCAAGATGATTTCCCGTTTCTCTCTTCACTGGAGCAGGCAGACACAGCCAACGCACATCAAGTGTCAAGAGACACGCTCTGCTGAGCTCAACGCTTGTGCAGATGCACATGTGCGACGAAGTCAACACACGTGCTTGTGGAGAGAAAGAAAGGGACTCCCAGGCGTGTGGAGCGACGGGGAGAAAGAGCGGGCGCTGAGGAACACAGTTTCAAACAGACTGTCTCCACACAAACAGGCACCTGTCTGCAGGTATCCTAGATCTTGATTCTTGAACTTGAGGAAACACGCATCTGAGCAAAACTCCCAAACGCTTCCAGGAAAGACACAGGCTCTCCCACAAGCACACAAGTGTTTGCCCTCAGCTATAGATCAGGGACAAGCCTGTGAAGAGATGCCCTGCTATTCTTTCGCCTTATGGCATCATGTGTTTCGTTCCTCTTGGAGATCGATTGTTAAACGTCTTTCCTAGGGCGACTGTGAAGCATTTGCCAGCGGAGGAGAAGTAGCACGGAGCAGCATTCAGTACTGCCTACGAGTGTCTTTGCTACCCTACTAGCGGAGCTCCAAGAACAGGCACACATCTTCAGGTACCTTCCAAATGTGGATTCCCCTGCAGCCCCGTAGGCGGGCGTGCAGTACGCCAACCGTCAACGGACGTTTTTCCCCTCAAGCCTGTCAGGACGTTGCTCGTCCGTCTTTCCCTCAATAGATGGGAGTAGGCGCGCTTGCGGATGTGTGCGTGTGTGTGGCCACGCGTTTGCTTAGGCTTCAGTGTGTGAAAAGGTAGGTGCTTTTCTCTAGCTGCGTGTGCGTGCACGTGGTGCTGGGTGCACATCCCTGGGTGCTCGTGGAAAGGTTTCTGCATGGTTTTCGCTGAGGAATCGTGTGTGTGCACATGGACAAAGAGAAGGCGCAGCAACCAGGTTCCAGCGCCGAAGAAGGCAAAAGGCGAGGTTTCCGGCGCTATCTCCTTCTCTCCCCAGAGCTAGTCGCGCAAAGCAAGCCGCTAAGCCGGCGACCGGCAAGAGAGCTACAACGAAGCATGCCGAACGGAGAAAATAGCAGCAGCTCATCTGTTCACACCTTGTTTCTGCCATGTGCTTGAACGCCAAGACGTTCGCGCTTCTGTGAGATGAAAGACGTCCTTCTGCATATGTGGTTGCTCACACCGGTGCACTTGTTAGTGTATCCATTCAGTCCTGGGCTGCGGGGCATTCAGAAGTGGCTCTGTGGAGACGTCTGCATAGAGGCAGCTGTCAGAACACGCACACTCGATTGTTCACCAAAACATATGCAGACGCGTCCTTAGCCTGTAGATTTGGATGCACAGAGTTCCCTGTGTTCGCAAGAGACAAGGGAATCGCGTCTGTGCGCACAGAAGCAATAGCGGACCGTTTCCCTCGGAGTGAACGCGAAAGAGCCGTCTATATACTCGCAGACACGCGAACGTGCCTCAATGCGGTCACAGAGGCAGCAGCTTTTGCACAGATGCTCCTGGTGATTCTGGCACTTTCCAGGCACACTCCTGAAAGTCGCGCACACTGCTGTTCACTCGCTAAACGACCTCTTGGGAAACACGTCTCCGGTCGACGGACCGCTCAGATTGCTTCTCGTGTAACTGTGAACTGTGTCAGCGCAGGGAATCCGTCTCTGTTGAGCAGATGTCAATCCTGCCTCGCTTTTGCTTTGTTGCCTCTACCAAGATGATTTCCCGTTTCTCTCTTCACTGGAGCAGGCAGACACAGCCAACGCACATCAAGTGTCAAGAGACACGCTCTGCTGAGCTCAACGCTTGTGCAGATGCACATGTGCGACGAAGTCAACACACGTGCTTGTGGAGAGAAAGAAAGGGACTCCCAGGCGTGTGGAGCGACGGGGAGAAAGAGCGGGCGCTGAGGAACACAGTTTCAAACAGACTGTCTCCACACAAACAGGCACCTGTCTGCAGGTATCCTAGATCTTGATTCTTGAACTTGAGGAAACACGCGTCTGAGTAAAACTCCCAAACGCTTCCAGGAAAGACACAGGCTCTCCCACAAGCACACAAGTGTTTGCCCTCAGCTATAGATCAGGGACAAGCCTGTGAAGAGCAACCAAAGAGCTCGTCCGTCTTTCTCTCAATAGATGGGAGTAGGCGCGCTTGCGGATGTGTGCGTGTGTGTGGCCACGCGTTTGCTTAGGCTTCAGTGTGTGAAAAGGTAGGTGCTTTTCTCTAGCTGCGTGTGCGTGCACGTGGTGCTGGGTGCACATCCCTGGGTGCTCGTGGAAAGGTTTCTGCATGGTTTTCGCTGAGGAATCGTGTGTGTGCACATGGACAAAGAGAAGGCGCAGCAACCAGGTTCCAGCGCCGAAGAAGGCAAAAGGCGAGGTTTCCGGCGCTATCTCCTTCTCTCCCCAGAGCTAGTCGCGCAAAGCAAGCCGCTAAGCCGGCGACCGGCAAGAGAGCTACAACGAAGCATGCCGAACGGAGAAAATAGCAGCAGCTCATCTGTTCACACCTTGTTTCTGCCATGTGCTTGAACGCCAAGACGTTCGCGCTTCTGTGAGATGAAAGACGTCCTTCTGCATATGTGGTTGCTCACACCGGTGCACTTGTTAGTGTATCCATTCAGTCCTGGGCTGCGGGGCATTCAGAAGTGGCTCTGTGGAGACGTCTGCATAGAGGCAGCTGTCAGAACACGCACACTCGATTGTTCACCAAAACATATGCAGACGCGTCCTTAGCCTGTAGATTTGGATGCACAGAGTTCCCTGTGTTCGCAAGAGACAAGGGAATCGCGTCTGTGCGCACAGAAGCAATAGCGGACCGTTTCCCTCGGAGTGAACGCGAAAGAGCCGTCTATATACTCGCAGACACGCAAACGTGCCTCAATGCGGTCACAGAGGCAGCAGCTTTTGCACAGATGCTCCTGGTGATTCTGGCACTTTCCAGGCACACTCCTGAAAGTCGCGCACACTGCTGTTCACTCGCTAAACGACCTCTTGGGAAACACGTCTCCGGTCGACGGACCGCTCAGATTGCTTCTCGTGTAACTGTGAACTGTGTCAGCGCAGGGAATCCGTCTCTGTTGAGCAGATGTCAATCCTGCCTCGCTTTTGCTTTGTTGCCTCTACCAAGATGATTTCCCGTTTCTCTCTTCACTGGAGCAGGCAGACACAGCCAACGCACATCAAGTGTCAAGAGACACGCTCTGCTGAGCTCAACGCTTGTGCAGATGCACATGTGCGACGAAGTCAACACACGTGCTTGTGGAGAGAAAGAAAGGGACTCCCAGGCGTGTGGAGCGACGGGGAGAAAGAGCGGGCGCTGAGGAACACAGTTTCAAACAGACTGTCTCCACACAAACAGGCACCTGTCTGCAGGTATCCTAGATCTTGATTCTTGAACTTGAGGAAACACGCGTCTGAGCAAAACTCCCAAACGCTTCCAGGAAAGACACAGGCTCTCCCACAAGCACACAAGTGTTTGCCCTCAGCTATAGATCAGGGACAAGCCTGTGAAGAGATGCCCTGCTATTCTTTCGCCTTATGGCATCATGTGTTTCGTTCCTCTTGGAGATCGATTGTTAAACGTCTTTCCTAGGGCGACTGTGAAGCATTTGCCAGCGGAGGAGAAGTAGCACGGAGCAGCATTCAGTACTGCCTACGAGTGTCTTTGCTACCCTACTAGCGGAGCTCCAAGAACAGGCACACATCTTCAGGTACCTTCCAAATGTGGATTCCCCTGCAGCCCCGTAGGCGGGCGTGCAGTACGCCAACCGTCAACGGACGTTTTTCCCCTCAAGCCTGTCAGGACGTTGCTCGTCCGTCTTTCCCTCAATAGATGGGAGTAGGCGCGCTTGCGGATGTGTGCGTGTGTGTGGCCACGCGTTTGCTTAGGCTTCAGTGTGTGAAAAGGTAGGTGCTTTTCTCTAGCTGCGTGTGCGTGCACGTGGTGCTGGGTGCACATCCCTGGGTGCTCGTGGAAAGGTTTCTGCATGGTTTTCGCTGAGGAATCGTGTGTGTGCACATGGACAAAGAGAAGGCGCAGCAACCAGGTTCCAGCGCCGAAGAAGGCAAAAGGCGAGGTTTCCGGCGCTATCTCCTTCTCTCCCCAGAGCTAGTCGCGCAAAGCAAGCCGCTAAGCCGGCGACCGGCAAGAGAGCTACAACGAAGCATGCCGAACGGAGAAAATAGCAGCAGCTCATCTGTTCACACCTTGTTTCTGCCATGTGCTTGAACGCCAAGACGTTCGCGCTTCTGTGAGATGAAAGACGTCCTTCTGCATATGTGGTTGCTCACACCGGTGCACTTGTTAGTGTATCCATTCAGTCCTGGGCTGCGGGGCATTCAGAAGTGGCTCTGTGGAGACGTCTGCATAGAGGCAGCTGTCAGAACACGCACACTCGATTGTTCACCAAAACATATGCAGACGCGTCCTTAGCCTGTAGATTTGGATGCACAGAGTTCCCTGTGTTCGCAAGAGACAAGGGAATCGCGTCTGTGCGCACAGAAGCAATAGCGGACCGTTTCCCTCGGAGTGAACGCGAAAGAGCCGTCTATATACTCGCAGACACGCGAACGTGCCTCAATGCGGTCACAGAGGCAGCAGCTTTTGCACAGATGCTCCTGGTGATTCTGGCACTTTCCAGGCACACTCCTGAAAGTCGCGCACACTGCTGTTCACTCGCTAAACGACCTCTTGGGAAACACGTCTCCGGTCGACGGACCGCTCAGATTGCTTCTCGTGTAACTGTGAACTGTGTCAGCGCAGGGAATCCGTCTCTGTTGAGCAGATGTCAATCCTGCCTCGCTTTTGCTTTGTTGCCTCTACCAAGATGATTTCCCGTTTCTCTCTTCACTGGAGCAGGCAGACACAGCCAACGCACATCAAGTGTCAAGAGACACGCTCTGCTGAGCTCAACGCTTGTGCAGATGCACATGTGCGACGAAGTCAACACACGTGCTTGTGGAGAGAAAGAAAGGGACTCCCAGGCGTGTGGAGCGACGGGGAGAAAGAGCGGGCGCTGAGGAACACAGTTTCAAACAGACTGTCTCCACACAAACAGGCACCTGTCTGCAGGTATCCTAGATCTTGATTCTTGAACTTGAGGAAACACGCGTCTGAGCAAAACTCCCAAACGCTTCCAGGAAAGACACAGGCTCTCCCACAAGCACACAAGTGTTTGCCCTCAGCTATAGATCAGGGACAAGCCTGTGAAGAGCAACCAAAGAGCTCGTCCGTCTTTCCCTCAATAGATGGGAGTAGGCGCGCTTGCGGATGTGTGCGTGTGTGTGGCCACGCGTTTGCTTAGGCTTCAGTGTGTGAAAAGGTAGGTGCTTTTCTCTAGCTGCGTGTGCGTGCACGTGGTGCTGGGTGCACATCCCTGGGTGCTCGTGGAAAGGTTTCTGCATGGTTTTCGCTGAGGAATCGTGTGTGTGCACATGGACAAAGAGAAGGCGCAGCAACCAGGTTCCAGCGCCGAAGAAGGCAAAAGGCGAGGTTTCCGGCGCTATCTCCTTCTCTCCCCAGAGCTAGTCGCGCAAAGCAAGCCGCTAAGCCGGCGACCGGCAAGAGAGCTACAACGAAGCATGCCGAACGGAGAAAATAGCAGCAGCTCATCTGTTCACACCTTGTTTCTGCCATGTGCTTGAACGCCAAGACGTTCGCGCTTCTGTGAGATGAAAGACGTCCTTCTGCATATGTGGTTGCTCACACCGGTGCACTTGTTAGTGTATCCATTCAGTCCTGGGCTGCGGGGCATTCAGAAGTGGCTCTGTGGAGACGTCTGCATAGAGGCAGCTGTCAGAACACGCACACTCGATTGTTCACCAAAACATATGCAGACGCGTCCTTAGCCTGTAGATTTGGATGCACAGAGTTCCCTGTGTTCGCAAGAGACAAGGGAATCGCGTCTGTGCGCACAGAAGCAATAGCGGACCGTTTCCCTCGGAGTGAACGCGAAAGAGCCGTCTATATACTCGCAGACACGCGAACGTGCCTCAATGCGGTCACAGAGGCAGCAGCTTTTGCACAGATGCTCCTGGTGATTCTGGCACTTTCCAGGCACACTCCTGAAAGTCGCGCACACTGCTGTTCACTCGCTAAACGACCTCTTGGGAAACACGTCTCCGGTCGACGGACCGCTCAGATTGCTTCTCGTGTAACTGTGAACTGTGTCAGCGCAGGGAATCCGTCTCTGTTGAGCAGATGTCAATCCTGCCTCGCTTTTGCTTTGTTGCCTCTACCAAGATGATTTCCCGTTTCTCTCTTCACTGGAGCAGGCAGACACAGCCAACGCACATCAAGTGTCAAGAGACACGCTCTGCTGAGCTCAACGCTTGTGCAGATGCACATGTGCGACGAAGTCAACACACGTGCTTGTGGAGAGAAAGAAAGGGACTCCCAGGCGTGTGGAGCGACGGGGAGAAAGAGCGGGCGCTGAGGAACACAGTTTCAAACAGACTGTCTCCACACAAACAGGCACCTGTCTGCAGGTATCCTAGATCTTGATTCTTGAACTTGAGGAAACACGCGTCTGAGCAAAACTCCCAAACGCTTCCAGGAAAGACACAGGCTCTCCCACAAGCACACAAGTGTTTGCCCTCAGCTATAGATCAGGGACAAGCCTGTGAAGAGATGCCCTGCTATTCTTTCGCCTTATGGCATCATGTGTTTCGTTCCTCTTGGAGATCGATTGTTAAACGTCTTTCCTAGGGCGACTGTGAAGCATTTGCCAGCGGAGGAGAAGTAGCACGGAGCAGCATTCAGTACTGCCTACGAGTGTCTTTGCTACCCTACTAGCGGAGCTCCAAGAACAGGCACACATCTTCAGGTACCTTCCAAATGTGGATTCCCCTGCAGCCCCGTAGGCGGGCGTGCAGTACGCCAACCGTCAACGGACGTTTTTCCCCTCAAGCCTGTCAGGACGTTGCTCGTCCGTCTTTCCCTCAATAGATGGGAGTAGGCGCGCTTGCGGATGTGTGCGTGTGTGTGGCCACGCGTTTGCTTAGGCTTCAGTGTGTGAAAAGGTAGGTGCTTTTCTCTAGCTGCGTGTGCGTGCACGTGGTGCTGGGTGCACATCCCTGGGTGCTCGTGGAAAGGTTTCTGCATGGTTTTCGCTGAGGAATCGTGTGTGTGCACATGGACAAAGAGAAGGCGCAGCAACCAGGTTCCAGCGCCGAAGAAGGCAAAAGGCGAGGTTTCCGGCGCTATCTCCTTCTCTCCCCAGAGCTAGTCGCGCAAAGCAAGCCGCTAAGCCGGCGACCGGCAAGAGAGCTACAACGAAGCATGCCGAACGGAGAAAATAGCAGCAGCTCATCTGTTCACACCTTGTTTCTGCCATGTGCTTGAACGCCAAGACGTTCGCGCTTCTGTGAGATGAAAGACGTCCTTCTGCATATGTGGTTGCTCACACCGGTGCACTTGTTAGTGTATCCATTCAGTCCTGGGCTGCGGGGCATTCAGAAGTGGCTCTGTGGAGACGTCTGCATAGAGGCAGCTGTCAGAACACGCACACTCGATTGTTCACCAAAACATATGCAGACGCGTCCTTAGCCTGTAGATTTGGATGCACAGAGTTCCCTGTGTTCGCAAGAGACAAGGGAATCGCGTCTGTGCGCACAGAAGCAATAGCGGACCGTTTCCCTCGGAGTGAACGCGAAAGAGCCGTCTATATACTCGCAGACACGCGAACGTGCCTCAATGCGGTCACAGAGGCAGCAGCTTTTGCACAGATGCTCCTGGTGATTCTGGCACTTTCCAGGCACACTCCTGAAAGTCGCGCACACTGCTGTTCACTCGCTAAACGACCTCTTGGGAAACACGTCTCCGGTCGACGGACCGCTCAGATTGCTTCTCGTGTAACTGTGAACTGTGTCAGCGCAGGGAATCCGTCTCTGTTGAGCAGATGTCAATCCTGCCTCGCTTTTGCTTTGTTGCCTCTACCAAGATGATTTCCCGTTTCTCTCTTCACTGGAGCAGGCAGACACAGCCAACGCACATCAAGTGTCAAGAGACACGCTCTGCTGAGCTCAACGCTTGTGCAGATGCACATGTGCGACGAAGTCAACACACGTGCTTGTGGAGAGAAAGAAAGGGACTCCCAGGCGTGTGGAGCGACGGGGAGAAAGAGCGGGCGCTGAGGAACACAGTTTCAAACAGACTGTCTCCACACAAACAGGCACCTGTCTGCAGGTATCCTAGATCTTGATTCTTGAACTTGAGGAAACACGCGTCTGAGCAAAACTCCCAAACGCTTCCAGGAAAGACACAGGCTCTCCCACAAGCACACAAGTGTTTGCCCTCAGCTATAGATCAGGGACAAGCCTGTGAAGAGATGCCCTGCTATTCTTTCGCCTTATGGCATCATGTGTTTCGTTCCTCTTGGAGATCGATTGTTAAACGTCTTTCCTAGGGCGACTGTGAAGCATTTGCCAGCGGAGGAGAAGTAGCACGGAGCAGCATTCAGTACTGCCTACGAGTGTCTTTGCTACCCTACTAGCGGAGCTCCAAGAACAGGCACACATCTTCAGGTACCTTCCAAATGTGGATTCCCCTGCAGCCCCGTAGGCGGGCGTGCAGTACGCCAACCGTCAACGGACGTTTTTCCCCTCAAGCCTGTCAGGACGTTGCTCGTCCGTCTTTCCCTCAATAGATGGGAGTAGGCGCGCTTGCGGATGTGTGCGTGTGTGTGGCCACGCGTTTGCTTAGGCTTCAGTGTGTGAAAAGGTAGGTGCTTTTCTCTAGCTGCGTGTGCGTGCACGTGGTGCTGGGTGCACATCCCTGGGTGCTCGTGGAAAGGTTTCTGCATGGTTTTCGCTGAGGAATCGTGTGTGTGCACATGGACAAAGAGAAGGCGCAGCAACCAGGTTCCAGCGCCGAAGAAGGCAAAAGGCGAGGTTTCCGGCGCTATCTCCTTCTCTCCCCAGAGCTAGTCGCGCAAAGCAAGCCGCTAAGCCGGCGACCGGCAAGAGAGCTACAACGAAGCATGCCGAACGGAGAAAATAGCAGCAGCTCATCTGTTCACACCTTGTTTCTGCCATGTGCTTGAACGCCAAGACGTTCGCGCTTCTGTGAGATGAAAGACGTCCTTCTGCATATGTGGTTGCTCACACCGGTGCACTTGTTAGTGTATCCATTCAGTCCTGGGCTGCGGGGCATTCAGAAGTGGCTCTGTGGAGACGTCTGCATAGAGGCAGCTGTCAGAACACGCACACTCGATTGTTCACCAAAACATATGCAGACGCGTCCTTAGCCTGTAGATTTGGATGCACAGAGTTCCCTGTGTTCGCAAGAGACAAGGGAATCGCGTCTGTGCGCACAGAAGCAATAGCGGACCGTTTCCCTCGGAGTGAACGCGAAAGAGCCGTCTATATACTCGCAGACACGCGAACGTGCCTCAATGCGGTCACAGAGGCAGCAGCTTTTGCACAGATGCTCCTGGTGATTCTGGCACTTTCCAGGCACACTCCTGAAAGTCGCGCACACTGCTGTTCACTCGCTAAACGACCTCTTGGGAAACACGTCTCCGGTCGACGGACCGCTCAGATTGCTTCTCGTGTAACTGTGAACTGTGTCAGCGCAGGGAATCCGTCTCTGTTGAGCAGATGTCAATCCTGCCTCGCTTTTGCTTTGTTGCCTCTACCAAGATGATTTCCCGTTTCTCTCTTCACTGGAGCAGGCAGACACAGCCAACGCACATCAAGTGTCAAGAGACACGCTCTGCTGAGCTCAACGCTTGTGCAGATGCACATGTGCGACGAAGTCAACACACGTGCTTGTGGAGAGAAAGAAAGGGACTCCCAGGCGTGTGGAGCGACGGGGAGAAAGAGCGGGCGCTGAGGAACACAGTTTCAAACAGACTGTCTCCACACAAACAGGCACCTGTCTGCAGGTATCCTAGATCTTGATTCTTGAACTTGAGGAAACACGCGTCTGAGCAAAACTCCCAAACGCTTCCAGGAAAGACACAGGCTCTCCCACAAGCACACAAGTGTTTGCCCTCAGCTATAGATCAGGGACAAGCCTGTGAAGAGCAACCAAAGAGCTCGTCCGTCTTTCCCTCAATAGATGGGAGTAGGCGCGCTTGCGGATGTGTGCGTGTGTGTGGCCACGCGTTTGCTTAGGCTTCAGTGTGTGAAAAGGTAGGTGCTTTTCTCTAGCTGCGTGTGCGTGCACGTGGTGCTGGGTGCACATCCCTGGGTGCTCGTGGAAAGGTTTCTGCATGGTTTTCGCTGAGGAATCGTGTGTGTGCACATGGACAAAGAGAAGGCGCAGCAACCAGGTTCCAGCGCCGAAGAAGGCAAAAGGCGAGGTTTCCGGCGCTATCTCCTTCTCTCCCCAGAGCTAGTCGCGCAAAGCAAGCCGCTAAGCCGGCGACCGGCAAGAGAGCTACAACGAAGCATGCCGAACGGAGAAAATAGCAGCAGCTCATCTGTTCACACCTTGTTTCTGCCATGTGCTTGAACGCCAAGACGTTCGCGCTTCTGTGAGATGAAAGACGTCCTTCTGCATATGTGGTTGCTCACACCGGTGCACTTGTTAGTGTATCCATTCAGTCCTGGGCTGCGGGGCATTCAGAAGTGGCTCTGTGGAGACGTCTGCATAGAGGCAGCTGTCAGAACACGCACACTCGATTGTTCACCAAAACATATGCAGACGCGTCCTTAGCCTGTAGATTTGGATGCACAGAGTTCCCTGTGTTCGCAAGAGACAAGGGAATCGCGTCTGTGCGCACAGAAGCAATAGCGGACCGTTTCCCTCGGAGTGAACGCGAAAGAGCCGTCTATATACTCGCAGACACGCGAACGTGCCTCAATGCGGTCACAGAGGCAGCAGCTTTTGCACAGATGCTCCTGGTGATTCTGGCACTTTCCAGGCACACTCCTGAAAGTCGCGCACACTGCTGTTCACTCGCTAAACGACCTCTTGGGAAACACGTCTCCGGTCGACGGACCGCTCAGATTGCTTCTCGTGTAACTGTGAACTGTGTCAGCGCAGGGAATCCGTCTCTGTTGAGCAGATGTCAATCCTGCCTCGCTTTTGCTTTGTTGCCTCTACCAAGATGATTTCCCGTTTCTCTCTTCACTGGAGCAGGCAGACACAGCCAACGCACATCAAGTGTCAAGAGACACGCTCTGCTGAGCTCAACGCTTGTGCAGATGCACATGTGCGACGAAGTCAACACACGTGCTTGTGGAGAGAAAGAAAGGGACTCCCAGGCGTGTGGAGCGACGGGGAGAAAGAGCGGGCGCTGAGGAACACAGTTTCAAACAGACTGTCTCCACACAAACAGGCACCTGTCTGCAGGTATCCTAGATCTTGATTCTTGAACTTGAGGAAACACGCGTCTGAGCAAAACTCCCAAACGCTTCCAGGAAAGACACAGGCTCTCCCACAAGCACACAAGTGTTTGCCCTCAGCTATAGATCAGGGACAAGCCTGTGAAGAGATGCCCTGCTATTCTTTCGCCTTATGGCATCATGTGTTTCGTTCCTCTTGGAGATCGATTGTTAAACGTCTTTCCTAGGGCGACTGTGAAGCATTTGCCAGCGGAGGAGAAGTAGCACGGAGCAGCATTCAGTACTGCCTACGAGTGTCTTTGCTACCCTACTAGCGGAGCTCCAAGAACAGGCACACATCTTCAGGTACCTTCCAAATGTGGATTCCCCTGCAGCCCCGTAGGCGGGCGTGCAGTACGCCAACCGTCAACGGACGTTTTTCCCCTCAAGCCTGTCAGGACGTTGCTCGTCCGTCTTTCCCTCAATAGATGGGAGTAGGCGCGCTTGCGGATGTGTGCGTGTGTGTGGCCACGCGTTTGCTTAGGCTTCAGTGTGTGAAAAGGTAGGTGCTTTTCTCTAGCTGCGTGTGCGTGCACGTGGTGCTGGGTGCACATCCCTGGGTGCTCGTGGAAAGGTTTCTGCATGGTTTTCGCTGAGGAATCGTGTGTGTGCACATGGACAAAGAGAAGGCGCAGCAACCAGGTTCCAGCGCCGAAGAAGGCAAAAGGCGAGGTTTCCGGCGCTATCTCCTTCTCTCCCCAGAGCTAGTCGCGCAAAGCAAGCCGCTAAGCCGGCGACCGGCAAGAGAGCTACAACGAAGCATGCCGAACGGAGAAAATAGCAGCAGCTCATCTGTTCACACCTTGTTTCTGCCATGTGCTTGAACGCCAAGACGTTCGCGCTTCTGTGAGATGAAAGACGTCCTTCTGCATATGTGGTTGCTCACACCGGTGCACTTGTTAGTGTATCCATTCAGTCCTGGGCTGCGGGGCATTCAGAAGTGGCTCTGTGGAGACGTCTGCATAGAGGCAGCTGTCAGAACACGCACACTCGATTGTTCACCAAAACATATGCAGACGCGTCCTTAGCCTGTAGATTTGGATGCACAGAGTTCCCTGTGTTCGCAAGAGACAAGGGAATCGCGTCTGTGCGCACAGAAGCAATAGCGGACCGTTTCCCTCGGAGTGAACGCGAAAGAGCCGTCTATATACTCGCAGACACGCGAACGTGCCTCAATGCGGTCACAGAGGCAGCAGCTTTTGCACAGATGCTCCTGGTGATTCTGGCACTTTCCAGGCACACTCCTGAAAGTCGCGCACACTGCTGTTCACTCGCTAAACGACCTCTTGGGAAACACGTCTCCGGTCGACGGACCGCTCAGAATTGCTTCTCGTGTAACTGTGAACTGTGTCAGCGCAGGGAATCCGTCTCTGTTGAGCAGATGTCAATCCTGCCTCGCTTTTGCTTTGTTGCCTCTACCAAGATGATTTCCCGTTTCTCTCTTCACTGGAGCAGGCAGACACAGCCAACGCACATCAAGTGTCAAGAGACACGCTCTGCTGAGCTCAACGCTTGTGCAGATGCACATGTGCGACGAAGTCAACACACGTGCTTGTGGAGAGAAAGAAAGGGACTCCCAGGCGTGTGGAGCGACGGGGAGAAAGAGCGGGCGCTGAGGAACACAGTTTCAAACAGACTGTCTCCACACAAACAGGCACCTGTCTGCAGGTATCCTAGATCTTGATTCTTGAACTTGAGGAAACACGCGTCTGAGCAAAACTCCCAAACGCTTCCAGGAAAGACACAGGCTCTCCCACAAGCACACAAGTGTTTGCCCTCAGCTATAGATCAGGGACAAGCCTGTGAAGAGCAACCAAAGAGCTCGTCCGTCTTTCCCTCAATAGATGGGAGTAGGCGCGCTTGCGGATGTGTGCGTGTGTGTGGCCACGCGTTTGCTTAGGCATCAGTGTGTGAAAAGGTAGGTGCTTTTCTCTAGCTGCGTGTGCGTGCACGTGGTGCTGGGTGCACATCCCTGGGTGCTCGTGGAAAGGTTTCTGCATGGTTTTCGCTGAGGAATCGTGTGTGTGCACATGGACAAAGAGAAGGCGCAGCAACCAGGTTCCAGCGCCGAAGAAGGCAAAAGGCGAGGTTTCCGGCGCTATCTCCTTCTCTCCCCAGAGCTAGTCGCGCAAAGCAAGCCGCTAAGCCGGCGACCGGCAAGAGAGCTACAACGAAGCATGCCGAACGGAGAAAATAGCAGCAGCTCATCTGTTCACACCTTGTTTCTGCCATGTGCTTGAACGCCAAGACGTTCGCGCTTCTGTGAGATGAAAGACGTCCTTCTGCATATGTGGTTGCTCACACCGGTGCACTTGTTAGTGTATCCATTCAGTCCTGGGCTGCGGGGCATTCAGAAGTGGCTCTGTGGAGACGTCTGCATAGAGGCAGCTGTCAGAACACGCACACTCGATTGTTCACCAAAACATATGCAGACGCGTCCTTAGCCTGTAGATTTGGATGCACAGAGTTCCCTGTGTTCGCAAGAGACAAGGGAATCGCGTCTGTGCGCACAGAAGCAATAGCGGACCGTTTCCCTCGGAGTGAACGCGAAAGAGCCGTCTATATACTCGCAGACACGCGAACGTGCCTCAATGCGGTCACAGAGGCAGCAGCTTTTGCACAGATGCTCCTGGTGATTCTGGCACTTTCCAGGCACACTCCTGAAAGTCGCGCACACTGCTGTTCACTCGCTAAACGACCTCTTGGGAAACACGTCTCCGGTCGACGGACCGCTCAGAATTGCTTCTCGTGTAACTGTGAACTGTGTCAGCGCAGGGAATCCGTCTCTGTTGAGCAGATGTCAATCCTGCCTCGCTTTTGCTTTGTTGCCTCTACCAAGATGATTTCCCGTTTCTCTCTTCACTGGAGCAGGCAGACACAGCCAACGCACATCAAGTGTCAAGAGACACGCTCTGCTGAGCTCAACGCTTGTGCAGATGCACATGTGCGACGAAGTCAACACACGTGCTTGTGGAGAGAAAGAAAGGGACTCCCAGGCGTGTGGAGCGACGGGGAGAAAGAGCGGGCGCTGAGGAACACAGTTTCAAACAGACTGTCTCCACACAAACAGGCACCTGTCTGCAGGTATCCTAGATCTTGATTCTTGAACTTGAGGAAACACGCGTCTGAGCAAAACTCCCAAACGCTTCCAGGAAAGACACAGGCTCTCCCACAAGCACACAAGTGTTTGCCCTCAGCTATAGATCAGGGACAAGCCTGTGAAGAGCAACCAAAGAGCTCGTCCGTCTTTCCCTCAATAGATGGGAGTAGGCGCGCTTGCGGATGTGTGCGTGTGTGTGGCCACGCGTTTGCTTAGGCATCAGTGTGTGAAAAGGTAGGTGCTTTTCTCTAGCTGCGTGTGCGTGCACGTGGTGCTGGGTGCACATCCCTGGGTGCTCGTGGAAAGGTTTCTGCATGGTTTTCGCTGAGGAATCGTGTGTGTGCACATGGACAAAGAGAAGGCGCAGCAACCAGGTTCCAGCGCCGAAGAAGGCAAAAGGCGAGGTTTCCGGCGCTATCTCCTTCTCTCCCCAGAGCTAGTCGCGCAAAGCAAGCCGCTAAGCCGGCGACCGGCAAGAGAGCTACAACGAAGCATGCCGAACGGAGAAAATAGCAGCAGCTCATCTGTTCACACCTTGTTTCTGCCATGTGCTTGAACGCCAAGACGTTCGCGCTTCTGTGAGATGAAAGACGTCCTTCTGCATATGTGGTTGCTCACACCGGTGCACTTGTTAGTGTATCCATTCAGTCCTGGGCTGCGGGGCATTCAGAAGTGGCTCTGTGGAGACGTCTGCATAGAGGCAGCTGTCAGAACACGCACACTCGATTGTTCACCAAAACATATGCAGACGCGTCCTTAGCCTGTAGATTTGGATGCACAGAGTTCCCTGTGTTCGCAAGAGACAAGGGAATCGCGTCTGTGCGCACAGAAGCAATAGCGGACCGTTTCCCTCGGAGTGAACGCGAAAGAGCCGTCTATATACTCGCAGACACGCGAACGTGCCTCAATGCGGTCACAGAGGCAGCAGCTTTTGCACAGATGCTCCTGGTGATTCTGGCACTTTCCAGGCACACTCCTGAAAGTCGCGCACACTGCTGTTCACTCGCTAAACGACCTCTTGGGAAACACGTCTCCGGTCGACGGACCGCTCAGATTGCTTCTCGTGTAACTGTGAACTGTGTCAGCGCAGGGAATCCGTCTCTGTTGAGCAGATGTCAATCCTGCCTCGCTTTTGCTTTGTTGCCTCTACCAAGATGATTTCCCGTTTCTCTCTTCACTGGAGCAGGCAGACACAGCCAACGCACATCAAGTGTCAAGAGACACGCTCTGCTGAGCTCAACGCTTGTGCAGATGCACATGTGCGACGAAGTCAACACACGTGCTTGTGGAGAGAAAGAAAGGGACTCCCAGGCGTGTGGAGCGACGGGGAGAAAGAGCGGGCGCTGAGGAACACAGTTTCAAACAGACTGTCTCCACACAAACAGGCACCTGTCTGCAGGTATCCTAGATCTTGATTCTTGAACTTGAGGAAACACGCGTCTGAGCAAAACTCCCAAACGCTTCCAGGAAAGACACAGGCTCTCCCACAAGCACACAAGTGTTTGCCCTCAGCTATAGATCAGGGACAAGCCTGTGAAGAGCAACCAAAGAGCTCGTCCGTCTTTCCCTCAATAGATGGGAGTAGGCGCGCTTGCGGATGTGTGCGTGTGTGTGGCCACGCGTTTGCTTAGGCATCAGTGTGTGAAAAGGTAGGTGCTTTTCTCTAGCTGCGTGTGCGTGCACGTGGTGCTGGGTGCACATCCCTGGGTGCTCGTGGAAAGGTTTCTGCATGGTTTTCGCTGAGGAATCGTGTGTGTGCACATGGACAAAGAGAAGGCGCAGCAACCAGGTTCCAGCGCCGAAGAAGGCAAAAGGCGAGGTTTCCGGCGCTATCTCCTTCTCTCCCCAGAGCTAGTCGCGCAAAGCAAGCCGCTAAGCCGGCGACCGGCAAGAGAGCTACAACGAAGCATGCCGAACGGAGAAAATAGCAGCAGCTCATCTGTTCACACCTTGTTTCTGCCATGTGCTTGAACGCCAAGACGTTCGCGCTTCTGTGAGATGAAAGACGTCCTTCTGCATATGTGGTTGCTCACACCGGTGCACTTGTTAGTGTATCCATTCAGTCCTGGGCTGCGGGGCATTCAGAAGTGGCTCTGTGGAGACGTCTGCATAGAGGCAGCTGTCAGAACACGCACACTCGATTGTTCACCAAAACATATGCAGACGCGTCCTTAGCCTGTAGATTTGGATGCACAGAGTTCCCTGTGTTCGCAAGAGACAAGGGAATCGCGTCTGTGCGCACAGAAGCAATAGCGGACCGTTTCCCTCGGAGTGAACGCGAAAGAGCCGTCTATATACTCGCAGACACGCGAACGTGCCTCAATGCGGTCACAGAGGCAGCAGCTTTTGCACAGATGCTCCTGGTGATTCTGGCACTTTCCAGGCACACTCCTGAAAGTCGCGCACACTGCTGTTCACTCGCTAAACGACCTCTTGGGAAACACGTCTCCGGTCGACGGACCGCTCAGATTGCTTCTCGTGTAACTGTGAACTGTGTCAGCGCAGGGAATCCGTCTCTGTTGAGCAGATGTCAATCCTGCCTCGCTTTTGCTTTGTTGCCTCTACCAAGATGATTTCCCGTTTCTCTCTTCACTGGAGCAGGCAGACACAGCCAACGCACATCAAGTGTCAAGAGACACGCTCTGCTGAGCTCAACGCTTGTGCAGATGCACATGTGCGACGAAGTCAACACACGTGCTTGTGGAGAGAAAGAAAGGGACTCCCAGGCGTGTGGAGCGACGGGGAGAAAGAGCGGGCGCTGAGGAACACAGTTTCAAACAGACTGTCTCCACACAAACAGGCACCTGTCTGCAGGTATCCTAGATCTTGATTCTTGAACTTGAGGAAACACGCGTCTGAGCAAAACTCCCAAACGCTTCCAGGAAAGACACAGGCTCTCCCACAAGCACACAAGTGTTTGCCCTCAGCTATAGATCAGGGACAAGCCTGTGAAGAGCAACCAAAGAGCTCGTCCGTCTTTCCCTCAATAGATGGGAGTAGGCGCGCTTGCGGATGTGTGCGTGTGTGTGGCCACGCGTTTGCTTAGGCATCAGTGTGTGAAAAGGTAGGTGCTTTTCTCTAGCTGCGTGTGCGTGCACGTGGTGCTGGGTGCACATCCCTGGGTGCTCGTGGAAAGGTTTCTGCATGGTTTTCGCTGAGGAATCGTGTGTGTGCACATGGACAAAGAGAAGGCGCAGCAACCAGGTTCCAGCGCCGAAGAAGGCAAAAGGCGAGGTTTCCGGCGCTATCTCCTTCTCTCCCCAGAGCTAGTCGCGCAAAGCAAGCCGCTAAGCCGGCGACCGGCAAGAGAGCTACAACGAAGCATGCCGAACGGAGAAAATAGCAGCAGCTCATCTGTTCACACCTTGTTTCTGCCATGTGCTTGAACGCCAAGACGTTCGCGCTTCTGTGAGATGAAAGACGTCCTTCTGCATATGTGGTTGCTCACACCGGTGCACTTGTTAGTGTATCCATTCAGTCCTGGGCTGCGGGGCATTCAGAAGTGGCTCTGTGGAGACGTCTGCATAGAGGCAGCTGTCAGAACACGCACACTCGATTGTTCACCAAAACATATGCAGACGCGTCCTTAGCCTGTAGATTTGGATGCACAGAGTTCCCTGTGTTCGCAAGAGACAAGGGAATCGCGTCTGTGCGCACAGAAGCAATAGCGGACCGTTTCCCTCGGAGTGAACGCGAAAGAGCCGTCTATATACTCGCAGACACGCGAACGTGCCTCAATGCGGTCACAGAGGCAGCAGCTTTTGCACAGATGCTCCTGGTGATTCTGGCACTTTCCAGGCACACTCCTGAAAGTCGCGCACACTGCTGTTCACTCGCTAAACGACCTCTTGGGAAACACGTCTCCGGTCGACGGACCGCTCAGAATTGCTTCTCGTGTAACTGTGAACTGTGTCAGCGCAGGGAATCCGTCTCTGTTGAGCAGATGTCAATCCTGCCTCGCTTTTGCTTTGTTGCCTCTACCAAGATGATTTCCCGTTTCTCTCTTCACTGGAGCAGGCAGACACAGCCAACGCACATCAAGTGTCAAGAGACACGCTCTGCTGAGCTCAACGCTTGTGCAGATGCACATGTGCGACGAAGTCAACACACGTGCTTGTGGAGAGAAAGAAAGGGACTCCCAGGCGTGTGGAGCGACGGGGAGAAAGAGCGGGCGCTGAGGAACACAGTTTCAAACAGACTGTCTCCACACAAACAGGCACCTGTCTGCAGGTATCCTAGATCTTGATTCTTGAACTTGAGGAAACACGCGTCTGAGCAAAACTCCCAAACGCTTCCAGGAAAGACACAGGCTCTCCCACAAGCACACAAGTGTTTGCCCTCAGCTATAGATCAGGGACAAGCCTGTGAAGAGCAACCAAAGAGCTCGTCCGTCTTTCCCTCAATAGATGGGAGTAGGCGCGCTTGCGGATGTGTGCGTGTGTGTGGCCACGCGTTTGCTTAGGCATCAGTGTGTGAAAAGGTAGGTGCTTTTCTCTAGCTGCGTGTGCGTGCACGTGGTGCTGGGTGCACATCCCTGGGTGCTCGTGGAAAGGTTTCTGCATGGTTTTCGCTGAGGAATCGTGTGTGTGCACATGGACAAAGAGAAGGCGCAGCAACCAGGTTCCAGCGCCGAAGAAGGCAAAAGGCGAGGTTTCCGGCGCTATCTCCTTCTCTCCCCAGAGCTAGTCGCGCAAAGCAAGCCGCTAAGCCGGCGACCGGCAAGAGAGCTACAACGAAGCATGCCGAACGGAGAAAATAGCAGCAGCTCATCTGTTCACACCTTGTTTCTGCCATGTGCTTGAACGCCAAGACGTTCGCGCTTCTGTGAGATGAAAGACGTCCTTCTGCATATGTGGTTGCTCACACCGGTGCACTTGTTAGTGTATCCATTCAGTCCTGGGCTGCGGGGCATTCAGAAGTGGCTCTGTGGAGACGTCTGCATAGAGGCAGCTGTCAGAACACGCACACTCGATTGTTCACCAAAACATATGCAGACGCGTCCTTAGCCTGTAGATTTGGATGCACAGAGTTCCCTGTGTTCGCAAGAGACAAGGGAATCGCGTCTGTGCGCACAGAAGCAATAGCGGACCGTTTCCCTCGGAGTGAACGCGAAAGAGCCGTCTATATACTCGCAGACACGCGAACGTGCCTCAATGCGGTCACAGAGGCAGCAGCTTTTGCACAGATGCTCCTGGTGATTCTGGCACTTTCCAGGCACACTCCTGAAAGTCGCGCACACTGCTGTTCACTCGCTAAACGACCTCTTGGGAAACACGTCTCCGGTCGACGGACCGCTCAGAATTGCTTCTCGTGTAACTGTGAACTGTGTCAGCGCAGGGAATCCGTCTCTGTTGAGCAGATGTCAATCCTGCCTCGCTTTTGCTTTGTTGCCTCTACCAAGATGATTTCCCGTTTCTCTCTTCACTGGAGCAGGCAGACACAGCCAACGCACATCAAGTGTCAAGAGACACGCTCTGCTGAGCTCAACGCTTGTGCAGATGCACATGTGCGACGAAGTCAACACACGTGCTTGTGGAGAGAAAGAAAGGGACTCCCAGGCGTGTGGAGCGACGGGGAGAAAGAGCGGGCGCTGAGGAACACAGTTTCAAACAGACTGTCTCCACACAAACAGGCACCTGTCTGCAGGTATCCTAGATCTTGATTCTTGAACTTGAGGAAACACGCGTCTGAGCAAAACTCCCAAACGCTTCCAGGAAAGACACAGGCTCTCCCACAAGCACACAAGTGTTTGCCCTCAGCTATAGATCAGGGACAAGCCTGTGAAGAGCAACCAAAGAGCTCGTCCGTCTTTCCCTCAATAGATGGGAGTAGGCGCGCTTGCGGATGTGTGCGTGTGTGTGGCCACGCGTTTGCTTAGGCATCAGTGTGTGAAAAGGTAGGTGCTTTTCTCTAGCTGCGTGTGCGTGCACGTGGTGCTGGGTGCACATCCCTGGGTGCTCGTGGAAAGGTTTCTGCATGGTTTTCGCTGAGGAATCGTGTGTGTGCACATGGACAAAGAGAAGGCGCAGCAACCAGGTTCCAGCGCCGAAGAAGGCAAAAGGCGAGGTTTCCGGCGCTATCTCCTTCTCTCCCCAGAGCTAGTCGCGCAAAGCAAGCCGCTAAGCCGGCGACCGGCAAGAGAGCTACAACGAAGCATGCCGAACGGAGAAAATAGCAGCAGCTCATCTGTTCACACCTTGTTTCTGCCATGTGCTTGAACGCCAAGACGTTCGCGCTTCTGTGAGATGAAAGACGTCCTTCTGCATATGTGGTTGCTCACACCGGTGCACTTGTTAGTGTATCCATTCAGTCCTGGGCTGCGGGGCATTCAGAAGTGGCTCTGTGGAGACGTCTGCATAGAGGCAGCTGTCAGAACACGCACACTCGATTGTTCACCAAAACATATGCAGACGCGTCCTTAGCCTGTAGATTTGGATGCACAGAGTTCCCTGTGTTCGCAAGAGACAAGGGAATCGCGTCTGTGCGCACAGAAGCAATAGCGGACCGTTTCCCTCGGAGTGAACGCGAAAGAGCCGTCTATATACTCGCAGACACGCGAACGTGCCTCAATGCGGTCACAGAGGCAGCAGCTTTTGCACAGATGCTCCTGGTGATTCTGGCACTTTCCAGGCACACTCCTGAAAGTCGCGCACACTGCTGTTCACTCGCTAAACGACCTCTTGGGAAACACGTCTCCGGTCGACGGACCGCTCAGATTGCTTCTCGTGTAACTGTGAACTGTGTCAGCGCAGGGAATCCGTCTCTGTTGAGCAGATGTCAATCCTGCCTCGCTTTTGCTTTGTTGCCTCTACCAAGATGATTTCCCGTTTCTCTCTTCACTGGAGCAGGCAGACACAGCCAACGCACATCAAGTGTCAAGAGACACGCTCTGCTGAGCTCAACGCTTGTGCAGATGCACATGTGCGACGAAGTCAACACACGTGCTTGTGGAGAGAAAGAAAGGGACTCCCAGGCGTGTGGAGCGACGGGGAGAAAGAGCGGGCGCTGAGGAACACAGTTTCAAACAGACTGTCTCCACACAAACAGGCACCTGTCTGCAGGTATCCTAGATCTTGATTCTTGAACTTGAGGAAACACGCGTCTGAGCAAAACTCCCAAACGCTTCCAGGAAAGACACAGGCTCTCCCACAAGCACACAAGTGTTTGCCCTCAGCTATAGATCAGGGACAAGCCTGTGAAGAGCAACCAAAGAGCTCGTCCGTCTTTCCCTCAATAGATGGGAGTAGGCGCGCTTGCGGATGTGTGCGTGTGTGTGGCCACGCGTTTGCTTAGGCATCAGTGTGTGAAAAGGTAGGTGCTTTTCTCTAGCTGCGTGTGCGTGCACGTGGTGCTGGGTGCACATCCCTGGGTGCTCGTGGAAAGGTTTCTGCATGGTTTTCGCTGAGGAATCGTGTGTGTGCACATGGACAAAGAGAAGGCGCAGCAACCAGGTTCCAGCGCCGAAGAAGGCAAAAGGCGAGGTTTCCGGCGCTATCTCCTTCTCTCCCCAGAGCTAGTCGCGCAAAGCAAGCCGCTAAGCCGGCGACCGGCAAGAGAGCTACAACGAAGCATGCCGAACGGAGAAAATAGCAGCAGCTCATCTGTTCACACCTTGTTTCTGCCATGTGCTTGAACGCCAAGACGTTCGCGCTTCTGTGAGATGAAAGACGTCCTTCTGCATATGTGGTTGCTCACACCGGTGCACTTGTTAGTGTATCCATTCAGTCCTGGGCTGCGGGGCATTCAGAAGTGGCTCTGTGGAGACGTCTGCATAGAGGCAGCTGTCAGAACACGCACACTCGATTGTTCACCAAAACATATGCAGACGCGTCCTTAGCCTGTAGATTTGGATGCACAGAGTTCCCTGTGTTCGCAAGAGACAAGGGAATCGCGTCTGTGCGCACAGAAGCAATAGCGGACCGTTTCCCTCGGAGTGAACGCGAAAGAGCCGTCTATATACTCGCAGACACGCGAACGTGCCTCAATGCGGTCACAGAGGCAGCAGCTTTTGCACAGATGCTCCTGGTGATTCTGGCACTTTCCAGGCACACTCCTGAAAGTCGCGCACACTGCTGTTCACTCGCTAAACGACCTCTTGGGAAACACGTCTCCGGTCGACGGACCGCTCAGAATTGCTTCTCGTGTAACTGTGAACTGTGTCAGCGCAGGGAATCCGTCTCTGTTGAGCAGATGTCAATCCTGCCTCGCTTTTGCTTTGTTGCCTCTACCAAGATGATTTCCCGTTTCTCTCTTCACTGGAGCAGGCAGACACAGCCAACGCACATCAAGTGTCAAGAGACACGCTCTGCTGAGCTCAACGCTTGTGCAGATGCACATGTGCGACGAAGTCAACACACGTGCTTGTGGAGAGAAAGAAAGGGACTCCCAGGCGTGTGGAGCGACGGGGAGAAAGAGCGGGCGCTGAGGAACACAGTTTCAAACAGACTGTCTCCACACAAACAGGCACCTGTCTGCAGGTATCCTAGATCTTGATTCTTGAACTTGAGGAAACACGCGTCTGAGCAAAACTCCCAAACGCTTCCAGGAAAGACACAGGCTCTCCCACAAGCACACAAGTGTTTGCCCTCAGCTATAGATCAGGGACAAGCCTGTGAAGAGCAACCAAAGAGCTCGTCCGTCTTTCCCTCAATAGATGGGAGTAGGCGCGCTTGCGGATGTGTGCGTGTGTGTGGCCACGCGTTTGCTTAGGCATCAGTGTGTGAAAAGGTAGGTGCTTTTCTCTAGCTGCGTGTGCGTGCACGTGGTGCTGGGTGCACATCCCTGGGTGCTCGTGGAAAGGTTTCTGCATGGTTTTCGCTGAGGAATCGTGTGTGTGCACATGGACAAAGAGAAGGCGCAGCAACCAGGTTCCAGCGCCGAAGAAGGCAAAAGGCGAGGTTTCCGGCGCTATCTCCTTCTCTCCCCAGAGCTAGTCGCGCAAAGCAAGCCGCTAAGCCGGCGACCGGCAAGAGAGCTACAACGAAGCATGCCGAACGGAGAAAATAGCAGCAGCTCATCTGTTCACACCTTGTTTCTGCCATGTGCTTGAACGCCAAGACGTTCGCGCTTCTGTGAGATGAAAGACGTCCTTCTGCATATGTGGTTGCTCACACCGGTGCACTTGTTAGTGTATCCATTCAGTCCTGGGCTGCGGGGCATTCAGAAGTGGCTCTGTGGAGACGTCTGCATAGAGGCAGCTGTCAGAACACGCACACTCGATTGTTCACCAAAACATATGCAGACGCGTCCTTAGCCTGTAGATTTGGATGCACAGAGTTCCCTGTGTTCGCAAGAGACAAGGGAATCGCGTCTGTGCGCACAGAAGCAATAGCGGACCGTTTCCCTCGGAGTGAACGCGAAAGAGCCGTCTATATACTCGCAGACACGCGAACGTGCCTCAATGCGGTCACAGAGGCAGCAGCTTTTGCACAGATGCTCCTGGTGATTCTGGCACTTTCCAGGCACACTCCTGAAAGTCGCGCACACTGCTGTTCACTCGCTAAACGACCTCTTGGGAAACACGTCTCCGGTCGACGGACCGCTCAGATTGCTTCTCGTGTAACTGTGAACTGTGTCAGCGCAGGGAATCCGTCTCTGTTGAGCAGATGTCAATCCTGCCTCGCTTTTGCTTTGTTGCCTCTACCAAGATGATTTCCCGTTTCTCTCTTCACTGGAGCAGGCAGACACAGCCAACGCACATCAAGTGTCAAGAGACACGCTCTGCTGAGCTCAACGCTTGTGCAGATGCACATGTGCGACGAAGTCAACACACGTGCTTGTGGAGAGAAAGAAAGGGACTCCCAGGCGTGTGGAGCGACGGGGAGAAAGAGCGGGCGCTGAGGAACACAGTTTCAAACAGACTGTCTCCACACAAACAGGCACCTGTCTGCAGGTATCCTAGATCTTGATTCTTGAACTTGAGGAAACACGCGTCTGAGCAAAACTCCCAAACGCTTCCAGGAAAGACACAGGCTCTCCCACAAGCACACAAGTGTTTGCCCTCAGCTATAGATCAGGGACAAGCCTGTGAAGAGCAACCAAAGAGCTCGTCCGTCTTTCCCTCAATAGATGGGAGTAGGCGCGCTTGCGGATGTGTGCGTGTGTGTGGCCACGCGTTTGCTTAGGCATCAGTGTGTGAAAAGGTAGGTGCTTTTCTCTAGCTGCGTGTGCGTGCACGTGGTGCTGGGTGCACATCCCTGGGTGCTCGTGGAAAGGTTTCTGCATGGTTTTCGCTGAGGAATCGTGTGTGTGCACATGGACAAAGAGAAGGCGCAGCAACCAGGTTCCAGCGCCGAAGAAGGCAAAAGGCGAGGTTTCCGGCGCTATCTCCTTCTCTCCCCAGAGCTAGTCGCGCAAAGCAAGCCGCTAAGCCGGCGACCGGCAAGAGAGCTACAACGAAGCATGCCGAACGGAGAAAATAGCAGCAGCTCATCTGTTCACACCTTGTTTCTGCCATGTGCTTGAACGCCAAGACGTTCGCGCTTCTGTGAGATGAAAGACGTCCTTCTGCATATGTGGTTGCTCACACCGGTGCACTTGTTAGTGTATCCATTCAGTCCTGGGCTGCGGGGCATTCAGAAGTGGCTCTGTGGAGACGTCTGCATAGAGGCAGCTGTCAGAACACGCACACTCGATTGTTCACCAAAACATATGCAGACGCGTCCTTAGCCTGTAGATTTGGATGCACAGAGTTCCCTGTGTTCGCAAGAGACAAGGGAATCGCGTCTGTGCGCACAGAAGCAATAGCGGACCGTTTCCCTCGGAGTGAACGCGAAAGAGCCGTCTATATACTCGCAGACACGCGAACGTGCCTCAATGCGGTCACAGAGGCAGCAGCTTTTGCACAGATGCTCCTGGTGATTCTGGCACTTTCCAGGCACACTCCTGAAAGTCGCGCACACTGCTGTTCACTCGCTAAACGACCTCTTGGGAAACACGTCTCCGGTCGACGGACCGCTCAGATTGCTTCTCGTGTAACTGTGAACTGTGTCAGCGCAGGGAATCCGTCTCTGTTGAGCAGATGTCAATCCTGCCTCGCTTTTGCTTTGTTGCCTCTACCAAGATGATTTCCCGTTTCTCTCTTCACTGGAGCAGGCAGACACAGCCAACGCACATCAAGTGTCAAGAGACACGCTCTGCTGAGCTCAACGCTTGTGCAGATGCACATGTGCGACGAAGTCAACACACGTGCTTGTGGAGAGAAAGAAAGGGACTCCCAGGCGTGTGGAGCGACGGGGAGAAAGAGCGGGCGCTGAGGAACACAGTTTCAAACAGACTGTCTCCACACAAACAGGCACCTGTCTGCAGGTATCCTAGATCTTGATTCTTGAACTTGAGGAAACACGCGTCTGAGCAAAACTCCCAAACGCTTCCAGGAAAGACACAGGCTCTCCCACAAGCACACAAGTGTTTGCCCTCAGCTATAGATCAGGGACAAGCCTGTGAAGAGCAACCAAAGAGCTCGTCCGTCTTTCCCTCAATAGATGGGAGTAGGCGCGCTTGCGGATGTGTGCGTGTGTGTGGCCACGCGTTTGCTTAGGCATCAGTGTGTGAAAAGGTAGGTGCTTTTCTCTAGCTGCGTGTGCGTGCACGTGGTGCTGGGTGCACATCCCTGGGTGCTCGTGGAAAGGTTTCTGCATGGTTTTCGCTGAGGAATCGTGTGTGTGCACATGGACAAAGAGAAGGCGCAGCAACCAGGTTCCAGCGCCGAAGAAGGCAAAAGGCGAGGTTTCCGGCGCTATCTCCTTCTCTCCCCAGAGCTAGTCGCGCAAAGCAAGCCGCTAAGCCGGCGACCGGCAAGAGAGCTACAACGAAGCATGCCGAACGGAGAAAATAGCAGCAGCTCATCTGTTCACACCTTGTTTCTGCCATGTGCTTGAACGCCAAGACGTTCGCGCTTCTGTGAGATGAAAGACGTCCTTCTGCATATGTGGTTGCTCACACCGGTGCACTTGTTAGTGTATCCATTCAGTCCTGGGCTGCGGGGCATTCAGAAGTGGCTCTGTGGAGACGTCTGCATAGAGGCAGCTGTCAGAACACGCACACTCGATTGTTCACCAAAACATATGCAGACGCGTCCTTAGCCTGTAGATTTGGATGCACAGAGTTCCCTGTGTTCGCAAGAGACAAGGGAATCGCGTCTGTGCGCACAGAAGCAATAGCGGACCGTTTCCCTCGGAGTGAACGCGAAAGAGCCGTCTATATACTCGCAGACACGCGAACGTGCCTCAATGCGGTCACAGAGGCAGCAGCTTTTGCACAGATGCTCCTGGTGATTCTGGCACTTTCCAGGCACACTCCTGAAAGTCGCGCACACTGCTGTTCACTCGCTAAACGACCTCTTGGGAAACACGTCTCCGGTCGACGGACCGCTCAGATTGCTTCTCGTGTAACTGTGAACTGTGTCAGCGCAGGGAATCCGTCTCTGTTGAGCAGATGTCAATCCTGCCTCGCTTTTGCTTTGTTGCCTGTACCAAGATGATTTCCCGTTTCTCTCTTCACTGGAGCAGGCAGACACAGCCAACGCACATCAAGTGTCAAGAGACACGCTCTGCTGAGCTCAACGCTTGTGCAGATGCACATGTGCGACGAAGTCAACACACGTGCTTGTGGAGAGAAAGAAAGGGACTCCCAGGCGTGTGGAGCGACGGGGAGAAAGAGCGGGCGCTGAGGAACACAGTTTCAAACAGACTGTCTCCACACAAACAGGCACCTGTCTGCAGGTATCCTAGATCTTGATTCTTGAACTTGAGGAAACACGCGTCTGAGCAAAACTCCCAAACGCTTCCAGGAAAGACACAGGCTCTCCCACAAGCACACAAGTGTTTGCCCTCAGCTATAGATCAGGGACAAGCCTGTGAAGAGCAACCAAAGAGCTCGTCCGTCTTTCCCTCAATAGATGGGAGTAGGCGCGCTTGCGGATGTGTGCGTGTGTGTGGCCACGCGTTTGCTTAGGCATCAGTGTGTGAAAAGGTAGGTGCTTTTCTCTAGCTGCGTGTGCGTGCACGTGGTGCTGGGTGCACATCCCTGGGTGCTCGTGGAAAGGTTTCTGCATGGTTTTCGCTGAGGAATCGTGTGTGTGCACATGGACAAAGAGAAGGCGCAGCAACCAGGTTCCAGCGCCGAAGAAGGCAAAAGGCGAGGTTTCCGGCGCTATCTCCTTCTCTCCCCAGAGCTAGTCGCGCAAAGCAAGCCGCTAAGCCGGCGACCGGCAAGAGAGCTACAACGAAGCATGCCGAACGGAGAAAATAGCAGCAGCTCATCTGTTCACACCTTGTTTCTGCCATGTGCTTGAACGCCAAGACGTTCGCGCTTCTGTGAGATGAAAGACGTCCTTCTGCATATGTGGTTGCTCACACCGGTGCACTTGTTAGTGTATCCATTCAGTCCTGGGCTGCGGGGCATTCAGAAGTGGCTCTGTGGAGACGTCTGCATAGAGGCAGCTGTCAGAACACGCACACTCGATTGTTCACCAAAACATATGCAGACGCGTCCTTAGCCTGTAGATTTGGATGCACAGAGTTCCCTGTGTTCGCAAGAGACAAGGGAATCGCGTCTGTGCGCACAGAAGCAATAGCGGACCGTTTCCCTCGGAGTGAACGCGAAAGAGCCGTCTATATACTCGCAGACACGCGAACGTGCCTCAATGCGGTCACAGAGGCAGCAGCTTTTGCACAGATGCTCCTGGTGATTCTGGCACTTTCCAGGCACACTCCTGAAAGTCGCGCACACTGCTGTTCACTCGCTAAACGACCTCTTGGGAAACACGTCTCCGGTCGACGGACCGCTCAGATTGCTTCTCGTGTAACTGTGAACTGTGTCAGCGCAGGGAATCCGTCTCTGTTGAGCAGATGTCAATCCTGCCTCGCTTTTGCTTTGTTGCCTCTACCAAGATGATTTCCCGTTTCTCTCTTCACTGGAGCAGGCAGACACAGCCAACGCACATCAAGTGTCAAGAGACACGCTCTGCTGAGCTCAACGCTTGTGCAGATGCACATGTGCGACGAAGTCAACACACGTGCTTGTGGAGAGAAAGAAAGGGACTCCCAGGCGTGTGGAGCGACGGGGAGAAAGAGCGGGCGCTGAGGAACACAGTTTCAAACAGACTGTCTCCACACAAACAGGCACCTGTCTGCAGGTATCCTAGATCTTGATTCTTGAACTTGAGGAAACACGCGTCTGAGCAAAACTCCCAAACGCTTCCAGGAAAGACACAGGCTCTCCCACAAGCACACAAGTGTTTGCCCTCAGCTATAGATCAGGGACAAGCCTGTGAAGAGCAACCAAAGAGCTCGTCCGTCTTTCCCTCAATAGATGGGAGTAGGCGCGCTTGCGGATGTGTGCGTGTGTGTGGCCACGCGTTTGCTTAGGCATCAGTGTGTGAAAAGGTAGGTGCTTTTCTCTAGCTGCGTGTGCGTGCACGTGGTGCTGGGTGCACATCCCTGGGTGCTCGTGGAAAGGTTTCTGCATGGTTTTCGCTGAGGAATCGTGTGTGTGCACATGGACAAAGAGAAGGCGCAGCAACCAGGTTCCAGCGCCGAAGAAGGCAAAAGGCGAGGTTTCCGGCGCTATCTCCTTCTCTCCCCAGAGCTAGTCGCGCAAAGCAAGCCGCTAAGCCGGCGACCGGCAAGAGAGCTACAACGAAGCATGCCGAACGGAGAAAATAGCAGCAGCTCATCTGTTCACACCTTGTTTCTGCCATGTGCTTGAACGCCAAGACGTTCGCGCTTCTGTGAGATGAAAGACGTCCTTCTGCATATGTGGTTGCTCACACCGGTGCACTTGTTAGTGTATCCATTCAGTCCTGGGCTGCGGGGCATTCAGAAGTGGCTCTGTGGAGACGTCTGCATAGAGGCAGCTGTCAGAACACGCACACTCGATTGTTCACCAAAACATATGCAGACGCGTCCTTAGCCTGTAGATTTGGATGCACAGAGTTCCCTGTGTTCGCAAGAGACAAGGGAATCGCGTCTGTGCGCACAGAAGCAATAGCGGACCGTTTCCCTCGGAGTGAACGCGAAAGAGCCGTCTATATACTCGCAGACACGCGAACGTGCCTCAATGCGGTCACAGAGGCAGCAGCTTTTGCACAGATGCTCCTGGTGATTCTGGCACTTTCCAGGCACACTCCTGAAAGTCGCGCACACTGCTGTTCACTCGCTAAACGACCTCTTGGGAAACACGTCTCCGGTCGACGGACCGCTCAGATTGCTTCTCGTGTAACTGTGAACTGTGTCAGCGCAGGGAATCCGTCTCTGTTGAGCAGATGTCAATCCTGCCTCGCTTTTGCTTTGTTGCCTCTACCAAGATGATTTCCCGTTTCTCTCTTCACTGGAGCAGGCAGACACAGCCAACGCACATCAAGTGTCAAGAGACACGCTCTGCTGAGCTCAACGCTTGTGCAGATGCACATGTGCGACGAAGTCAACACACGTGCTTGTGGAGAGAAAGAAAGGGACTCCCAGGCGTGTGGAGCGACGGGGAGAAAGAGCGGGCGCTGAGGAACACAGTTTCAAACAGACTGTCTCCACACAAACAGGCACCTGTCTGCAGGTATCCTAGATCTTGATTCTTGAACTTGAGGAAACACGCGTCTGAGCAAAACTCCCAAACGCTTCCAGGAAAGACACAGGCTCTCCCACAAGCACACAAGTGTTTGCCCTCAGCTATAGATCAGGGACAAGCCTGTGAAGAGCAACCAAAGAGCTCGTCCGTCTTTCCCTCAATAGATGGGAGTAGGCGCGCTTGCGGATGTGTGCGTGTGTGTGGCCACGCGTTTGCTTAGGCATCAGTGTGTGAAAAGGTAGGTGCTTTTCTCTAGCTGCGTGTGCGTGCACGTGGTGCTGGGTGCACATCCCTGGGTGCTCGTGGAAAGGTTTCTGCATGGTTTTCGCTGAGGAATCGTGTGTGTGCACATGGACAAAGAGAAGGCGCAGCAACCAGGTTCCAGCGCCGAAGAAGGCAAAAGGCGAGGTTTCCGGCGCTATCTCCTTCTCTCCCCAGAGCTAGTCGCGCAAAGCAAGCCGCTAAGCCGGCGACCGGCAAGAGAGCTACAACGAAGCATGCCGAACGGAGAAAATAGCAGCAGCTCATCTGTTCACACCTTGTTTCTGCCATGTGCTTGAACGCCAAGACGTTCGCGCTTCTGTGAGATGAAAGACGTCCTTCTGCATATGTGGTTGCTCACACCGGTGCACTTGTTAGTGTATCCATTCAGTCCTGGGCTGCGGGGCATTCAGAAGTGGCTCTGTGGAGACGTCTGCATAGAGGCAGCTGTCAGAACACGCACACTCGATTGTTCACCAAAACATATGCAGACGCGTCCTTAGCCTGTAGATTTGGATGCACAGAGTTCCCTGTGTTCGCAAGAGACAAGGGAATCGCGTCTGTGCGCACAGAAGCAATAGCGGACCGTTTCCCTCGGAGTGAACGCGAAAGAGCCGTCTATATACTCGCAGACACGCGAACGTGCCTCAATGCGGTCACAGAGGCAGCAGCTTTTGCACAGATGCTCCTCGTGATTCTGGCACTTTCCAGGCACACTCCTGAAAGTCGCGCACACTGCTGTTCACTCGCTAAACGACCTCTTGGGAAACACGTCTCCGGTCGACGGACCGCTCAGATTGCTTCTCGTGTAACTGTGAACTGTGTCAGCGCAGGGAATCCGTCTCTGTTGAGCAGATGTCAATCCTGCCTCGCTTTTGCTTTGTTGCCTCTACCAAGATGATTTCCCGTTTCTCTCTTCACTGGAGCAGGCAGACACAGCCAACGCACATCAAGTGTCAAGAGACACGCTCTGCTGAGCTCAACGCTTGTGCAGATGCACATGTGCGACGAAGTCAACACACGTGCTTGTGGAGAGAAAGAAAGGGACTCCCAGGCGTGTGGAGCGACGGGGAGAAAGAGCGGGCGCTGAGGAACACAGTTTCAAACAGACTGTCTCCACACAAACAGGCACCTGTCTGCAGGTATCCTAGATCTTGATTCTTGAACTTGAGGAAACACGCGTCTGAGCAAAACTCCCAAACGCTTCCAGGAAAGACACAGGCTCTCCCACAAGCACACAAGTGTTTGCCCTCAGCTATAGATCAGGGACAAGCCTGTGAAGAGATGCCCTGCTATTCTTTCGCCTTATGGCATCATGTGTTTCGTTCCTCTTGGAGATCGATTGTTAAACGTCTTTCCTCGGGCGACTGTGAAGCATTTGCCAGCGGAGGAGAAGTAGCACGGAGCAGCATTCAGTACTGCCTACGAGTGTCTTTGCTACCCTACTAGCGGAGCTCCAAGAACAGGCACACATCTTCAGGTACCTTCCAAATGTGGATTCCCCTGCAGCCCCGTAGGCGGGCGTGCAGTACGCCAACCGTCAACGGACGTTTTTCCCCTCAAGCCTGTCAGGACGTTGCTCGTCCGTCTTTCCCTCAATAGATGGGAGTAGGCGCGCTTGCGGATGTGTGCGTGTGTGTGGCCACGCGTTTGCTTAGGCATCAGTGTGTGAAAAGGTAGGTGCTTTTCTCTAGCTGCGTGTGCGTGCACGTGGTGCTGGGTGCACATCCCTGGGTGCTCGTGGAAAGGTTTCTGCATGGTTTTCGCTGAGGAATCGTGTGTGTGCACATGGACAAAGAGAAGGCGCAGCAACCAGGTTCCAGCGCCGAAGAAGGCAAAAGGCGAGGTTTCCGGCGCTATCTCCTTCTCTCCCCAGAGCTAGTCGCGCAAAGCAAGCCGCTAAGCCGGCGACCGGCAAGAGAGCTACAACGAAGCATGCCGAACGGAGAAAATAGCAGCAGCTCATCTGTTCACACCTTGTTTCTGCCATGTGCTTGAACGCCAAGACGTTCGCGCTTCTGTGAGATGAAAGACGTCCTTCTGCATATGTGGTTGCTCACACCGGTGCACTTGTTAGTGTATCCATTCAGTCCTGGGCTGCGGGGCATTCAGAAGTGGCTCTGTGGAGACGTCTGCATAGAGGCAGCTGTCAGAACACGCACACTCGATTGTTCACCAAAACATATGCAGACGCGTCCTTAGCCTGTAGATTTGGATGCACAGAGTTCCCTGTGTTCGCAAGAGACAAGGGAATCGCGTCTGTGCGCACAGAAGCAATAGCGGACCGTTTCCCTCGGAGTGAACGCGAAAGAGCCGTCTATATACTCGCAGACACGCGAACGTGCCTCAATGCGGTCACAGAGGCAGCAGCTTTTGCACAGATGCTCCTGGTGATTCTGGCACTTTCCAGGCACACTCCTGAAAGTCGCGCACACTGCTGTTCACTCGCTAAACGACCTCTTGGGAAACACGTCTCCGGTCGACAGACCGCTCAGATTGCTTCTCGTGTAACTGTGAACTGTGTCAGCGCAGGGAATCCGTCTCTGTTGAGCAGATGTCAATCCTGCCTCGCTTTTGCTTTGTTGCCTGTACCAAGATGATTTCCCGTTTCTCTCTTCACTGGAGCAGGCAGACACAGCCAACGCACATCAAGTGTCAAGAGACACGCTCTGCTGAGCTCAACGCTTGTGCAGATGCACATGTGCGACGAAGTCAACACACGTGCTTGTGGAGAGAAAGAAAGGGACTCCCAGGCGTGTGGAGCGACGGGGAGAAAGAGCGGGCGCTGAGGAACACAGTTTCAAACAGACTGTCTCCACACAAACAGGCACCTGTCTGCAGGTATCCTAGATCTTGATTCTTGAACTTGAGGAAACACGCGTCTGAGCAAAACTCCCAAACGCTTCCAGGAAAGACACAGGCTCTCCCACAAGCACACAAGTGTTTGCCCTCAGCTATAGATCAGGGACAAGCCTGTGAAGAGCAACCAAAGAGCTCGTCCGTCTTTCCCTCAATAGATGGGAGTAGGCGCGCTTGCGGATGTGTGCGTGTGTGTGGCCACGCGTTTGCTTAGGCATCAGTGTGTGAAAAGGTAGGTGCTTTTCTCTAGCTGCGTGTGCGTGCACGTGGTGCTGGGTGCACATCCCTGGGTGCTCGTGGAAAGGTTTCTGCATGGTTTTCGCTGAGGAATCGTGTGTGTGCACATGGACAAAGAGAAGGCGCAGCAACCAGGTTCCAGCGCCGAAGAAGGCAAAAGGCGAGGTTTCCGGCGCTATCTCCTTCTCTCCCCAGAGCTAGTCGCGCAAAGCAAGCCGCTAAGCCGGCGACCGGCAAGAGAGCTACAACGAAGCATGCCGAACGGAGAAAATAGCAGCAGCTCATCTGTTCACACCTTGTTTCTGCCATGTGCTTGAACGCCAAGACGTTCGCGCTTCTGTGAGATGAAAGACGTCCTTCTGCATATGTGGTTGCTCACACCGGTGCACTTGTTAGTGTATCCATTCAGTCCTGGGCTGCGGGGCATTCAGAAGTGGCTCTGTGGAGACGTCTGCATAGAGGCAGCTGTCAGAACACGCACACTCGATTGTTCACCAAAACATATGCAGACGCGTCCTTAGCCTGTAGATTTGGATGCACAGAGTTCCCTGTGTTCGCAAGAGACAAGGGAATCGCGTCTGTGCGCACAGAAGCAATAGCGGACCGTTTCCCTCGGAGTGAACGCGAAAGAGCCGTCTATATACTCGCAGACACGCGAACGTGCCTCAATGCGGTCACAGAGGCAGCAGCTTTTGCACAGATGCTCCTGGTGATTCTGGCACTTTCCAGGCACACTCCTGAAAGTCGCGCACACTGCTGTTCACTCGCTAAACGACCTCTTGGGAAACACGTCTCCGGTCGACGGACCGCTCAGATTGCTTCTCGTGTAACTGTGAACTGTGTCAGCGCAGGGAATCCGTCTCTGTTGAGCAGATGTCAATCCTGCCTCGCTTTTGCTTTGTTGCCTGTACCAAGATGATTTCCCGTTTCTCTCTTCACTGGAGCAGGCAGACACAGCCAACGCACATCAAGTGTCAAGAGACACGCTCTGCTGAGCTCAACGCTTGTGCAGATGCACATGTGCGACGAAGTCAACACACGTGCTTGTGGAGAGAAAGAAAGGGACTCCCAGGCGTGTGGAGCGACGGGGAGAAAGAGCGGGCGCTGAGGAACACAGTTTCAAACAGACTGTCTCCACACAAACAGGCACCTGTCTGCAGGTATCCTAGATCTTGATTCTTGAACTTGAGGAAACACGCGTCTGAGCAAAACTCCCAAACGCTTCCAGGAAAGACACAGGCTCTCCCACAAGCACACAAGTGTTTGCCCTCAGCTATAGATCAGGGACAAGCCTGTGAAGAGCAACCAAAGAGCTCGTCCGTCTTTCCCTCAATAGATGGGAGTAGGCGCGCTTGCGGATGTGTGCGTGTGTGTGGCCACGCGTTTGCTTAGGCATCAGTGTGTGAAAAGGTAGGTGCTTTTCTCTAGCTGCGTGTGCGTGCACGTGGTGCTGGGTGCACATCCCTGGGTGCTCGTGGAAAGGTTTCTGCATGGTTTTCGCTGAGGAATCGTGTGTGTGCACATGGACAAAGAGAAGGCGCAGCAACCAGGTTCCAGCGCCGAAGAAGGCAAAAGGCGAGGTTTCCGGCGCTATCTCCTTCTCTCCCCAGAGCTAGTCGCGCAAAGCAAGCCGCTAAGCCGGCGACCGGCAAGAGAGCTACAACGAAGCATGCCGAACGGAGAAAATAGCAGCAGCTCATCTGTTCACACCTTGTTTCTGCCATGTGCTTGAACGCCAAGACGTTCGCGCTTCTGTGAGATGAAAGACGTCCTTCTGCATATGTGGTTGCTCACACCGGTGCACTTGTTAGTGTATCCATTCAGTCCTGGGCTGCGGGGCATTCAGAAGTGGCTCTGTGGAGACGTCTGCATAGAGGCAGCTGTCAGAACACGCACACTCGATTGTTCACCAAAACATATGCAGACGCGTCCTTAGCCTGTAGATTTGGATGCACAGAGTTCCCTGTGTTCGCAAGAGACAAGGGAATCGCGTCTGTGCGCACAGAAGCAATAGCGGACCGTTTCCCTCGGAGTGAACGCGAAAGAGCCGTCTATATACTCGCAGACACGCGAACGTGCCTCAATGCGGTCACAGAGGCAGCAGCTTTTGCACAGATGCTCCTGGTGATTCTGGCACTTTCCAGGCACACTCCTGAAAGTCGCGCACACTGCTGTTCACTCGCTAAACGACCTCTTGGGAAACACGTCTCCGGTCGACAGACCGCTCAGATTGCTTCTCGTGTAACTGTGAACTGTGTCAGCGCAGGGAATCCGTCTCTGTTGAGCAGATGTCAATCCTGCCTCGCTTTTGCTTTGTTGCCTGTACCAAGATGATTTCCCGTTTCTCTCTTCACTGGAGCAGGCAGACACAGCCAACGCACATCAAGTGTCAAGAGACACGCTCTGCTGAGCTCAACGCTTGTGCAGATGCACATGTGCGACGAAGTCAACACACGTGCTTGTGGAGAGAAAGAAAGGGACTCCCAGGCGTGTGGAGCGACGGGGAGAAAGAGCGGGCGCTGAGGAACACAGTTTCAAACAGACTGTCTCCACACAAACAGGCACCTGTCTGCAGGTATCCTAGATCTTGATTCTTGAACTTGAGGAAACACGCGTCTGAGCAAAACTCCCAAACGCTTCCAGGAAAGACACAGGCTCTCCCACAAGCACACAAGTGTTTGCCCTCAGCTATAGATCAGGGACAAGCCTGTGAAGAGCAACCAAAGAGCTCGTCCGTCTTTCCCTCAATAGATGGGAGTAGGCGCGCTTGCGGATGTGTGCGTGTGTGTGGCCACGCGTTTGCTTAGGCATCAGTGTGTGAAAAGGTAGGTGCTTTTCTCTAGCTGCGTGTGCGTGCACGTGGTGCTGGGTGCACATCCCTGGGTGCTCGTGGAAAGGTTTCTGCATGGTTTTCGCTGAGGAATCGTGTGTGTGCACATGGACAAAGAGAAGGCGCAGCAACCAGGTTCCAGCGCCGAAGAAGGCAAAAGGCGAGGTTTCCGGCGCTATCTCCTTCTCTCCCCAGAGCTAGTCGCGCAAAGCAAGCCGCTAAGCCGGCGACCGGCAAGAGAGCTACAACGAAGCATGCCGAACGGAGAAAATAGCAGCAGCTCATCTGTTCACACCTTGTTTCTGCCATGTGCTTGAACGCCAAGACGTTCGCGCTTCTGTGAGATGAAAGACGTCCTTCTGCATATGTGGTTGCTCACACCGGTGCACTTGTTAGTGTATCCATTCAGTCCTGGGCTGCGGGGCATTCAGAAGTGGCTCTGTGGAGACGTCTGCATAGAGGCAGCTGTCAGAACACGCACACTCGATTGTTCACCAAAACATATGCAGACGCGTCCTTAGCCTGTAGATTTGGATGCACAGAGTTCCCTGTGTTCGCAAGAGACAAGGGAATCGCGTCTGTGCGCACAGAAGCAATAGCGGACCGTTTCCCTCGGAGTGAACGCGAAAGAGCCGTCTATATACTCGCAGACACGCGAACGTGCCTCAATGCGGTCACAGAGGCAGCAGCTTTTGCACAGATGCTCCTGGTGATTCTGGCACTTTCCAGGCACACTCCTGAAAGTCGCGCACACTGCTGTTCACTCGCTAAACGACCTCTTGGGAAACACGTCTCCGGTCGACGGACCGCTCAGATTGCTTCTCGTGTAACTGTGAACTGTGTCAGCGCAGGGAATCCGTCTCTGTTGAGCAGATGTCAATCCTGCCTCGCTTTTGCTTTGTTGCCTCTACCAAGATGATTTCCCGTTTCTCTCTTCACTGGAGCAGGCAGACACAGCCAACGCACATCAAGTGTCAAGAGACACGCTCTGCTGAGCTCAACGCTTGTGCAGATGCACATGTGCGACGAAGTCAACACACGTGCTTGTGGAGAGAAAGAAAGGGACTCCCAGGCGTGTGGAGCGACGGGGAGAAAGAGCGGGCGCTGAGGAACACAGTTTCAAACAGACTGTCTCCACACAAACAGGCACCTGTCTGCAGGTATCCTAGATCTTGATTCTTGAACTTGAGGAAACACGCGTCTGAGCAAAACTCCCAAACGCTTCCAGGAAAGACACAGGCTCTCCCACAAGCACACAAGTGTTTGCCCTCAGCTATAGATCAGGGACAAGCCTGTGAAGAGCAACCAAAGAGCTCGTCCGTCTTTCTCTCAATAGATGGGAGTAGGCGCGCTTGCGGATGTGTGCGTGTGTGTGGCCACGCGTTTGCTTAGGCATCAGTGTGTGAAAAGGTAGGTGCTTTTCTCTAGCTGCGTGTGCGTGCACGTGGTGCTGGGTGCACATCCCTGGGTGCTCGTGGAAAGGTTTCTGCATGGTTTTCGCTGAGGAATCGTGTGTGTGCACATGGACAAAGAGAAGGCGCAGCAACCAGGTTCCAGCGCCGAAGAAGGCAAAAGGCGAGGTTTCCGGCGCTATCTCCTTCTCTCCCCAGAGCTAGTCGCGCAAAGCAAGCCGCTAAGCCGGCGACCGGCAAGAGAGCTACAACGAAGCATGCCGAACGGAGAAAATAGCAGCAGCTCATCTGTTCACACCTTGTTTCTGCCATGTGCTTGAACGCCAAGACGTTCGCGCTTCTGTGAGATGAAAGACGTCCTTCTGCATATGTGGTTGCTCACACCGGTGCACTTGTTAGTGTATCCATTCAGTCCTGGGCTGCGGGGCATTCAGAAGTGGCTCTGTGGAGACGTCTGCATAGAGGCAGCTGTCAGAACACGCACACTCGATTGTTCACCAAAACATATGCAGACGCGTCCTTAGCCTGTAGATTTGGATGCACAGAGTTCCCTGTGTTCGCAAGAGACAAGGGAATCGCGTCTGTGCGCACAGAAGCAATAGCGGACCGTTTCCCTCGGAGTGAACGCGAAAGAGCCGTCTATATACTCGCAGACACGCGAACGTGCCTCAATGCGGTCACAGAGGCAGCAGCTTTTGCACAGATGCTCCTGGTGATTCTGGCACTTTCCAGGCACACTCCTGAAAGTCGCGCACACTGCTGTTCACTCGCTAAACGACCTCTTGGGAAACACGTCTCCGGTCGACGGACCGCTCAGATTGCTTCTCGTGTAACTGTGAACTGTGTCAGCGCAGGGAATCCGTCTCTGTTGAGCAGATGTCAATCCTGCCTCGCTTTTGCTTTGTTGCCTCTACCAAGATGATTTCCCGTTTCTCTCTTCACTGGAGCAGGCAGACACAGCCAACGCACATCAAGTGTCAAGAGACACGCTCTGCTGAGCTCAACGCTTGTGCAGATGCACATGTGCGACGAAGTCAACACACGTGCTTGTGGAGAGAAAGAAAGGGACTCCCAGGCGTGTGGAGCGACGGGGAGAAAGAGCGGGCGCTGAGGAACACAGTTTCAAACAGACTGTCTCCACACAAACAGGCACCTGTCTGCAGGTATCCTAGATCTTGATTCTTGAACTTGAGGAAACACGCGTCTGAGCAAAACTCCCAAACGCTTCCAGGAAAGACACAGGCTCTCCCACAAGCACACAAGTGTTTGCCCTCAGCTATAGATCAGGGACAAGCCTGTGAAGAGCAACCAAAGAGCTCGTCCGTCTTTCCCTCAATAGATGGGAGTAGGCGCGCTTGCGGATGTGTGCGTGTGTGTGGCCACGCGTTTGCTTAGGCATCAGTGTGTGAAAAGGTAGGTGCTTTTCTCTAGCTGCGTGTGCGTGCACGTGGTGCTGGGTGCACATCCCTGGGTGCTCGTGGAAAGGTTTCTGCATGGTTTTCGCTGAGGAATCGTGTGTGTGCACATGGACAAAGAGAAGGCGCAGCAACCAGGTTCCAGCGCCGAAGAAGGCAAAAGGCGAGGTTTCCGGCGCTATCTCCTTCTCTCCCCAGAGCTAGTCGCGCAAAGCAAGCCGCTAAGCCGGCGACCGGCAAGAGAGCTACAACGAAGCATGCCGAACGGAGAAAATAGCAGCAGCTCATCTGTTCACACCTTGTTTCTGCCATGTGCTTGAACGCCAAGACGTTCGCGCTTCTGTGAGATGAAAGACGTCCTTCTGCATATGTGGTTGCTCACACCGGTGCACTTGTTAGTGTATCCATTCAGTCCTGGGCTGCGGGGCATTCAGAAGTGGCTCTGTGGAGACGTCTGCATAGAGGCAGCTGTCAGAACACGCACACTCGATTGTTCACCAAAACATATGCAGACGCGTCCTTAGCCTGTAGATTTGGATGCACAGAGTTCCCTGTGTTCGCAAGAGACAAGGGAATCGCGTCTGTGCGCACAGAAGCAATAGCGGACCGTTTCCCTCGGAGTGAACGCGAAAGAGCCGTCTATATACTCGCAGACACGCGAACGTGCCTCAATGCGGTCACAGAGGCAGCAGCTTTTGCACAGATGCTCCTGGTGATTCTGGCACTTTCCAGGCACACTCCTGAAAGTCGCGCACACTGCTGTTCACTCGCTAAACGACCTCTTGGGAAACACGTCTCCGGTCGACGGACCGCTCAGATTGCTTCTCGTGTAACTGTGAACTGTGTCAGCGCAGGGAATCCGTCTCTGTTGAGCAGATGTCAATCCTGCCTCGCTTTTGCTTTGTTGCCTCTACCAAGATGATTTCCCGTTTCTCTCTTCACTGGAGCAGGCAGACACAGCCAACGCACATCAAGCGTCAAGAGACACGCTCTGCTGAGCTCAACGCTTGTGCAGATGCACATGTGCGACGAAGTCAACACACGTGCTTGTGGAGAGAAAGAAAGGGACTCCCAGGCGTGTGGAGCGACGGGGAGAAAGAGCGGGCGCTGAGGAACACAGTTTCAAACAGACTGTCTCCACACAAACAGGCACCTGTCTGCAGGTATCCTAGATCTTGATTCTTGAACTTGAGGAAACACGCGTCTGAGCAAAACTCCCAAACGCTTCCAGGAAAGACACAGGCTCTCCCACAAGCACACAAGTGTTTGCCCTCAGCTATAGATCAGGGACAAGCCTGTGAAGAGCAACCAAAGAGCTCGTCCGTCTTTCCCTCAATAGATGGGAGTAGGCGCGCTTGCGGATGTGTGCGTGTGTGTGGCCACGCGTTTGCTTAGGCATCAGTGTGTGAAAAGGTAGGTGCTTTTCTCTAGCTGCGTGTGCGTGCACGTGGTGCTGGGTGCACATCCCTGGGTGCTCGTGGAAAGGTTTCTGCATGGTTTTCGCTGAGGAATCGTGTGTGTGCACATGGACAAAGAGAAGGCGCAGCAACCAGGTTCCAGCGCCGAAGAAGGCAAAAGGCGAGGTTTCCGGCGCTATCTCCTTCTCTCCCCAGAGCTAGTCGCGCAAAGCAAGCCGCTAAGCCGGCGACCGGCAAGAGAGCTACAACGAAGCATGCCGAACGGAGAAAATAGCAGCAGCTCATCTGTTCACACCTTGTTTCTGCCATGTGCTTGAACGCCAAGACGTTCGCGCTTCTGTGAGATGAAAGACGTCCTTCTGCATATGTGGTTGCTCACACCGGTGCACTTGTTAGTGTATCCATTCAGTCCTGGGCTGCGGGGCATTCAGAAGTGGCTCTGTGGAGACGTCTGCATAGAGGCAGCTGTCAGAACACGCACACTCGATTGTTCACCAAAACATATGCAGACGCGTCCTTAGCCTGTAGATTTGGATGCACAGAGTTCCCTGTGTTCGCAAGAGACAAGGGAATCGCGTCTGTGCGCACAGAAGCAATAGCGGACCGTTTCCCTCGGAGTGAACGCGAAAGAGCCGTCTATATACTCGCAGACACGCGAACGTGCCTCAATGCGGTCACAGAGGCAGCAGCTTTTGCACAGATGCTCCTGGTGATTCTGGCACTTTCCAGGCACACTCCTGAAAGTCGCGCACACTGCTGTTCACTCGCTAAACGACCTCTTGGGAAACACGTCTCCGGTCGACGGACCGCTCAGATTGCTTCTCGTGTAACTGTGAACTGTGTCAGCGCAGGGAATCCGTCTCTGTTGAGCAGATGTCAATCCTGCCTCGCTTTTGCTTTGTTGCCTCTACCAAGATGATTTCCCGTTTCTCTCTTCACTGGAGCAGGCAGACACAGCCAACGCACATCAAGTGTCAAGAGACACGCTCTGCTGAGCTCAACGCTTGTGCAGATGCACATGTGCGACGAAGTCAACACACGTGCTTGTGGAGAGAAAGAAAGGGACTCCCAGGCGTGTGGAGCGACGGGGAGAAAGAGCGGGCGCTGAGGAACACAGTTTCAAACAGACTGTCTCCACACAAACAGGCACCTGTCTGCAGGTATCCTAGATCTTGATTCTTGAACTTGAGGAAACACGCGTCTGAGCAAAACTCCCAAACGCTTCCAGGAAAGACACAGGCTCTCCCACAAGCACACAAGTGTTTGCCCTCAGCTATAGATCAGGGACAAGCCTGTGAAGAGCAACCAAAGAGCTCGTCCGTCTTTCCCTCAATAGATGGGAGTAGGCGCGCTTGCGGATGTGTGCGTGTGTGTGGCCACGCGTTTGCTTAGGCATCAGTGTGTGAAAAGGTAGGTGCTTTTCTCTAGCTGCGTGTGCGTGCACGTGGTGCTGGGTGCACATCCCTGGGTGCTCGTGGAAAGGTTTCTGCATGGTTTTCGCTGAGGAATCGTGTGTGTGCACGTGGACAAAGAGAAGGCGCAGCAACCAGGTTCCAGCGCCGAAGAAGGCAAAAGGCGAGGTTTCCGGCGCTATCTCCTTCTCTCCCCAGAGCTAGTCGCGCAAAGCAAGCCGCTAAGCCGGCGACCGGCAAGAGAGCTACAACGAAGCATGCCGAACGGAGAAAATAGCAGCAGCTCATCTGTTCACACCTTGTTTCTGCCATGTGCTTGAACGCCAAGACGTTCGCGCTTCTGTGAGATGAAAGACGTCCTTCTGCATATGTGGTTGCTCACACCGGTGCACTTGTTAGTGTATCCATTCAGTCCTGGGCTGCGGGGCATTCAGAAGTGGCTCTGTGGAGACGTCTGCATAGAGGCAGCTGTCAGAACACGCACACTCGATTGTTCACCAAAACATATGCAGACGCGTCCTTAGCCTGTAGATTTGGATGCACAGAGTTCCCTGTGTTCGCAAGAGACAAGGGAATCGCGTCTGTGCGCACAGAAGCAATAGCGGACCGTTTCCCTCGGAGTGAACGCGAAAGAGCCGTCTATATACTCGCAGACACGCGAACGTGCCTCAATGCGGTCACAGAGGCAGCAGCTTTTGCACAGATGCTCCTGGTGATTCTGGCACTTTCCAGGCACACTCCTGAAAGTCGCGCACACTGCTGTTCACTCGCTAAACGACCTCTTGGGAAACACGTCTCCGGTCGACGGACCGCTCAGATTGCTTCTCGTGTAACTGTGAACTGTGTCAGCGCAGGGAATCCGTCTCTGTTGAGCAGATGTCAATCCTGCCTCGCTTTTGCTTTGTTGCCTCTACCAAGATGATTTCCCGTTTCTCTCTTCACTGGAGCAGGCAGACACAGCCAACGCACATCAAGCGTCAAGAGACACGCTCTGCTGAGCTCAACGCTTGTGCAGATGCACATGTGCGACGAAGTCAACACACGTGCTTGTGGAGAGAAAGAAAGGGACTCCCAGGCGTGTGGAGCGACGGGGAGAAAGAGCGGGCGCTGAGGAACACAGTTTCAAACAGACTGTCTCCACACAAACAGGCACCTGTCTGCAGGTATCCTAGATCTTGATTCTTGAACTTGAGGAAACACGCGTCTGAGCAAAACTCCCAAACGCTTCCAGGAAAGACACAGGCTCTCCCACAAGCACACAAGTGTTTGCCCTCAGCTATAGATCAGGGACAAGCCTGTGAAGAGCAACCAAAGAGCTCGTCCGTCTTTCCCTCAATAGATGGGAGTAGGCGCGCTTGCGGATGTGTGCGTGTGTGTGGCCACGCGTTTGCTTAGGCATCAGTGTGTGAAAAGGTAGGTGCTTTTCTCTAGCTGCGTGTGCGTGCACGTGGTGCTGGGTGCACATCCCTGGGTGCTCGTGGAAAGGTTTCTGCATGGTTTTCGCTGAGGAATCGTGTGTGTGCACATGGACAAAGAGAAGGCGCAGCAACCAGGTTCCAGCGCCGAAGAAGGCAAAAGGCGAGGTTTCCGGCGCTATCTCCTTCTCTCCCCAGAGCTAGTCGCGCAAAGCAAGCCGCTAAGCCGGCGACCGGCAAGAGAGCTACAACGAAGCATGCCGAACGGAGAAAATAGCAGCAGCTCATCTGTTCACACCTTGTTTCTGCCATGTGCTTGAACGCCAAGACGTTCGCGCTTCTGTGAGATGAAAGACGTCCTTCTGCATATGTGGTTGCTCACACCGGTGCACTTGTTAGTGTATCCATTCAGTCCTGGGCTGCGGGGCATTCAGAAGTGGCTCTGTGGAGACGTCTGCATAGAGGCAGCTGTCAGAACACGCACACTCGATTGTTCACCAAAACATATGCAGACGCGTCCTTAGCCTGTAGATTTGGATGCACAGAGTTCCCTGTGTTCGCAAGAGACAAGGGAATCGCGTCTGTGCGCACAGAAGCAATAGCGGACCGTTTCCCTCGGAGTGAACGCGAAAGAGCCGTCTATATACTCGCAGACACGCGAACGTGCCTCAATGCGGTCACAGAGGCAGCAGCTTTTGCACAGATGCTCCTGGTGATTCTGGCACTTTCCAGGCACACTCCTGAAAGTCGCGCACACTGCTGTTCACTCGCTAAACGACCTCTTGGGAAACACGTCTCCGGTCGACGGACCGCTCAGATTGCTTCTCGTGTAACTGTGAACTGTGTCAGCGCAGGGAATCCGTCTCTGTTGAGCAGATGTCAATCCTGCCTCGCTTTTGCTTTGTTGCCTCTACCAAGATGATTTCCCGTTTCTCTCTTCACTGGAGCAGGCAGACACAGCCAACGCACATCAAGCGTCAAGAGACACGCTCTGCTGAGCTCAACGCTTGTGCAGATGCACATGTGCGACGAAGTCAACACACGTGCTTGTGGAGAGAAAGAAAGGGACTCCCAGGCGTGTGGAGCGACGGGGAGAAAGAGCGGGCGCTGAGGAACACAGTTTCAAACAGACTGTCTCCACACAAACAGGCACCTGTCTGCAGGTATCCTAGATCTTGATTCTTGAACTTGAGGAAACACGCGTCTGAGCAAAACTCCCAAACGCTTCCAGGAAAGACACAGGCTCTCCCACAAGCACACAAGTGTTTGCCCTCAGCTATAGATCAGGGACAAGCCTGTGAAGAGCAACCAAAGAGCTCGTCCGTCTTTCCCTCAATAGATGGGAGTAGGCGCGCTTGCGGATGTGTGCGTGTGTGTGGCCACGCGTTTGCTTAGGCATCAGTGTGTGAAAAGGTAGGTGCTTTTCTCTAGCTGCGTGTGCGTGCACGTGGTGCTGGGTGCACATCCCTGGGTGCTCGTGGAAAGGTTTCTGCATGGTTTTCGCTGAGGAATCGTGTGTGTGCACATGGACAAAGAGAAGGCGCAGCAACCAGGTTCCAGCGCCGAAGAAGGCAAAAGGCGAGGTTTCCGGCGCTATCTCCTTCTCTCCCCAGAGCTAGTCGCGCAAAGCAAGCCGCTAAGCCGGCGACCGGCAAGAGAGCTACAACGAAGCATGCCGAACGGAGAAAATAGCAGCAGCTCATCTGTTCACACCTTGTTTCTGCCATGTGCTTGAACGCCAAGACGTTCGCGCTTCTGTGAGATGAAAGACGTCCTTCTGCATATGTGGTTGCTCACACCGGTGCACTTGTTAGTGTATCCATTCAGTCCTGGGCTGCGGGGCATTCAGAAGTGGCTCTGTGGAGACGTCTGCATAGAGGCAGCTGTCAGAACACGCACACTCGATTGTTCACCAAAACATATGCAGACGCGTCCTTAGCCTGTAGATTTGGATGCACAGAGTTCCCTGTGTTCGCAAGAGACAAGGGAATCGCGTCTGTGCGCACAGAAGCAATAGCGGACCGTTTCCCTCGGAGTGAACGCGAAAGAGCCGTCTATATACTCGCAGACACGCGAACGTGCCTCAATGCGGTCACAGAGGCAGCAGCTTTTGCACAGATGCTCCTGGTGATTCTGGCACTTTCCAGGCACACTCCTGAAAGTCGCGCACACTGCTGTTCACTCGCTAAACGACCTCTTGGGAAACACGTCTCCGGTCGACAGACCGCTCAGATTGCTTCTCGTGTAACTGTGAACTGTGTCAGCGCAGGGAATCCGTCTCTGTTGAGCAGATGTCAATCCTGCCTCGCTTTTGCTTTGTTGCCTCTACCAAGATGATTTCCCGTTTCTCTCTTCACTGGAGCAGGCAGACACAGCCAACGCACATCAAGTGTCAAGAGACACGCTCTGCTGAGCTCAACGCTTGTGCAGATGCACATGTGCGACGAAGTCAACACACGTGCTTGTGGAGAGAAAGAAAGGGACTCCCAGGCGTGTGGAGCGACGGGGAGAAAGAGCGGGCGCTGAGGAACACAGTTTCAAACAGACTGTCTCCACACAAACAGGCACCTGTCTGCAGGTATCCTAGATCTTGATTCTTGAACTTGAGGAAACACGCGTCTGAGCAAAACTCCCAAACGCTTCCAGGAAAGACACAGGCTCTCCCACAAGCACACAAGTGTTTGCCCTCAGCTATAGATCAGGGACAAGCCTGTGAAGAGCAACCAAAGAGCTCGTCCGTCTTTCCCTCAATAGATGGGAGTAGGCGCGCTTGCGGATGTGTGCGTGTGTGTGGCCACGCGTTTGCTTAGGCATCAGTGTGTGAAAAGGTAGGTGCTTTTCTCTAGCTGCGTGTGCGTGCACGTGGTGCTGGGTGCACATCCCTGGGTGCTCGTGGAAAGGTTTCTGCATGGTTTTCGCTGAGGAATCGTGTGTGTGCACATGGACAAAGAGAAGGCGCAGCAACCAGGTTCCAGCGCCGAAGAAGGCAAAAGGCGAGGTTTCCGGCGCTATCTCCTTCTCTCCCCAGAGCTAGTCGCGCAAAGCAAGCCGCTAAGCCGGCGACCGGCAAGAGAGCTACAACGAAGCATGCCGAACGGAGAAAATAGCAGCAGCTCATCTGTTCACACCTTGTTTCTGCCATGTGCTTGAACGCCAAGACGTTCGCGCTTCTGTGAGATGAAAGACGTCCTTCTGCATATGTGGTTGCTCACACCGGTGCACTTGTTAGTGTATCCATTCAGTCCTGGGCTGCGGGGCATTCAGAAGTGGCTCTGTGGAGACGTCTGCATAGAGGCAGCTGTCAGAACACGCACACTCGATTGTTCACCAAAACATATGCAGACGCGTCCTTAGCCTGTAGATTTGGATGCACAGAGTTCCCTGTGTTCGCAAGAGACAAGGGAATCGCGTCTGTGCGCACAGAAGCAATAGCGGACCGTTTCCCTCGGAGTGAACGCGAAAGAGCCGTCTATATACTCGCAGACACGCGAACGTGCCTCAATGCGGTCACAGAGGCAGCAGCTTTTGCACAGATGCTCCTGGTGATTCTGGCACTTTCCAGGCACACTCCTGAAAGTCGCGCACACTGCTGTTCACTCGCTAAACGACCTCTTGGGAAACACGTCTCCGGTCGACGGACCGCTCAGATTGCTTCTCGTGTAACTGTGAACTGTGTCAGCGCAGGGAATCCGTCTCTGTTGAGCAGATGTCAATCCTGCCTCGCTTTTGCTTTGTTGCCTCTACCAAGATGATTTCCCGTTTCTCTCTTCACTGGAGCAGGCAGACACAGCCAACGCACATCAAGCGTCAAGAGACACGCTCTGCTGAGCTCAACGCTTGTGCAGATGCACATGTGCGACGAAGTCAACACACGTGCTTGTGGAGAGAAAGAAAGGGACTCCCAGGCGTGTGGAGCGACGGGGAGAAAGAGCGGGCGCTGAGGAACACAGTTTCAAACAGACTGTCTCCACACAAACAGGCACCTGTCTGCAGGTATCCTAGATCTTGATTCTTGAACTTGAGGAAACACGCGTCTGAGCAAAACTCCCAAACGCTTCCAGGAAAGACACAGGCTCTCCCACAAGCACACAAGTGTTTGCCCTCAGCTATAGATCAGGGACAAGCCTGTGAAGAGCAACCAAAGAGCTCGTCCGTCTTTCCCTCAATAGATGGGAGTAGGCGCGCTTGCGGATGTGTGCGTGTGTGGGGCCACGCGTTTGCTTAGGCATCAGTGTGTGAAAAGGTAGGTGCTTTTCTCTAGCTGCGTGTGCGTGCACGTGGTGCTGGGTGCACATCCCTGGGTGCTCGTGGAAAGGTTTCTGCATGGTTTTCGCTGAGGAATCGTGTGTGTGCACATGGACAAAGAGAAGGCGCAGCAACCAGGTTCCAGCGCCGAAGAAGGCAAAAGGCGAGGTTTCCGGCGCTATCTCCTTCTCTCCCCAGAGCTAGTCGCGCAAAGCAAGCCGCTAAGCCGGCGACCGGCAAGAGAGCTACAACGAAGCATGCCGAACGGAGAAAATAGCAGCAGCTCATCTGTTCACACCTTGTTTCTGCCATGTGCTTGAACGCCAAGACGTTCGCGCTTCTGTGAGATGAAAGACGTCCTTCTGCATATGTGGTTGCTCACACCGGTGCACTTGTTAGTGTATCCATTCAGTCCTGGGCTGCGGGGCATTCAGAAGTGGCTCTGTGGAGACGTCTGCATAGAGGCAGCTGTCAGAACACGCACACTCGATTGTTCACCAAAACATATGCAGACGCGTCCTTAGCCTGTAGATTTGGATGCACAGAGTTCCCTGTGTTCGCAAGAGACAAGGGAATCGCGTCTGTGCGCACAGAAGCAATAGCGGACCGTTTCCCTCGGAGTGAACGCGAAAGAGCCGTCTATATACTCGCAGACACGCGAACGTGCCTCAATGCGGTCACAGAGGCAGCAGCTTTTGCACAGATGCTCCTGGTGATTCTGGCACTTTCCAGGCACACTCCTGAAAGTCGCGCACACTGCTGTTCACTCGCTAAACGACCTCTTGGGAAACACGTCTCCGGTCGACAGACCGCTCAGATTGCTTCTCGTGTAACTGTGAACTGTGTCAGCGCAGGGAATCCGTCTCTGTTGAGCAGATGTCAATCCTGCCTCGCTTTTGCTTTGTTGCCTGTACCAAGATGATTTCCCGTTTCTCTCTTCACTGGAGCAGGCAGACACAGCCAACGCACATCAAGTGTCAAGAGACACGCTCTGCTGAGCTCAACGCTTGTGCAGATGCACATGTGCGACGAAGTCAACACACGTGCTTGTGGAGAGAAAGAAAGGGACTCCCAGGCGTGTGGAGCGACGGGGAGAAAGAGCGGGCGCTGAGGAACACAGTTTCAAACAGACTGTCTCCACACAAACAGGCACCTGTCTGCAGGTATCCTAGATCTTGATTCTTGAACTTGAGGAAACACGCGTCTGAGCAAAACTCCCAAACGCTTCCAGGAAAGACACAGGCTCTCCCACAAGCACACAAGTGTTTGCCCTCAGCTATAGATCAGGGACAAGCCTGTGAAGAGCAACCAAAGAGCTCGTCCGTCTTTCCCTCAATAGATGGGAGTAGGCGCGCTTGCGGATGTGTGCGTGTGTGTGGCCACGCGTTTGCTTAGGCATCAGTGTGTGAAAAGGTAGGTGCTTTTCTCTAGCTGCGTGTGCGTGCACGTGGTGCTGGGTGCACATCCCTGGGTGCTCGTGGAAAGGTTTCTGCATGGTTTTCGCTGAGGAATCGTGTGTGTGCACATGGACAAAGAGAAGGCGCAGCAACCAGGTTCCAGCGCCGAAGAAGGCAAAAGGCGAGGTTTCCGGCGCTATCTCCTTCTCTCCCCAGAGCTAGTCGCGCAAAGCAAGCCGCTAAGCCGGCGACCGGCAAGAGAGCTACAACGAAGCATGCCGAACGGAGAAAATAGCAGCAGCTCATCTGTTCACACCTTGTTTCTGCCATGTGCTTGAACGCCAAGACGTTCGCGCTTCTGTGAGATGAAAGACGTCCTTCTGCATATGTGGTTGCTCACACCGGTGCACTTGTTAGTGTATCCATTCAGTCCTGGGCTGCGGGGCATTCAGAAGTGGCTCTGTGGAGACGTCTGCATAGAGGCAGCTGTCAGAACACGCACACTCGATTGTTCACCAAAACATATGCAGACGCGTCCTTAGCCTGTAGATTTGGATGCACAGAGTTCCCTGTGTTCGCAAGAGACAAGGGAATCGCGTCTGTGCGCACAGAAGCAATAGCGGACCGTTTCCCTCGGAGTGAACGCGAAAGAGCCGTCTATATACTCGCAGACACGCGAACGTGCCTCAATGCGGTCACAGAGGCAGCAGCTTTTGCACAGATGCTCCTGGTGATTCTGGCACTTTCCAGGCACACTCCTGAAAGTCGCGCACACTGCTGTTCACTCGCTAAACGACCTCTTGGGAAACACGTCTCCGGTCGACGGACCGCTCAGATTGCTTCTCGTGTAACTGTGAACTGTGTCAGCGCAGGGAATCCGTCTCTGTTGAGCAGATGTCAATCCTGCCTCGCTTTTGCTTTGTTGCCTCTACCAAGATGATTTCCCGTTTCTCTCTTCACTGGAGCAGGCAGACACAGCCAACGCACATCAAGTGTCAAGAGACACGCTCTGCTGAGCTCAACGCTTGTGCAGATGCACATGTGCGACGAAGTCAACACACGTGCTTGTGGAGAGAAAGAAAGGGACTCCCAGGCGTGTGGAGCGACGGGGAGAAAGAGCGGGCGCTGAGGAACACAGTTTCAAACAGACTGTCTCCACACAAACAGGCACCTGTCTGCAGGTATCCTAGATCTTGATTCTTGAACTTGAGGAAACACGCGTCTGAGCAAAACTCCCAAACGCTTCCAGGAAAGACACAGGCTCTCCCACAAGCACACAAGTGTTTGCCCTCAGCTATAGATCAGGGACAAGCCTGTGAAGAGCAACCAAAGAGCTCGTCCGTCTTTCCCTCAATAGATGGGAGTAGGCGCGCTTGCGGATGTGTGCGTGTGTGTGGCCACGCGTTTGCTTAGGCATCAGTGTGTGAAAAGGTAGGTGCTTTTCTCTAGCTGCGTGTGCGTGCACGTGGTGCTGGGTGCACATCCCTGGGTGCTCGTGGAAAGGTTTCTGCATGGTTTTCGCTGAGGAATCGTGTGTGTGCACATGGACAAAGAGAAGGCGCAGCAACCAGGTTCCAGCGCCGAAGAAGGCAAAAGGCGAGGTTTCCGGCGCTATCTCCTTCTCTCCCCAGAGCTAGTCGCGCAAAGCAAGCCGCTAAGCCGGCGACCGGCAAGAGAGCTACAACGAAGCATGCCGAACGGAGAAAATAGCAGCAGCTCATCTGTTCACACCTTGTTTCTGCCATGTGCTTGAACGCCAAGACGTTCGCGCTTCTGTGAGATGAAAGACGTCCTTCTGCATATGTGGTTGCTCACACCGGTGCACTTGTTAGTGTATCCATTCAGTCCTGGGCTGCGGGGCATTCAGAAGTGGCTCTGTGGAGACGTCTGCATAGAGGCAGCTGTCAGAACACGCACACTCGATTGTTCACCAAAACATATGCAGACGCGTCCTTAGCCTGTAGATTTGGATGCACAGAGTTCCCTGTGTTCGCAAGAGACAAGGGAATCGCGTCTGTGCGCACAGAAGCAATAGCGGACCGTTTCCCTCGGAGTGAACGCGAAAGAGCCGTCTATATACTCGCAGACACGCGAACGTGCCTCAATGCGGTCACAGAGGCAGCAGCTTTTGCACAGATGCTCCTGGTGATTCTGGCACTTTCCAGGCACACTCCTGAAAGTCGCGCACACTGCTGTTCACTCGCTAAACGACCTCTTGGGAAACACGTCTCCGGTCGACGGACCGCTCAGATTGCTTCTCGTGTAACTGTGAACTGTGTCAGCGCAGGGAATCCGTCTCTGTTGAGCAGATGTCAATCCTGCCTCGCTTTTGCTTTGTTGCCTCTACCAAGATGATTTCCCGTTTCTCTCTTCACTGGAGCAGGCAGACACAGCCAACGCACATCAAGCGTCAAGAGACACGCTCTGCTGAGCTCAACGCTTGTGCAGATGCACATGTGCGACGAAGTCAACACACGTGCTTGTGGAGAGAAAGAAAGGGACTCCCAGGCGTGTGGAGCGACGGGGAGAAAGAGCGGGCGCTGAGGAACACAGTTTCAAACAGACTGTCTCCACACAAACAGGCACCTGTCTGCAGGTATCCTAGATCTTGATTCTTGAACTTGAGGAAACACGCGTCTGAGCAAAACTCCCAAACGCTTCCAGGAAAGACACAGGCTCTCCCACAAGCACACAAGTGTTTGCCCTCAGCTATAGATCAGGGACAAGCCTGTGAAGAGCAACCAAAGAGCTCGTCCGTCTTTCCCTCAATAGATGGGAGTAGGCGCGCTTGCGGATGTGTGCGTGTGTGGGGCCACGCGTTTGCTTAGGCATCAGTGTGTGAAAAGGTAGGTGCTTTTCTCTAGCTGCGTGTGCGTGCACGTGGTGCTGGGTGCACATCCCTGGGTGCTCGTGGAAAGGTTTCTGCATGGTTTTCGCTGAGGAATCGTGTGTGTGCACATGGACAAAGAGAAGGCGCAGCAACCAGGTTCCAGCGCCGAAGAAGGCAAAAGGCGAGGTTTCCGGCGCTATCTCCTTCTCTCCCCAGAGCTAGTCGCGCAAAGCAAGCCGCTAAGCCGGCGACCGGCAAGAGAGCTACAACGAAGCATGCCGAACGGAGAAAATAGCAGCAGCTCATCTGTTCACACCTTGTTTCTGCCATGTGCTTGAACGCCAAGACGTTCGCGCTTCTGTGAGATGAAAGACGTCCTTCTGCATATGTGGTTGCTCACACCGGTGCACTTGTTAGTGTATCCATTCAGTCCTGGGCTGCGGGGCATTCAGAAGTGGCTCTGTGGAGACGTCTGCATAGAGGCAGCTGTCAGAACACGCACACTCGATTGTTCACCAAAACATATGCAGACGCGTCCTTAGCCTGTAGATTTGGATGCACAGAGTTCCCTGTGTTCGCAAGAGACAAGGGAATCGCGTCTGTGCGCACAGAAGCAATAGCGGACCGTTTCCCTCGGAGTGAACGCGAAAGAGCCGTCTATATACTCGCAGACACGCGAACGTGCCTCAATGCGGTCACAGAGGCAGCAGCTTTTGCACAGATGCTCCTGGTGATTCTGGCACTTTCCAGGCACACTCCTGAAAGTCGCGCACACTGCTGTTCACTCGCTAAACGACCTCTTGGGAAACACGTCTCCGGTCGACAGACCGCTCAGATTGCTTCTCGTGTAACTGTGAACTGTGTCAGCGCAGGGAATCCGTCTCTGTTGAGCAGATGTCAATCCTGCCTCGCTTTTGCTTTGTTGCCTGTACCAAGATGATTTCCCGTTTCTCTCTTCACTGGAGCAGGCAGACACAGCCAACGCACATCAAGTGTCAAGAGACACGCTCTGCTGAGCTCAACGCTTGTGCAGATGCACATGTGCGACGAAGTCAACACACGTGCTTGTGGAGAGAAAGAAAGGGACTCCCAGGCGTGTGGAGCGACGGGGAGAAAGAGCGGGCGCTGAGGAACACAGTTTCAAACAGACTGTCTCCACACAAACAGGCACCTGTCTGCAGGTATCCTAGATCTTGATTCTTGAACTTGAGGAAACACGCGTCTGAGCAAAACTCCCAAACGCTTCCAGGAAAGACACAGGCTCTCCCACAAGCACACAAGTGTTTGCCCTCAGCTATAGATCAGGGACAAGCCTGTGAAGAGCAACCAAAGAGCTCGTCCGTCTTTCCCTCAATAGATGGGAGTAGGCGCGCTTGCGGATGTGTGCGTGTGTGTGGCCACGCGTTTGCTTAGGCATCAGTGTGTGAAAAGGTAGGTGCTTTTCTCTAGCTGCGTGTGCGTGCACGTGGTGCTGGGTGCACATCCCTGGGTGCTCGTGGAAAGGTTTCTGCATGGTTTTCGCTGAGGAATCGTGTGTGTGCACATGGACAAAGAGAAGGCGCAGCAACCAGGTTCCAGCGCCGAAGAAGGCAAAAGGCGAGGTTTCCGGCGCTATCTCCTTCTCTCCCCAGAGCTAGTCGCGCAAAGCAAGCCGCTAAGCCGGCGACCGGCAAGAGAGCTACAACGAAGCATGCCGAACGGAGAAAATAGCAGCAGCTCATCTGTTCACACCTTGTTTCTGCCATGTGCTTGAACGCCAAGACGTTCGCGCTTCTGTGAGATGAAAGACGTCCTTCTGCATATGTGGTTGCTCACACCGGTGCACTTGTTAGTGTATCCATTCAGTCCTGGGCTGCGGGGCATTCAGAAGTGGCTCTGTGGAGACGTCTGCATAGAGGCAGCTGTCAGAACACGCACACTCGATTGTTCACCAAAACATATGCAGACGCGTCCTTAGCCTGTAGATTTGGATGCACACAGTTCCCTGTGTTCGCAAGAGACAAGGGAATCGCGTCTGTGCGCACAGAAGCAATAGCGGACCGTTTCCCTCGGAGTGAACGCGAAAGAGCCGTCTATATACTCGCAGACACGCGAACGTGCCTCAATGCGGTCACAGAGGCAGCAGCTTTTGCACAGATGCTCCTGGTGATTCTGGCACTTTCCAGGCACACTCCTGAAAGTCGCGCACACTGCTGTTCACTCGCTAAACGACCTCTTGGGAAACACGTCTCCGGTCGACGGACCGCTCAGATTGCTTCTCGTGTAACTGTGAACTGTGTCAGCGCAGGGAATCCGTCTCTGTTGAGCAGATGTCAATCCTGCCTCGCTTTTGCTTTGTTGCCTCTACCAAGATGATTTCCCGTTTCTCTCTTCACTGGAGCAGGCAGACACAGCCAACGCACATCAAGCGTCAAGAGACACGCTCTGCTGAGCTCAACGCTTGTGCAGATGCACATGTGCGACGAAGTCAACACACGTGCTTGTGGAGAGAAAGAAAGGGACTCCCAGGCGTGTGGAGCGACGGGGAGAAAGAGCGGGCGCTGAGGAACACAGTTTCAAACAGACTGTCTCCACACAAACAGGCACCTGTCTGCAGGTATCCTAGATCTTGATTCTTGAACTTGAGGAAACACGCGTCTGAGCAAAACTCCCAAACGCTTCCAGGAAAGACACAGGCTCTCCCACAAGCACACAAGTGTTTGCCCTCAGCTATAGATCAGGGACAAGCCTGTGAAGAGCAACCAAAGAGCTCGTCCGTCTTTCCCTCAATAGATGGGAGTAGGCGCGCTTGCGGATGTGTGCGTGTGTGGGGCCACGCGTTTGCTTAGGCATCAGTGTGTGAAAAGGTAGGTGCTTTTCTCTAGCTGCGTGTGCGTGCACGTGGTGCTGGGTGCACATCCCTGGGTGCTCGTGGAAAGGTTTCTGCATGGTTTTCGCTGAGGAATCGTGTGTGTGCACATGGACAAAGAGAAGGCGCAGCAACCAGGTTCCAGCGCCGAAGAAGGCAAAAGGCGAGGTTTCCGGCGCTATCTCCTTCTCTCCCCAGAGCTAGTCGCGCAAAGCAAGCCGCTAAGCCGGCGACCGGCAAGAGAGCTACAACGAAGCATGCCGAACGGAGAAAATAGCAGCAGCTCATCTGTTCACACCTTGTTTCTGCCATGTGCTTGAACGCCAAGACGTTCGCGCTTCTGTGAGATGAAAGACGTCCTTCTGCATATGTGGTTGCTCACACCGGTGCACTTGTTAGTGTATCCATTCAGTCCTGGGCTGCGGGGCATTCAGAAGTGGCTCTGTGGAGACGTCTGCATAGAGGCAGCTGTCAGAACACGCACACTCGATTGTTCACCAAAACATATGCAGACGCGTCCTTAGCCTGTAGATTTGGATGCACAGAGTTCCCTGTGTTCGCAAGAGACAAGGGAATCGCGTCTGTGCGCACAGAAGCAATAGCGGACCGTTTCCCTCGGAGTGAACGCGAAAGAGCCGTCTATATACTCGCAGACACGCGAACGTGCCTCAATGCGGTCACAGAGGCAGCAGCTTTTGCACAGATGCTCCTGGTGATTCTGGCACTTTCCAGGCACACTCCTGAAAGTCGCGCACACTGCTGTTCACTCGCTAAACGACCTCTTGGGAAACACGTCTCCGGTCGACAGACCGCTCAGATTGCTTCTCGTGTAACTGTGAACTGTGTCAGCGCAGGGAATCCGTCTCTGTTGAGCAGATGTCAATCCTGCCTCGCTTTTGCTTTGTTGCCTGTACCAAGATGATTTCCCGTTTCTCTCTTCACTGGAGCAGGCAGACACAGCCAACGCACATCAAGTGTCAAGAGACACGCTCTGCTGAGCTCAACGCTTGTGCAGATGCACATGTGCGACGAAGTCAACACACGTGCTTGTGGAGAGAAAGAAAGGGACTCCCAGGCGTGTGGAGCGACGGGGAGAAAGAGCGGGCGCTGAGGAACACAGTTTCAAACAGACTGTCTCCACACAAACAGGCACCTGTCTGCAGGTATCCTAGATCTTGATTCTTGAACTTGAGGAAACACGCGTCTGAGCAAAACTCCCAAACGCTTCCAGGAAAGACACAGGCTCTCCCACAAGCACACAAGTGTTTGCCCTCAGCTATAGATCAGGGACAAGCCTGTGAAGAGCAACCAAAGAGCTCGTCCGTCTTTCCCTCAATAGATGGGAGTAGGCGCGCTTGCGGATGTGTGCGTGTGTGTGGCCACGCGTTTGCTTAGGCATCAGTGTGTGAAAAGGTAGGTGCTTTTCTCTAGCTGCGTGTGCGTGCACGTGGTGCTGGGTGCACATCCCTGGGTGCTCGTGGAAAGGTTTCTGCATGGTTTTCGCTGAGGAATCGTGTGTGTGCACATGGACAAAGAGAAGGCGCAGCAACCAGGTTCCAGCGCCGAAGAAGGCAAAAGGCGAGGTTTCCGGCGCTATCTCCTTCTCTCCCCAGAGCTAGTCGCGCAAAGCAAGCCGCTAAGCCGGCGACCGGCAAGAGAGCTACAACGAAGCATGCCGAACGGAGAAAATAGCAGCAGCTCATCTGTTCACACCTTGTTTCTGCCATGTGCTTGAACGCCAAGACGTTCGCGCTTCTGTGAGATGAAAGACGTCCTTCTGCATATGTGGTTGCTCACACCGGTGCACTTGTTAGTGTATCCATTCAGTCCTGGGCTGCGGGGCATTCAGAAGTGGCTCTGTGGAGACGTCTGCATAGAGGCAGCTGTCAGAACACGCACACTCGATTGTTCACCAAAACATATGCAGACGCGTCCTTAGCCTGTAGATTTGGATGCACACAGTTCCCTGTGTTCGCAAGAGACAAGGGAATCGCGTCTGTGCGCACAGAAGCAATAGCGGACCGTTTCCCTCGGAGTGAACGCGAAAGAGCCGTCTATATACTCGCAGACACGCGAACGTGCCTCAATGCGGTCACAGAGGCAGCAGCTTTTGCACAGATGCTCCTGGTGATTCTGGCACTTTCCAGGCACACTCCTGAAAGTCGCGCACACTGCTGTTCACTCGCTAAACGACCTCTTGGGAAACACGTCTCCGGTCGACGGACCGCTCAGATTGCTTCTCGTGTAACTGTGAACTGTGTCAGCGCAGGGAATCCGTCTCTGTTGAGCAGATGTCAATCCTGCCTCGCTTTTGCTTTGTTGCCTCTACCAAGATGATTTCCCGTTTCTCTCTTCACTGGAGCAGGCAGACACAGCCAACGCACATCAAGCGTCAAGAGACACGCTCTGCTGAGCTCAACGCTTGTGCAGATGCACATGTGCGACGAAGTCAACACACGTGCTTGTGGAGAGAAAGAAAGGGACTCCCAGGCGTGTGGAGCGACGGGGAGAAAGAGCGGGCGCTGAGGAACACAGTTTCAAACAGACTGTCTCCACACAAACAGGCACCTGTCTGCAGGTATCCTAGATCTTGATTCTTGAACTTGAGGAAACACGCGTCTGAGCAAAACTCCCAAACGCTTCCAGGAAAGACACAGGCTCTCCCACAAGCACACAAGTGTTTGCCCTCAGCTATAGATCAGGGACAAGCCTGTGAAGAGCAACCAAAGAGCTCGTCCGTCTTTCCCTCAATAGATGGGAGTAGGCGCGCTTGCGGATGTGTGCGTGTGTGGGGCCACGCGTTTGCTTAGGCATCAGTGTGTGAAAAGGTAGGTGCTTTTCTCTAGCTGCGTGTGCGTGCACGTGGTGCTGGGTGCACATCCCTGGGTGCTCGTGGAAAGGTTTCTGCATGGTTTTCGCTGAGGAATCGTGTGTGTGCACATGGACAAAGAGAAGGCGCAGCAACCAGGTTCCAGCGCCGAAGAAGGCAAAAGGCGAGGTTTCCGGCGCTATCTCCTTCTCTCCCCAGAGCTAGTCGCGCAAAGCAAGCCGCTAAGCCGGCGACCGGCAAGAGAGCTACAACGAAGCATGCCGAACGGAGAAAATAGCAGCAGCTCATCTGTTCACACCTTGTTTCTGCCATGTGCTTGAACGCCAAGACGTTCGCGCTTCTGTGAGATGAAAGACGTCCTTCTGCATATGTGGTTGCTCACACCGGTGCACTTGTTAGTGTATCCATTCAGTCCTGGGCTGCGGGGCATTCAGAAGTGGCTCTGTGGAGACGTCTGCATAGAGGCAGCTGTCAGAACACGCACACTCGATTGTTCACCAAAACATATGCAGACGCGTCCTTAGCCTGTAGATTTGGATGCACAGAGTTCCCTGTGTTCGCAAGAGACAAGGGAATCGCGTCTGTGCGCACAGAAGCAATAGCGGACCGTTTCCCTCGGAGTGAACGCGAAAGAGCCGTCTATATACTCGCAGACACGCGAACGTGCCTCAATGCGGTCACAGAGGCAGCAGCTTTTGCACAGATGCTCCTGGTGATTCTGGCACTTTCCAGGCACACTCCTGAAAGTCGCGCACACTGCTGTTCACTCGCTAAACGACCTCTTGGGAAACACGTCTCCGGTCGACGGACCGCTCAGATTGCTTCTCGTGTAACTGTGAACTGTGTCAGCGCAGGGAATCCGTCTCTGTTGAGCAGATGTCAATCCTGCCTCGCTTTTGCTTTGTTGCCTCTACCAAGATGATTTCCCGTTTCTCTCTTCACTGGAGCAGGCAGACACAGCCAACGCACATCAAGCGTCAAGAGACACGCTCTGCTGAGCTCAACGCTTGTGCAGATGCACATGTGCGACGAAGTCAACACACGTGCTTGTGGAGAGAAAGAAAGGGACTCCCAGGCGTGTGGAGCGACGGGGAGAAAGAGCGGGCGCTGAGGAACACAGTTTCAAACAGACTGTCTCCACACAAACAGGCACCTGTCTGCAGGTATCCTAGATCTTGATTCTTGAACTTGAGGAAACACGCGTCTGAGCAAAACTCCCAAACGCTTCCAGGAAAGACACAGGCTCTCCCACAAGCACACAAGTGTTTGCCCTCAGCTATAGATCAGGGACAAGCCTGTGAAGAGCAACCAAAGAGCTCGTCCGTCTTTCCCTCAATAGATGGGAGTAGGCGCGCTTGCGGATGTGTGCGTGTGTGTGGCCACGCGTTTGCTTAGGCATCAGTGTGTGAAAAGGTAGGTGCTTTTCTCTAGCTGCGTGTGCGTGCACGTGGTGCTGGGTGCACATCCCTGGGTGCTCGTGGAAAGGTTTCTGCATGGTTTTCGCTGAGGAATCGTGTGTGTGCACATGGACAAAGAGAAGGCGCAGCAACCAGGTTCCAGCGCCGAAGAAGGCAAAAGGCGAGGTTTCCGGCGCTATCTCCTTCTCTCCCCAGAGCTAGTCGCGCAAAGCAAGCCGCTAAGCCGGCGACCGGCAAGAGAGCTACAACGAAGCATGCCGAACGGAGAAAATAGCAGCAGCTCATCTGTTCACACCTTGTTTCTGCCATGTGCTTGAACGCCAAGACGTTCGCGCTTCTGTGAGATGAAAGACGTCCTTCTGCATATGTGGTTGCTCACACCGGTGCACTTGTTAGTGTATCCATTCAGTCCTGGGCTGCGGGGCATTCAGAAGTGGCTCTGTGGAGACGTCTGCATAGAGGCAGCTGTCAGAACACGCACACTCGATTGTTCACCAAAACATATGCAGACGCGTCCTTAGCCTGTAGATTTGGATGCACACAGTTCCCTGTGTTCGCAAGAGACAAGGGAATCGCGTCTGTGCGCACAGAAGCAATAGCGGACCGTTTCCCTCGGAGTGAACGCGAAAGAGCCGTCTATATACTCGCAGACACGCGAACGTGCCTCAATGCGGTCACAGAGGCAGCAGCTTTTGCACAGATGCTCCTGGTGATTCTGGCACTTTCCAGGCACACTCCTGAAAGTCGCGCACACTGCTGTTCACTCGCTAAACGACCTCTTGGGAAACACGTCTCCGGTCGACGGACCGCTCAGAATTGCTTCTCGTGTAACTGTGAACTGTGTCAGCGCAGGGAATCCGTCTCTGTTGAGCAGATGTCAATCCTGCCTCGCTTTTGCTTTGTTGCCTCTACCAAGATGATTTCCCGTTTCTCTCTTCACTGGAGCAGGCAGACACAGCCAACGCACATCAAGTGTCAAGAGACACGCTCTGCTGAGCTCAACGCTTGTGCAGATGCACATGTGCGACGAAGTCAACACACGTGCTTGTGGAGAGAAAGAAAGGGACTCCCAGGCGTGTGGAGCGACGGGGAGAAAGAGCGGGCGCTGAGGAACACAGTTTCAAACAGACTGTCTCCACACAAACAGGCACCTGTCTGCAGGTATCCTAGATCTTGATTCTTGAACTTGAGGAAACACGCGTCTGAGCAAAACTCCCAAACGCTTCCAGGAAAGACACAGGCTCTCCCACAAGCACACAAGTGTTTGCCCTCAGCTATAGATCAGGGACAAGCCTGTGAAGAGCAACCAAAGAGCTCGTCCGTCTTTCCCTCAATAGATGGGAGTAGGCGCGCTTGCGGATGTGTGCGTGTGTGTGGCCACGCGTTTGCTTAGGCATCAGTGTGTGAAAAGGTAGGTGCTTTTCTCTAGCTGCGTGTGCGTGCACGTGGTGCTGGGTGCACATCCCTGGGTGCTCGTGGAAAGGTTTCTGCATGGTTTTCGCTGAGGAATCGTGTGTGTGCACATGGACAAAGAGAAGGCGCAGCAACCAGGTTCCAGCGCCGAAGAAGGCAAAAGGCGAGGTTTCCGGCGCTATCTCCTTCTCTCCCCAGAGCTAGTCGCGCAAAGCAAGCCGCTAAGCCGGCGACCGGCAAGAGAGCTACAACGAAGCATGCCGAACGGAGAAAATAGCAGCAGCTCATCTGTTCACACCTTGTTTCTGCCATGTGCTTGAACGCCAAGACGTTCGCGCTTCTGTGAGATGAAAGACGTCCTTCTGCATATGTGGTTGCTCACACCGGTGCACTTGTTAGTGTATCCATTCAGTCCTGGGCTGCGGGGCATTCAGAAGTGGCTCTGTGGAGACGTCTGCATAGAGGCAGCTGTCAGAACACGCACACTCGATTGTTCACCAAAACATATGCAGACGCGTCCTTAGCCTGTAGATTTGGATGCACAGAGTTCCCTGTGTTCGCAAGAGACAAGGGAATCGCGTCTGTGCGCACAGAAGCAATAGCGGACCGTTTCCCTCGGAGTGAACGCGAAAGAGCCGTCTATATACTCGCAGACACGCGAATGTGCCTCAATGCGGTCACAGAGGCAGCAGCTTTTGCACAGATGCTCCTGGTGATTCTGGCACTTTCCAGGCACACTCCTGAAAGTCGCGCACACTGCTGTTCACTCGCTAAACGACCTCTTGGGAAACACGTCTCCGGTCGACGGACCGCTCAGAATTGCTTCTCGTGTAACTGTGAACTGTGTCAGCGCAGGGAATCCGTCTCTGTTGAGCAGATGTCAATCCTGCCTCGCTTTTGCTTTGTTGCCTCTACCAAGATGATTTCCCGTTTCTCTCTTCACTGGAGCAGGCAGACACAGCCAACGCACATCAAGTGTCAAGAGACACGCTCTGCTGAGCTCAACGCTTGTGCAGATGCACATGTGCGACGAAGTCAACACACGTGCTTGTGGAGAGAAAGAAAGGGACTCCCAGGCGTGTGGAGCGACGGGGAGAAAGAGCGGGCGCTGAGGAACACAGTTTCAAACAGACTGTCTCCACACAAACAGGCACCTGTCTGCAGGTATCCTAGATCTTGATTCTTGAACTTGAGGAAACACGCGTCTGAGCAAAACTCCCAAACGCTTCCAGGAAAGACACAGGCTCTCCCACAAGCACACAAGTGTTTGCCCTCAGCTATAGATCAGGGACAAGCCTGTGAAGAGCAACCAAAGAGCTCGTCCGTCTTTCCCTCAATAGATGGGAGTAGGCGCGCTTGCGGATGTGTGCGTGTGTGTGGCCACGCGTTTGCTTAGGCATCAGTGTGTGAAAAGGTAGGTGCTTTTCTCTAGCTGCGTGTGCGTGCACGTGGTGCTGGGTGCACATCCCTGGGTGCTCGTGGAAAGGTTTCTGCATGGTTTTCGCTGAGGAATCGTGTGTGTGCACATGGACAAAGAGAAGGCGCAGCAACCAGGTTCCAGCGCCGAAGAAGGCAAAAGGCGAGGTTTCCGGCGCTATCTCCTTCTCTCCCCAGAGCTAGTCGCGCAAAGCAAGCCGCTAAGCCGGCGACCGGCAAGAGAGCTACAACGAAGCATGCCGAACGGAGAAAATAGCAGCAGCTCATCTGTTCACACCTTGTTTCTGCCATGTGCTTGAACGCCAAGACGTTCGCGCTTCTGTGAGATGAAAGACGTCCTTCTGCATATGTGGTTGCTCACACCGGTGCACTTGTTAGTGTATCCATTCAGTCCTGGGCTGCGGGGCATTCAGAAGTGGCTCTGTGGAGACGTCTGCATAGAGGCAGCTGTCAGAACACGCACACTCGATTGTTCACCAAAACATATGCAGACGCGTCCTTAGCCTGTAGATTTGGATGCACAGAGTTCCCTGTGTTCGCAAGAGACAAGGGAATCGCGTCTGTGCGCACAGAAGCAATAGCGGACCGTTTCCCTCGGAGTGAACGCGAAAGAGCCGTCTATATACTCGCAGACACGCGAACGTGCCTCAATGCGGTCACAGAGGCAGCAGCTTTTGCACAGATGCTCCTGGTGATTCTGGCACTTTCCAGGCACACTCCTGAAAGTCGCGCACACTGCTGTTCACTCGCTAAACGACCTCTTGGGAAACACGTCTCCGGTCGACGGACCGCTCAGATTGCTTCTCGTGTAACTGTGAACTGTGTCAGCGCAGGGAATCCGTCTCTGTTGAGCAGATGTCAATCCTGCCTCGCTTTTGCTTTGTTGCCTCTACCAAGATGATTTCCCGTTTCTCTCTTCACTGGAGCAGGCAGACACAGCCAACGCACATCAAGCGTCAAGAGACACGCTCTGCTGAGCTCAACGCTTGTGCAGATGCACATGTGCGACGAAGTCAACACACGTGCTTGTGGAGAGAAAGAAAGGGACTCCCAGGCGTGTGGAGCGACGGGGAGAAAGAGCGGGCGCTGAGGAACACAGTTTCAAACAGACTGTCTCCACACAAACAGGCACCTGTCTGCAGGTATCCTAGATCTTGATTCTTGAACTTGAGGAAACACGCGTCTGAGCAAAACTCCCAAACGCTTCCAGGAAAGACACAGGCTCTCCCACAAGCACACAAGTGTTTGCCCTCAGCTATAGATCAGGGACAAGCCTGTGAAGAGCAACCAAAGAGCTCGTCCGTCTTTCCCTCAATAGATGGGAGTAGGCGCGCTTGCGGATGTGTGCGTGTGTGTGGCCACGCGTTTGCTTAGGCATCAGTGTGTGAAAAGGTAGGTGCTTTTCTCTAGCTGCGTGTGCGTGCACGTGGTGCTGGGTGCACATCCCTGGGTGCTCGTGGAAAGGTTTCTGCATGGTTTTCGCTGAGGAATCGTGTGTGTGCACATGGACAAAGAGAAGGCGCAGCAACCAGGTTCCAGCGCCGAAGAAGGCAAAAGGCGAGGTTTCCGGCGCTATCTCCTTCTCTCCCCAGAGCTAGTCGCGCAAAGCAAGCCGCTAAGCCGGCGACCGGCAAGAGAGCTACAACGAAGCATGCCGAACGGAGAAAATAGCAGCAGCTCATCTGTTCACACCTTGTTTCTGCCATGTGCTTGAACGCCAAGACGTTCGCGCTTCTGTGAGATGAAAGACGTCCTTCTGCATATGTGGTTGCTCACACCGGTGCACTTGTTAGTGTATCCATTCAGTCCTGGGCTGCGGGGCATTCAGAAGTGGCTCTGTGGAGACGTCTGCATAGAGGCAGCTGTCAGAACACGCACACTCGATTGTTCACCAAAACATATGCAGACGCGTCCTTAGCCTGTAGATTTGGATGCACACAGTTCCCTGTGTTCGCAAGAGACAAGGGAATCGCGTCTGTGCGCACAGAAGCAATAGCGGACCGTTTCCCTCGGAGTGAACGCGAAAGAGCCGTCTATATACTCGCAGACACGCGAACGTGCCTCAATGCGGTCACAGAGGCAGCAGCTTTTGCACAGATGCTCCTGGTGATTCTGGCACTTTCCAGGCACACTCCTGAAAGTCGCGCACACTGCTGTTCACTCGCTAAACGACCTCTTGGGAAACACGTCTCCGGTCGACGGACCGCTCAGATTGCTTCTCGTGTAACTGTGAACTGTGTCAGCGCAGGGAATCCGTCTCTGTTGAGCAGATGTCAATCCTGCCTCGCTTTTGCTTTGTTGCCTCTACCAAGATGATTTCCCGTTTCTCTCTTCACTGGAGCAGGCAGACACAGCCAACGCACATCAAGCGTCAAGAGACACGCTCTGCTGAGCTCAACGCTTGTGCAGATGCACATGTGCGACGAAGTCAACACACGTGCTTGTGGAGAGAAAGAAAGGGACTCCCAGGCGTGTGGAGCGACGGGGAGAAAGAGCGGGCGCTGAGGAACACAGTTTCAAACAGACTGTCTCCACACAAACAGGCACCTGTCTGCAGGTATCCTAGATCTTGATTCTTGAACTTGAGGAAACACGCGTCTGAGCAAAACTCCCAAACGCTTCCAGGAAAGACACAGGCTCTCCCACAAGCACACAAGTGTTTGCCCTCAGCTATAGATCAGGGACAAGCCTGTGAAGAGCAACCAAAGAGCTCGTCCGTCTTTCCCTCAATAGATGGGAGTAGGCGCGCTTGCGGATGTGTGCGTGTGTGGGGCCACGCGTTTGCTTAGGCATCAGTGTGTGAAAAGGTAGGTGCTTTTCTCTAGCTGCGTGTGCGTGCACGTGGTGCTGGGTGCACATCCCTGGGTGCTCGTGGAAAGGTTTCTGCATGGTTTTCGCTGAGGAATCGTGTGTGTGCACATGGACAAAGAGAAGGCGCAGCAACCAGGTTCCAGCGCCGAAGAAGGCAAAAGGCGAGGTTTCCGGCGCTATCTCCTTCTCTCCCCAGAGCTAGTCGCGCAAAGCAAGCCGCTAAGCCGGCGACCGGCAAGAGAGCTACAACGAAGCATGCCGAACGGAGAAAATAGCAGCAGCTCATCTGTTCACACCTTGTTTCTGCCATGTGCTTGAACGCCAAGACGTTCGCGCTTCTGTGAGATGAAAGACGTCCTTCTGCATATGTGGTTGCTCACACCGGTGCACTTGTTAGTGTATCCATTCAGTCCTGGGCTGCGGGGCATTCAGAAGTGGCTCTGTGGAGACGTCTGCATAGAGGCAGCTGTCAGAACACGCACACTCGATTGTTCACCAAAACATATGCAGACGCGTCCTTAGCCTGTAGATTTGGATGCACAGAGTTCCCTGTGTTCGCAAGAGACAAGGGAATCGCGTCTGTGCGCACAGAAGCAATAGCGGACCGTTTCCCTCGGAGTGAACGCGAAAGAGCCGTCTATATACTCGCAGACACGCGAACGTGCCTCAATGCGGTCACAGAGGCAGCAGCTTTTGCACAGATGCTCCTGGTGATTCTGGCACTTTCCAGGCACACTCCTGAAAGTCGCGCACACTGCTGTTCACTCGCTAAACGACCTCTTGGGAAACACGTCTCCGGTCGACGGACCGCTCAGATTGCTTCTCGTGTAACTGTGAACTGTGTCAGCGCAGGGAATCCGTCTCTGTTGAGCAGATGTCAATCCTGCCTCGCTTTTGCTTTGTTGCCTCTACCAAGATGATTTCCCGTTTCTCTCTTCACTGGAGCAGGCAGACACAGCCAACGCACATCAAGCGTCAAGAGACACGCTCTGCTGAGCTCAACGCTTGTGCAGATGCACATGTGCGACGAAGTCAACACACGTGCTTGTGGAGAGAAAGAAAGGGACTCCCAGGCGTGTGGAGCGACGGGGAGAAAGAGCGGGCGCTGAGGAACACAGTTTCAAACAGACTGTCTCCACACAAACAGGCACCTGTCTGCAGGTATCCTAGATCTTGATTCTTGAACTTGAGGAAACACGCGTCTGAGCAAAACTCCCAAACGCTTCCAGGAAAGACACAGGCTCTCCCACAAGCACACAAGTGTTTGCCCTCAGCTATAGATCAGGGACAAGCCTGTGAAGAGCAACCAAAGAGCTCGTCCGTCTTTCCCTCAATAGATGGGAGTAGGCGCGCTTGCGGATGTGTGCGTGTGTGTGGCCACGCGTTTGCTTAGGCATCAGTGTGTGAAAAGGTAGGTGCTTTTCTCTAGCTGCGTGTGCGTGCACGTGGTGCTGGGTGCACATCCCTGGGTGCTCGTGGAAAGGTTTCTGCATGGTTTTCGCTGAGGAATCGTGTGTGTGCACATGGACAAAGAGAAGGCGCAGCAACCAGGTTCCAGCGCCGAAGAAGGCAAAAGGCGAGGTTTCCGGCGCTATCTCCTTCTCTCCCCAGAGCTAGTCGCGCAAAGCAAGCCGCTAAGCCGGCGACCGGCAAGAGAGCTACAACGAAGCATGCCGAACGGAGAAAATAGCAGCAGCTCATCTGTTCACACCTTGTTTCTGCCATGTGCTTGAACGCCAAGACGTTCGCGCTTCTGTGAGATGAAAGACGTCCTTCTGCATATGTGGTTGCTCACACCGGTGCACTTGTTAGTGTATCCATTCAGTCCTGGGCTGCGGGGCATTCAGAAGTGGCTCTGTGGAGACGTCTGCATAGAGGCAGCTGTCAGAACACGCACACTCGATTGTTCACCAAAACATATGCAGACGCGTCCTTAGCCTGTAGATTTGGATGCACAGAGTTCCCTGTGTTCGCAAGAGACAAGGGAATCGCGTCTGTGCGCACAGAAGCAATAGCGGACCGTTTCCCTCGGAGTGAACGCGAAAGAGCCGTCTATATACTCGCAGACACGCGAACGTGCCTCAATGCGGTCACAGAGGCAGCAGCTTTTGCACAGATGCTCCTGGTGATTCTGGCACTTTCCAGGCACACTCCTGAAAGTCGCGCACACTGCTGTTCACTCGCTAAACGACCTCTTGGGAAACACGTCTCCGGTCGACGGACCGCTCAGATTGCTTCTCGTGTAACTGTGAACTGTGTCAGCGCAGGGAATCCGTCTCTGTTGAGCAGATGTCAATCCTGCCTCGCTTTTGCTTTGTTGCCTCTACCAAGATGATTTCCCGTTTCTCTCTTCACTGGAGCAGGCAGACACAGCCAACGCACATCAAGTGTCAAGAGACACGCTCTGCTGAGCTCAACGCTTGTGCAGATGCACATGTGCGACGAAGTCAACACACGTGCTTGTGGAGAGAAAGAAAGGGACTCCCAGGCGTGTGGAGCGACGGGGAGAAAGAGCGGGCGCTGAGGAACACAGTTTCAAACAGACTGTCTCCACACAAACAGGCACCTGTCTGCAGGTATCCTAGATCTTGATTCTTGAACTTGAGGAAACACGCGTCTGAGCAAAACTCCCAAACGCTTCCAGGAAAGACACAGGCTCTCCCACAAGCACACAAGTGTTTGCCCTCAGCTATAGATCAGGGACAAGCCTGTGAAGAGCAACCAAAGAGCTCGTCCGTCTTTCCCTCAATAGATGGGAGTAGGCGCGCTTGCGGATGTGTGCGTGTGTGGGGCCACGCGTTTGCTTAGGCATCAGTGTGTGAAAAGGTAGGTGCTTTTCTCTAGCTGCGTGTGCGTGCACGTGGTGCTGGGTGCACATCCCTGGGTGCTCGTGGAAAGGTTTCTGCATGGTTTTCGCTGAGGAATCGTGTGTGTGCACATGGACAAAGAGAAGGCGCAGCAACCAGGTTCCAGCGCCGAAGAAGGCAAAAGGCGAGGTTTCCGGCGCTATCTCCTTCTCTCCCCAGAGCTAGTCGCGCAAAGCAAGCCGCTAAGCCGGCGACCGGCAAGAGAGCTACAACGAAGCATGCCGAACGGAGAAAATAGCAGCAGCTCATCTGTTCACACCTTGTTTCTGCCATGTGCTTGAACGCCAAGACGTTCGCGCTTCTGTGAGATGAAAGACGTCCTTCTGCATATGTGGTTGCTCACACCGGTGCACTTGTTAGTGTATCCATTCAGTCCTGGGCTGCGGGGCATTCAGAAGTGGCTCTGTGGAGACGTCTGCATAGAGGCAGCTGTCAGAACACGCACACTCGATTGTTCACCAAAACATATGCAGACGCGTCCTTAGCCTGTAGATTTGGATGCACAGAGTTCCCTGTGTTCGCAAGAGACAAGGGAATCGCGTCTGTGCGCACAGAAGCAATAGCGGACCGTTTCCCTCGGAGTGAACGCGAAAGAGCCGTCTATATACTCGCAGACACGCGAACGTGCCTCAATGCGGTCACAGAGGCAGCAGCTTTTGCACAGATGCTCCTGGTGATTCTGGCACTTTCCAGGCACACTCCTGAAAGTCGCGCACACTGCTGTTCACTCGCTAAACGACCTCTTGGGAAACACGTCTCCGGTCGACGGACCGCTCAGATTGCTTCTCGTGTAACTGTGAACTGTGTCAGCGCAGGGAATCCGTCTCTGTTGAGCAGATGTCAATCCTGCCTCGCTTTTGCTTTGTTGCCTCTACCAAGATGATTTCCCGTTTCTCTCTTCACTGGAGCAGGCAGACACAGCCAACGCACATCAAGCGTCAAGAGACACGCTCTGCTGAGCTCAACGCTTGTGCAGATGCACATGTGCGACGAAGTCAACACACGTGCTTGTGGAGAGAAAGAAAGGGACTCCCAGGCGTGTGGAGCGACGGGGAGAAAGAGCGGGCGCTGAGGAACACAGTTTCAAACAGACTGTCTCCACACAAACAGGCACCTGTCTGCAGGTATCCTAGATCTTGATTCTTGAACTTGAGGAAACACGCGTCTGAGCAAAACTCCCAAACGCTTCCAGGAAAGACACAGGCTCTCCCACAAGCACACAAGTGTTTGCCCTCAGCTATAGATCAGGGACAAGCCTGTGAAGAGCAACCAGAGAGCTCGTCCGTCTTTCCCTCAATAGATGGGAGTAGGCGCGCTTGCGGATGTGTGCGTGTGTGTGGCCACGCGTTTGCTTAGGCATCAGTGTGTGAAAAGGTAGGTGCTTTTCTCTAGCTGCGTGTGCGTGCACGTGGTGCTGGGTGCACATCCCTGGGTGCTCGTGGAAAGGTTTCTGCATGGTTTTCGCTGAGGAATCGTGTGTGTGCACATGGACAAAGAGAAGGCGCAGCAACCAGGTTCCAGCGCCGAAGAAGGCAAAAGGCGAGGTTTCCGGCGCTATCTCCTTCTCTCCCCAGAGCTAGTCGCGCAAAGCAAGCCGCTAAGCCGGCGACCGGCAAGAGAGCTACAACGAAGCATGCCGAACGGAGAAAATAGCAGCAGCTCATCTGTTCACACCTTGTTTCTGCCATGTGCTTGAACGCCAAGACGTTCGCGCTTCTGTGAGATGAAAGACGTCCTTCTGCATATGTGGTTGCTCACACCGGTGCACTTGTTAGTGTATCCATTCAGTCCTGGGCTGCGGGGCATTCAGAAGTGGCTCTGTGGAGACGTCTGCATAGAGGCAGCTGTCAGAACACGCACACTCGATTGTTCACCAAAACATATGCAGACGCGTCCTTAGCCTGTAGATTTGGATGCACAGAGTTCCCTGTGTTCGCAAGAGACAAGGGAATCGCGTCTGTGCGCACAGAAGCAATAGCGGACCGTTTCCCTCGGAGTGAACGCGAAAGAGCCGTCTATATACTCGCAGACACGCGAACGTGCCTCAATGCGGTCACAGAGGCAGCAGCTTTTGCACAGATGCTCCTGGTGATTCTGGCACTTTCCAGGCACACTCCTGAAAGTCGCGCACACTGCTGTTCACTCGCTAAACGACCTCTTGGGAAACACGTCTCCGGTCGACGGACCGCTCAGATTGCTTCTCGTGTAACTGTGAACTGTGTCAGCGCAGGGAATCCGTCTCTGTTGAGCAGATGTCAATCCTGCCTCGCTTTTGCTTTGTTGCCTCTACCAAGATGATTTCCCGTTTCTCTCTTCACTGGAGCAGGCAGACACAGCCAACGCACATCAAGCGTCAAGAGACACGCTCTGCTGAGCTCAACGCTTGTGCAGATGCACATGTGCGACGAAGTCAACACACGTGCTTGTGGAGAGAAAGAAAGGGACTCCCAGGCGTGTGGAGCGACGGGGAGAAAGAGCGGGCGCTGAGGAACACAGTTTCAAACAGACTGTCTCCACACAAACAGGCACCTGTCTGCAGGTATCCTAGATCTTGATTCTTGAACTTGAGGAAACACGCGTCTGAGCAAAACTCCCAAACGCTTCCAGGAAAGACACAGGCTCTCCCACAAGCACACAAGTGTTTGCCCTCAGCTATAGATCAGGGACAAGCCTGTGAAGAGCAACCAAAGAGCTCGTCCGTCTTTCCCTCAATAGATGGGAGTAGGCGCGCTTGCGGATGTGTGCGTGTGTGGGGCCACGCGTTTGCTTAGGCATCAGTGTGTGAAAAGGTAGGTGCTTTTCTCTAGCTGCGTGTGCGTGCACGTGGTGCTGGGTGCACATCCCTGGGTGCTCGTGGAAAGGTTTCTGCATGGTTTTCGCTGAGGAATCGTGTGTGTGCACATGGACAAAGAGAAGGCGCAGCAACCAGGTTCCAGCGCCGAAGAAGGCAAAAGGCGAGGTTTCCGGCGCTATCTCCTTCTCTCCCCAGAGCTAGTCGCGCAAAGCAAGCCGCTAAGCCGGCGACCGGCAAGAGAGCTACAACGAAGCATGCCGAACGGAGAAAATAGCAGCAGCTCATCTGTTCACACCTTGTTTCTGCCATGTGCTTGAACGCCAAGACGTTCGCGCTTCTGTGAGATGAAAGACGTCCTTCTGCATATGTGGTTGCTCACACCGGTGCACTTGTTAGTGTATCCATTCAGTCCTGGGCTGCGGGGCATTCAGAAGTGGCTCTGTGGAGACGTCTGCATAGAGGCAGCTGTCAGAACACGCACACTCGATTGTTCACCAAAACATATGCAGACGCGTCCTTAGCCTGTAGATTTGGATGCACAGAGTTCCCTGTGTTCGCAAGAGACAAGGGAATCGCGTCTGTGCGCACAGAAGCAATAGCGGACCGTTTCCCTCGGAGTGAACGCGAAAGAGCCGTCTATATACTCGCAGACACGCGAACGTGCCTCAATGCGGTCACAGAGGCAGCAGCTTTTGCACAGATGCTCCTGGTGATTCTGGCACTTTCCAGGCACACTCCTGAAAGTCGCGCACACTGCTGTTCACTCGCTAAACGACCTCTTGGGAAACACGTCTCCGGTCGACGGACCGCTCAGATTGCTTCTCGTGTAACTGTGAACTGTGTCAGCGCAGGGAATCCGTCTCTGTTGAGCAGATGTCAATCCTGCCTCGCTTTTGCTTTGTTGCCTCTACCAAGATGATTTCCCGTTTCTCTCTTCACTGGAGCAGGCAGACACAGCCAACGCACATCAAGCGTCAAGAGACACGCTCTGCTGAGCTCAACGCTTGTGCAGATGCACATGTGCGACGAAGTCAACACACGTGCTTGTGGAGAGAAAGAAAGGGACTCCCAGGCGTGTGGAGCGACGGGGAGAAAGAGCGGGCGCTGAGGAACACAGTTTCAAACAGACTGTCTCCACACAAACAGGCACCTGTCTGCAGGTATCCTAGATCTTGATTCTTGAACTTGAGGAAACACGCGTCTGAGCAAAACTCCCAAACGCTTCCAGGAAAGACACAGGCTCTCCCACAAGCACACAAGTGTTTGCCCTCAGCTATAGATCAGGGACAAGCCTGTGAAGAGCAACCAAAGAGCTCGTCCGTCTTTCCCTCAATAGATGGGAGTAGGCGCGCTTGCGGATGTGTGCGTGTGTGTGGCCACGCGTTTGCTTAGGCATCAGTGTGTGAAAAGGTAGGTGCTTTTCTCTAGCTGCGTGTGCGTGCACGTGGTGCTGGGTGCACATCCCTGGGTGCTCGTGGAAAGGTTTCTGCATGGTTTTCGCTGAGGAATCGTGTGTGTGCACATGGACAAAGAGAAGGCGCAGCAACCAGGTTCCAGCGCCGAAGAAGGCAAAAGGCGAGGTTTCCGGCGCTATCTCCTTCTCTCCCCAGAGCTAGTCGCGCAAAGCAAGCCGCTAAGCCGGCGACCGGCAAGAGAGCTACAACGAAGCATGCCGAACGGAGAAAATAGCAGCAGCTCATCTGTTCACACCTTGTTTCTGCCATGTGCTTGAACGCCAAGACGTTCGCGCTTCTGTGAGATGAAAGACGTCCTTCTGCATATGTGGTTGCTCACACCGGTGCACTTGTTAGTGTATCCATTCAGTCCTGGGCTGCGGGGCATTCAGAAGTGGCTCTGTGGAGACGTCTGCATAGAGGCAGCTGTCAGAACACGCACACTCGATTGTTCACCAAAACATATGCAGACGCGTCCTTAGCCTGTAGATTTGGATGCACAGAGTTCCCTGTGTTCGCAAGAGACAAGGGAATCGCGTCTGTGCGCACAGAAGCAATAGCGGACCGTTTCCCTCGGAGTGAACGCGAAAGAGCCGTCTATATACTCGCAGACACGCGAACGTGCCTCAATGCGGTCACAGAGGCAGCAGCTTTTGCACAGATGCTCCTGGTGATTCTGGCACTTTCCAGGCACACTCCTGAAAGTCGCGCACACTGCTGTTCACTCGCTAAACGACCTCTTGGGAAACACGTCTCCGGTCGACGGACCGCTCAGATTGCTTCTCGTGTAACTGTGAACTGTGTCAGCGCAGGGAATCCGTCTCTGTTGAGCAGATGTCAATCCTGCCTCGCTTTTGCTTTGTTGCCTCTACCAAGATGATTTCCCGTTTCTCTCTTCACTGGAGCAGGCAGACACAGCCAACGCACATCAAGCGTCAAGAGACACGCTCTGCTGAGCTCAACGCTTGTGCAGATGCACATGTGCGACGAAGTCAACACACGTGCTTGTGGAGAGAAAGAAAGGGACTCCCAGGCGTGTGGAGCGACGGGGAGAAAGAGCGGGCGCTGAGGAACACAGTTTCAAACAGACTGTCTCCACACAAACAGGCACCTGTCTGCAGGTATCCTAGATCTTGATTCTTGAACTTGAGGAAACACGCGTCTGAGCAAAACTCCCAAACGCTTCCAGGAAAGACACAGGCTCTCCCACAAGCACACAAGTGTTTGCCCTCAGCTATAGATCAGGGACAAGCCTGTGAAGAGCAACCAAAGAGCTCGTCCGTCTTTCCCTCAATAGATGGGAGTAGGCGCGCTTGCGGATGTGTGCGTGTGTGTGGCCACGCGTTTGCTTAGGCATCAGTGTGTGAAAAGGTAGGTGCTTTTCTCTAGCTGCGTGTGCGTGCACGTGGTGCTGGGTGCACATCCCTGGGTGCTCGTGGAAAGGTTTCTGCATGGTTTTCGCTGAGGAATCGTGTGTGTGCACATGGACAAAGAGAAGGCGCAGCAACCAGGTTCCAGCGCCGAAGAAGGCAAAAGGCGAGGTTTCCGGCGCTATCTCCTTCTCTCCCCAGAGCTAGTCGCGCAAAGCAAGCCGCTAAGCCGGCGACCGGCAAGAGAGCTACAACGAAGCATGCCGAACGGAGAAAATAGCAGCAGCTCATCTGTTCACACCTTGTTTCTGCCATGTGCTTGAACGCCAAGACGTTCGCGCTTCTGTGAGATGAAAGACGTCCTTCTGCATATGTGGTTGCTCACACCGGTGCACTTGTTAGTGTATCCATTCAGTCCTGGGCTGCGGGGCATTCAGAAGTGGCTCTGTGGAGACGTCTGCATAGAGGCAGCTGTCAGAACACGCACACTCGATTGTTCACCAAAACATATGCAGACGCGTCCTTAGCCTGTAGATTTGGATGCACAGAGTTCCCTGTGTTCGCAAGAGACAAGGGAATCGCGTCTGTGCGCACAGAAGCAATAGCGGACCGTTTCCCTCGGAGTGAACGCGAAAGAGCCGTCTATATACTCGCAGACACGCGAACGTGCCTCAATGCGGTCACAGAGGCAGCAGCTTTTGCACAGATGCTCCTGGTGATTCTGGCACTTTCCAGGCACACTCCTGAAAGTCGCGCACACTGCTGTTCACTCGCTAAACGACCTCTTGGGAAACACGTCTCCGGTCGACGGACCGCTCAGATTGCTTCTCGTGTAACTGTGAACTGTGTCAGCGCAGGGAATCCGTCTCTGTTGAGCAGATGTCAATCCTGCCTCGCTTTTGCTTTGTTGCCTCTACCAAGATGATTTCCCGTTTCTCTCTTCACTGGAGCAGGCAGACACAGCCAACGCACATCAAGTGTCAAGAGACACGCTCTGCTGAGCTCAACGCTTGTGCAGATGCACATGTGCGACGAAGTCAACACACGTGCTTGTGGAGAGAAAGAAAGGGACTCCCAGGCGTGTGGAGCGACGGGGAGAAAGAGCGGGCGCTGAGGAACACAGTTTCAAACAGACTGTCTCCACACAAACAGGCACCTGTCTGCAGGTATCCTAGATCTTGATTCTTGAACTTGAGGAAACACGCGTCTGAGCAAAACTCCCAAACGCTTCCAGGAAAGACACAGGCTCTCCCACAAGCACACAAGTGTTTGCCCTCAGCTATAGATCAGGGACAAGCCTGTGAAGAGCAACCAAAGAGCTCGTCCGTCTTTCCCTCAATAGATGGGAGTAGGCGCGCTTGCGGATGTGTGCGTGTGTGTGGCCACGCGTTTGCTTAGGCATCAGTGTGTGAAAAGGTAGGTGCTTTTCTCTAGCTGCGTGTGCGTGCACGTGGTGCTGGGTGCACATCCCTGGGTGCTCGTGGAAAGGTTTCTGCATGGTTTTCGCTGAGGAATCGTGTGTGTGCACATGGACAAAGAGAAGGCGCAGCAACCAGGTTCCAGCGCCGAAGAAGGCAAAAGGCGAGGTTTCCGGCGCTATCTCCTTCTCTCCCCAGAGCTAGTCGCGCAAAGCAAGCCGCTAAGCCGGCGACCGGCAAGAGAGCTACAACGAAGCATGCCGAACGGAGAAAATAGCAGCAGCTCATCTGTTCACACCTTGTTTCTGCCATGTGCTTGAACGCCAAGACGTTCGCGCTTCTGTGAGATGAAAGACGTCCTTCTGCATATGTGGTTGCTCACACCGGTGCACTTGTTAGTGTATCCATTCAGTCCTGGGCTGCGGGGCATTCAGAAGTGGCTCTGTGGAGACGTCTGCATAGAGGCAGCTGTCAGAACACGCACACTCGATTGTTCACCAAAACATATGCAGACGCGTCCTTAGCCTGTAGATTTGGATGCACAGAGTTCCCTGTGTTCGCAAGAGACAAGGGAATCGCGTCTGTGCGCACAGAAGCAATAGCGGACCGTTTCCCTCGGAGTGAACGCGAAAGAGCCGTCTATATACTCGCAGACACGCGAACGTGCCTCAATGCGGTCACAGAGGCAGCAGCTTTTGCACAGATGCTCCTGGTGATTCTGGCACTTTCCAGGCACACTCCTGAAAGTCGCGCACACTGCTGTTCACTCGCTAAACGACCTCTTGGGAAACACGTCTCCGGTCGACGGACCGCTCAGATTGCTTCTCGTGTAACTGTGAACTGTGTCAGCGCAGGGAATCCGTCTCTGTTGAGCAGATGTCAATCCTGCCTCGCTTTTGCTTTGTTGCCTCTACCAAGATGATTTCCCGTTTCTCTCTTCACTGGAGCAGGCAGACACAGCCAACGCACATCAAGTGTCAAGAGACACGCTCTGCTGAGCTCAACGCTTGTGCAGATGCACATGTGCGACGAAGTCAACACACGTGCTTGTGGAGAGAAAGAAAGGGACTCCCAGGCGTGTGGAGCGACGGGGAGAAAGAGCGGGCGCTGAGGAACACAGTTTCAAACAGACTGTCTCCACACAAACAGGCACCTGTCTGCAGGTATCCTAGATCTTGATTCTTGAACTTGAGGAAACACGCGTCTGAGCAAAACTCCCAAACGCTTCCAGGAAAGACACAGGCTCTCCCACAAGCACACAAGTGTTTGCCCTCAGCTATAGATCAGGGACAAGCCTGTGAAGAGCAACCAAAGAGCTCGTCCGTCTTTCCCTCAATAGATGGGAGTAGGCGCGCTTGCGGATGTGTGCGTGTGTGTGGCCACGCGTTTGCTTAGGCATCAGTGTGTGAAAAGGTAGGTGCTTTTCTCTAGCTGCGTGTGCGTGCACGTGGTGCTGGGTGCACATCCCTGGGTGCTCGTGGAAAGGTTTCTGCATGGTTTTCGCTGAGGAATCGTGTGTGTGCACATGGACAAAGAGAAGGCGCAGCAACCAGGTTCCAGCGCCGAAGAAGGCAAAAGGCGAGGTTTCCGGCGCTATCTCCTTCTCTCCCCAGAGCTAGTCGCGCAAAGCAAGCCGCTAAGCCGGCGACCGGCAAGAGAGCTACAACGAAGCATGCCGAACGGAGAAAATAGCAGCAGCTCATCTGTTCACACCTTGTTTCTGCCATGTGCTTGAACGCCAAGACGTTCGCGCTTCTGTGAGATGAAAGACGTCCTTCTGCATATGTGGTTGCTCACACCGGTGCACTTGTTAGTGTATCCATTCAGTCCTGGGCTGCGGGGCATTCAGAAGTGGCTCTGTGGAGACGTCTGCATAGAGGCAGCTGTCAGAACACGCACACTCGATTGTTCACCAAAACATATGCAGACGCGTCCTTAGCCTGTAGATTTGGATGCACAGAGTTCCCTGTGTTCGCAAGAGACAAGGGAATCGCGTCTGTGCGCACAGAAGCAATAGCGGACCGTTTCCCTCGGAGTGAACGCGAAAGAGCCGTCTATATACTCGCAGACACGCGAACGTGCCTCAATGCGGTCACAGAGGCAGCAGCTTTTGCACAGATGCTCCTGGTGATTCTGGCACTTTCCAGGCACACTCCTGAAAGTCGCGCACACTGCTGTTCACTCGCTAAACGACCTCTTGGGAAACACGTCTCCGGTCGACGGACCGCTCAGATTGCTTCTCGTGTAACTGTGAACTGTGTCAGCGCAGGGAATCCGTCTCTGTTGAGCAGATGTCAATCCTGCCTCGCTTTTGCTTTGTTGCCTCTACCAAGATGATTTCCCGTTTCTCTCTTCACTGGAGCAGGCAGACACAGCCAACGCACATCAAGTGTCAAGAGACACGCTCTGCTGAGCTCAACGCTTGTGCAGATGCACATGTGCGACGAAGTCAACACACGTGCTTGTGGAGAGAAAGAAAGGGACTCCCAGGCGTGTGGAGCGACGGGGAGAAAGAGCGGGCGCTGAGGAACACAGTTTCAAACAGACTGTCTCCACACAAACAGGCACCTGTCTGCAGGTATCCTAGATCTTGATTCTTGAACTTGAGGAAACACGCGTCTGAGCAAAACTCCCAAACGCTTCCAGGAAAGACACAGGCTCTCCCACAAGCACACAAGTGTTTGCCCTCAGCTATAGATCAGGGACAAGCCTGTGAAGAGATGCCCTGCTATTCTTTCGCCTTATGGCATCATGTGTTTCGTTCCTCTTGGAGATCGATTGTTAAACGTCTTTCCTAGGGCGACTGTGAAGCATTTGCCAGCGGAGGAGAAGTAGCACGGAGCAGCATTCAGTACTGCCTACGAGTGTCTTTGCTACCCTACTAGCGGAGCTCCAAGAACAGGCACACATCTTCAGGTACCTTCCAAATGTGGATTCCCCTGCAGCCCCGTAGGCGGGCGTGCAGTACGCCAACCGTCAACGGACGTTTTTCCCCTCAAGCCTGTCAGGACGTTGCTCGTCCGTCTTTCCCTCAATAGATGGGAGTAGGCGCGCTTGCGGATGTGTGCGTGTGTGTGGCCACGCGTTTGCTTAGGCTTCAGTGTGTGAAAAGGTAGGTGCTTTTCTCTAGCTGCGTGTGCGTGCACGTGGTGCTGGGTGCACATCCCTGGGTGCTCGTGGAAAGGTTTCTGCATGGTTTTCGCTGAGGAATCGTGTGTGTGCACATGGACAAAGAGAAGGCGCAGCAACCAGGTTCCAGCGCCGAAGAAGGCAAAAGGCGAGGTTTCCGGCGCTATCTCCTTCTCTCCCCAGAGCTAGTCGCGCAAAGCAAGCCGCTAAGCCGGCGACCGGCAAGAGAGCTACAACGAAGCATGCCGAACGGAGAAAATAGCAGCAGCTCATCTGTTCACACCTTGTTTCTGCCATGTGCTTGAACGCCAAGACGTTCGCGCTTCTGTGAGATGAAAGACGTCCTTCTGCATATGTGGTTGCTCACACCGGTGCACTTGTTAGTGTATCCATTCAGTCCTGGGCTGCGGGGCATTCAGAAGTGGCTCTGTGGAGACGTCTGCATAGAGGCAGCTGTCAGAACACGCACACTCGATTGTTCACCAAAACATATGCAGACGCGTCCTTAGCCTGTAGATTTGGATGCACACAGTTCCCTGTGTTCGCAAGAGACAAGGGAATCGCGTCTGTGCGCACAGAAGCAATAGCGGACCGTTTCCCTCGGAGTGAACGCGAAAGAGTCGTCTATATACTCGCAGACACGCGAACGTGCCTCAATGCGGTCACAGAGGCAGCAGCTTTTGCACAGATGCTCCTGGTGATTCTGGCACTTTCCAGGCACACTCCTGAAAGTCGCGCACACTGCTGTTCACTCGCTAAACGACCTCTTGGGAAACACGTCTCCGGTCGACAGACCGCTCAGATTGCTTCTCGTGTAACTGTGAACTGTGTCAGCGCAGGGAATCCGTCTCTGTTGAGCAGATGTCAATCCTGCCTCGCTTTTGCTTTGTTGCCTCTACCAAGATGATTTCCCGTTTCTCTCTTCACTGGAGCAGGCAGACACAGCCAACGCACATCAAGTGTCAAGAGACACGCTCTGCTGAGCTCAACGCTTGTGCAGATGCACATGTGCGACGAAGTCAACACACGTGCTTGTGGAGAGAAAGAAAGGGACTCCCAGGCGTGTGGAGCGACGGGGAGAAAGAGCGGGCGCTGAGGAACACAGTTTCAAACAGACTGTCTCCACACAAACAGGCACCTGTCTGCAGGTATCCTAGATCTTGATTCTTGAACTTGAGGAAACACGCGTCTGAGCAAAACTCCCAAACGCTTCCAGGAAAGACACAGGCTCTCCCACAAGCACACAAGTGTTTGCCCTCAGCTATAGATCAGGGACAAGCCTGTGAAGAGCAACCAAAGAGCTCGTCCGTCTTTCCCTCAATAGATGGGAGTAGGCGCGCTTGCGGATGTGTGCGTGTGTGTGGCCACGCGTTTGCTTAGGCATCAGTGTGTGAAAAGGTAGGTGCTTTTCTCTAGCTGCGTGTGCGTGCACGTGGTGCTGGGTGCACATCCCTGGGTGCTCGTGGAAAGGTTTCTGCATGGTTTTCGCTGAGGAATCGTGTGTGTGCACATGGACAAAGAGAAGGCGCAGCAACCAGGTTCCAGCGCCGAAGAAGGCAAAAGGCGAGGTTTCCGGCGCTATCTCCTTCTCTCCCCAGAGCTAGTCGCGCAAAGCAAGCCGCTAAGCCGGCGACCGGCAAGAGAGCTACAACGAAGCATGCCGAACGGAGAAAATAGCAGCAGCTCATCTGTTCACACCTTGTTTCTGCCATGTGCTTGAACGCCAAGACGTTCGCGCTTCTGTGAGATGAAAGACGTCCTTCTGCATATGTGGTTGCTCACACCGGTGCACTTGTTAGTGTATCCATTCAGTCCTGGGCTGCGGGGCATTCAGAAGTGGCTCTGTGGAGACGTCTGCATAGAGGCAGCTGTCAGAACACGCACACTCGATTGTTCACCAAAACATATGCAGACGCGTCCTTAGCCTGTAGATTTGGATGCACAGAGTTCCCTGTGTTCGCAAGAGACAAGGGAATCGCGTCTGTGCGCACAGAAGCAATAGCGGACCGTTTCCCTCGGAGTGAACGCGAAAGAGCCGTCTATATACTCGCAGACACGCGAACGTGCCTCAATGCGGTCACAGAGGCAGCAGCTTTTGCACAGATGCTCCTGGTGATTCTGGCACTTTCCAGGCACACTCCTGAAAGTCGCGCACACTGCTGTTCACTCGCTAAACGACCTCTTGGGAAACACGTCTCCGGTCGACGGACCGCTCAGATTGCTTCTCGTGTAACTGTGAACTGTGTCAGCGCAGGGAATCCGTCTCTGTTGAGCAGATGTCAATCCTGCCTCGCTTTTGCTTTGTTGCCTCTACCAAGATGATTTCCCGTTTCTCTCTTCACTGGAGCAGGCAGACACAGCCAACGCACATCAAGTGTCAAGAGACACGCTCTGCTGAGCTCAACGCTTGTGCAGATGCACATGTGCGACGAAGTCAACACACGTGCTTGTGGAGAGAAAGAAAGGGACTCCCAGGCGTGTGGAGCGACGGGGAGAAAGAGCGGGCGCTGAGGAACACAGTTTCAAACAGACTGTCTCCACACAAACAGGCACCTGTCTGCAGGTATCCTAGATCTTGATTCTTGAACTTGAGGAAACACGCGTCTGAGCAAAACTCCCAAACGCTTCCAGGAAAGACACAGGCTCTCCCACAAGCACACAAGTGTTTGCCCTCAGCTATAGATCAGGGACAAGCCTGTGAAGAGCAACCAAAGAGCTCGTCCGTCTTTCCCTCAATAGATGGGAGTAGGCGCGCTTGCGGATGTGTGCGTGTGTGTGGCCACGCGTTTGCTTAGGCATCAGTGTGTGAAAAGGTAGGTGCTTTTCTCTAGCTGCGTGTGCGTGCACGTGGTGCTGGGTGCACATCCCTGGGTGCTCGTGGAAAGGTTTCTGCATGGTTTTCGCTGAGGAATCGTGTGTGTGCACATGGACAAAGAGAAGGCGCAGCAACCAGGTTCCAGCGCCGAAGAAGGCAAAAGGCGAGGTTTCCGGCGCTATCTCCTTCTCTCCCCAGAGCTAGTCGCGCAAAGCAAGCCGCTAAGCCGGCGACCGGCAAGAGAGCTACAACGAAGCATGCCGAACGGAGAAAATAGCAGCAGCTCATCTGTTCACACCTTGTTTCTGCCATGTGCTTGAACGCCAAGACGTTCGCGCTTCTGTGAGATGAAAGACGTCCTTCTGCATATGTGGTTGCTCACACCGGTGCACTTGTTAGTGTATCCATTCAGTCCTGGGCTGCGGGGCATTCAGAAGTGGCTCTGTGGAGACGTCTGCATAGAGGCAGCTGTCAGAACACGCACACTCGATTGTTCACCAAAACATATGCAGACGCGTCCTTAGCCTGTAGATTTGGATGCACACAGTTCCCTGTGTTCGCAAGAGACAAGGGAATCGCGTCTGTGCGCACAGAAGCAATAGCGGACCGTTTCCCTCGGAGTGAACGCGAAAGAGCCGTCTATATACTCGCAGACACGCGAACGTGCCTCAATGCGGTCACAGAGGCAGCAGCTTTTGCACAGATGCTCCTGGTGATTCTGGCACTTTCCAGGCACACTCCTGAAAGTCGCGCACACTGCTGTTCACTCGCTAAACGACCTCTTGGGAAACACGTCTCCGGTCGACGGACCGCTCAGATTGCTTCTCGTGTAACTGTGAACTGTGTCAGCGCAGGGAATCCGTCTCTGTTGAGCAGATGTCAATCCTGCCTCGCTTTTGCTTTGTTGCCTCTACCAAGATGATTTCCCGTTTCTCTCTTCACTGGAGCAGGCAGACACAGCCAACGCACATCAAGCGTCAAGAGACACGCTCTGCTGAGCTCAACGCTTGTGCAGATGCACATGTGCGACGAAGTCAACACACGTGCTTGTGGAGAGAAAGAAAGGGACTCCCAGGCGTGTGGAGCGACGGGGAGAAAGAGCGGGCGCTGAGGAACACAGTTTCAAACAGACTGTCTCCACACAAACAGGCACCTGTCTGCAGGTATCCTAGATCTTGATTCTTGAACTTGAGGAAACACGCGTCTGAGCAAAACTCCCAAACGCTTCCAGGAAAGACACAGGCTCTCCCACAAGCACACAAGTGTTTGCCCTCAGCTATAGATCAGGGACAAGCCTGTGAAGAGCAACCAAAGAGCTCGTCCGTCTTTCCCTCAATAGATGGGAGTAGGCGCGCTTGCGGATGTGTGCGTGTGTGTGGCCACGCGTTTGCTTAGGCTTCAGTGTGTGAAAAGGTAGGTGCTTTTCTCTAGCTGCGTGTGCGTGCACGTGGTGCTGGGTGCACATCCCTGGGTGCTCGTGGAAAGGTTTCTGCATGGTTTTCGCTGAGGAATCGTGTGTGTGCACATGGACAAAGAGAAGGCGCAGCAACCAGGTTCCAGCGCCGAAGAAGGCAAAAGGCGAGGTTTCCGGCGCTATCTCCTTCTCTCCCCAGAGCTAGTCGCGCAAAGCAAGCCGCTAAGCCGGCGACCGGGAAGAGAGCTACAACGAAGCATGCCGAACGGAGAAAATAGCAGCAGCTCATCTGTTCACACCTTGTTTCTGCCATGTGCTTGAACGCCAAGACGTTCGCGCTTCTGTGAGATGAAAGACGTCCTTCTGCATATGTGGTTGCTCACACCGGTGCACTTGTTAGTGTATCCATTCAGTCCTGGGCTGCGGGGCATTCAGAAGTGGCTCTGTGGAGACGTCTGCATAGAGGCAGCTGTCAGAACACGCACACTCGATTGTTCACCAAAACATATGCAGACGCGTCCTTAGCCTGTAGATTTGGATGCACAGAGTTCCCTGTGTTCGCAAGAGACAAGGGAATCGCGTCTGTGCGCACAGAAGCAATAGCGGACCGTTTCCCTCGGAGTGAACGCGAAAGAGTCGTCTATATACTCGCAGACACGCGAACGTGCCTCAATGCGGTCACAGAGGCAGCAGCTTTTGCACAGATGCTCCTGGTGATTCTGGCACTTTCCAGGCACACTCCTGAAAGTCGCGCACACTGCTGTTCACTCGCTAAACGACCTCTTGGGAAACACGTCTCCGGTCGACAGACCGCTCAGATTGCTTCTCGTGTAACTGTGAACTGTGTCAGCGCAGGGAATCCGTCTCTGTTGAGCAGATGTCAATCCTGCCTCGCTTTTGCTTTGTTGCCTCTACCAAGATGATTTCCCGTTTCTCTCTTCACTGGAGCAGGCAGACACAGCCAACGCACATCAAGTGTCAAGAGACACGCTCTGCTGAGCTCAACGCTTGTGCAGATGCACATGTGCGACGAAGTCAACACACGTGCTTGTGGAGAGAAAGAAAGGGACTCCCAGGCGTGTGGAGCGACGGGGAGAAAGAGCGGGCGCTGAGGAACACAGTTTCAAACAGACTGTCTCCACACAAACAGGCACCTGTCTGCAGGTATCCTAGATCTTGATTCTTGAACTTGAGGAAACACGCGTCTGAGCAAAACTCCCAAACGCTTCCAGGAAAGACACAGGCTCTCCCACAAGCACACAAGTGTTTGCCCTCAGCTATAGATCAGGGACAAGCCTGTGAAGAGCAACCAAAGAGCTCGTCCGTCTTTCCCTCAATAGATGGGAGTAGGCGCGCTTGCGGATGTGTGCGTGTGTGTGGCCACGCGTTTGCTTAGGCATCAGTGTGTGAAAAGGTAGGTGCTTTTCTCTAGCTGCGTGTGCGTGCACGTGGTGCTGGGTGCACATCCCTGGGTGCTCGTGGAAAGGTTTCTGCATGGTTTTCGCTGAGGAATCGTGTGTGTGCACATGGACAAAGAGAAGGCGCAGCAACCAGGTTCCAGCGCCGAAGAAGGCAAAAGGCGAGGTTTCCGGCGCTATCTCCTTCTCTCCCCAGAGCTAGTCGCGCAAAGCAAGCCGCTAAGCCGGCGACCGGCAAGAGAGCTACAACGAAGCATGCCGAACGGAGAAAATAGCAGCAGCTCATCTGTTCACACCTTGTTTCTGCCATGTGCTTGAACGCCAAGACGTTCGCGCTTCTGTGAGATGAAAGACGTCCTTCTGCATATGTGGTTGCTCACACCGGTGCACTTGTTAGTGTATCCATTCAGTCCTGGGCTGCGGGGCATTCAGAAGTGGCTCTGTGGAGACGTCTGCATAGAGGCAGCTGTCAGAACACGCACACTCGATTGTTCACCAAAACATATGCAGACGCGTCCTTAGCCTGTAGATTTGGATGCACAGAGTTCCCTGTGTTCGCAAGAGACAAGGGAATCGCGTCTGTGCGCACAGAAGCAATAGCGGACCGTTTCCCTCGGAGTGAACGCGAAAGAGCCGTCTATATACTCGCAGACACGCGAACGTGCCTCAATGCGGTCACAGAGGCAGCAGCTTTTGCACAGATGCTCCTGGTGATTCTGGCACTTTCCAGGCACACTCCTGAAAGTCGCGCACACTGCTGTTCACTCGCTAAACGACCTCTTGGGAAACACGTCTCCGGTCGACGGACCGCTCAGATTGCTTCTCGTGTAACTGTGAACTGTGTCAGCGCAGGGAATCCGTCTCTGTTGAGCAGATGTCAATCCTGCCTCGCTTTTGCTTTGTTGCCTCTACCAAGATGATTTCCCGTTTCTCTCTTCACTGGAGCAGGCAGACACAGCCAACGCACATCAAGTGTCAAGAGACACGCTCTGCTGAGCTCAACGCTTGTGCAGATGCACATGTGCGACGAAGTCAACACACGTGCTTGTGGAGAGAAAGAAAGGGACTCCCAGGCGTGTGGAGCGACGGGGAGAAAGAGCGGGCGCTGAGGAACACAGTTTCAAACAGACTGTCTCCACACAAACAGGCACCTGTCTGCAGGTATCCTAGATCTTGATTCTTGAACTTGAGGAAACACGCGTCTGAGCAAAACTCCCAAACGCTTCCAGGAAAGACACAGGCTCTCCCACAAGCACACAAGTGTTTGCCCTCAGCTATAGATCAGGGACAAGCCTGTGAAGAGCAACCAAAGAGCTCGTCCGTCTTTCCCTCAATAGATGGGAGTAGGCGCGCTTGCGGATGTGTGCGTGTGTGTGGCCACGCGTTTGCTTAGGCATCAGTGTGTGAAAAGGTAGGTGCTTTTCTCTAGCTGCGTGTGCGTGCACGTGGTGCTGGGTGCACATCCCTGGGTGCTCGTGGAAAGGTTTCTGCATGGTTTTCGCTGAGGAATCGTGTGTGTGCACATGGACAAAGAGAAGGCGCAGCAACCAGGTTCCAGCGCCGAAGAAGGCAAAAGGCGAGGTTTCCGGCGCTATCTCCTTCTCTCCCCAGAGCTAGTCGCGCAAAGCAAGCCGCTAAGCCGGCGACCGGCAAGAGAGCTACAACGAAGCATGCCGAACGGAGAAAATAGCAGCAGCTCATCTGTTCACACCTTGTTTCTGCCATGTGCTTGAACGCCAAGACGTTCGCGCTTCTGTGAGATGAAAGACGTCCTTCTGCATATGTGGTTGCTCACACCGGTGCACTTGTTAGTGTATCCATTCAGTCCTGGGCTGCGGGGCATTCAGAAGTGGCTCTGTGGAGACGTCTGCATAGAGGCAGCTGTCAGAACACGCACACTCGATTGTTCACCAAAACATATGCAGACGCGTCCTTAGCCTGTAGATTTGGATGCACAGAGTTCCCTGTGTTCGCAAGAGACAAGGGAATCGCGTCTGTGCGCACAGAAGCAATAGCGGACCGTTTCCCTCGGAGTGAACGCGAAAGAGCCGTCTATATACTCGCAGACACGCGAACGTGCCTCAATGCGGTCACAGAGGCAGCAGCTTTTGCACAGATGCTCCTGGTGATTCTGGCACTTTCCAGGCACACTCCTGAAAGTCGCGCACACTGCTGTTCACTCGCTAAACGACCTCTTGGGAAACACGTCTCCGGTCGACGGACCGCTCAGATTGCTTCTCGTGTAACTGTGAACTGTGTCAGCGCAGGGAATCCGTCTCTGTTGAGCAGATGTCAATCCTGCCTCGCTTTTGCTTTGTTGCCTCTACCAAGATGATTTCCCGTTTCTCTCTTCACTGGAGCAGGCAGACACAGCCAACGCACATCAAGTGTCAAGAGACACGCTCTGCTGAGCTCAACGCTTGTGCAGATGCACATGTGCGACGAAGTCAACACACGTGCTTGTGGAGAGAAAGAAAGGGACTCCCAGGCGTGTGGAGCGACGGGGAGAAAGAGCGGGCGCTGAGGAACACAGTTTCAAACAGACTGTCTCCACACAAACAGGCACCTGTCTGCAGGTATCCTAGATCTTGATTCTTGAACTTGAGGAAACACGCGTCTGAGCAAAACTCCCAAACGCTTCCAGGAAAGACACAGGCTCTCCCACAAGCACACAAGTGTTTGCCCTCAGCTATAGATCAGGGACAAGCCTGTGAAGAGCAACCAAAGAGCTCGTCCGTCTTTCCCTCAATAGATGGGAGTAGGCGCGCTTGCGGATGTGTGCGTGTGTGTGGCCACGCGTTTGCTTAGGCATCAGTGTGTGAAAAGGTAGGTGCTTTTCTCTAGCTGCGTGTGCGTGCACGTGGTGCTGGGTGCACATCCCTGGGTGCTCGTGGAAAGGTTTCTGCATGGTTTTCGCTGAGGAATCGTGTGTGTGCACATGGACAAAGAGAAGGCGCAGCAACCAGGTTCCAGCGCCGAAGAAGGCAAAAGGCGAGGTTTCCGGCGCTATCTCCTTCTCTCCCCAGAGCTAGTCGCGCAAAGCAAGCCGCTAAGCCGGCGACCGGCAAGAGAGCTACAACGAAGCATGCCGAACGGAGAAAATAGCAGCAGCTCATCTGTTCACACCTTGTTTCTGCCATGTGCTTGAACGCCAAGACGTTCGCGCTTCTGTGAGATGAAAGACGTCCTTCTGCATATGTGGTTGCTCACACCGGTGCACTTGTTAGTGTATCCATTCAGTCCTGGGCTGCGGGGCATTCAGAAGTGGCTCTGTGGAGACGTCTGCATAGAGGCAGCTGTCAGAACACGCACACTCGATTGTTCACCAAAACATATGCAGACGCGTCCTTAGCCTGTAGATTTGGATGCACAGAGTTCCCTGTGTTCGCAAGAGACAAGGGAATCGCGTCTGTGCGCACAGAAGCAATAGCGGACCGTTTCCCTCGGAGTGAACGCGAAAGAGCCGTCTATATACTCGCAGACACGCGAACGTGCCTCAATGCGGTCACAGAGGCAGCAGCTTTTGCACAGATGCTCCTGGTGATTCTGGCACTTTCCAGGCACACTCCTGAAAGTCGCGCACACTGCTGTTCACTCGCTAAACGACCTCTTGGGAAACACGTCTCCGGTCGACGGACCGCTCAGATTGCTTCTCGTGTAACTGTGAACTGTGTCAGCGCAGGGAATCCGTCTCTGTTGAGCAGATGTCAATCCTGCCTCGCTTTTGCTTTGTTGCCTCTACCAAGATGATTTCCCGTTTCTCTCTTCACTGGAGCAGGCAGACACAGCCAACGCACATCAAGTGTCAAGAGACACGCTCTGCTGAGCTCAACGCTTGTGCAGATGCACATGTGCGACGAAGTCAACACACGTGCTTGTGGAGAGAAAGAAAGGGACTCCCAGGCGTGTGGAGCGACGGGGAGAAAGAGCGGGCGCTGAGGAACACAGTTTCAAACAGACTGTCTCCACACAAACAGGCACCTGTCTGCAGGTATCCTAGATCTTGATTCTTGAACTTGAGGAAACACGCGTCTGAGCAAAACTCCCAAACGCTTCCAGGAAAGACACAGGCTCTCCCACAAGCACACAAGTGTTTGCCCTCAGCTATAGATCAGGGACAAGCCTGTGAAGAGCAACCAAAGAGCTCGTCCGTCTTTCCCTCAATAGATGGGAGTAGGCGCGCTTGCGGATGTGTGCGTGTGTGTGGCCACGCGTTTGCTTAGGCATCAGTGTGTGAAAAGGTAGGTGCTTTTCTCTAGCTGCGTGTGCGTGCACGTGGTGCTGGGTGCACATCCCTGGGTGCTCGTGGAAAGGTTTCTGCATGGTTTTCGCTGAGGAATCGTGTGTGTGCACATGGACAAAGAGAAGGCGCAGCAACCAGGTTCCAGCGCCGAAGAAGGCAAAAGGCGAGGTTTCCGGCGCTATCTCCTTCTCTCCCCAGAGCTAGTCGCGCAAAGCAAGCCGCTAAGCCGGCGACCGGCAAGAGAGCTACAACGAAGCATGCCGAACGGAGAAAATAGCAGCAGCTCATCTGTTCACACCTTGTTTCTGCCATGTGCTTGAACGCCAAGACGTTCGCGCTTCTGTGAGATGAAAGACGTCCTTCTGCATATGTGGTTGCTCACACCGGTGCACTTGTTAGTGTATCCATTCAGTCCTGGGCTGCGGGGCATTCAGAAGTGGCTCTGTGGAGACGTCTGCATAGAGGCAGCTGTCAGAACACGCACACTCGATTGTTCACCAAAACATATGCAGACGCGTCCTTAGCCTGTAGATTTGGATGCACAGAGTTCCCTGTGTTCGCAAGAGACAAGGGAATCGCGTCTGTGCGCACAGAAGCAATAGCGGACCGTTTCCCTCGGAGTGAACGCGAAAGAGCCGTCTATATACTCGCAGACACGCGAACGTGCCTCAATGCGGTCACAGAGGCAGCAGCTTTTGCACAGATGCTCCTGGTGATTCTGGCACTTTCCAGGCACACTCCTGAAAGTCGCGCACACTGCTGTTCACTCGCTAAACGACCTCTTGGGAAACACGTCTCCGGTCGACGGACCGCTCAGATTGCTTCTCGTGTAACTGTGAACTGTGTCAGCGCAGGGAATCCGTCTCTGTTGAGCAGATGTCAATCCTGCCTCGCTTTTGCTTTGTTGCCTCTACCAAGATGATTTCCCGTTTCTCTCTTCACTGGAGCAGGCAGACACAGCCAACGCACATCAAGTGTCAAGAGACACGCTCTGCTGAGCTCAACGCTTGTGCAGATGCACATGTGCGACGAAGTCAACACACGTGCTTGTGGAGAGAAAGAAAGGGACTCCCAGGCGTGTGGAGCGACGGGGAGAAAGAGCGGGCGCTGAGGAACACAGTTTCAAACAGACTGTCTCCACACAAACAGGCACCTGTCTGCAGGTATCCTAGATCTTGATTCTTGAACTTGAGGAAACACGCGTCTGAGCAAAACTCCCAAACGCTTCCAGGAAAGACACAGGCTCTCCCACAAGCACACAAGTGTTTGCCCTCAGCTATAGATCAGGGACAAGCCTGTGAAGAGCAACCAAAGAGCTCGTCCGTCTTTCCCTCAATAGATGGGAGTAGGCGCGCTTGCGGATGTGTGCGTGTGTGTGGCCACGCGTTTGCTTAGGCATCAGTGTGTGAAAAGGTAGGTGCTTTTCTCTAGCTGCGTGTGCGTGCACGTGGTGCTGGGTGCACATCCCTGGGTGCTCGTGGAAAGGTTTCTGCATGGTTTTCGCTGAGGAATCGTGTGTGTGCACATGGACAAAGAGAAGGCGCAGCAACCAGGTTCCAGCGCCGAAGAAGGCAAAAGGCGAGGTTTCCGGCGCTATCTCCTTCTCTCCCCAGAGCTAGTCGCGCAAAGCAAGCCGCTAAGCCGGCGACCGGCAAGAGAGCTACAACGAAGCATGCCGAACGGAGAAAATAGCAGCAGCTCATCTGTTCACACCTTGTTTCTGCCATGTGCTTGAACGCCAAGACGTTCGCGCTTCTGTGAGATGAAAGACGTCCTTCTGCATATGTGGTTGCTCACACCGGTGCACTTGTTAGTGTATCCATTCAGTCCTGGGCTGCGGGGCATTCAGAAGTGGCTCTGTGGAGACGTCTGCATAGAGGCAGCTGTCAGAACACGCACACTCGATTGTTCACCAAAACATATGCAGACGCGTCCTTAGCCTGTAGATTTGGATGCACAGAGTTCCCTGTGTTCGCAAGAGACAAGGGAATCGCGTCTGTGCGCACAGAAGCAATAGCGGACCGTTTCCCTCGGAGTGAACGCGAAAGAGCCGTCTATATACTCGCAGACACGCGAACGTGCCTCAATGCGGTCACAGAGGCAGCAGCTTTTGCACAGATGCTCCTGGTGATTCTGGCACTTTCCAGGCACACTCCTGAAAGTCGCGCACACTGCTGTTCACTCGCTAAACGACCTCTTGGGAAACACGTCTCCGGTCGACGGACCGCTCAGATTGCTTCTCGTGTAACTGTGAACTGTGTCAGCGCAGGGAATCCGTCTCTGTTGAGCAGATGTCAATCCTGCCTCGCTTTTGCTTTGTTGCCTCTACCAAGATGATTTCCCGTTTCTCTCTTCACTGGAGCAGGCAGACACAGCCAACGCACATCAAGTGTCAAGAGACACGCTCTGCTGAGCTCAACGCTTGTGCAGATGCACATGTGCGACGAAGTCAACACACGTGCTTGTGGAGAGAAAGAAAGGGACTCCCAGGCGTGTGGAGCGACGGGGAGAAAGAGCGGGCGCTGAGGAACACAGTTTCAAACAGACTGTCTCCACACAAACAGGCACCTGTCTGCAGGTATCCTAGATCTTGATTCTTGAACTTGAGGAAACACGCGTCTGAGCAAAACTCCCAAACGCTTCCAGGAAAGACACAGGCTCTCCCACAAGCACACAAGTGTTTGCCCTCAGCTATAGATCAGGGACAAGCCTGTGAAGAGCAACCAAAGAGCTCGTCCGTCTTTCTCTCAATAGATGGGAGTAGGCGCGCTTGCGGATGTGTGCGTGTGTGTGGCCACGCGTTTGCTTAGGCATCAGTGTGTGAAAAGGTAGGTGCTTTTCTCTAGCTGCGTGTGCGTGCACGTGGTGCTGGGTGCACATCCCTGGGTGCTCGTGGAAAGGTTTCTGCATGGTTTTCGCTGAGGAATCGTGTGTGTGCACATGGACAAAGAGAAGGCGCAGCAACCAGGTTCCAGCGCCGAAGAAGGCAAAAGGCGAGGTTTCCGGCGCTATCTCCTTCTCTCCCCAGAGCTAGTCGCGCAAAGCAAGCCGCTAAGCCGGCGACCGGCAAGAGAGCTACAACGAAGCATGCCGAACGGAGAAAATAGCAGCAGCTCATCTGTTCACACCTTGTTTCTGCCATGTGCTTGAACGCCAAGACGTTCGCGCTTCTGTGAGATGAAAGACGTCCTTCTGCATATGTGGTTGCTCACACCGGTGCACTTGTTAGTGTATCCATTCAGTCCTGGGCTGCGGGGCATTCAGAAGTGGCTCTGTGGAGACGTCTGCATAGAGGCAGCTGTCAGAACACGCACACTCGATTGTTCACCAAAACATATGCAGACGCGTCCTTAGCCTGTAGATTTGGATGCACAGAGTTCCCTGTGTTCGCAAGAGACAAGGGAATCGCGTCTGTGCGCACAGAAGCAATAGCGGACCGTTTCCCTCGGAGTGAACGCGAAAGAGCCGTCTATATACTCGCAGACACGCGAACGTGCCTCAATGCGGTCACAGAGGCAGCAGCTTTTGCACAGATGCTCCTGGTGATTCTGGCACTTTCCAGGCACACTCCTGAAAGTCGCGCACACTGCTGTTCACTCGCTAAACGACCTCTTGGGAAACACGTCTCCGGTCGACGGACCGCTCAGATTGCTTCTCGTGTAACTGTGAACTGTGTCAGCGCAGGGAATCCGTCTCTGTTGAGCAGATGTCAATCCTGCCTCGCTTTTGCTTTGTTGCCTCTACCAAGATGATTTCCCGTTTCTCTCTTCACTGGAGCAGGCAGACACAGCCAACGCACATCAAGTGTCAAGAGACACGCTCTGCTGAGCTCAACGCTTGTGCAGATGCACATGTGCGACGAAGTCAACACACGTGCTTGTGGAGAGAAAGAAAGGGACTCCCAGGCGTGTGGAGCGACGGGGAGAAAGAGCGGGCGCTGAGGAACACAGTTTCAAACAGACTGTCTCCACACAAACAGGCACCTGTCTGCAGGTATCCTAGATCTTGATTCTTGAACTTGAGGAAACACGCGTCTGAGCAAAACTCCCAAACGCTTCCAGGAAAGACACAGGCTCTCCCACAAGCACACAAGTGTTTGCCCTCAGCTATAGATCAGGGACAAGCCTGTGAAGAGCAACCAAAGAGCTCGTCCGTCTTTCCCTCAATAGATGGGAGTAGGCGCGCTTGCGGATGTGTGCGTGTGTGTGGCCACGCGTTTGCTTAGGCATCAGTGTGTGAAAAGGTAGGTGCTTTTCTCTAGCTGCGTGTGCGTGCACGTGGTGCTGGGTGCACATCCCTGGGTGCTCGTGGAAAGGTTTCTGCATGGTTTTCGCTGAGGAATCGTGTGTGTGCACATGGACAAAGAGAAGGCGCAGCAACCAGGTTCCAGCGCCGAAGAAGGCAAAAGGCGAGGTTTCCGGCGCTATCTCCTTCTCTCCCCAGAGCTAGTCGCGCAAAGCAAGCCGCTAAGCCGGCGACCGGCAAGAGAGCTACAACGAAGCATGCCGAACGGAGAAAATAGCAGCAGCTCATCTGTTCACACCTTGTTTCTGCCATGTGCTTGAACGCCAAGACGTTCGCGCTTCTGTGAGATGAAAGACGTCCTTCTGCATATGTGGTTGCTCACACCGGTGCACTTGTTAGTGTATCCATTCAGTCCTGGGCTGCGGGGCATTCAGAAGTGGCTCTGTGGAGACGTCTGCATAGAGGCAGCTGTCAGAACACGCACACTCGATTGTTCACCAAAACATATGCAGACGCGTCCTTAGCCTGTAGATTTGGATGCACAGAGTTCCCTGTGTTCGCAAGAGACAAGGGAATCGCGTCTGTGCGCACAGAAGCAATAGCGGACCGTTTCCCTCGGAGTGAACGCGAAAGAGCCGTCTATATACTCGCAGACACGCGAACGTGCCTCAATGCGGTCACAGAGGCAGCAGCTTTTGCACAGATGCTCCTGGTGATTCTGGCACTTTCCAGGCACACTCCTGAAAGTCGCGCACACTGCTGTTCACTCGCTAAACGACCTCTTGGGAAACACGTCTCCGGTCGACGGACCGCTCAGATTGCTTCTCGTGTAACTGTGAACTGTGTCAGCGCAGGGAATCCGTCTCTGTTGAGCAGATGTCAATCCTGCCTCGCTTTTGCTTTGTTGCCTCTACCAAGATGATTTCCCGTTTCTCTCTTCACTGGAGCAGGCAGACACAGCCAACGCACATCAAGCGTCAAGAGACACGCTCTGCTGAGCTCAACGCTTGTGCAGATGCACATGTGCGACGAAGTCAACACACGTGCTTGTGGAGAGAAAGAAAGGGACTCCCAGGCGTGTGGAGCGACGGGGAGAAAGAGCGGGCGCTGAGGAACACAGTTTCAAACAGACTGTCTCCACACAAACAGGCACCTGTCTGCAGGTATCCTAGATCTTGATTCTTGAACTTGAGGAAACACGCGTCTGAGCAAAACTCCCAAACGCTTCCAGGAAAGACACAGGCTCTCCCACAAGCACACAAGTGTTTGCCCTCAGCTATAGATCAGGGACAAGCCTGTGAAGAGCAACCAAAGAGCTCGTCCGTCTTTCCCTCAATAGATGGGAGTAGGCGCGCTTGCGGATGTGTGCGTGTGTGTGGCCACGCGTTTGCTTAGGCATCAGTGTGTGAAAAGGTAGGTGCTTTTCTCTAGCTGCGTGTGCGTGCACGTGGTGCTGGGTGCACATCCCTGGGTGCTCGTGGAAAGGTTTCTGCATGGTTTTCGCTGAGGAATCGTGTGTGTGCACATGGACAAAGAGAAGGCGCAGCAACCAGGTTCCAGCGCCGAAGAAGGCAAAAGGCGAGGTTTCCGGCGCTATCTCCTTCTCTCCCCAGAGCTAGTCGCGCAAAGCAAGCCGCTAAGCCGGCGACCGGCAAGAGAGCTACAACGAAGCATGCCGAACGGAGAAAATAGCAGCAGCTCATCTGTTCACACCTTGTTTCTGCCATGTGCTTGAACGCCAAGACGTTCGCGCTTCTGTGAGATGAAAGACGTCCTTCTGCATATGTGGTTGCTCACACCGGTGCACTTGTTAGTGTATCCATTCAGTCCTGGGCTGCGGGGCATTCAGAAGTGGCTCTGTGGAGACGTCTGCATAGAGGCAGCTGTCAGAACACGCACACTCGATTGTTCACCAAAACATATGCAGACGCGTCCTTAGCCTGTAGATTTGGATGCACAGAGTTCCCTGTGTTCGCAAGAGACAAGGGAATCGCGTCTGTGCGCACAGAAGCAATAGCGGACCGTTTCCCTCGGAGTGAACGCGAAAGAGCCGTCTATATACTCGCAGACACGCGAACGTGCCTCAATGCGGTCACAGAGGCAGCAGCTTTTGCACAGATGCTCCTGGTGATTCTGGCACTTTCCAGGCACACTCCTGAAAGTCGCGCACACTGCTGTTCACTCGCTAAACGACCTCTTGGGAAACACGTCTCCGGTCGACGGACCGCTCAGATTGCTTCTCGTGTAACTGTGAACTGTGTCAGCGCAGGGAATCCGTCTCTGTTGAGCAGATGTCAATCCTGCCTCGCTTTTGCTTTGTTGCCTCTACCAAGATGATTTCCCGTTTCTCTCTTCACTGGAGCAGGCAGACACAGCCAACGCACATCAAGTGTCAAGAGACACGCTCTGCTGAGCTCAACGCTTGTGCAGATGCACATGTGCGACGAAGTCAACACACGTGCTTGTGGAGAGAAAGAAAGGGACTCCCAGGCGTGTGGAGCGACGGGGAGAAAGAGCGGGCGCTGAGGAACACAGTTTCAAACAGACTGTCTCCACACAAACAGGCACCTGTCTGCAGGTATCCTAGATCTTGATTCTTGAACTTGAGGAAACACGCGTCTGAGCAAAACTCCCAAACGCTTCCAGGAAAGACACAGGCTCTCCCACAAGCACACAAGTGTTTGCCCTCAGCTATAGATCAGGGACAAGCCTGTGAAGAGCAACCAAAGAGCTCGTCCGTCTTTCTCTCAATAGATGGGAGTAGGCGCGCTTGCGGATGTGTGCGTGTGTGTGGCCACGCGTTTGCTTAGGCATCAGTGTGTGAAAAGGTAGGTGCTTTTCTCTAGCTGCGTGTGCGTGCACGTGGTGCTGGGTGCACATCCCTGGGTGCTCGTGGAAAGGTTTCTGCATGGTTTTCGCTGAGGAATCGTGTGTGTGCACATGGACAAAGAGAAGGCGCAGCAACCAGGTTCCAGCGCCGAAGAAGCCAAAAGGCGAGGTTTCCGGCGCTATCTCCTTCTCTCCCCAGAGCTAGTCGCGCAAAGCAAGCCGCTAAGCCGGCGACCGGCAAGAGAGCTACAACGAAGCATGCCGAACGGAGAAAATAGCAGCAGCTCATCTGTTCACACCTTGTTTCTGCCATGTGCTTGAACGCCAAGACGTTCGCGCTTCTGTGAGATGAAAGACGTCCTTCTGCATATGTGGTTGCTCACACCGGTGCACTTGTTAGTGTATCCATTCAGTCCTGGGCTGCGGGGCATTCAGAAGTGGCTCTGTGGAGACGTCTGCATAGAGGCAGCTGTCAGAACACGCACACTCGATTGTTCACCAAAACATATGCAGACGCGTCCTTAGCCTGTAGATTTGGATGCACAGAGTTCCCTGTGTTCGCAAGAGACAAGGGAATCGCGTCTGTGCGCACAGAAGCAATAGCGGACCGTTTCCCTCGGAGTGAACGCGAAAGAGCCGTCTATATACTCGCAGACACGCGAACGTGCCTCAATGCGGTCACAGAGGCAGCAGCTTTTGCACAGATGCTCCTGGTGATTCTGGCACTTTCCAGGCACACTCCTGAAAGTCGCGCACACTGCTGTTCACTCGCTAAACGACCTCTTGGGAAACACGTCTCCGGTCGACGGACCGCTCAGATTGCTTCTCGTGTAACTGTGAACTGTGTCAGCGCAGGGAATCCGTCTCTGTTGAGCAGATGTCAATCCTGCCTCGCTTTTGCTTTGTTGCCTCTACCAAGATGATTTCCCGTTTCTCTCTTCACTGGAGCAGGCAGACACAGCCAACGCACATCAAGTGTCAAGAGACACGCTCTGCTGAGCTCAACGCTTGTGCAGATGCACATGTGCGACGAAGTCAACACACGTGCTTGTGGAGAGAAAGAAAGGGACTCCCAGGCGTGTGGAGCGACGGGGAGAAAGAGCGGGCGCTGAGGAACACAGTTTCAAACAGACTGTCTCCACACAAACAGGCACCTGTCTGCAGGTATCCTAGATCTTGATTCTTGAACTTGAGGAAACACGCGTCTGAGCAAAACTCCCAAACGCTTCCAGGAAAGACACAGGCTCTCCCACAAGCACACAAGTGTTTGCCCTCAGCTATAGATCAGGGACAAGCCTGTGAAGAGCAACCAAAGAGCTCGTCCGTCTTTCTCTCAATAGATGGGAGTAGGCGCGCTTGCGGATGTGTGCGTGTGTGTGGCCACGCGTTTGCTTAGGCATCAGTGTGTGAAAAGGTAGGTGCTTTTCTCTAGCTGCGTGTGCGTGCACGTGGTGCTGGGTGCACATCCCTGGGTGCTCGTGGAAAGGTTTCTGCATGGTTTTCGCTGAGGAATCGTGTGTGTGCACATGGACAAAGAGAAGGCGCAGCAACCAGGTTCCAGCGCCGAAGAAGCCAAAAGGCGAGGTTTCCGGCGCTATCTCCTTCTCTCCCCAGAGCTAGTCGCGCAAAGCAAGCCGCTAAGCCGGCGACCGGCAAGAGAGCTACAACGAAGCATGCCGAACGGAGAAAATAGCAGCAGCTCATCTGTTCACACCTTGTTTCTGCCATGTGCTTGAACGCCAAGACGTTCGCGCTTCTGTGAGATGAAAGACGTCCTTCTGCATATGTGGTTGCTCACACCGGTGCACTTGTTAGTGTATCCATTCAGTCCTGGGCTGCGGGGCATTCAGAAGTGGCTCTGTGGAGACGTCTGCATAGAGGCAGCTGTCAGAACACGCACACTCGATTGTTCACCAAAACATATGCAGACGCGTCCTTAGCCTGTAGATTTGGATGCACAGAGTTCCCTGTGTTCGCAAGAGACAAGGGAATCGCGTCTGTGCGCACAGAAGCAATAGCGGACCGTTTCCCTCGGAGTGAACGCGAAAGAGCCGTCTATATACTCGCAGACACGCGAACGTGCCTCAATGCGGTCACAGAGGCAGCAGCTTTTGCACAGATGCTCCTGGTGATTCTGGCACTTTCCAGGCACACTCCTGAAAGTCGCGCACACTGCTGTTCACTCGCTAAACGACCTCTTGGGAAACACGTCTCCGGTCGACGGACCGCTCAGATTGCTTCTCGTGTAACTGTGAACTGTGTCAGCGCAGGGAATCCGTCTCTGTTGAGCAGATGTCAATCCTGCCTCGCTTTTGCTTTGTTGCCTCTACCAAGATGATTTCCCGTTTCTCTCTTCACTGGAGCAGGCAGACACAGCCAACGCACATCAAGTGTCAAGAGACACGCTCTGCTGAGCTCAACGCTTGTGCAGATGCACATGTGCGACGAAGTCAACACACGTGCTTGTGGAGAGAAAGAAAGGGACTCCCAGGCGTGTGGAGCGACGGGGAGAAAGAGCGGGCGCTGAGGAACACAGTTTCAAACAGACTGTCTCCACACAAACAGGCACCTGTCTGCAGGTATCCTAGATCTTGATTCTTGAACTTGAGGAAACACGCGTCTGAGCAAAACTCCCAAACGCTTCCAGGAAAGACACAGGCTCTCCCACAAGCACACAAGTGTTTGCCCTCAGCTATAGATCAGGGACAAGCCTGTGAAGAGCAACCAAAGAGCTCGTCCGTCTTTCCCTCAATAGATGGGAGTAGGCGCGCTTGCGGATGTGTGCGTGTGTGTGGCCACGCGTTTGCTTAGGCATCAGTGTGTGAAAAGGTAGGTGCTTTTCTCTAGCTGCGTGTGCGTGCACGTGGTGCTGGGTGCACATCCCTGGGTGCTCGTGGAAAGGTTTCTGCATGGTTTTCGCTGAGGAATCGTGTGTGTGCACATGGACAAAGAGAAGGCGCAGCAACCAGGTTCCAGCGCCGAAGAAGGCAAAAGGCGAGGTTTCCGGCGCTATCTCCTTCTCTCCCCAGAGCTAGTCGCGCAAAGCAAGCCGCTAAGCCGGCGACCAGCAAGAGAGCTACAACGAAGCATGCCGAACGGAGAAAATAGCAGCAGCTCATCTGTTCACACCTTGTTTCTGCCATGTGCTTGAACGCCAAGACGTTCGCGCTTCTGTGAGATGAAAGACGTCCTTCTGCATATGTGGTTGCTCACACCGGTGCACTTGTTAGTGTATCCATTCAGTCCTGGGCTGCGGGGCATTCAGAAGTGGCTCTGTGGAGACGTCTGCATAGAGGCAGCTGTCAGAACACGCACACTCGATTGTTCACCAAAACATATGCAGACGCGTCCTTAGCCTGTAGATTTGGATGCACAGAGTTCCCTGTGTTCGCAAGAGACAAGGGAATCGCGTCTGTGCGCACAGAAGCAATAGCGGACCGTTTCCCTCGGAGTGAACGCGAAAGAGCCGTCTATATACTCGCAGACACGCGAACGTGCCTCAATGCGGTCACAGAGGCAGCAGCTTTTGCACAGATGCTCCTGGTGATTCTGGCACTTTCCAGGCACACTCCTGAAAGTCGCGCACACTGCTGTTCACTCGCTAAACGACCTCTTGGGAAACACGTCTCCGGTCGACGGACCGCTCAGATTGCTTCTCGTGTAACTGTGAACTGTGTCAGCGCAGGGAATCCGTCTCTGTTGAGCAGATGTCAATCCTGCCTCGCTTTTGCTTTGTTGCCTCTACCAAGATGATTTCCCGTTTCTCTCTTCACTGGAGCAGGCAGACACAGCCAACGCACATCAAGTGTCAAGAGACACGCTCTGCTGAGCTCAACGCTTGTGCAGATGCACATGTGCGACGAAGTCAACACACGTGCTTGTGGAGAGAAAGAAAGGGACTCCCAGGCGTGTGGAGCGACGGGGAGAAAGAGCGGGCGCTGAGGAACACAGTTTCAAACAGACTGTCTCCACACAAACAGGCACCTGTCTGCAGGTATCCTAGATCTTGATTCTTGAACTTGAGGAAACACGCGTCTGAGCAAAACTCCCAAACGCTTCCAGGAAAGACACAGGCTCTCCCACAAGCACACAAGTGTTTGCCCTCAGCTATAGATCAGGGACAAGCCTGTGAAGAGCAACCAAAGAGCTCGTCCGTCTTTCTCTCAATAGATGGGAGTAGGCGCGCTTGCGGATGTGTGCGTGTGTGTGGCCACGCGTTTGCTTAGGCATCAGTGTGTGAAAAGGTAGGTGCTTTTCTCTAGCTGCGTGTGCGTGCACGTGGTGCTGGGTGCACATCCCTGGGTGCTCGGGGAAAGGTTTCTGCATGGTTTTCGCTGAGGAATCGTGTGTGTGCACATGGACAAAGAGAAGGCGCAGCAACCAGGTTCCAGCGCCGAAGAAGGCAAAAGGCGAGGTTTCCGGCGCTATCTCCTTCTCTCCCCAGAGCTAGTCGCGCAAAGCAAGCCGCTAAGCCGGCGACCGGCAAGAGAGCTACAACGAAGCATGCCGAACGGAGAAAATAGCAGCAGCTCATCTGTTCACACCTTGTTTCTGCCATGTGCTTGAACGCCAAGACGTTCGCGCTTCTGTGAGATGAAAGACGTCCTTCTGCATATGTGGTTGCTCACACCGGTGCACTTGTTAGTGTATCCATTCAGTCCTGGGCTGCGGGGCATTCAGAAGTGGCTCTGTGGAGACGTCTGCATAGAGGCAGCTGTCAGAACACGCACACTCGATTGTTCACCAAAACATATGCAGACGCGTCCTTAGCCTGTAGATTTGGATGCACAGAGTTCCCTGTGTTCGCAAGAGACAAGGGAATCGCGTCTGTGCGCACAGAAGCAATAGCGGACCGTTTCCCTCGGAGTGAACGCGAAAGAGCCGTCTATATACTCGCAGACACGCGAACGTGCCTCAATGCGGTCACAGAGGCAGCAGCTTTTGCACAGATGCTCCTGGTGATTCTGGCACTTTCCAGGCACACTCCTGAAAGTCGCGCACACTGCTGTTCACTCGCTAAACGACCTCTTGGGAAACACGTCTCCGGTCGACGGACCGCTCAGATTGCTTCTCGTGTAACTGTGAACTGTGTCAGCGCAGGGAATCCGTCTCTGTTGAGCAGATGTCAATCCTGCCTCGCTTTTGCTTTGTTGCCTCTACCAAGATGATTTCCCGTTTCTCTCTTCACTGGAGCAGGCAGACACAGCCAACGCACATCAAGTGTCAAGAGACACGCTCTGCTGAGCTCAACGCTTGTGCAGATGCACATGTGCGACGAAGTCAACACACGTGCTTGTGGAGAGAAAGAAAGGGACTCCCAGGCGTGTGGAGCGACGGGGAGAAAGAGCGGGCGCTGAGGAACACAGTTTCAAACAGACTGTCTCCACACAAACAGGCACCTGTCTGCAGGTATCCTAGATCTTGATTCTTGAACTTGAGGAAACACGCGTCTGAGCAAAACTCCCAAACGCTTCCAGGAAAGACACAGGCTCTCCCACAAGCACACAAGTGTTTGCCCTCAGCTATAGATCAGGGACAAGCCTGTGAAGAGCAACCAAAGAGCTCGTCCGTCTTTCCCTCAATAGATGGGAGTAGGCGCGCTTGCGGATGTGTGCGTGTGTGTGGCCACGCGTTTGCTTAGGCATCAGTGTGTGAAAAGGTAGGTGCTTTTCTCTAGCTGCGTGTGCGTGCACGTGGTGCTGGGTGCACATCCCTGGGTGCTCGTGGAAAGGTTTCTGCATGGTTTTCGCTGAGGAATCGTGTGTGTGCACATGGACAAAGAGAAGGCGCAGCAACCAGGTTCCAGCGCCGAAGAAGGCAAAAGGCGAGGTTTCCGGCGCTATCTCCTTCTCTCCCCAGAGCTAGTCGCGCAAAGCAAGCCGCTAAGCCGGCGACCGGCAAGAGAGCTACAACGAAGCATGCCGAACGGAGAAAATAGCAGCAGCTCATCTGTTCACACCTTGTTTCTGCCATGTGCTTGAACGCCAAGACGTTCGCGCTTCTGTGAGATGAAAGACGTCCTTCTGCATATGTGGTTGCTCACACCGGTGCACTTGTTAGTGTATCCATTCAGTCCTGGGCTGCGGGGCATTCAGAAGTGGCTCTGTGGAGACGTCTGCATAGAGGCAGCTGTCAGAACACGCACACTCGATTGTTCACCAAAACATATGCAGACGCGTCCTTAGCCTGTAGATTTGGATGCACAGAGTTCCCTGTGTTCGCAAGAGACAAGGGAATCGCGTCTGTGCGCACAGAAGCAATAGCGGACCGTTTCCCTCGGAGTGAACGCGAAAGAGCCGTCTATATACTCGCAGACACGCGAACGTGCCTCAATGCGGTCACAGAGGCAGCAGCTTTTGCACAGATGCTCCTGGTGATTCTGGCACTTTCCAGGCACACTCCTGAAAGTCGCGCACACTGCTGTTCACTCGCTAAACGACCTCTTGGGAAACACGTCTCCGGTCGACGGACCGCTCAGATTGCTTCTCGTGTAACTGTGAACTGTGTCAGCGCAGGGAATCCGTCTCTGTTGAGCAGATGTCAATCCTGCCTCGCTTTTGCTTTGTTGCCTCTACCAAGATGATTTCCCGTTTCTCTCTTCACTGGAGCAGGCAGACACAGCCAACGCACATCAAGTGTCAAGAGACACGCTCTGCTGAGCTCAACGCTTGTGCAGATGCACATGTGCGACGAAGTCAACACACGTGCTTGTGGAGAGAAAGAAAGGGACTCCCAGGCGTGTGGAGCGACGGGGAGAAAGAGCGGGCGCTGAGGAACACAGTTTCAAACAGACTGTCTCCACACAAACAGGCACCTGTCTGCAGGTATCCTAGATCTTGATTCTTGAACTTGAGGAAACACGCGTCTGAGCAAAACTCCCAAACGCTTCCAGGAAAGACACAGGCTCTCCCACAAGCACACAAGTGTTTGCCCTCAGCTATAGATCAGGGACAAGCCTGTGAAGAGCAACCAAAGAGCTCGTCCGTCTTTCCCTCAATAGATGGGAGTAGGCGCGCTTGCGGATGTGTGCGTGTGTGTGGCCACGCGTTTGCTTAGGCATCAGTGTGTGAAAAGGTAGGTGCTTTTCTCTAGCTGCGTGTGCGTGCACGTGGTGCTGGGTGCACATCCCTGGGTGCTCGTGGAAAGGTTTCTGCATGGTTTTCGCTGAGGAATCGTGTGTGTGCACATGGACAAAGAGAAGGCGCAGCAACCAGGTTCCAGCGCCGAAGAAGGCAAAAGGCGAGGTTTCCGGCGCTATCTCCTTCTCTCCCCAGAGCTAGTCGCGCAAAGCAAGCCGCTAAGCCGGCGACCGGCAAGAGAGCTACAACGAAGCATGCCGAACGGAGAAAATAGCAGCAGCTCATCTGTTCACACCTTGTTTCTGCCATGTGCTTGAACGCCAAGACGTTCGCGCTTCTGTGAGATGAAAGACGTCCTTCTGCATATGTGGTTGCTCACACCGGTGCACTTGTTAGTGTATCCATTCAGTCCTGGGCTGCGGGGCATTCAGAAGTGGCTCTGTGGAGACGTCTGCATAGAGGCAGCTGTCAGAACACGCACACTCGATTGTTCACCAAAACATATGCAGACGCGTCCTTAGCCTGTAGATTTGGATGCACAGAGTTCCCTGTGTTCGCAAGAGACAAGGGAATCGCGTCTGTGCGCACAGAAGCAATAGCGGACCGTTTCCCTCGGAGTGAACGCGAAAGAGCCGTCTATATACTCGCAGACACGCGAACGTGCCTCAATGCGGTCACAGAGGCAGCAGCTTTTGCACAGATGCTCCTGGTGATTCTGGCACTTTCCAGGCACACTCCTGAAAGTCGCGCACACTGCTGTTCACTCGCTAAACGACCTCTTGGGAAACACGTCTCCGGTCGACGGACCGCTCAGATTGCTTCTCGTGTAACTGTGAACTGTGTCAGCGCAGGGAATCCGTCTCTGTTGAGCAGATGTCAATCCTGCCTCGCTTTTGCTTTGTTGCCTCTACCAAGATGATTTCCCGTTTCTCTCTTCACTGGAGCAGGCAGACACAGCCAACGCACATCAAGTGTCAAGAGACACGCTCTGCTGAGCTCAACGCTTGTGCAGATGCACATGTGCGACGAAGTCAACACACGTGCTTGTGGAGAGAAAGAAAGGGACTCCCAGGCGTGTGGAGCGACGGGGAGAAAGAGCGGGCGCTGAGGAACACAGTTTCAAACAGACTGTCTCCACGCAAACAGGCACCTGTCTGCAGGTATCCTAGATCTTGATTCTTGAACTTGAGGAAACACGCGTCTGAGCAAAACTCCCAAACGCTTCCAGGAAAGACACAGGCTCTCCCACAAGCACACAAGTGTTTGCCCTCAGCTATAGATCAGGGACAAGCCTGTGAAGAGATGCCCTGCTATTCTTTCGCCTTATGGCATCATGTGTTTCGTTCCTCTTGGAGATCGATTGTTAAACGTCTTTCCTAGGGCGACTGTGAAGCATTTGCCAGCGGAGGAGAAGTAGCACGGAGCAGCATTCAGTACTGCCTACGAGTGTCTTTGCTACCCTACTAGCGGAGCTCCAAGAACAGGCACACATCTTCAGGTACCTTCCAAATGTGGATTCCCCTGCAGCCCCGTAGGCGGGCGTGCAGTACGCCAACCGTCAACGGACGTTTTTCCCCTCAAGCCTGTCAGGACGTTGCTCGTCCGTCTTTCCCTCAATAGATGGGAGTAGGCGCGCTTGCGGATGTGTGCGTGTGTGTGGCCACGCGTTTGCTTAGGCTTCAGTGTGTGAAAAGGTAGGTGCTTTTCTCTAGCTGCGTGTGCGTGCACGTGGTGCTGGGTGCACATCCCTGGGTGCTCGTGGAAAGGTTTCTGCATGGTTTTCGCTGAGGAATCGTGTGTGTGCACATGGACAAAGAGAAGGCGCAGCAACCAGGTTCCAGCGCCGAAGAAGGCAAAAGGCGAGGTTTCCGGCGCTATCTCCTTCTCTCCCCAGAGCTAGTCGCGCAAAGCAAGCCGCTAAGCCGGCGACCGGCAAGAGAGCTACAACGAAGCATGCCGAACGGAGAAAATAGCAGCAGCTCATCTGTTCACACCTTGTTTCTGCCATGTGCTTGAACGCCAAGACGTTCGCGCTTCTGTGAGATGAAAGACGTCCTTCTGCATATGTGGTTGCTCACACCGGTGCACTTGTTAGTGTATCCATTCAGTCCTGGGCTGCGGGGCATTCAGAAGTGGCTCTGTGGAGACGTCTGCATAGAGGCAGCTGTCAGAACACGCACACTCGATTGTTCACCAAAACATATGCAGACGCGTCCTTAGCCTGTAGATTTGGATGCACAGAGTTCCCTGTGTTCGCAAGAGACAAGGGAATCGCGTCTGTGCGCACAGAAGCAATAGCGGACCGTTTCCCTCGGAGTGAACGCGAAAGAGCCGTCTATATACTCGCAGACACGCGAACGTGCCTCAATGCGGTCACAGAGGCAGCAGCTTTTGCACAGATGCTCCTGGTGATTCTGGCACTTTCCAGGCACACTCCTGAAAGTCGCGCACACTGCTGTTCACTCGCTAAACGACCTCTTGGGAAACACGTCTCCGGTCGACGGACCGCTCAGATTGCTTCTCGTGTAACTGTGAACTGTGTCAGCGCAGGGAATCCGTCTCTGTTGAGCAGATGTCAATCCTGCCTCGCTTTTGCTTTGTTGCCTCTACCAAGATGATTTCCCGTTTCTCTCTTCACTGGAGCAGGCAGACACAGCCAACGCACATCAAGTGTCAAGAGACACGCTCTGCTGAGCTCAACGCTTGTGCAGATGCACATGTGCGACGAAGTCAACACACGTGCTTGTGGAGAGAAAGAAAGGGACTCCCAGGCGTGTGGAGCGACGGGGAGAAAGAGCGGGCGCTGAGGAACACAGTTTCAAACAGACTGTCTCCACACAAACAGGCACCTGTCTGCAGGTATCCTAGATCTTGATTCTTGAACTTGAGGAAACACGCGTCTGAGCAAAACTCCCAAACGCTTCCAGGAAAGACACAGGCTCTCCCACAAGCACACAAGTGTTTGCCCTCAGCTATAGATCAGGGACAAGCCTGTGAAGAGCAACCAAAGAGCTCGTCCGTCTTTCCCTCAATAGATGGGAGTAGGCGCGCTTGCGGATGTGTGCGTGTGTGTGGCCACGCGTTTGCTTAGGCATCAGTGTGTGAAAAGGTAGGTGCTTTTCTCTAGCTGCGTGTGCGTGCACGTGGTGCTGGGTGCACATCCCTGGGTGCTCGTGGAAAGGTTTCTGCATGGTTTTCGCTGAGGAATCGTGTGTGTGCACATGGACAAAGAGAAGGCGCAGCAACCAGGTTCCAGCGCCGAAGAAGGCAAAAGGCGAGGTTTCCGGCGCTATCTCCTTCTCTCCCCAGAGCTAGTCGCGCAAAGCAAGCCGCTAAGCCGGCGACCGGCAAGAGAGCTACAACGAAGCATGCCGAACGGAGAAAATAGCAGCAGCTCATCTGTTCACACCTTGTTTCTGCCATGTGCTTGAACGCCAAGACGTTCGCGCTTCTGTGAGATGAAAGACGTCCTTCTGCATATGTGGTTGCTCACACCGGTGCACTTGTTAGTGTATCCATTCAGTCCTGGGCTGCGGGGCATTCAGAAGTGGCTCTGTGGAGACGTCTGCATAGAGGCAGCTGTCAGAACACGCACACTCGATTGTTCACCAAAACATATGCAGACGCGTCCTTAGCCTGTAGATTTGGATGCACAGAGTTCCCTGTGTTCGCAAGAGACAAGGGAATCGCGTCTGTGCGCACAGAAGCAATAGCGGACCGTTTCCCTCGGAGTGAACGCGAAAGAGCCGTCTATATACTCGCAGACACGCGAACGTGCCTCAATGCGGTCACAGAGGCAGCAGCTTTTGCACAGATGCTCCTGGTGATTCTGGCACTTTCCAGGCACACTCCTGAAAGTCGCGCACACTGCTGTTCACTCGCTAAACGACCTCTTGGGAAACACGTCTCCGGTCGACGGACCGCTCAGATTGCTTCTCGTGTAACTGTGAACTGTGTCAGCGCAGGGAATCCGTCTCTGTTGAGCAGATGTCAATCCTGCCTCGCTTTTGCTTTGTTGCCTCTACCAAGATGATTTCCCGTTTCTCTCTTCACTGGAGCAGGCAGACACAGCCAACGCACATCAAGTGTCAAGAGACACGCTCTGCTGAGCTCAACGCTTGTGCAGATGCACATGTGCGACGAAGTCAACACACGTGCTTGTGGAGAGAAAGAAAGGGACTCCCAGGCGTGTGGAGCGACGGGGAGAAAGAGCGGGCGCTGAGGAACACAGTTTCAAACAGACTGTCTCCACACAAACAGGCACCTGTCTGCAGGTATCCTAGATCTTGATTCTTGAACTTGAGGAAACACGCGTCTGAGCAAAACTCCCAAACGCTTCCAGGAAAGACACAGGCTCTCCCACAAGCACACAAGTGTTTGCCCTCAGCTATAGATCAGGGACAAGCCTGTGAAGAGCAACCAAAGAGCTCGTCCGTCTTTCCCTCAATAGATGGGAGTAGGCGCGCTTGCGGATGTGTGCGTGTGTGTGGCCACGCGTTTGCTTAGGCTTCAGTGTGTGAAAAGGTAGGTGCTTTTCTCTAGCTGCGTGTGCGTGCACGTGGTGCTGGGTGCACATCCCTGGGTGCTCGTGGAAAGGTTTCTGCATGGTTTTCGCTGAGGAATCGTGTGTGTGCACATGGACAAAGAGAAGGCGCAGCAACCAGGTTCCAGCGCCGAAGAAGGCAAAAGGCGAGGTTTCCGGCGCTATCTCCTTCTCTCCCCAGAGCTAGTCGCGCAAAGCAAGCCGCTAAGCCGGCGACCGGCAAGAGAGCTACAACGAAGCATGCCGAACGGAGAAAATAGCAGCAGCTCATCTGTTCACACCTTGTTTCTGCCATGTGCTTGAACGCCAAGACGTTCGCGCTTCTGTGAGATGAAAGACGTCCTTCTGCATATGTGGTTGCTCACACCGGTGCACTTGTTAGTGTATCCATTCAGTCCTGGGCTGCGGGGCATTCAGAAGTGGCTCTGTGGAGACGTCTGCATAGAGGCAGCTGTCAGAACACGCACACTCGATTGTTCACCAAAACATATGCAGACGCGTCCTTAGCCTGTAGATTTGGATGCACAGAGTTCCCTGTGTTCGCAAGAGACAAGGGAATCGCGTCTGTGCGCACAGAAGCAATAGCGGACCGTTTCCCTCGGAGTGAACGCGAAAGAGCCGTCTATATACTCGCAGACACGCGAACGTGCCTCAATGCGGTCACAGAGGCAGCAGCTTTTGCACAGATGCTCCTGGTGATTCTGGCACTTTCCAGGCACACTCCTGAAAGTCGCGCACACTGCTGTTCACTCGCTAAACGACCTCTTGGGAAACACGTCTCCGGTCGACGGACCGCTCAGATTGCTTCTCGTGTAACTGTGAACTGTGTCAGCGCAGGGAATCCGTCTCTGTTGAGCAGATGTCAATCCTGCCTCGCTTTTGCTTTGTTGCCTCTACCAAGATGATTTCCCGTTTCTCTCTTCACTGGAGCAGGCAGACACAGCCAACGCACATCAAGTGTCAAGAGACACGCTCTGCTGAGCTCAACGCTTGTGCAGATGCACATGTGCGACGAAGTCAACACACGTGCTTGTGGAGAGAAAGAAAGGGACTCCCAGGCGTGTGGAGCGACGGGGAGAAAGAGCGGGCGCTGAGGAACACAGTTTCAAACAGACTGTCTCCACACAAACAGGCACCTGTCTGCAGGTATCCTAGATCTTGATTCTTGAACTTGAGGAAACACGCGTCTGAGCAAAACTCCCAAACGCTTCCAGGAAAGACACAGGCTCTCCCACAAGCACACAAGTGTTTGCCCTCAGCTATAGATCAGGGACAAGCCTGTGAAGAGCAACCAAAGAGCTCGTCCGTCTTTCCCTCAATAGATGGGAGTAGGCGCGCTTGCGGATGTGTGCGTGTGTGTGGCCACGCGTTTGCTTAGGCTTCAGTGTGTGAAAAGGTAGGTGCTTTTCTCTAGCTGCGTGTGCGTGCACGTGGTGCTGGGTGCACATCCCTGGGTGCTCGTGGAAAGGTTTCTGCATGGTTTTCGCTGAGGAATCGTGTGTGTGCACATGGACAAAGAGAAGGCGCAGCAACCAGGTTCCAGCGCCGAAGAAGGCAAAAGGCGAGGTTTCCGGCGCTATCTCCTTCTCTCCCCAGAGCTAGTCGCGCAAAGCAAGCCGCTAAGCCGGCGACCGGCAAGAGAGCTACAACGAAGCATGCCGAACGGAGAAAATAGCAGCAGCTCATCTGTTCACACCTTGTTTCTGCCATGTGCTTGAACGCCAAGACGTTCGCGCTTCTGTGAGATGAAAGACGTCCTTCTGCATATGTGGTTGCTCACACCGGTGCACTTGTTAGTGTATCCATTCAGTCCTGGGCTGCGGGGCATTCAGAAGTGGCTCTGTGGAGACGTCTGCATAGAGGCAGCTGTCAGAACACGCACACTCGATTGTTCACCAAAACATATGCAGACGCGTCCTTAGCCTGTAGATTTGGATGCACAGAGTTCCCTGTGTTCGCAAGAGACAAGGGAATCGCGTCTGTGCGCACAGAAGCAATAGCGGACCGTTTCCCTCGGAGTGAACGCGAAAGAGCCGTCTATATACTCGCAGACACGCGAACGTGCCTCAATGCGGTCACAGAGGCAGCAGCTTTTGCACAGATGCTCCTGGTGATTCTGGCACTTTCCAGGCACACTCCTGAAAGTCGCGCACACTGCTGTTCACTCGCTAAACGACCTCTTGGGAAACACGTCTCCGGTCGACGGACCGCTCAGATTGCTTCTCGTGTAACTGTGAACTGTGTCAGCGCAGGGAATCCGTCTCTGTTGAGCAGATGTCAATCCTGCCTCGCTTTTGCTTTGTTGCCTCTACCAAGATGATTTCCCGTTTCTCTCTTCACTGGAGCAGGCAGACACAGCCAACGCACATCAAGTGTCAAGAGACACGCTCTGCTGAGCTCAACGCTTGTGCAGATGCACATGTGCGACGAAGTCAACACACGTGCTTGTGGAGAGAAAGAAAGGGACTCCCAGGCGTGTGGAGCGACGGGGAGAAAGAGCGGGCGCTGAGGAACACAGTTTCAAACAGACTGTCTCCACACAAACAGGCACCTGTCTGCAGGTATCCTAGATCTTGATTCTTGAACTTGAGGAAACACGCGTCTGAGCAAAACTCCCAAACGCTTCCAGGAAAGACACAGGCTCTCCCACAAGCACACAAGTGTTTGCCCTCAGCTATAGATCAGGGACAAGCCTGTGAAGAGCAACCAAAGAGCTCGTCCGTCTTTCCCTCAATAGATGGGAGTAGGCGCGCTTGCGGATGTGTGCGTGTGTGTGGCCACGCGTTTGCTTAGGCATCAGTGTGTGAAAAGGTAGGTGCTTTTCTCTAGCTGCGTGTGCGTGCACGTGGTGCTGGGTGCACATCCCTGGGTGCTCGTGGAAAGGTTTCTGCATGGTTTTCGCTGAGGAATCGTGTGTGTGCACATGGACAAAGAGAAGGCGCAGCAACCAGGTTCCAGCGCCGAAGAAGGCAAAAGGCGAGGTTTCCGGCGCTATCTCCTTCTCTCCCCAGAGCTAGTCGCGCAAAGCAAGCCGCTAAGCCGGCGACCGGCAAGAGAGCTACAACGAAGCATGCCGAACGGAGAAAATAGCAGCAGCTCATCTGTTCACACCTTGTTTCTGCCATGTGCTTGAACGCCAAGACGTTCGCGCTTCTGTGAGATGAAAGACGTCCTTCTGCATATGTGGTTGCTCACACCGGTGCACTTGTTAGTGTATCCATTCAGTCCTGGGCTGCGGGGCATTCAGAAGTGGCTCTGTGGAGACGTCTGCATAGAGGCAGCTGTCAGAACACGCACACTCGATTGTTCACCAAAACATATGCAGACGCGTCCTTAGCCTGTAGATTTGGATGCACAGAGTTCCCTGTGTTCGCAAGAGACAAGGGAATCGCGTCTGTGCGCACAGAAGCAATAGCGGACCGTTTCCCTCGGAGTGAACGCGAAAGAGCCGTCTATATACTCGCAGACACGCGAACGTGCCTCAATGCGGTCACAGAGGCAGCAGCTTTTGCACAGATGCTCCTGGTGATTCTGGCACTTTCCAGGCACACTCCTGAAAGTCGCGCACACTGCTGTTCACTCGCTAAACGACCTCTTGGGAAACACGTCTCCGGTCGACGGACCGCTCAGATTGCTTCTCGTGTAACTGTGAACTGTGTCAGCGCAGGGAATCCGTCTCTGTTGAGCAGATGTCAATCCTGCCTCGCTTTTGCTTTGTTGCCTCTACCAAGATGATTTCCCGTTTCTCTCTTCACTGGAGCAGGCAGACACAGCCAACGCACATCAAGTGTCAAGAGACACGCTCTGCTGAGCTCAACGCTTGTGCAGATGCACATGTGCGACGAAGTCAACACACGTGCTTGTGGAGAGAAAGAAAGGGACTCCCAGGCGTGTGGAGCGACGGGGAGAAAGAGCGGGCGCTGAGGAACACAGTTTCAAACAGACTGTCTCCACACAAACAGGCACCTGTCTGCAGGTATCCTAGATCTTGATTCTTGAACTTGAGGAAACACGCGTCTGAGCAAAACTCCCAAACGCTTCCAGGAAAGACACAGGCTCTCCCACAAGCACACAAGTGTTTGCCCTCAGCTATAGATCAGGGACAAGCCTGTGAAGAGCAACCAAAGAGCTCGTCCGTCTTTCCCTCAATAGATGGGAGTAGGCGCGCTTGCGGATGTGTGCGTGTGTGTGGCCACGCGTTTGCTTAGGCTTCAGTGTGTGAAAAGGTAGGTGCTTTTCTCTAGCTGCGTGTGCGTGCACGTGGTGCTGGGTGCACATCCCTGGGTGCTCGTGGAAAGGTTTCTGCATGGTTTTCGCTGAGGAATCGTGTGTGTGCACATGGACAAAGAGAAGGCGCAGCAACCAGGTTCCAGCGCCGAAGAAGGCAAAAGGCGAGGTTTCCGGCGCTATCTCCTTCTCTCCCCAGAGCTAGTCGCGCAAAGCAAGCCGCTAAGCCGGCGACCGGCAAGAGAGCTACAACGAAGCATGCCGAACGGAGAAAATAGCAGCAGCTCATCTGTTCACACCTTGTTTCTGCCATGTGCTTGAACGCCAAGACGTTCGCGCTTCTGTGAGATGAAAGACGTCCTTCTGCATATGTGGTTGCTCACACCGGTGCACTTGTTAGTGTATCCATTCAGTCCTGGGCTGCGGGGCATTCAGAAGTGGCTCTGTGGAGACGTCTGCATAGAGGCAGCTGTCAGAACACGCACACTCGATTGTTCACCAAAACATATGCAGACGCGTCCTTAGCCTGTAGATTTGGATGCACAGAGTTCCCTGTGTTCGCAAGAGACAAGGGAATCGCGTCTGTGCGCACAGAAGCAATAGCGGACCGTTTCCCTCGGAGTGAACGCGAAAGAGCCGTCTATATACTCGCAGACACGCGAACGTGCCTCAATGCGGTCACAGAGGCAGCAGCTTTTGCACAGATGCTCCTGGTGATTCTGGCACTTTCCAGGCACACTCCTGAAAGTCGCGCACACTGCTGTTCACTCGCTAAACGACCTCTTGGGAAACACGTCTCCGGTCGACGGACCGCTCAGATTGCTTCTCGTGTAACTGTGAACTGTGTCAGCGCAGGGAATCCGTCTCTGTTGAGCAGATGTCAATCCTGCCTCGCTTTTGCTTTGTTGCCTCTACCAAGATGATTTCCCGTTTCTCTCTTCACTGGAGCAGGCAGACACAGCCAACGCACATCAAGTGTCAAGAGACACGCTCTGCTGAGCTCAACGCTTGTGCAGATGCACATGTGCGACGAAGTCAACACACGTGCTTGTGGAGAGAAAGAAAGGGACTCCCAGGCGTGTGGAGCGACGGGGAGAAAGAGCGGGCGCTGAGGAACACAGTTTCAAACAGACTGTCTCCACACAAACAAGCGCCTGTCTGCAGGTATCCTAGATCTTGATTCTTGAACTTGAGGAAACACGCGTCTGAGCAAAACTCCCAAACGCTTCCAGGAAAGACACAGGCTCTCCCACAAGCACACAAGTGTTTGCCCTCAGCTATAGATCAGGGACAAGCCTGTGAAGAGATGCCCTGCTATTCTTTCGCCTTATGGCATCATGTGTTTCGTTCCTCTTGGAGATCGATTGTTAAACGTCTTTCCTAGGGCGACTGTGAAGCATTTGCCAGCGGAGGAGAAGTAGCACGGAGCAGCATTCAGTACTGCCTACGAGTGTCTTTGCTACCCTACTAGCGGAGCTCCAAGAACAGGCACACATCTTCAGGTACCTTCCAAATGTGGATTCCCCTGCAGCCCCGTAGGCGGGCGTGCAGTACGCCAACCGTCAACGGACGTTTTTCCCCTCAAGCCTGTCAGGACGTTGCTCGTCCGTCTTTCCCTCAATAGATGGGAGTAGGCGCGCTTGCGGATGTGTGCGTGTGTGTGGCCACGCGTTTGCTTAGGCTTCAGTGTGTGAAAAGGTAGGTGCTTTTCTCTAGCTGCGTGTGCGTGCACGTGGTGCTGGGTGCACATCCCTGGGTGCTCGTGGAAAGGTTTCTGCATGGTTTTCGCTGAGGAATCGTGTGTGTGCACATGGACAAAGAGAAGGCGCAGCAACCAGGTTCCAGCGCCGAAGAAGGCAAAAGGCGAGGTTTCCGGCGCTATCTCCTTCTCTCCCCAGAGCTAGTCGCGCAAAGCAAGCCGCTAAGCCGGCGACCGGCAAGAGAGCTACAACGAAGCATGCCGAACGGAGAAAATAGCAGCAGCTCATCTGTTCACACCTTGTTTCTGCCATGTGCTTGAACGCCAAGACGTTCGCGCTTCTGTGAGATGAAAGACGTCCTTCTGCATATGTGGTTGCTCACACCGGTGCACTTGTTAGTGTATCCATTCAGTCCTGGGCTGCGGGGCATTCAGAAGTGGCTCTGTGGAGACGTCTGCATAGAGGCAGCTGTCAGAACACGCACACTCGATTGTTCACCAAAACATATGCAGACGCGTCCTTAGCCTGTAGATTTGGATGCACAGAGTTCCCTGTGTTCGCAAGAGACAAGGGAATCGCGTCTGTGCGCACAGAAGCAATAGCGGACCGTTTCCCTCGGAGTGAACGCGAAAGAGCCGTCTATATACTCGCAGACACGCGAACGTGCCTCAATGCGGTCACAGAGGCAGCAGCTTTTGCACAGATGCTCCTGGTGATTCTGGCACTTTCCAGGCACACTCCTGAAAGTCGCGCACACTGCTGTTCACTCGCTAAACGACCTCTTGGGAAACACGTCTCCGGTCGACGGACCGCTCAGATTGCTTCTCGTGTAACTGTGAACTGTGTCAGCGCAGGGAATCCGTCTCTGTTGAGCAGATGTCAATCCTGCCTCGCTTTTGCTTTGTTGCCTCTACCAAGATGATTTCCCGTTTCTCTCTTCACTGGAGCAGGCAGACACAGCCAACGCACATCAAGTGTCAAGAGACACGCTCTGCTGAGCTCAACGCTTGTGCAGATGCACATGTGCGACGAAGTCAACACACGTGCTTGTGGAGAGAAAGAAAGGGACTCCCAGGCGTGTGGAGCGACGGGGAGAAAGAGCGGGCGCTGAGGAACACAGTTTCAAACAGACTGTCTCCACACAAACAGGCACCTGTCTGCAGGTATCCTAGATCTTGATTCTTGAACTTGAGGAAACACGCGTCTGAGCAAAACTCCCAAACGCTTCCAGGAAAGACACAGGCTCTCCCACAAGCACACAAGTGTTTGCCCTCAGCTATAGATCAGGGACAAGCCTGTGAAGAGCAACCAAAGAGCTCGTCCGTCTTTCCCTCAATAGATGGGAGTAGGCGCGCTTGCGGATGTGTGCGTGTGTGTGGCCACGCGTTTGCTTAGGCTTCAGTGTGTGAAAAGGTAGGTGCTTTTCTCTAGCTGCGTGTGCGTGCACGTGGTGCTGGGTGCACATCCCTGGGTGCTCGTGGAAAGGTTTCTGCATGGTTTTCGCTGAGGAATCGTGTGTGTGCACATGGACAAAGAGAAGGCGCAGCAACCAGGTTCCAGCGCCGAAGAAGGCAAAAGGCGAGGTTTCCGGCGCTATCTCCTTCTCTCCCCAGAGCTAGTCGCGCAAAGCAAGCCGCTAAGCCGGCGACCGGCAAGAGAGCTACAACGAAGCATGCCGAACGGAGAAAATAGCAGCAGCTCATCTGTTCACACCTTGTTTCTGCCATGTGCTTGAACGCCAAGACGTTCGCGCTTCTGTGAGATGAAAGACGTCCTTCTGCATATGTGGTTGCTCACACCGGTGCACTTGTTAGTGTATCCATTCAGTCCTGGGCTGCGGGGCATTCAGAAGTGGCTCTGTGGAGACGTCTGCATAGAGGCAGCTGTCAGAACACGCACACTCGATTGTTCACCAAAACATATGCAGACGCGTCCTTAGCCTGTAGATTTGGATGCACAGAGTTCCCTGTGTTCGCAAGAGACAAGGGAATCGCGTCTGTGCGCACAGAAGCAATAGCGGACCGTTTCCCTCGGAGTGAACGCGAAAGAGCCGTCTATATACTCGCAGACACGCGAACGTGCCTCAATGCGGTCACAGAGGCAGCAGCTTTTGCACAGATGCTCCTGGTGATTCTGGCACTTTCCAGGCACACTCCTGAAAGTCGCGCACACTGCTGTTCACTCGCTAAACGACCTCTTGGGAAACACGTCTCCGGTCGACGGACCGCTCAGATTGCTTCTCGTGTAACTGTGAACTGTGTCAGCGCAGGGAATCCGTCTCTGTTGAGCAGATGTCAATCCTGCCTCGCTTTTGCTTTGTTGCCTCTACCAAGATGATTTCCCGTTTCTCTCTTCACTGGAGCAGGCAGACACAGCCAACGCACATCAAGTGTCAAGAGACACGCTCTGCTGAGCTCAACGCTTGTGCAGATGCACATGTGCGACGAAGTCAACACACGTGCTTGTGGAGAGAAAGAAAGGGACTCCCAGGCGTGTGGAGCGACGGGGAGAAAGAGCGGGCGCTGAGGAACACAGTTTCAAACAGACTGTCTCCACACAAACAGGCACCTGTCTGCAGGTATCCTAGATCTTGATTCTTGAACTTGAGGAAACACGCGTCTGAGCAAAACTCCCAAACGCTTCCAGGAAAGACACAGGCTCTCCCACAAGCACACAAGTGTTTGCCCTCAGCTATAGATCAGGGACAAGCCTGTGAAGAGATGCCCTGCTATTCTTTCGCCTTATGGCATCATGTGTTTCGTTCCTCTTGGAGATCGATTGTTAAACGTCTTTCCTAGGGCGACTGTGAAGCATTTGCCAGCGGAGGAGAAGTAGCACGGAGCAGCATTCAGTACTGCCTACGAGTGTCTTTGCTACCCTACTAGCGGAGCTCCAAGAACAGGCACACATCTTCAGGTACCTTCCAAATGTGGATTCCCCTGCAGCCCCGTAGGCGGGCGTGCAGTACGCCAACCGTCAACGGACGTTTTTCCCCTCAAGCCTGTCAGGACGTTGCTCGTCCGTCTTTCCCTCAATAGATGGGAGTAGGCGCGCTTGCGGATGTGTGCGTGTGTGTGGCCACGCGTTTGCTTAGGCTTCAGTGTGTGAAAAGGTAGGTGCTTTTCTCTAGCTGCGTGTGCGTGCACGTGGTGCTGGGTGCACATCCCTGGGTGCTCGTGGAAAGGTTTCTGCATGGTTTTCGCTGAGGAATCGTGTGTGTGCACATGGACAAAGAGAAGGCGCAGCAACCAGGTTCCAGCGCCGAAGAAGGCAAAAGGCGAGGTTTCCGGCGCTATCTCCTTCTCTCCCCAGAGCTAGTCGCGCAAAGCAAGCCGCTAAGCCGGCGACCGGCAAGAGAGCTACAACGAAGCATGCCGAACGGAGAAAATAGCAGCAGCTCATCTGTTCACACCTTGTTTCTGCCATGTGCTTGAACGCCAAGACGTTCGCGCTTCTGTGAGATGAAAGACGTCCTTCTGCATATGTGGTTGCTCACACCGGTGCACTTGTTAGTGTATCCATTCAGTCCTGGGCTGCGGGGCATTCAGAAGTGGCTCTGTGGAGACGTCTGCATAGAGGCAGCTGTCAGAACACGCACACTCGATTGTTCACCAAAACATATGCAGACGCGTCCTTAGCCTGTAGATTTGGATGCACAGAGTTCCCTGTGTTCGCAAGAGACAAGGGAATCGCGTCTGTGCGCACAGAAGCAATAGCGGACCGTTTCCCTCGGAGTGAACGCGAAAGAGCCGTCTATATACTCGCAGACACGCGAACGTGCCTCAATGCGGTCACAGAGGCAGCAGCTTTTGCACAGATGCTCCTGGTGATTCTGGCACTTTCCAGGCACACTCCTGAAAGTCGCGCACACTGCTGTTCACTCGCTAAACGACCTCTTGGGAAACACGTCTCCGGTCGACGGACCGCTCAGATTGCTTCTCGTGTAACTGTGAACTGTGTCAGCGCAGGGAATCCGTCTCTGTTGAGCAGATGTCAATCCTGCCTCGCTTTTGCTTTGTTGCCTCTACCAAGATGATTTCCCGTTTCTCTCTTCACTGGAGCAGGCAGACACAGCCAACGCACATCAAGTGTCAAGAGACACGCTCTGCTGAGCTCAACGCTTGTGCAGATGCACATGTGCGACGAAGTCAACACACGTGCTTGTGGAGAGAAAGAAAGGGACTCCCAGGCGTGTGGAGCGACGGGGAGAAAGAGCGGGCGCTGAGGAACACAGTTTCAAACAGACTGTCTCCACACAAACAGGCACCTGTCTGCAGGTATCCTAGATCTTGATTCTTGAACTTGAGGAAACACGCGTCTGAGCAAAACTCCCAAACGCTTCCAGGAAAGACACAGGCTCTCCCACAAGCACACAAGTGTTTGCCCTCAGCTATAGATCAGGGACAAGCCTGTGAAGAGCAACCAAAGAGCTCGTCCGTCTTTCCCTCAATAGATGGGAGTAGGCGCGCTTGCGGATGTGTGCGTGTGTGTGGCCACGCGTTTGCTTAGGCTTCAGTGTGTGAAAAGGTAGGTGCTTTTCTCTAGCTGCGTGTGCGTGCACGTGGTGCTGGGTGCACATCCCTGGGTGCTCGTGGAAAGGTTTCTGCATGGTTTTCGCTGAGGAATCGTGTGTGTGCACATGGACAAAGAGAAGGCGCAGCAACCAGGTTCCAGCGCCGAAGAAGGCAAAAGGCGAGGTTTCCGGCGCTATCTCCTTCTCTCCCCAGAGCTAGTCGCGCAAAGCAAGCCGCTAAGCCGGCGACCGGCAAGAGAGCTACAACGAAGCATGCCGAACGGAGAAAATAGCAGCAGCTCATCTGTTCACACCTTGTTTCTGCCATGTGCTTGAACGCCAAGACGTTCGCGCTTCTGTGAGATGAAAGACGTCCTTCTGCATATGTGGTTGCTCACACCGGTGCACTTGTTAGTGTATCCATTCAGTCCTGGGCTGCGGGGCATTCAGAAGTGGCTCTGTGGAGACGTCTGCATAGAGGCAGCTGTCAGAACACGCACACTCGATTGTTCACCAAAACATATGCAGACGCGTCCTTAGCCTGTAGATTTGGATGCACAGAGTTCCCTGTGTTCGCAAGAGACAAGGGAATCGCGTCTGTGCGCACAGAAGCAATAGCGGACCGTTTCCCTCGGAGTGAACGCGAAAGAGCCGTCTATATACTCGCAGACACGCGAACGTGCCTCAATGCGGTCACAGAGGCAGCAGCTTTTGCACAGATGCTCCTGGTGATTCTGGCACTTTCCAGGCACACTCCTGAAAGTCGCGCACACTGCTGTTCACTCGCTAAACGACCTCTTGGGAAACACGTCTCCGGTCGACGGACCGCTCAGATTGCTTCTCGTGTAACTGTGAACTGTGTCAGCGCAGGGAATCCGTCTCTGTTGAGCAGATGTCAATCCTGCCTCGCTTTTGCTTTGTTGCCTCTACCAAGATGATTTCCCGTTTCTCTCTTCACTGGAGCAGGCAGACACAGCCAACGCACATCAAGTGTCAAGAGACACGCTCTGCTGAGCTCAACGCTTGTGCAGATGCACATGTGCGACGAAGTCAACACACGTGCTTGTGGAGAGAAAGAAAGGGACTCCCAGGCGTGTGGAGCGACGGGGAGAAAGAGCGGGCGCTGAGGAACACAGTTTCAAACAGACTGTCTCCACACAAACAGGCACCTGTCTGCAGGTATCCTAGATCTTGATTCTTGAACTTGAGGAAACACGCGTCTGAGCAAAACTCCCAAACGCTTCCAGGAAAGACACAGGCTCTCCCACAAGCACACAAGTGTTTGCCCTCAGCTATAGATCAGGGACAAGCCTGTGAAGAGATGCCCTGCTATTCTTTCGCCTTATGGCATCATGTGTTTCGTTCCTCTTGGAGATCGATTGTTAAACGTCTTTCCTAGAGCGACTGTGAAGCATTTGCCAGCGGAGGAGAAGTAGCACGGAGCAGCATTCAGTACTGCCTACGAGTGTCTTTGCTACCCTACTAGCGGAGCTCCAAGAACAGGCACACATCTTCAGGTACCTTCCAAATGTGGATTCCCCTGCAGCCCCGTAGGCGGGCGTGCAGTACGCCAACCGTCAACGGACGTTTTTCCCCTCAAGCCTGTCAGGACGTTGCTCGTCCGTCTTTCCCTCAATAGATGGGAGTAGGCGCGCTTGCGGATGTGTGCGTGTGTGTGGCCACGCGTTTGCTTAGGCTTCAGTGTGTGAAAAGGTAGGTGCTTTTCTCTAGCTGCGTGTGCGTGCACGTGGTGCTGGGTGCACATCCCTGGGTGCTCGTGGAAAGGTTTCTGCATGGTTTTCGCTGAGGAATCGTGTGTGTGCACATGGACAAAGAGAAGGCGCAGCAACCAGGTTCCAGCGCCGAAGAAGGCAAAAGGCGAGGTTTCCGGCGCTATCTCCTTCTCTCCCCAGAGCTAGTCGCGCAAAGCAAGCCGCTAAGCCGGCGACCGGCAAGAGAGCTACAACGAAGCATGCCGAACGGAGAAAATAGCAGCAGCTCATCTGTTCACACCTTGTTTCTGCCATGTGCTTGAACGCCAAGACGTTCGCGCTTCTGTGAGATGAAAGACGTCCTTCTGCATATGTGGTTGCTCACACCGGTGCACTTGTTAGTGTATCCATTCAGTCCTGGGCTGCGGGGCATTCAGAAGTGGCTCTGTGGAGACGTCTGCATAGAGGCAGCTGTCAGAACACGCACACTCGATTGTTCACCAAAACATATGCAGACGCGTCCTTAGCCTGTAGATTTGGATGCACAGAGTTCCCTGTGTTCGCAAGAGACAAGGGAATCGCGTCTGTGCGCACAGAAGCAATAGCGGACCGTTTCCCTCGGAGTGAACGCGAAAGAGCCGTCTATATACTCGCAGACACGCGAACGTGCCTCAATGCGGTCACAGAGGCAGCAGCTTTTGCACAGATGCTCCTGGTGATTCTGGCACTTTCCAGGCACACTCCTGAAAGTCGCGCACACTGCTGTTCACTCGCTAAACGACCTCTTGGGAAACACGTCTCCGGTCGACGGACCGCTCAGATTGCTTCTCGTGTAACTGTGAACTGTGTCAGCGCAGGGAATCCGTCTCTGTTGAGCAGATGTCAATCCTGCCTCGCTTTTGCTTTGTTGCCTCTACCAAGATGATTTCCCGTTTCTCTCTTCACTGGAGCAGGCAGACACAGCCAACGCACATCAAGTGTCAAGAGACACGCTCTGCTGAGCTCAACGCTTGTGCAGATGCACATGTGCGACGAAGTCAACACACGTGCTTGTGGAGAGAAAGAAAGGGACTCCCAGGCGTGTGGAGCGACGGGGAGAAAGAGCGGGCGCTGAGGAACACAGTTTCAAACAGACTGTCTCCACACAAACAGGCACCTGTCTGCAGGTATCCTAGATCTTGATTCTTGAACTTGAGGAAACACGCGTCTGAGCAAAACTCCCAAACGCTTCCAGGAAAGACACAGGCTCTCCCACAAGCACACAAGTGTTTGCCCTCAGCTATAGATCAGGGACAAGCCTGTGAAGAGCAACCAAAGAGCTCGTCCGTCTTTCCCTCAATAGATGGGAGTAGGCGCGCTTGCGGATGTGTGCGTGTGTGTGGCCACGCGTTTGCTTAGGCATCAGTGTGTGAAAAGGTAGGTGCTTTTCTCTAGCTGCGTGTGCGTGCACGTGGTGCTGGGTGCACATCCCTGGGTGCTCGTGGAAAGGTTTCTGCATGGTTTTCGCTGAGGAATCGTGTGTGTGCACATGGACAAAGAGAAGGCGCAGCAACCAGGTTCCAGCGCCGAAGAAGGCAAAAGGCGAGGTTTCCGGCGCTATCTCCTTCTCTCCCCAGAGCTAGTCGCGCAAAGCAAGCCGCTAAGCCGGCGACCGGCAAGAGAGCTACAACGAAGCATGCCGAACGGAGAAAATAGCAGCAGCTCATCTGTTCACACCTTGTTTCTGCCATGTGCTTGAACGCCAAGACGTTCGCGCTTCTGTGAGATGAAAGACGTCCTTCTGCATATGTGGTTGCTCACACCGGTGCACTTGTTAGTGTATCCATTCAGTCCTGGGCTGCGGGGCATTCAGAAGTGGCTCTGTGGAGACGTCTGCATAGAGGCAGCTGTCAGAACACGCACACTCGATTGTTCACCAAAACATATGCAGACGCGTCCTTAGCCTGTAGATTTGGATGCACAGAGTTCCCTGTGTTCGCAAGAGACAAGGGAATCGCGTCTGTGCGCACAGAAGCAATAGCGGACCGTTTCCCTCGGAGTGAACGCGAAAGAGCCGTCTATATACTCGCAGACACGCGAACGTGCCTCAATGCGGTCACAGAGGCAGCAGCTTTTGCACAGATGCTCCTGGTGATTCTGGCACTTTCCAGGCACACTCCTGAAAGTCGCGCACACTGCTGTTCACTCGCTAAACGACCTCTTGGGAAACACGTCTCCGGTCGACGGACCGCTCAGATTGCTTCTCGTGTAACTGTGAACTGTGTCAGCGCAGGGAATCCGTCTCTGTTGAGCAGATGTCAATCCTGCCTCGCTTTTGCTTTGTTGCCTCTACCAAGATGATTTCCCGTTTCTCTCTTCACTGGAGCAGGCAGACACAGCCAACGCACATCAAGTGTCAAGAGACACGCTCTGCTGAGCTCAACGCTTGTGCAGATACACATGTGCGACGAAGTCAACACACGTGCTTGTGGAGAGAAAGAAAGGGACTCCCAGGCGTGTGGAGCGACGGGGAGAAAGAGCGGGCGCTGAGGAACACAGTTTCAAACAGACTGTCTCCACACAAACAGGCACCTGTCTGCAGGTATCCTAGATCTTGATTCTTGAACTTGAGGAAACACGCGTCTGAGCAAAACTCCCAAACGCTTCCAGGAAAGACACAGGCTCTCCCACAAGCACACAAGTGTTTGCCCTCAGCTATAGATCAGGGACAAGCCTGTGAAGAGATGCCCTGCTATTCTTTCGCCTTATGGCATCATGTGTTTCGTTCCTCTTGGAGATCGATTGTTAAACGTCTTTCCTAGGGCGACTGTGAAGCCTTTGCCAGCGGAGGAGAAGTAGCACGGAGCAGCATTCAGTACTGCCTACGAGTGTCTTTGCTACCCTACTAGCGGAGCTCCAAGAACAGGCACACATCTTCAGGTACCTTCCAAATGTGGATTCCCCTGCAGCCCCGTAGGCGGGCGTGCAGTACGCCAACCGTCAACGGACGTTTTTCCCCTCAAGCCTGTCAGGACGTTGCTCGTCCGTCTTTCCCTCAATAGATGGGAGTAGGCGCGCTTGCGGATGTGTGCGTGTGTGTGGCCACGCGTTTGCTTAGGCTTCAGTGTGTGAAAAGGTAGGTGCTTTTCTCTAGCTGCGTGTGCGTGCACGTGGTGCTGGGTGCACATCCCTGGGTGCTCGTGGAAAGGTTTCTGCATGGTTTTCGCTGAGGAATCGTGTGTGTGCACATGGACAAAGAGAAGGCGCAGCAACCAGGTTCCAGCGCCGAAGAAGGCAAAAGGCGAGGTTTCCGGCGCTATCTCCTTCTCTCCCCAGAGCTAGTCGCGCAAAGCAAGCCGCTAAGCCGGCGACCGGCAAGAGAGCTACAACGAAGCATGCCGAACGGAGAAAATAGCAGCAGCTCATCTGTTCACACCTTGTTTCTGCCATGTGCTTGAACGCCAAGACGTTCGCGCTTCTGTGAGATGAAAGACGTCCTTCTGCATATGTGGTTGCTCACACCGGTGCACTTGTTAGTGTATCCATTCAGTCCTGGGCTGCGGGGCATTCAGAAGTGGCTCTGTGGAGACGTCTGCATAGAGGCAGCTGTCAGAACACGCACACTCGATTGTTCACCAAAACATATGCAGACGCGTCCTTAGCCTGTAGATTTGGATGCACAGAGTTCCCTGTGTTCGCAAGAGACAAGGGAATCGCGTCTGTGCGCACAGAAGCAATAGCGGACCGTTTCCCTCGGAGTGAACGCGAAAGAGCCGTCTATATACTCGCAGACACGCGAACATGCCTCAATGCGGTCACAGAGGCAGCAGCTTTTGCACAGATGCTCCTGGTGATTCTGGCACTTTCCAGGCACACTCCTGAAAGTCGCGCACACTGCTGTTCACTCGCTAAACGACCTCTTGGGAAACACGTCTCCGGTCGACGGACCGCTCAGATTGCTTCTCGTGTAACTGTGAACTGTGTCAGCGCAGGGAATCCGTCTCTGTTGAGCAGATGTCAATCCTGCCTCGCTTTTGCTTTGTTGCCTCTACCAAGATGATTTCCCGTTTCTCTCTTCACTGGAGCAGGCAGACACAGCCAACGCACATCAAGTGTCAAGAGACACGCTCTGCTGAGCTCAACGCTTGTGCAGATGCACATGTGCGACGAAGTCAACACACGTGCTTGTGGAGAGAAAGAAAGGGACTCCCAGGCGTGTGGAGCGACGGGGAGAAAGAGCGGGCGCTGAGGAACACAGTTTCAAACAGACTGTCTCCACACAAACAGGCACCTGTCTGCAGGTATCCTAGATCTTGATTCTTGAACTTGAGGAAACACGCGTCTGAGCAAAACTCCCAAACGCTTCCAGGAAAGACACACGCTCTCCCACAAGCACACAAGTGTTTGCCCTCAGCTATAGATCAGGGACAAGCCTGTGAAGAGATGCCCTGCTATTCTTTCGCCTTATGGCATCATGTGTTTCGTTCCTCTTGGAGATCGATTGTTAAACGTCTTTCCTAGAGCGACTGTGAAGCATTTGCCAGCGGAGGAGAAGTAGCACGGAGCAGCATTCAGTACTGCCTACGAGTGTCTTTGCTACCCTACTAGCGGAGCTCCAAGAACAGGCACACATCTTCAGGTACCTTCCAAACGTGGATTCCCCTGCAGCCCCGTAGGCGGGCGTGCAGTACGCCAACCGTCAACGGACGTTTTTCCCCTCAAGCCTGTCAGGACGTTGCTCGTCCGTCTTTCCCTCAATAGATGGGAGTAGGCGCGCTTGCGGATGTGTGCGTGTGTGTGGCCACGCGTTTGCTTAGGCTTCAGTGTGTGAAAAGGTAGGTGCTTTTCTCTAGCTGCGTGTGCGTGCACGTGGTGCTGGGTGCACATCCCTGGGTGCTCGTGGAAAGGTTTCTGCATGGTTTTCGCTGAGGAATCGTGTGTGTGCACATGGACAAAGAGAAGGCGCAGCAACCAGGTTCCAGCGCCGAAGAAGGCAAAAGGCGAGGTTTCCGGCGCTATCTCCTTCTCTCCCCAGAGCTAGTCGCGCAAAGCAAGCCGCTAAGCCGGCGACCGGCAAGAGAGCTACAACGAAGCATGCCGAACGGAGAAAATAGCAGCAGCTCATCTGTTCACACCTTGTTTCTGCCATGTGCTTGAACGCCAAGACGTTCGCGCTTCTGTGAGATGAAAGACGTCCTTCTGCATATGTGGTTGCTCACACCGGTGCACTTGTTAGTGTATCCATTCAGTCCTGGGCTGCGGGGCATTCAGAAGTGGCTCTGTGGAGACGTCTGCATAGAGGCAGCTGTCAGAACACGCACACTCGATTGTTCACCAAAACATATGCAGACGCGTCCTTAGCCTGTAGATTTGGATGCACAGAGTTCCCTGTGTTCGCAAGAGACAAGGGAATCGCGTCTGTGCGCACAGAAGCAATAGCGGACCGTTTCCCTCGGAGTGAACGCGAAAGAGCCGTCTATATACTCGCAGACACGCGAACGTGCCTCAATGCGGTCACAGAGGCAGCAGCTTTTGCACAGATGCTCCTGGTGATTCTGGCACTTTCCAGGCACACTCCTGAAAGTCGCGCACACTGCTGTTCACTCGCTAAACGACCTCTTGGGAAACACGTCTCCGGTCGACGGACCGCTCAGATTGCTTCTCGTGTAACTGTGAACTGTGTCAGCGCAGGGAATCCGTCTCTGTTGAGCAGATGTCAATCCTGCCTCGCTTTTGCTTTGTTGCCTCTACCAAGATGATTTCCCGTTTCTCTCTTCACTGGAGCAGGCAGACACAGCCAACGCACATCAAGTGTCAAGAGACACGCTCTGCTGAGCTCAACGCTTGTGCAGATGCACATGTGCGACGAAGTCAACACACGTGCTTGTGGAGAGAAAGAAAGGGACTCCCAGGCGTGTGGAGCGACGGGGAGAAAGAGCGGGCGCTGAGGAACACAGTTTCAAACAGACTGTCTCCACACAAACAGGCACCTGTCTGCAGGTATCCTAGATCTTGATTCTTGAACTTGAGGAAACACGCGTCTGAGCAAAACTCCCAAACGCTTCCAGGAAAGACACAGGCTCTCCCACAAGCACACAAGTGTTTGCCCTCAGCTATAGATCAGGGACAAGCCTGTGAAGAGATGCCCTGCTATTCTTTCGCCTTATGGCATCATGTGTTTCGTTCCTCTTGGAGATCGATTGTTAAACGTCTTTCCTAGGGCGACTGTGAAGCCTTTGCCAGCGGAGGAGAAGTAGCACGGAGCAGCATTCAGTACTGCCTACGAGTGTCTTTGCTACCCTACTAGCGGAGCTCCAAGAACAGGCACACATCTTCAGGTACCTTCCAAATGTGGATTCCCCTGCAGCCCCGTAGGCGGGCGTGCAGTACGCCAACCGTCAACGGACGTTTTTCCCCTCAAGCCTGTCAGGACGTTGCTCGTCCGTCTTTCCCTCAATAGATGGGAGTAGGCGCGCTTGCGGATGTGTGCGTGTGTGTGGCCACGCGTTTGCTTAGGCTTCAGTGTGTGAAAAGGTAGGTGCTTTTCTCTAGCTGCGTGTGCGTGCACGTGGTGCTGGGTGCACATCCCTGGGTGCTCGTGGAAAGGTTTCTGCATGGTTTTCGCTGAGGAATCGTGTGTGTGCACATGGACAAAGAGAAGGCGCAGCAACCAGGTTCCAGCGCCGAAGAAGGCAAAAGGCGAGGTTTCCGGCGCTATCTCCTTCTCTCCCCAGAGCTAGTCGCGCAAAGCAAGCCGCTAAGCCGGCGACCGGCAAGAGAGCTACAACGAAGCATGCCGAACGGAGAAAATAGCAGCAGCTCATCTGTTCACACCTTGTTTCTGCCATGTGCTTGAACGCCAAGACGTTCGCGCTTCTGTGAGATGAAAGACGTCCTTCTGCATATGTGGTTGCTCACACCGGTGCACTTGTTAGTGTATCCATTCAGTCCTGGGCTGCGGGGCATTCAGAAGTGGCTCTGTGGAGACGTCTGCATAGAGGCAGCTGTCAGAACACGCACACTCGATTGTTCACCAAAACATATGCAGACGCGTCCTTAGCCTGTAGATTTGGATGCACAGAGTTCCCTGTGTTCGCAAGAGACAAGGGAATCGCGTCTGTGCGCACAGAAGCAATAGCGGACCGTTTCCCTCGGAGTGAACGCGAAAGAGCCGTCTATATACTCGCAGACACGCGAACGTGCCTCAATGCGGTCACAGAGGCAGCAGCTTTTGCACAGATGCTCCTGGTGATTCTGGCACTTTCCAGGCACACTCCTGAAAGTCGCGCACACTGCTGTTCACTCGCTAAACGACCTCTTGGGAAACACGTCTCCGGTCGACGGACCGCTCAGATTGCTTCTCGTGTAACTGTGAACTGTGTCAGCGCAGGGAATCCGTCTCTGTTGAGCAGATGTCAATCCTGCCTCGCTTTTGCTTTGTTGCCTCTACCAAGATGATTTCCCGTTTCTCTCTTCACTGGAGCAGGCAGACACAGCCAACGCACATCAAGTGTCAAGAGACACGCTCTGCTGAGCTCAACGCTTGTGCAGATGCACATGTGCGACGAAGTCAACACACGTGCTTGTGGAGAGAAAGAAAGGGACTCCCAGGCGTGTGGAGCGACGGGGAGAAAGAGCGGGCGCTGAGGAACACAGTTTCAAACAGACTGTCTCCACACAAACAGGCACCTGTCTGCAGGTATCCTAGATCTTGATTCTTGAACTTGAGGAAACACGCGTCTGAGCAAAACTCCCAAACGCTTCCAGGAAAGACACAGGCTCTCCCACAAGCACACAAGTGTTTGCCCTCAGCTATAGATCAGGGACAAGCCTGTGAAGAGCAACCAAAGAGCTCGTCCGTCTTTCCCTCAATAGATGGGAGTAGGCGCGCTTGCGGATGTGTGCGTGTGTGTGGCCACGCGTTTGCTTAGGCATCAGTGTGTGAAAAGGTAGGTGCTTTTCTCTAGCTGCGTGTGCGTGCACGTGGTGCTGGGTGCACATCCCTGGGTGCTCGTGGAAAGGTTTCTGCATGGTTTTCGCTGAGGAATCGTGTGTGTGCACATGGACAAAGAGAAGGCGCAGCAACCAGGTTCCAGCGCCGAAGAAGGCAAAAGGCGAGGTTTCCGGCGCTATCTCCTTCTCTCCCCAGAGCTAGTCGCGCAAAGCAAGCCGCTAAGCCGGCGACCGGCAAGAGAGCTACAACGAAGCATGCCGAACGGAGAAAATAGCAGCAGCTCATCTGTTCACACCTTGTTTCTGCCATGTGCTTGAACGCCAAGACGTTCGCGCTTCTGTGAGATGAAAGACGTCCTTCTGCATATGTGGTTGCTCACACCGGTGCACTTGTTAGTGTATCCATTCAGTCCTGGGCTGCGGGGCATTCAGAAGTGGCTCTGTGGAGACGTCTGCATAGAGGCAGCTGTCAGAACACGCACACTCGATTGTTCACCAAAACATATGCAGACGCGTCCTTAGCCTGTAGATTTGGATGCACAGAGTTCCCTGTGTTCGCAAGAGACAAGGGAATCGCGTCTGTGCGCACAGAAGCAATAGCGGACCGTTTCCCTCGGAGTGAACGCGAAAGAGCCGTCTATATACTCGCAGACACGCGAACGTGCCTCAATGCGGTCACAGAGGCAGCAGCTTTTGCACAGATGCTCCTGGTGATTCTGGCACTTTCCAGGCACACTCCTGAAAGTCGCGCACACTGCTGTTCACTCGCTAAACGACCTCTTGGGAAACACGTCTCCGGTCGACGGACCGCTCAGAATTGCTTCTCGTGTAACTGTGAACTGTGTCAGCGCAGGGAATCCGTCTCTGTTGAGCAGATGTCAATCCTGCCTCGCTTTTGCTTTGTTGCCTCTACCAAGATGATTTCCCGTTTCTCTCTTCACTGGAGCAGGCAGACACAGCCAACGCACATCAAGTGTCAAGAGACACGCTCTGCTGAGCTCAACGCTTGTGCAGATGCACATGTGCGACGAAGTCAACACACGTGCTTGTGGAGAGAAAGAAAGGGACTCCCAGGCGTGTGGAGCGACGGGGAGAAAGAGCGGGCGCTGAGGAACACAGTTTCAAACAGACTGTCTCCACACAAACAGGCACCTGTCTGCAGGTATCCTAGATCTTGATTCTTGAACTTGAGGAAACACGCGTCTGAGCAAAACTCCCAAACGCTTCCAGGAAAGACACAGGCTCTCCCACAAGCACACAAGTGTTTGCCCTCAGCTATAGATCAGGGACAAGCCTGTGAAGAGCAACCAAAGAGCTCGTCCGTCTTTCCCTCAATAGATGGGAGTAGGCGCGCTTGCGGATGTGTGCGTGTGTGTGGCCACGCGTTTGCTTAGGCATCAGTGTGTGAAAAGGTAGGTGCTTTTCTCTAGCTGCGTGTGCGTGCACGTGGTGCTGGGTGCACATCCCTGGGTGCTCGTGGAAAGGTTTCTGCATGGTTTTCGCTGAGGAATCGTGTGTGTGCACATGGACAAAGAGAAGGCGCAGCAACCAGGTTCCAGCGCCGAAGAAGGCAAAAGGCGAGGTTTCCGGCGCTATCTCCTTCTCTCCCCAGAGCTAGTCGCGCAAAGCAAGCCGCTAAGCCGGCGACCGGCAAGAGAGCTACAACGAAGCATGCCGAACGGAGAAAATAGCAGCAGCTCATCTGTTCACACCTTGTTTCTGCCATGTGCTTGAACGCCAAGACGTTCGCGCTTCTGTGAGATGAAAGACGTCCTTCTGCATATGTGGTTGCTCACACCGGTGCACTTGTTAGTGTATCCATTCAGTCCTGGGCTGCGGGGCATTCAGAAGTGGCTCTGTGGAGACGTCTGCATAGAGGCAGCTGTCAGAACACGCACACTCGATTGTTCACCAAAACATATGCAGACGCGTCCTTAGCCTGTAGATTTGGATGCACAGAGTTCCCTGTGTTCGCAAGAGACAAGGGAATCGCGTCTGTGCGCACAGAAGCAATAGCGGACCGTTTCCCTCGGAGTGAACGCGAAAGAGCCGTCTATATACTCGCAGACACGCGAACGTGCCTCAATGCGGTCACAGAGGCAGCAGCTTTTGCACAGATGCTCCTGGTGATTCTGGCACTTTCCAGGCACACTCCTGAAAGTCGCGCACACTGCTGTTCACTCGCTAAACGACCTCTTGGGAAACACGTCTCCGGTCGACGGACCGCTCAGAATTGCTTCTCGTGTAACTGTGAACTGTGTCAGCGCAGGGAATCCGTCTCTGTTGAGCAGATGTCAATCCTGCCTCGCTTTTGCTTTGTTGCCTCTACCAAGATGATTTCCCGTTTCTCTCTTCACTGGAGCAGGCAGACACAGCCAACGCACATCAAGTGTCAAGAGACACGCTCTGCTGAGCTCAACGCTTGTGCAGATGCACATGTGCGACGAAGTCAACACACGTGCTTGTGGAGAGAAAGAAAGGGACTCCCAGGCGTGTGGAGCGACGGGGAGAAAGAGCGGGCGCTGAGGAACACAGTTTCAAACAGACTGTCTCCACACAAACAGGCACCTGTCTGCAGGTATCCTAGATCTTGATTCTTGAACTTGAGGAAACACGCGTCTGAGCAAAACTCCCAAACGCTTCCAGGAAAGACACAGGCTCTCCCACAAGCACACAAGTGTTTGCCCTCAGCTATAGATCAGGGACAAGCCTGTGAAGAGCAACCAAAGAGCTCGTCCGTCTTTCCCTCAATAGATGGGAGTAGGCGCGCTTGCGGATGTGTGCGTGTGTGTGGCCACGCGTTTGCTTAGGCATCAGTGTGTGAAAAGGTAGGTGCTTTTCTCTAGCTGCGTGTGCGTGCACGTGGTGCTGGGTGCACATCCCTGGGTGCTCGTGGAAAGGTTTCTGCATGGTTTTCGCTGAGGAATCGTGTGTGTGCACATGGACAAAGAGAAGGCGCAGCAACCAGGTTCCAGCGCCGAAGAAGGCAAAAGGCGAGGTTTCCGGCGCTATCTCCTTCTCTCCCCAGAGCTAGTCGCGCAAAGCAAGCCGCTAAGCCGGCGACCGGCAAGAGAGCTACAACGAAGCATGCCGAACGGAGAAAATAGCAGCAGCTCATCTGTTCACACCTTGTTTCTGCCATGTGCTTGAACGCCAAGACGTTCGCGCTTCTGTGAGATGAAAGACGTCCTTCTGCATATGTGGTTGCTCACACCGGTGCACTTGTTAGTGTATCCATTCAGTCCTGGGCTGCGGGGCATTCAGAAGTGGCTCTGTGGAGACGTCTGCATAGAGGCAGCTGTCAGAACACGCACACTCGATTGTTCACCAAAACATATGCAGACGCGTCCTTAGCCTGTAGATTTGGATGCACAGAGTTCCCTGTGTTCGCAAGAGACAAGGGAATCGCGTCTGTGCGCACAGAAGCAATAGCGGACCGTTTCCCTCGGAGTGAACGCGAAAGAGCCGTCTATATACTCGCAGACACGCGAACGTGCCTCTATGCGGTCACAGAGGCAGCAGCTTTTGCACAGATGCTCCTGGTGATTCTGGCACTTTCCAGGCACACTCCTGAAAGTCGCGCACACTGCTGTTCACTCGCTAAACGACCTCTTGGGAAACACGTCTCCGGTCGACGGACCGCTCAGAATTGCTTCTCGTGTAACTGTGAACTGTGTCAGCGCAGGGAATCCGTCTCTGTTGAGCAGATGTCAATCCTGCCTCGCTTTTGCTTTGTTGCCTCTACCAAGATGATTTCCCGTTTCTCTCTTCACTGGAGCAGGCAGACACAGCCAACGCACATCAAGTGTCAAGAGACACGCTCTGCTGAGCTCAACGCTTGTGCAGATGCACATGTGCGACGAAGTCAACACACGTGCTTGTGGAGAGAAAGAAAGGGACTCCCAGGCGTGTGGAGCGACGGGGAGAAAGAGCGGGCGCTGAGGAACACAGTTTCAAACAGACTGTCTCCACACAAACAGGCACCTGTCTGCAGGTATCCTAGATCTTGATTCTTGAACTTGAGGAAACACGCGTCTGAGCAAAACTCCCAAACGCTTCCAGGAAAGACACAGGCTCTCCCACAAGCACACAAGTGTTTGCCCTCAGCTATAGATCAGGGACAAGCCTGTGAAGAGCAACCAAAGAGCTCGTCCGTCTTTCCCTCAATAGATGGGAGTAGGCGCGCTTGCGGATGTGTGCGTGTGTGTGGCCACGCGTTTGCTTAGGCATCAGTGTGTGAAAAGGTAGGTGCTTTTCTCTAGCTGCGTGTGCGTGCACGTGGTGCTGGGTGCACATCCCTGGGTGCTCGTGGAAAGGTTTCTGCATGGTTTTCGCTGAGGAATCGTGTGTGTGCACATGGACAAAGAGAAGGCGCAGCAACCAGGTTCCAGCGCCGAAGAAGGCAAAAGGCGAGGTTTCCGGCGCTATCTCCTTCTCTCCCCAGAGCTAGTCGCGCAAAGCAAGCCGCTAAGCCGGCGACCGGCAAGAGAGCTACAACGAAGCATGCCGAACGGAGAAAATAGCAGCAGCTCATCTGTTCACACCTTGTTTCTGCCATGTGCTTGAACGCCAAGACGTTCGCGCTTCTGTGAGATGAAAGACGTCCTTCTGCATATGTGGTTGCTCACACCGGTGCACTTGTTAGTGTATCCATTCAGTCCTGGGCTGCGGGGCATTCAGAAGTGGCTCTGTGGAGACGTCTGCATAGAGGCAGCTGTCAGAACACGCACACTCGATTGTTCACCAAAACATATGCAGACGCGTCCTTAGCCTGTAGATTTGGATGCACAGAGTTCCCTGTGTTCGCAAGAGACAAGGGAATCGCGTCTGTGCGCACAGAAGCAATAGCGGACCGTTTCCCTCGGAGTGAACGCGAAAGAGCCGTCTATATACTCGCAGACACGCGAACGTGCCTCAATGCGGTCACAGAGGCAGCAGCTTTTGCACAGATGCTCCTGGTGATTCTGGCACTTTCCAGGCACACTCCTGAAAGTCGCGCACACTGCTGTTCACTCGCTAAACGACCTCTTGGGAAACACGTCTCCGGTCGACGGACCGCTCAGATTGCTTCTCGTGTAACTGTGAACTGTGTCAGCGCAGGGAATCCGTCTCTGTTGAGCAGATGTCAATCCTGCCTCGCTTTTGCTTTGTTGCCTCTACCAAGATGATTTCCCGTTTCTCTCTTCACTGGAGCAGGCAGACACAGCCAACGCACATCAAGTGTCAAGAGACACGCTCTGCTGAGCTCAACGCTTGTGCAGATGCACATGTGCGACGAAGTCAACACACGTGCTTGTGGAGAGAAAGAAAGGGACTCCCAGGCGTGTGGAGCGACGGGGAGAAAGAGCGGGCGCTGAGGAACACAGTTTCAAACAGACTGTCTCCACACAAACAGGCACCTGTCTGCAGGTATCCTAGATCTTGATTCTTGAACTTGAGGAAACACGCGTCTGAGCAAAACTCCCAAACGCTTCCAGGAAAGACACAGGCTCTCCCACAAGCACACAAGTGTTTGCCCTCAGCTATAGATCAGGGACAAGCCTGTGAAGAGCAACCAAAGAGCTCGTCCGTCTTTCCCTCAATAGATGGGAGTAGGCGCGCTTGCGGATGTGTGCGTGTGTGTGGCCACGCGTTTGCTTAGGCATCAGTGTGTGAAAAGGTAGGTGCTTTTCTCTAGCTGCGTGTGCGTGCACGTGGTGCTGGGTGCACATCCCTGGGTGCTCGTGGAAAGGTTTCTGCATGGTTTTCGCTGAGGAATCGTGTGTGTGCACATGGACAAAGAGAAGGCGCAGCAACCAGGTTCCAGCGCCGAAGAAGGCAAAAGGCGAGGTTTCCGGCGCTATCTCCTTCTCTCCCCAGAGCTAGTCGCGCAAAGCAAGCCGCTAAGCCGGCGACCGGCAAGAGAGCTACAACGAAGCATGCCGAACGGAGAAAATAGCAGCAGCTCATCTGTTCACACCTTGTTTCTGCCATGTGCTTGAACGCCAAGACGTTCGCGCTTCTGTGAGATGAAAGACGTCCTTCTGCATATGTGGTTGCTCACACCGGTGCACTTGTTAGTGTATCCATTCAGTCCTGGGCTGCGGGGCATTCAGAAGTGGCTCTGTGGAGACGTCTGCATAGAGGCAGCTGTCAGAACACGCACACTCGATTGTTCACCAAAACATATGCAGACGCGTCCTTAGCCTGTAGATTTGGATGCACAGAGTTCCCTGTGTTCGCAAGAGACAAGGGAATCGCGTCTGTGCGCACAGAAGCAATAGCGGACCGTTTCCCTCGGAGTGAACGCGAAAGAGCCGTCTATATACTCGCAGACACGCGAACGTGCCTCAATGCGGTCACAGAGGCAGCAGCTTTTGCACAGATGCTCCTGGTGATTCTGGCACTTTCCAGGCACACTCCTGAAAGTCGCGCACACTGCTGTTCACTCGCTAAACGACCTCTTGGGAAACACGTCTCCGGTCGACGGACCGCTCAGATTGCTTCTCGTGTAACTGTGAACTGTGTCAGCGCAGGGAATCCGTCTCTGTTGAGCAGATGTCAATCCTGCCTCGCTTTTGCTTTGTTGCCTCTACCAAGATGATTTCCCGTTTCTCTCTTCACTGGAGCAGGCAGACACAGCCAACGCACATCAAGTGTCAAGAGACACGCTCTGCTGAGCTCAACGCTTGTGCAGATGCACATGTGCGACGAAGTCAACACACGTGCTTGTGGAGAGAAAGAAAGGGACTCCCAGGCGTGTGGAGCGACGGGGAGAAAGAGCGGGCGCTGAGGAACACAGTTTCAAACAGACTGTCTCCACACAAACAGGCACCTGTCTGCAGGTATCCTAGATCTTGATTCTTGAACTTGAGGAAACACGCGTCTGAGCAAAACTCCCAAACGCTTCCAGGAAAGACACAGGCTCTCCCACAAGCACACAAGTGTTTGCCCTCAGCTATAGATCAGGGACAAGCCTGTGAAGAGCAACCAAAGAGCTCGTCCGTCTTTCCCTCAATAGATGGGAGTAGGCGCGCTTGCGGATGTGTGCGTGTGTGTGGCCACGCGTTTGCTTAGGCATCAGTGTGTGAAAAGGTAGGTGCTTTTCTCTAGCTGCGTGTGCGTGCACGTGGTGCTGGGTGCACATCCCTGGGTGCTCGTGGAAAGGTTTCTGCATGGTTTTCGCTGAGGAATCGTGTGTGTGCACATGGACAAAGAGAAGGCGCAGCAACCAGGTTCCAGCGCCGAAGAAGGCAAAAGGCGAGGTTTCCGGCGCTATCTCCTTCTCTCCCCAGAGCTAGTCGCGCAAAGCAAGCCGCTAAGCCGGCGACCAGCAAGAGAGCTACAACGAAGCATGCCGAACGGAGAAAATAGCAGCAGCTCATCTGTTCACACCTTGTTTCTGCCATGTGCTTGAACGCCAAGACGTTCGCGCTTCTGTGAGATGAAAGACGTCCTTCTGCATATGTGGTTGCTCACACCGGTGCACTTGTTAGTGTATCCATTCAGTCCTGGGCTGCGGGGCATTCAGAAGTGGCTCTGTGGAGACGTCTGCATAGAGGCAGCTGTCAGAACACGCACACTCGATTGTTCACCAAAACATATGCAGACGCGTCCTTAGCCTGTAGATTTGGATGCACAGAGTTCCCTGTGTTCGCAAGAGACAAGGGAATCGCGTCTGTGCGCACAGAAGCAATAGCGGACCGTTTCCCTCGGAGTGAACGCGAAAGAGCCGTCTATATACTCGCAGACACGCGAACGTGCCTCAATGCGGTCACAGAGGCAGCAGCTTTTGCACAGATGCTCCTGGTGATTCTGGCACTTTCCAGGCACACTCCTGAAAGTCGCGCACACTGCTGTTCACTCGCTAAACGACCTCTTGGGAAACACGTCTCCGGTCGACGGACCGCTCAGATTGCTTCTCGTGTAACTGTGAACTGTGTCAGCGCAGGGAATCCGTCTCTGTTGAGCAGATGTCAATCCTGCCTCGCTTTTGCTTTGTTGCCTCTACCAAGATGATTTCCCGTTTCTCTCTTCACTGGAGCAGGCAGACACAGCCAACGCACATCAAGTGTCAAGAGACACGCTCTGCTGAGCTCAACGCTTGTGCAGATGCACATGTGCGACGAAGTCAACACACGTGCTTGTGGAGAGAAAGAAAGGGACTCCCAGGCGTGTGGAGCGACGGGGAGAAAGAGCGGGCGCTGAGGAACACAGTTTCAAACAGACTGTCTCCACACAAACAGGCACCTGTCTGCAGGTATCCTAGATCTTGATTCTTGAACTTGAGGAAACACGCGTCTGAGCAAAACTCCCAAACGCTTCCAGGAAAGACACAGGCTCTCCCACAAGCACACAAGTGTTTGCCCTCAGCTATAGATCAGGGACAAGCCTGTGAAGAGCAACCAAAGAGCTCGTCCGTCTTTCCCTCAATAGATGGGAGTAGGCGCGCTTGCGGATGTGTGCGTGTGTGTGGCCACGCGTTTGCTTAGGCATCAGTGTGTGAAAAGGTAGGTGCTTTTCTCTAGCTGCGTGTGCGTGCACGTGGTGCTGGGTGCACATCCCTGGGTGCTCGTGGAAAGGTTTCTGCATGGTTTTCGCTGAGGAATCGTGTGTGTGCACATGGACAAAGAGAAGGCGCAGCAACCAGGTTCCAGCGCCGAAGAAGGCAAAAGGCGAGGTTTCCGGCGCTATCTCCTTCTCTCCCCAGAGCTAGTCGCGCAAAGCAAGCCGCTAAGCCGGCGACCGGCAAGAGAGCTACAACGAAGCATGCCGAACGGAGAAAATAGCAGCAGCTCATCTGTTCACACCTTGTTTCTGCCATGTGCTTGAACGCCAAGACGTTCGCGCTTCTGTGAGATGAAAGACGTCCTTCTGCATATGTGGTTGCTCACACCGGTGCACTTGTTAGTGTATCCATTCAGTCCTGGGCTGCGGGGCATTCAGAAGTGGCTCTGTGGAGACGTCTGCATAGAGGCAGCTGTCAGAACACGCACACTCGATTGTTCACCAAAACATATGCAGACGCGTCCTTAGCCTGTAGATTTGGATGCACAGAGTTCCCTGTGTTCGCAAGAGACAAGGGAATCGCGTCTGTGCGCACAGAAGCAATAGCGGACCGTTTCCCTCGGAGTGAACGCGAAAGAGCCGTCTATATACTCGCAGACACGCGAACGTGCCTCAATGCGGTCACAGAGGCAGCAGCTTTTGCACAGATGCTCCTGGTGATTCTGGCACTTTCCAGGCACACTCCTGAAAGTCGCGCACACTGCTGTTCACTCGCTAAACGACCTCTTGGGAAACACGTCTCCGGTCGACGGACCGCTCAGATTGCTTCTCGTGTAACTGTGAACTGTGTCAGCGCAGGGAATCCGTCTCTGTTGAGCAGATGTCAATCCTGCCTCGCTTTTGCTTTGTTGCCTCTACCAAGATGATTTCCCGTTTCTCTCTTCACTGGAGCAGGCAGACACAGCCAACGCACATCAAGTGTCAAGAGACACGCTCTGCTGAGCTCAACGCTTGTGCAGATGCACATGTGCGATGAAGTCAACACACGTGCTTGTGGAGAGAAAGAAAGGGACTCCCAGGCGTGTGGAGCGACGGGGAGAAAGAGCGGGCGCTGAGGAACACAGTTTCAAACAGACTGTCTCCACGCAAACAGGCACCTGTCTGCAGGTATCCTAGATCTTGATTCTTGAACTTGAGGAAACACGCGTCTGAGCAAAACTCCCAAACGCTTCCAGGAAAGACACAGGCTCTCCCACAAGCACACAAGTGTTTGCCCTCAGCTATAGATCAGGGACAAGCCTGTGAAGAGATGCCCTGCTATTCTTTCGCCTTATGGCATCATGTGTTTCGTTCCTCTTGGAGATCGATTGTTAAACGTCTTTCCTCGGGCGACTGTGAAGCATTTGCCAGCGGAGGAGAAGTAGCACGGAGCAGCATTCAGTACTGCCTACGAGTGTCTTTGCTACCCTACTAGCGGAGCTCCAAGAACAGGCACACATCTTCAGGTACCTTCCAAATGTGGATTCCCCTGCAGCCCCGTAGGCGGGCGTGCAGTACGCCAACCGTCAACGGACGTTTTTCCCCTCAAGCCTGTCAGGACGTTGCTCGTCCGTCTTTCCCTCAATAGATGGGAGTAGGCGCGCTTGCGGATGTGTGCGTGTGTGTGGCCACGCGTTTGCTTAGGCTTCAGTGTGTGAAAAGGTAGGTGCTTTTCTCTAGCTGCGTGTGCGTGCACGTGGTGCTGGGTGCACATCCCTGGGTGCTCGTGGAAAGGTTTCTGCATGGTTTTCGCTGAGGAATCGTGTGTGTGCACATGGACAAAGAGAAGGCGCAGCAACCAGGTTCCAGCGCCGAAGAAGGCAAAAGGCGAGGTTTCCGGCGCTATCTCCTTCTCTCCCCAGAGCTAGTCGCGCAAAGCAAGCCGCTAAGCCGGCGACCGGCAAGAGAGCTACAACGAAGCATGCCGAACGGAGAAAATAGCAGCAGCTCATCTGTTCACACCTTGTTTCTGCCATGTGCTTGAACGCCAAGACGTTCGCGCTTCTGTGAGATGAAAGACGTCCTTCTGCATATGTGGTTGCTCACACCGGTGCACTTGTTAGTGTATCCATTCAGTCCTGGGCTGCGGGGCATTCAGAAGTGGCTTTGTGGAGACGTCTGCATAGAGGCAGCTGTCAGAACACGCACACTCGATTGTTCACCAAAACATATGCAGACGCGTCCTTAGCCTGTAGATTTGGATGCACAGAGTTCCCTGTGTTCGCAAGAGACAAGGGAATCGCGTCTGTGCGCACAGAAGCAATAGCGGACCGTTTCCCTCGGAGTGAACGCGAAAGAGCCGTCTATATACTCGCAGACACGCGAACGTGCCTCAATGCGGTCACAGAGGCAGCAGCTTTTGCACAGATGCTCCTGGTGATTCTGGCACTTTCCAGGCACACTCCTGAAAGTCGCGCACACTGCTGTTCACTCGCTAAACGACCTCTTGGGAAACACGTCTCCGGTCGACGGACCGCTCAGATTGCTTCTCGTGTAACTGTGAACTGTGTCAGCGCAGGGAATCCGTCTCTGTTGAGCAGATGTCAATCCTGCCTCGCTTTTGCTTTGTTGCCTCTACCAAGATGATTTCCCGTTTCTCTCTTCACTGGAGCAGGCAGACACAGCCAACGCACATCAAGTGTCAAGAGACACGCTCTGCTGAGCTCAACGCTTGTGCAGATGCACATGTGCGACGAAGTCAACACACGTGCTTGTGGAGAGAAAGAAAGGGACTCCCAGGCGTGTGGAGCGACGGGGAGAAAGAGCGGGCGCTGAGGAACACAGTTTCAAACAGACTGTCTCCACACAAACAGGCACCTGTCTGCAGGTATCCTAGATCTTGATTCTTGAACTTGAGGAAACACGCGTCTGAGCAAAACTCCCAAACGCTTCCAGGAAAGACACAGGCTCTCCCACAAGCACACAAGTGTTTGCCCTCAGCTATAGATCAGGGACAAGCCTGTGAAGAGCAACCAAAGAGCTCGTCCGTCTTTCTCTCAATAGATGGGAGTAGGCGCGCTTGCGGATGTGTGCGTGTGTGTGGCCACGCGTTTGCTTAGGCATCAGTGTGTGAAAAGGTAGGTGCTTTTCTCTAGCTGCGTGTGCGTGCACGTGGTGCTGGGTGCACATCCCTGGGTGCTCGTGGAAAGGTTTCTGCATGGTTTTCGCTGAGGAATCGTGTGTGTGCACATGGACAAAGAGAAGGCGCAGCAACCAGGTTCCAGCGCCGAAGAAGGCAAAAGGCGAGGTTTCCGGCGCTATCTCCTTCTCTCCCCAGAGCTAGTCGCGCAAAGCAAGCCGCTAAGCCGGCGACCGGCAAGAGAGCTACAACGAAGCATGCCGAACGGAGAAAATAGCAGCAGCTCATCTGTTCACACCTTGTTTCTGCCATGTGCTTGAACGCCAAGACGTTCGCGCTTCTGTGAGATGAAAGACGTCCTTCTGCATATGTGGTTGCTCACACCGGTGCACTTGTTAGTGTATCCATTCAGTCCTGGGCTGCGGGGCATTCAGAAGTGGCTCTGTGGAGACGTCTGCATAGAGGCAGCTGTCAGAACACGCACACTCGATTGTTCACCAAAACATATGCAGACGCGTCCTTAGCCTGTAGATTTGGATGCACAGAGTTCCCTGTGTTCGCAAGAGACAAGGGAATCGCGTCTGTGCGCACAGAAGCAATAGCGGACCGTTTCCCTCGGAGTGAACGCGAAAGAGCCGTCTATATACTCGCAGACACGCGAACGTGCCTCAATGCGGTCACAGAGGCAGCAGCTTTTGCACAGATGCTCCTGGTGATTCTGGCACTTTCCAGGCACACTCCTGAAAGTCGCGCACACTGCTGTTCACTCGCTAAACGACCTCTTGGGAAACACGTCTCCGGTCGACGGACCGCTCAGATTGCTTCTCGTGTAACTGTGAACTGTGTCAGCGCAGGGAATCCGTCTCTGTTGAGCAGATGTCAATCCTGCCTCGCTTTTGCTTTGTTGCCTCTACCAAGATGATTTCCCGTTTCTCTCTTCACTGGAGCAGGCAGACACAGCCAACGCACATCAAGCGTCAAGAGACACGCTCTGCTGAGCTCAACGCTTGTGCAGATGCACATGTGCGACGAAGTCAACACACGTGCTTGTGGAGAGAAAGAAAGGGACTCCCAGGCGTGTGGAGCGACGGGGAGAAAGAGCGGGCGCTGAGGAACACAGTTTCAAACAGACTGTCTCCACACAAACAGGCACCTGTCTGCAGGTATCCTAGATCTTGATTCTTGAACTTGAGGAAACACGCGTCTGAGCAAAACTCCCAAACGCTTCCAGGAAAGACACAGGCTCTCCCACAAGCACACAAGTGTTTGCCCTCAGCTATAGATCAGGGACAAGCCTGTGAAGAGCAACCAAAGAGCTCGTCCGTCTTTCCCTCAATAGATGGGAGTAGGCGCGCTTGCGGATGTGTGCGTGTGTGTGGCCACGCGTTTGCTTAGGCATCAGTGTGTGAAAAGGTAGGTGCTTTTCTCTAGCTGCGTGTGCGTGCACGTGGTGCTGGGTGCACATCCCTGGGTGCTCGTGGAAAGGTTTCTGCATGGTTTTCGCTGAGGAATCGTGTGTGTGCACATGGACAAAGAGAAGGCGCAGCAACCAGGTTCCAGCGCCGAAGAAGGCAAAAGGCGAGGTTTCCGGCGCTATCTCCTTCTCTCCCCAGAGCTAGTCGCGCAAAGCAAGCCGCTAAGCCGGCGACCGGCAAGAGAGCTACAACGAAGCATGCCGAACGGAGAAAATAGCAGCAGCTCATCTGTTCACACCTTGTTTCTGCCATGTGCTTGAACGCCAAGACGTTCGCGCTTCTGTGAGATGAAAGACGTCCTTCTGCATATGTGGTTGCTCACACCGGTGCACTTGTTAGTGTATCCATTCAGTCCTGGGCTGCGGGGCATTCAGAAGTGGCTCTGTGGAGACGTCTGCATAGAGGCAGCTGTCAGAACACGCACACTCGATTGTTCACCAAAACATATGCAGACGCGTCCTTAGCCTGTAGATTTGGATGCACAGAGTTCCCTGTGTTCGCAAGAGACAAGGGAATCGCGTCTGTGCGCACAGAAGCAATAGCGGACCGTTTCCCTCGGAGTGAACGCGAAAGAGCCGTCTATATACTCGCAGACACGCGAACGTGCCTCAATGCGGTCACAGAGGCAGCAGCTTTTGCACAGATGCTCCTGGTGATTCTGGCACTTTCCAGGCACACTCCTGAAAGTCGCGCACACTGCTGTTCACTCGCTAAACGACCTCTTGGGAAACACGTCTCCGGTCGACGGACCGCTCAGATTGCTTCTCGTGTAACTGTGAACTGTGTCAGCGCAGGGAATCCGTCTCTGTTGAGCAGATGTCAATCCTGCCTCGCTTTTGCTTTGTTGCCTCTACCAAGATGATTTCCCGTTTCTCTCTTCACTGGAGCAGGCAGACACAGCCAACGCACATCAAGTGTCAAGAGACACGCTCTGCTGAGCTCAACGCTTGTGCAGATGCACATGTGCGACGAAGTCAACACACGTGCTTGTGGAGAGAAAGAAAGGGACTCCCAGGCGTGTGGAGCGACGGGGAGAAAGAGCGGGCGCTGAGGAACACAGTTTCAAACAGACTGTCTCCACACAAACAGGCACCTGTCTGCAGGTATCCTAGATCTTGATTCTTGAACTTGAGGAAACACGCGTCTGAGCAAAACTCCCAAACGCTTCCAGGAAAGACACAGGCTCTCCCACAAGCACACAAGTGTTTGCCCTCAGCTATAGATCAGGGACAAGCCTGTGAAGAGCAACCAAAGAGCTCGTCCGTCTTTCTCTCAATAGATGGGAGTAGGCGCGCTTGCGGATGTGTGCGTGTGTGTGGCCACGCGTTTGCTTAGGCATCAGTGTGTGAAAAGGTAGGTGCTTTTCTCTAGCTGCGTGTGCGTGCACGTGGTGCTGGGTGCACATCCCTGGGTGCTCGTGGAAAGGTTTCTGCATGGTTTTCGCTGAGGAATCGTGTGTGTGCACATGGACAAAGAGAAGGCGCAGCAACCAGGTTCCAGCGCCGAAGAAGGCAAAAGGCGAGGTTTCCGGCGCTATCTCCTTCTCTCCCCAGAGCTAGTCGCGCAAAGCAAGCCGCTAAGCCGGCGACCGGCAAGAGAGCTACAACGAAGCATGCCGAACGGAGAAAATAGCAGCAGCTCATCTGTTCACACCTTGTTTCTGCCATGTGCTTGAACGCCAAGACGTTCGCGCTTCTGTGAGATGAAAGACGTCCTTCTGCATATGTGGTTGCTCACACCGGTGCACTTGTTAGTGTATCCATTCAGTCCTGGGCTGCGGGGCATTCAGAAGTGGCTCTGTGGAGACGTCTGCATAGAGGCAGCTGTCAGAACACGCACACTCGATTGTTCACCAAAACATATGCAGACGCGTCCTTAGCCTGTAGATTTGGATGCACAGAGTTCCCTGTGTTCGCAAGAGACAAGGGAATCGCGTCTGTGCGCACAGAAGCAATAGCGGACCGTTTCCCTCGGAGTGAACGCGAAAGAGCCGTCTATATACTCGCAGACACGCGAACGTGCCTCAATGCGGTCACAGAGGCAGCAGCTTTTGCACAGATGCTCCTCGTGATTCTGGCACTTTCCAGGCACACTCCTGAAAGTCGCGCACACTGCTGTTCACTCGCTAAACGACCTCTTGGGAAACACGTCTCCGGTCGACGGACCGCTCAGATTGCTTCTCGTGTAACTGTGAACTGTGTCAGCGCAGGGAATCCGTCTCTGTTGAGCAGATGTCAATCCTGCCTCGCTTTTGCTTTGTTGCCTCTACCAAGATGATTTCCCGTTTCTCTCTTCACTGGAGCAGGCAGACACAGCCAACGCACATCAAGTGTCAAGAGACACGCTCTGCTGAGCTCAACGCTTGTGCAGATGCACATGTGCGACGAAGTCAACACACGTGCTTGTGGAGAGAAAGAAAGGGACTCCCAGGCGTGTGGAGCGACGGGGAGAAAGAGCGGGCGCTGAGGAACACAGTTTCAAACAGACTGTCTCCACACAAACAGGCACCTGTCTGCAGGTATCCTAGATCTTGATTCTTGAACTTGAGGAAACACGCGTCTGAGCAAAACTCCCAAACGCTTCCAGGAAAGACACAGGCTCTCCCACAAGCACACAAGTGTTTGCCCTCAGCTATAGATCAGGGACAAGCCTGTGAAGAGCAACCAAAGAGCTCGTCCGTCTTTCCCTCAATAGATGGGAGTAGGCGCGCTTGCGGATGTGTGCGTGTGTGTGGCCACGCGTTTGCTTAGGCATCAGTGTGTGAAAAGGTAGGTGCTTTTCTCTAGCTGCGTGTGCGTGCACGTGGTGCTGGGTGCACATCCCTGGGTGCTCGTGGAAAGGTTTCTGCATGGTTTTCGCTGAGGAATCGTGTGTGTGCACATGGACAAAGAGAAGGCGCAGCAACCAGGTTCCAGCGCCGAAGAAGGCAAAAGGCGAGGTTTCCGGCGCTATCTCCTTCTCTCCCCAGAGCTAGTCGCGCAAAGCAAGCCGCTAAGCCGGCGACCGGCAAGAGAGCTACAACGAAGCATGCCGAACGGAGAAAATAGCAGCAGCTCATCTGTTCACACCTTGTTTCTGCCATGTGCTTGAACGCCAAGACGTTCGCGCTTCTGTGAGATGAAAGACGTCCTTCTGCATATGTGGTTGCTCACACCGGTGCACTTGTTAGTGTATCCATTCAGTCCTGGGCTGCGGGGCATTCAGAAGTGGCTCTGTGGAGACGTCTGCATAGAGGCAGCTGTCAGAACACGCACACTCGATTGTTCACCAAAACATATGCAGACGCGTCCTTAGCCTGTAGATTTGGATGCACAGAGTTCCCTGTGTTCGCAAGAGACAAGGGAATCGCGTCTGTGCGCACAGAAGCAATAGCGGACCGTTTCCCTCGGAGTGAACGCGAAAGAGCCGTCTATATACTCGCAGACACGCGAACGTGCCTCAATGCGGTCACAGAGGCAGCAGCTTTTGCACAGATGCTCCTGGTGATTCTGGCACTTTCCAGGCACACTCCTGAAAGTCGCGCACACTGCTGTTCACTCGCTAAACGACCTCTTGGGAAACACGTCTCCGGTCGACGGACCGCTCAGATTGCTTCTCGTGTAACTGTGAACTGTGTCAGCGCAGGGAATCCGTCTCTGTTGAGCAGATGTCAATCCTGCCTCGCTTTTGCTTTGTTGCCTCTACCAAGATGATTTCCCGTTTCTCTCTTCACTGGAGCAGGCAGACACAGCCAACGCACATCAAGTGTCAAGAGACACGCTCTGCTGAGCTCAACGCTTGTGCAGATGCACATGTGCGACGAAGTCAACACACGTGCTTGTGGAGAGAAAGAAAGGGACTCCCAGGCGTGTGGAGCGACGGGGAGAAAGAGCGGGCGCTGAGGAACACAGTTTCAAACAGACTGTCTCCACACAAACAGGCACCTGTCTGCAGGTATCCTAGATCTTGATTCTTGAACTTGAGGAAACACGCGTCTGAGCAAAACTCCCAAACGCTTCCAGGAAAGACACAGGCTCTCCCACAAGCACACAAGTGTTTGCCCTCAGCTATAGATCAGGGACAAGCCTGTGAAGAGCAACCAAAGAGCTCGTCCGTCTTTCTCTCAATAGATGGGAGTAGGCGCGCTTGCGGATGTGTGCGTGTGTGTGGCCACGCGTTTGCTTAGGCATCAGTGTGTGAAAAGGTAGGTGCTTTTCTCTAGCTGCGTGTGCGTGCACGTGGTGCTGGGTGCACATCCCTGGGTGCTCGTGGAAAGGTTTCTGCATGGTTTTCGCTGAGGAATCGTGTGTGTGCACATGGACAAAGAGAAGGCGCAGCAACCAGGTTCCAGCGCCGAAGAAGGCAAAAGGCGAGGTTTCCGGCGCTATCTCCTTCTCTCCCCAGAGCTAGTCGCGCAAAGCAAGCCGCTAAGCCGGCGACCGGCAAGAGAGCTACAACGAAGCATGCCGAACGGAGAAAATAGCAGCAGCTCATCTGTTCACACCTTGTTTCTGCCATGTGCTTGAACGCCAAGACGTTCGCGCTTCTGTGAGATGAAAGACGTCCTTCTGCATATGTGGTTGCTCACACCGGTGCACTTGTTAGTGTATCCATTCAGTCCTGGGCTGCGGGGCATTCAGAAGTGGCTCTGTGGAGACGTCTGCATAGAGGCAGCTGTCAGAACACGCACACTCGATTGTTCACCAAAACATATGCAGACGCGTCCTTAGCCTGTAGATTTGGATGCACAGAGTTCCCTGTGTTCGCAAGAGACAAGGGAATCGCGTCTGTGCGCACAGAAGCAATAGCGGACCGTTTCCCTCGGAGTGAACGCGAAAGAGCCGTCTATATACTCGCAGACACGCGAACGTGCCTCAATGCGGTCACAGAGGCAGCAGCTTTTGCACAGATGCTCCTGGTGATTCTGGCACTTTCCAGGCACACTCCTGAAAGTCGCGCACACTGCTGTTCACTCGCTAAACGACCTCTTGGGAAACACGTCTCCGGTCGACGGACCGCTCAGATTGCTTCTCGTGTAACTGTGAACTGTGTCAGCGCAGGGAATCCGTCTCTGTTGAGCAGATGTCAATCCTGCCTCGCTTTTGCTTTGTTGCCTCTACCAAGATGATTTCCCGTTTCTCTCTTCACTGGAGCAGGCAGACACAGCCAACGCACATCAAGCGTCAAGAGACACGCTCTGCTGAGCTCAACGCTTGTGCAGATGCACATGTGCGACGAAGTCAACACACGTGCTTGTGGAGAGAAAGAAAGGGACTCCCAGGCGTGTGGAGCGACGGGGAGAAAGAGCGGGCGCTGAGGAACACAGTTTCAAACAGACTGTCTCCACACAAACAGGCACCTGTCTGCAGGTATCCTAGATCTTGATTCTTGAACTTGAGGAAACACGCGTCTGAGCAAAACTCCCAAACGCTTCCAGGAAAGACACAGGCTCTCCCACAAGCACACAAGTGTTTGCCCTCAGCTATAGATCAGGGACAAGCCTGTGAAGAGCAACCAAAGAGCTCGTCCGTCTTTCCCTCAATAGATGGGAGTAGGCGCGCTTGCGGATGTGTGCGTGTGTGTGGCCACGCGTTTGCTTAGGCATCAGTGTGTGAAAAGGTAGGTGCTTTTCTCTAGCTGCGTGTGCGTGCACGTGGTGCTGGGTGCACATCCCTGGGTGCTCGTGGAAAGGTTTCTGCATGGTTTTCGCTGAGGAATCGTGTGTGTGCACATGGACAAAGAGAAGGCGCAGCAACCAGGTTCCAGCGCCGAAGAAGGCAAAAGGCGAGGTTTCCGGCGCTATCTCCTTCTCTCCCCAGAGCTAGTCGCGCAAAGCAAGCCGCTAAGCCGGCGACCGGCAAGAGAGCTACAACGAAGCATGCCGAACGGAGAAAATAGCAGCAGCTCATCTGTTCACACCTTGTTTCTGCCATGTGCTTGAACGCCAAGACGTTCGCGCTTCTGTGAGATGAAAGACGTCCTTCTGCATATGTGGTTGCTCACACCGGTGCACTTGTTAGTGTATCCATTCAGTCCTGGGCTGCGGGGCATTCAGAAGTGGCTCTGTGGAGACGTCTGCATAGAGGCAGCTGTCAGAACACGCACACTCGATTGTTCACCAAAACATATGCAGACGCGTCCTTAGCCTGTAGATTTGGATGCACAGAGTTCCCTGTGTTCGCAAGAGACAAGGGAATCGCGTCTGTGCGCACAGAAGCAATAGCGGACCGTTTCCCTCGGAGTGAACGCGAAAGAGCCGTCTATATACTCGCAGACACGCGAACGTGCCTCAATGCGGTCACAGAGGCAGCAGCTTTTGCACAGATGCTCCTGGTGATTCTGGCACTTTCCAGGCACACTCCTGAAAGTCGCGCACACTGCTGTTCACTCGCTAAACGACCTCTTGGGAAACACGTCTCCGGTCGACGGACCGCTCAGATTGCTTCTCGTGTAACTGTGAACTGTGTCAGCGCAGGGAATCCGTCTCTGTTGAGCAGATGTCAATCCTGCCTCGCTTTTGCTTTGTTGCCTCTACCAAGATGATTTCCCGTTTCTCTCTTCACTGGAGCAGGCAGACACAGCCAACGCACATCAAGTGTCAAGAGACACGCTCTGCTGAGCTCAACGCTTGTGCAGATGCACATGTGCGACGAAGTCAACACACGTGCTTGTGGAGAGAAAGAAAGGGACTCCCAGGCGTGTGGAGCGACGGGGAGAAAGAGCGGGCGCTGAGGAACACAGTTTCAAACAGACTGTCTCCACACAAACAGGCACCTGTCTGCAGGTATCCTAGATCTTGATTCTTGAACTTGAGGAAACACGCGTCTGAGCAAAACTCCCAAACGCTTCCAGGAAAGACACAGGCTCTCCCACAAGCACACAAGTGTTTGCCCTCAGCTATAGATCAGGGACAAGCCTGTGAAGAGCAACCAAAGAGCTCGTCCGTCTTTCCCTCAATAGATGGGAGTAGGCGCGCTTGCGGATGTGTGCGTGTGTGTGGCCACGCGTTTGCTTAGGCATCAGTGTGTGAAAAGGTAGGTGCTTTTCTCTAGCTGCGTGTGCGTGCACGTGGTGCTGGGTGCACATCCCTGGGTGCTCGTGGAAAGGTTTCTGCATGGTTTTCGCTGAGGAATCGTGTGTGTGCACATGGACAAAGAGAAGGCGCAGCAACCAGGTTCCAGCGCCGAAGAAGGCAAAAGGCGAGGTTTCCGGCGCTATCTCCTTCTCTCCCCAGAGCTAGTCGCGCAAAGCAAGCCGCTAAGCCGGCGACCGGCAAGAGAGCTACAACGAAGCATGCCGAACGGAGAAAATAGCAGCAGCTCATCTGTTCACACCTTGTTTCTGCCATGTGCTTGAACGCCAAGACGTTCGCGCTTCTGTGAGATGAAAGACGTCCTTCTGCATATGTGGTTGCTCACACCGGTGCACTTGTTAGTGTATCCATTCAGTCCTGGGCTGCGGGGCATTCAGAAGTGGCTCTGTGGAGACGTCTGCATAGAGGCAGCTGTCAGAACACGCACACTCGATTGTTCACCAAAACATATGCAGACGCGTCCTTAGCCTGTAGATTTGGATGCACAGAGTTCCCTGTGTTCGCAAGAGACAAGGGAATCGCGTCTGTGCGCACAGAAGCAATAGCGGACCGTTTCCCTCGGAGTGAACGCGAAAGAGCCGTCTATATACTCGCAGACACGCGAACGTGCCTCAATGCGGTCACAGAGGCAGCAGCTTTTGCACAGATGCTCCTGGTGATTCTGGCACTTTCCAGGCACACTCCTGAAAGTCGCGCACACTGCTGTTCACTCGCTAAACGACCTCTTGGGAAACACGTCTCCGGTCGACGGACCGCTCAGATTGCTTCTCGTGTAACTGTGAACTGTGTCAGCGCAGGGAATCCGTCTCTGTTGAGCAGATGTCAATCCTGCCTCGCTTTTGCTTTGTTGCCTCTACCAAGATGATTTCCCGTTTCTCTCTTCACTGGAGCAGGCAGACACAGCCAACGCACATCAAGCGTCAAGAGACACGCTCTGCTGAGCTCAACGCTTGTGCAGATGCACATGTGCGACGAAGTCAACACACGTGCTTGTGGAGAGAAAGAAAGGGACTCCCAGGCGTGTGGAGCGACGGGGAGAAAGAGCGGGCGCTGAGGAACACAGTTTCAAACAGACTGTCTCCACACAAACAGGCACCTGTCTGCAGGTATCCTAGATCTTGATTCTTGAACTTGAGGAAACACGCGTCTGAGCAAAACTCCCAAACGCTTCCAGGAAAGACACAGGCTCTCCCACAAGCACACAAGTGTTTGCCCTCAGCTATAGATCAGGGACAAGCCTGTGAAGAGCAACCAAAGAGCTCGTCCGTCTTTCTCTCAATAGATGGGAGTAGGCGCGCTTGCGGATGTGTGCGTGTGTGTGGCCACGCGTTTGCTTAGGCATCAGTGTGTGAAAAGGTAGGTGCTTTTCTCTAGCTGCGTGTGCGTGCACGTGGTGCTGGGTGCACATCCCTGGGTGCTCGTGGAAAGGTTTCTGCATGGTTTTCGCTGAGGAATCGTGTGTGTGCACATGGACAAAGAGAAGGCGCAGCAACCAGGTTCCAGCGCCGAAGAAGGCAAAAGGCGAGGTTTCCGGCGCTATCTCCTTCTCTCCCCAGAGCTAGTCGCGCAAAGCAAGCCGCTAAGCCGGCGACCGGCAAGAGAGCTACAACGAAGCATGCCGAACGGAGAAAATAGCAGCAGCTCATCTGTTCACACCTTGTTTCTGCCATGTGCTTGAACGCCAAGACGTTCGCGCTTCTGTGAGATGAAAGACGTCCTTCTGCATATGTGGTTGCTCACACCGGTGCACTTGTTAGTGTATCCATTCAGTCCTGGGCTGCGGGGCATTCAGAAGTGGCTCTGTGGAGACGTCTGCATAGAGGCAGCTGTCAGAACACGCACACTCGATTGTTCACCAAAACATATGCAGACGCGTCCTTAGCCTGTAGATTTGGATGCACAGAGTTCCCTGTGTTCGCAAGAGACAAGGGAATCGCGTCTGTGCGCACAGAAGCAATAGCGGACCGTTTCCCTCGGAGTGAACGCGAAAGAGCCGTCTATATACTCGCAGACACGCGAACGTGCCTCAATGCGGTCACAGAGGCAGCAGCTTTTGCACAGATGCTCCTGGTGATTCTGGCACTTTCCAGGCACACTCCTGAAAGTCGCGCACACTGCTGTTCACTCGCTAAACGACCTCTTGGGAAACACGTCTCCGGTCGACGGACCGCTCAGATTGCTTCTCGTGTAACTGTGAACTGTGTCAGCGCAGGGAATCCGTCTCTGTTGAGCAGATGTCAATCCTGCCTCGCTTTTGCTTTGTTGCCTCTACCAAGATGATTTCCCGTTTCTCTCTTCACTGGAGCAGGCAGACACAGCCAACGCACATCAAGCGTCAAGAGACACGCTCTGCTGAGCTCAACGCTTGTGCAGATGCACATGTGCGACGAAGTCAACACACGTGCTTGTGGAGAGAAAGAAAGGGACTCCCAGGCGTGTGGAGCGACGGGGAGAAAGAGCGGGCGCTGAGGAACACAGTTTCAAACAGACTGTCTCCACACAAACAGGCACCTGTCTGCAGGTATCCTAGATCTTGATTCTTGAACTTGAGGAAACACGCGTCTGAGCAAAACTCCCAAACGCTTCCAGGAAAGACACAGGCTCTCCCACAAGCACACAAGTGTTTGCCCTCAGCTATAGATCAGGGACAAGCCTGTGAAGAGCAACCAAAGAGCTCGTCCGTCTTTCCCTCAATAGATGGGAGTAGGCGCGCTTGCGGATGTGTGCGTGTGTGTGGCCACGCGTTTGCTTAGGCATCAGTGTGTGAAAAGGTAGGTGCTTTTCTCTAGCTGCGTGTGCGTGCACGTGGTGCTGGGTGCACATCCCTGGGTGCTCGTGGAAAGGTTTCTGCATGGTTTTCGCTGAGGAATCGTGTGTGTGCACATGGACAAAGAGAAGGCGCAGCAACCAGGTTCCAGCGCCGAAGAAGGCAAAAGGCGAGGTTTCCGGCGCTATCTCCTTCTCTCCCCAGAGCTAGTCGCGCAAAGCAAGCCGCTAAGCCGGCGACCGGCAAGAGAGCTACAACGAAGCATGCCGAACGGAGAAAATAGCAGCAGCTCATCTGTTCACACCTTGTTTCTGCCATGTGCTTGAACGCCAAGACGTTCGCGCTTCTGTGAGATGAAAGACGTCCTTCTGCATATGTGGTTGCTCACACCGGTGCACTTGTTAGTGTATCCATTCAGTCCTGGGCTGCGGGGCATTCAGAAGTGGCTCTGTGGAGACGTCTGCATAGAGGCAGCTGTCAGAACACGCACACTCGATTGTTCACCAAAACATATGCAGACGCGTCCTTAGCCTGTAGATTTGGATGCACAGAGTTCCCTGTGTTCGCAAGAGACAAGGGAATCGCGTCTGTGCGCACAGAAGCAATAGCGGACCGTTTCCCTCGGAGTGAACGCGAAAGAGCCGTCTATATACTCGCAGACACGCGAACGTGCCTCAATGCGGTCACAGAGGCAGCAGCTTTTGCACAGATGCTCCTGGTGATTCTGGCACTTTCCAGGCACACTCCTGAAAGTCGCGCACACTGCTGTTCACTCGCTAAACGACCTCTTGGGAAACACGTCTCCGGTCGACGGACCGCTCAGATTGCTTCTCGTGTAACTGTGAACTGTGTCAGCGCAGGGAATCCGTCTCTGTTGAGCAGATGTCAATCCTGCCTCGCTTTTGCTTTGTTGCCTCTACCAAGATGATTTCCCGTTTCTCTCTTCACTGGAGCAGGCAGACACAGCCAACGCACATCAAGTGTCAAGAGACACGCTCTGCTGAGCTCAACGCTTGTGCAGATGCACATGTGCGACGAAGTCAACACACGTGCTTGTGGAGAGAAAGAAAGGGACTCCCAGGCGTGTGGAGCGACGGGGAGAAAGAGCGGGCGCTGAGGAACACAGTTTCAAACAGACTGTCTCCACACAAACAGGCACCTGTCTGCAGGTATCCTAGATCTTGATTCTTGAACTTGAGGAAACACGCGTCTGAGCAAAACTCCCAAACGCTTCCAGGAAAGACACAGGCTCTCCCACAAGCACACAAGTGTTTGCCCTCAGCTATAGATCAGGGACAAGCCTGTGAAGAGCAACCAAAGAGCTCGTCCGTCTTTCTCTCAATAGATGGGAGTAGGCGCGCTTGCGGATGTGTGCGTGTGTGTGGCCACGCGTTTGCTTAGGCATCAGTGTGTGAAAAGGTAGGTGCTTTTCTCTAGCTGCGTGTGCGTGCACGTGGTGCTGGGTGCACATCCCTGGGTGCTCGTGGAAAGGTTTCTGCATGGTTTTCGCTGAGGAATCGTGTGTGTGCACATGGACAAAGAGAAGGCGCAGCAACCAGGTTCCAGCGCCGAAGAAGGCAAAAGGCGAGGTTTCCGGCGCTATCTCCTTCTCTCCCCAGAGCTAGTCGCGCAAAGCAAGCCGCTAAGCCGGCGACCGGCAAGAGAGCTACAACGAAGCATGCCGAACGGAGAAAATAGCAGCAGCTCATCTGTTCACACCTTGTTTCTGCCATGTGCTTGAACGCCAAGACGTTCGCGCTTCTGTGAGATGAAAGACGTCCTTCTGCATATGTGGTTGCTCACACCGGTGCACTTGTTAGTGTATCCATTCAGTCCTGGGCTGCGGGGCATTCAGAAGTGGCTCTGTGGAGACGTCTGCATAGAGGCAGCTGTCAGAACACGCACACTCGATTGTTCACCAAAACATATGCAGACGCGTCCTTAGCCTGTAGATTTGGATGCACAGAGTTCCCTGTGTTCGCAAGAGACAAGGGAATCGCGTCTGTGCGCACAGAAGCAATAGCGGACCGTTTCCCTCGGAGTGAACGCGAAAGAGCCGTCTATATACTCGCAGACACGCGAACGTGCCTCAATGCGGTCACAGAGGCAGCAGCTTTTGCACAGATGCTCCTGGTGATTCTGGCACTTTCCAGGCACACTCCTGAAAGTCGCGCACACTGCTGTTCACTCGCTAAACGACCTCTTGGGAAACACGTCTCCGGTCGACGGACCGCTCAGATTGCTTCTCGTGTAACTGTGAACTGTGTCAGCGCAGGGAATCCGTCTCTGTTGAGCAGATGTCAATCCTGCCTCGCTTTTGCTTTGTTGCCTCTACCAAGATGATTTCCCGTTTCTCTCTTCACTGGAGCAGGCAGACACAGCCAACGCACATCAAGCGTCAAGAGACACGCTCTGCTGAGCTCAACGCTTGTGCAGATGCACATGTGCGACGAAGTCAACACACGTGCTTGTGGAGAGAAAGAAAGGGACTCCCAGGCGTGTGGAGCGACGGGGAGAAAGAGCGGGCGCTGAGGAACACAGTTTCAAACAGACTGTCTCCACACAAACAGGCACCTGTCTGCAGGTATCCTAGATCTTGATTCTTGAACTTGAGGAAACACGCGTCTGAGCAAAACTCCCAAACGCTTCCAGGAAAGACACAGGCTCTCCCACAAGCACACAAGTGTTTGCCCTCAGCTATAGATCAGGGACAAGCCTGTGAAGAGCAACCAAAGAGCTCGTCCGTCTTTCCCTCAATAGATGGGAGTAGGCGCGCTTGCGGATGTGTGCGTGTGTGTGGCCACGCGTTTGCTTAGGCATCAGTGTGTGAAAAGGTAGGTGCTTTTCTCTAGCTGCGTGTGCGTGCACGTGGTGCTGGGTGCACATCCCTGGGTGCTCGTGGAAAGGTTTCTGCATGGTTTTCGCTGAGGAATCGTGTGTGTGCACATGGACAAAGAGAAGGCGCAGCAACCAGGTTCCAGCGCCGAAGAAGGCAAAAGGCGAGGTTTCCGGCGCTATCTCCTTCTCTCCCCAGAGCTAGTCGCGCAAAGCAAGCCGCTAAGCCGGCGACCGGCAAGAGAGCTACAACGAAGCATGCCGAACGGAGAAAATAGCAGCAGCTCATCTGTTCACACCTTGTTTCTGCCATGTGCTTGAACGCCAAGACGTTCGCGCTTCTGTGAGATGAAAGACGTCCTTCTGCATATGTGGTTGCTCACACCGGTGCACTTGTTAGTGTATCCATTCAGTCCTGGGCTGCGGGGCATTCAGAAGTGGCTCTGTGGAGACGTCTGCATAGAGGCAGCTGTCAGAACACGCACACTCGATTGTTCACCAAAACATATGCAGACGCGTCCTTAGCCTGTAGATTTGGATGCACAGAGTTCCCTGTGTTCGCAAGAGACAAGGGAATCGCGTCTGTGCGCACAGAAGCAATAGCGGACCGTTTCCCTCGGAGTGAACGCGAAAGAGCCGTCTATATACTCGCAGACACGCGAACGTGCCTCAATGCGGTCACAGAGGCAGCAGCTTTTGCACAGATGCTCCTGGTGATTCTGGCACTTTCCAGGCACACTCCTGAAAGTCGCGCACACTGCTGTTCACTCGCTAAACGACCTCTTGGGAAACACGTCTCCGGTCGACGGACCGCTCAGATTGCTTCTCGTGTAACTGTGAACTGTGTCAGCGCAGGGAATCCGTCTCTGTTGAGCAGATGTCAATCCTGCCTCGCTTTTGCTTTGTTGCCTCTACCAAGATGATTTCCCGTTTCTCTCTTCACTGGAGCAGGCAGACACAGCCAACGCACATCAAGCGTCAAGAGACACGCTCTGCTGAGCTCAACGCTTGTGCAGATGCACATGTGCGACGAAGTCAACACACGTGCTTGTGGAGAGAAAGAAAGGGACTCCCAGGCGTGTGGAGCGACGGGGAGAAAGAGCGGGCGCTGAGGAACACAGTTTCAAACAGACTGTCTCCACACAAACAGGCACCTGTCTGCAGGTATCCTAGATCTTGATTCTTGAACTTGAGGAAACACGCGTCTGAGCAAAACTCCCAAACGCTTCCAGGAAAGACACAGGCTCTCCCACAAGCACACAAGTGTTTGCCCTCAGCTATAGATCAGGGACAAGCCTGTGAAGAGCAACCAAAGAGCTCGTCCGTCTTTCCCTCAATAGATGGGAGTAGGCGCGCTTGCGGATGTGTGCGTGTGTGTGGCCACGCGTTTGCTTAGGCATCAGTGTGTGAAAAGGTAGGTGCTTTTCTCTAGCTGCGTGTGCGTGCACGTGGTGCTGGGTGCACATCCCTGGGTGCTCGTGGAAAGGTTTCTGCATGGTTTTCGCTGAGGAATCGTGTGTGTGCACATGGACAAAGAGAAGGCGCAGCAACCAGGTTCCAGCGCCGAAGAAGGCAAAAGGCGAGGTTTCCGGCGCTATCTCCTTCTCTCCCCAGAGCTAGTCGCGCAAAGCAAGCCGCTAAGCCGGCGACCGGCAAGAGAGCTACAACGAAGCATGCCGAACGGAGAAAATAGCAGCAGCTCATCTGTTCACACCTTGTTTCTGCCATGTGCTTGAACGCCAAGACGTTCGCGCTTCTGTGAGATGAAAGACGTCCTTCTGCATATGTGGTTGCTCACACCGGTGCACTTGTTAGTGTATCCATTCAGTCCTGGGCTGCGGGGCATTCAGAAGTGGCTCTGTGGAGACGTCTGCATAGAGGCAGCTGTCAGAACACGCACACTCGATTGTTCACCAAAACATATGCAGACGCGTCCTTAGCCTGTAGATTTGGATGCACAGAGTTCCCTGTGTTCGCAAGAGACAAGGGAATCGCGTCTGTGCGCACAGAAGCAATAGCGGACCGTTTCCCTCGGAGTGAACGCGAAAGAGCCGTCTATATACTCGCAGACACGCGAACGTGCCTCAATGCGGTCACAGAGGCAGCAGCTTTTGCACAGATGCTCCTGGTGATTCTGGCACTTTCCAGGCACACTCCTGAAAGTCGCGCACACTGCTGTTCACTCGCTAAACGACCTCTTGGGAAACACGTCTCCGGTCGACGGACCGCTCAGATTGCTTCTCGTGTAACTGTGAACTGTGTCAGCGCAGGGAATCCGTCTCTGTTGAGCAGATGTCAATCCTGCCTCGCTTTTGCTTTGTTGCCTCTACCAAGATGATTTCCCGTTTCTCTCTTCACTGGAGCAGGCAGACACAGCCAACGCACATCAAGCGTCAAGAGACACGCTCTGCTGAGCTCAACGCTTGTGCAGATGCACATGTGCGACGAAGTCAACACACGTGCTTGTGGAGAGAAAGAAAGGGACTCCCAGGCGTGTGGAGCGACGGGGAGAAAGAGCGGGCGCTGAGGAACACAGTTTCAAACAGACTGTCTCCACACAAACAGGCACCTGTCTGCAGGTATCCTAGATCTTGATTCTTGAACTTGAGGAAACACGCGTCTGAGCAAAACTCCCAAACGCTTCCAGGAAAGACACAGGCTCTCCCACAAGCACACAAGTGTTTGCCCTCAGCTATAGATCAGGGACAAGCCTGTGAAGAGCAACCAAAGAGCTCGTCCGTCTTTCCCTCAATAGATGGGAGTAGGCGCGCTTGCGGATGTGTGCGTGTGTGTGGCCACGCGTTTGCTTAGGCTTCAGTGTGTGAAAAGGTAGGTGCTTTTCTCTAGCTGCGTGTGCGTGCACGTGGTGCTGGGTGCACATCCCTGGGTGCTCGTGGAAAGGTTTCTGCATGGTTTTCGCTGAGGAATCGTGTGTGTGCACATGGACAAAGAGAAGGCGCAGCAACCAGGTTCCAGCGCCGAAGAAGGCAAAAGGCGAGGTTTCCGGCGCTATCTCCTTCTCTCCCCAGAGCTAGTCGCGCAAAGCAAGCCGCTAAGCCGGCGACCGGCAAGAGAGCTACAACGAAGCATGCCGAACGGAGAAAATAGCAGCAGCTCATCTGTTCACACCTTGTTTCTGCCATGTGCTTGAACGCCAAGACGTTCGCGCTTCTGTGAGATGAAAGACGTCCTTCTGCATATGTGGTTGCTCACACCGGTGCACTTGTTAGTGTATCCATTCAGTCCTGGGCTGCGGGGCATTCAGAAGTGGCTCTGTGGAGACGTCTGCATAGAGGCAGCTGTCAGAACACGCACACTCGATTGTTCACCAAAACATATGCAGACGCGTCCTTAGCCTGTAGATTTGGATGCACAGAGTTCCCTGTGTTCGCAAGAGACAAGGGAATCGCGTCTGTGCGCACAGAAGCAATAGCGGACCGTTTCCCTCGGAGTGAACGCGAAAGAGCCGTCTATATACTCGCAGACACGCGAACGTGCCTCAATGCGGTCACAGAGGCAGCAGCTTTTGCACAGATGCTCCTGGTGATTCTGGCACTTTCCAGGCACACTCCTGAAAGTCGCGCACACTGCTGTTCACTCGCTAAACGACCTCTTGGGAAACACGTCTCCGGTCGACGGACCGCTCAGATTGCTTCTCGTGTAACTGTGAACTGTGTCAGCGCAGGGAATCCGTCTCTGTTGAGCAGATGTCAATCCTGCCTCGCTTTTGCTTTGTTGCCTCTACCAAGATGATTTCCCGTTTCTCTCTTCACTGGAGCAGGCAGACACAGCCAACGCACATCAAGTGTCAAGAGACACGCTCTGCTGAGCTCAACGCTTGTGCAGATGCACATGTGCGACGAAGTCAACACACGTGCTTGTGGAGAGAAAGAAAGGGACTCCCAGGCGTGTGGAGCGACGGGGAGAAAGAGCGGGCGCTGAGGAACACAGTTTCAAACAGACTGTCTCCACACAAACAGGCACCTGTCTGCAGGTATCCTAGATCTTGATTCTTGAACTTGAGGAAACACGCGTCTGAGCAAAACTCCCAAACGCTTCCAGGAAAGACACAGGCTCTCCCACAAGCACACAAGTGTTTGCCCTCAGCTATAGATCAGGGACAAGCCTGTGAAGAGCAACCAAAGAGCTCGTCCGTCTTTCCCTCAATAGATGGGAGTAGGCGCGCTTGCGGATGTGTGCGTGTGTGTGGCCACGCGTTTGCTTAGGCATCAGTGTGTGAAAAGGTAGGTGCTTTTCTCTAGCTGCGTGTGCGTGCACGTGGTGCTGGGTGCACATCCCTGGGTGCTCGTGGAAAGGTTTCTGCATGGTTTTCGCTGAGGAATCGTGTGTGTGCACATGGACAAAGAGAAGGCGCAGCAACCAGGTTCCAGCGCCGAAGAAGGCAAAAGGCGAGGTTTCCGGCGCTATCTCCTTCTCTCCCCAGAGCTAGTCGCGCAAAGCAAGCCGCTAAGCCGGCGACCGGCAAGAGAGCTACAACGAAGCATGCCGAACGGAGAAAATAGCAGCAGCTCATCTGTTCACACCTTGTTTCTGCCATGTGCTTGAACGCCAAGACGTTCGCGCTTCTGTGAGATGAAAGACGTCCTTCTGCATATGTGGTTGCTCACACCGGTGCACTTGTTAGTGTATCCATTCAGTCCTGGGCTGCGGGGCATTCAGAAGTGGCTCTGTGGAGACGTCTGCATAGAGGCAGCTGTCAGAACACGCACACTCGATTGTTCACCAAAACATATGCAGACGCGTCCTTAGCCTGTAGATTTGGATGCACAGAGTTCCCTGTGTTCGCAAGAGACAAGGGAATCGCGTCTGTGCGCACAGAAGCAATAGCGGACCGTTTCCCTCGGAGTGAACGCGAAAGAGCCGTCTATATACTCGCAGACACGCGAACGTGCCTCAATGCGGTCACAGAGGCAGCAGCTTTTGCACAGATGCTCCTGGTGATTCTGGCACTTTCCAGGCACACTCCTGAAAGTCGCGCACACTGCTGTTCACTCGCTAAACGACCTCTTGGGAAACACGTCTCCGGTCGACGGACCGCTCAGATTGCTTCTCGTGTAACTGTGAACTGTGTCAGCGCAGGGAATCCGTCTCTGTTGAGCAGATGTCAATCCTGCCTCGCTTTTGCTTTGTTGCCTCTACCAAGATGATTTCCCGTTTCTCTCTTCACTGGAGCAGGCAGACACAGCCAACGCACATCAAGCGTCAAGAGACACGCTCTGCTGAGCTCAACGCTTGTGCAGATGCACATGTGCGACGAAGTCAACACACGTGCTTGTGGAGAGAAAGAAAGGGACTCCCAGGCGTGTGGAGCGACGGGGAGAAAGAGCGGGCGCTGAGGAACACAGTTTCAAACAGACTGTCTCCACACAAACAGGCACCTGTCTGCAGGTATCCTAGATCTTGATTCTTGAACTTGAGGAAACACGCGTCTGAGCAAAACTCCCAAACGCTTCCAGGAAAGACACAGGCTCTCCCACAAGCACACAAGTGTTTGCCCTCAGCTATAGATCAGGGACAAGCCTGTGAAGAGCAACCAAAGAGCTCGTCCGTCTTTCCCTCAATAGATGGGAGTAGGCGCGCTTGCGGATGTGTGCGTGTGTGTGGCCACGCGTTTGCTTAGGCATCAGTGTGTGAAAAGGTAGGTGCTTTTCTCTAGCTGCGTGTGCGTGCACGTGGTGCTGGGTGCACATCCCTGGGTGCTCGTGGAAAGGTTTCTGCATGGTTTTCGCTGAGGAATCGTGTGTGTGCACATGGACAAAGAGAAGGCGCAGCAACCAGGTTCCAGCGCCGAAGAAGGCAAAAGGCGAGGTTTCCGGCGCTATCTCCTTCTCTCCCCAGAGCTAGTCGCGCAAAGCAAGCCGCTAAGCCGGCGACCGGCAAGAGAGCTACAACGAAGCATGCCGAACGGAGAAAATAGCAGCAGCTCATCTGTTCACACCTTGTTTCTGCCATGTGCTTGAACGCCAAGACGTTCGCGCTTCTGTGAGATGAAAGACGTCCTTCTGCATATGTGGTTGCTCACACCGGTGCACTTGTTAGTGTATCCATTCAGTCCTGGGCTGCGGGGCATTCAGAAGTGGCTCTGTGGAGACGTCTGCATAGAGGCAGCTGTCAGAACACGCACACTCGATTGTTCACCAAAACATATGCAGACGCGTCCTTAGCCTGTAGATTTGGATGCACAGAGTTCCCTGTGTTCGCAAGAGACAAGGGAATCGCGTCTGTGCGCACAGAAGCAATAGCGGACCGTTTCCCTCGGAGTGAACGCGAAAGAGCCGTCTATATACTCGCAGACACGCGAACGTGCCTCAATGCGGTCACAGAGGCAGCAGCTTTTGCACAGATGCTCCTGGTGATTCTGGCACTTTCCAGGCACACTCCTGAAAGTCGCGCACACTGCTGTTCACTCGCTAAACGACCTCTTGGGAAACACGTCTCCGGTCGACGGACCGCTCAGATTGCTTCTCGTGTAACTGTGAACTGTGTCAGCGCAGGGAATCCGTCTCTGTTGAGCAGATGTCAATCCTGCCTCGCTTTTGCTTTGTTGCCTCTACCAAGATGATTTCCCGTTTCTCTCTTCACTGGAGCAGGCAGACACAGCCAACGCACATCAAGCGTCAAGAGACACGCTCTGCTGAGCTCAACGCTTGTGCAGATGCACATGTGCGACGAAGTCAACACACGTGCTTGTGGAGAGAAAGAAAGGGACTCCCAGGCGTGTGGAGCGACGGGGAGAAAGAGCGGGCGCTGAGGAACACAGTTTCAAACAGACTGTCTCCACACAAACAGGCACCTGTCTGCAGGTATCCTAGATCTTGATTCTTGAACTTGAGGAAACACGCGTCTGAGCAAAACTCCCAAACGCTTCCAGGAAAGACACAGGCTCTCCCACAAGCACACAAGTGTTTGCCCTCAGCTATAGATCAGGGACAAGCCTGTGAAGAGCAACCAAAGAGCTCGTCCGTCTTTCCCTCAATAGATGGGAGTAGGCGCGCTTGCGGATGTGTGCGTGTGTGTGGCCACGCGTTTGCTTAGGCATCAGTGTGTGAAAAGGTAGGTGCTTTTCTCTAGCTGCGTGTGCGTGCACGTGGTGCTGGGTGCACATCCCTGGGTGCTCGTGGAAAGGTTTCTGCATGGTTTTCGCTGAGGAATCGTGTGTGTGCACATGGACAAAGAGAAGGCGCAGCAACCAGGTTCCAGCGCCGAAGAAGGCAAAAGGCGAGGTTTCCGGCGCTATCTCCTTCTCTCCCCAGAGCTAGTCGCGCAAAGCAAGCCGCTAAGCCGGCGACCGGCAAGAGAGCTACAACGAAGCATGCCGAACGGAGAAAATAGCAGCAGCTCATCTGTTCACACCTTGTTTCTGCCATGTGCTTGAACGCCAAGACGTTCGCGCTTCTGTGAGATGAAAGACGTCCTTCTGCATATGTGGTTGCTCACACCGGTGCACTTGTTAGTGTATCCATTCAGTCCTGGGCTGCGGGGCATTCAGAAGTGGCTCTGTGGAGACGTCTGCATAGAGGCAGCTGTCAGAACACGCACACTCGATTGTTCACCAAAACATATGCAGACGCGTCCTTAGCCTGTAGATTTGGATGCACAGAGTTCCCTGTGTTCGCAAGAGACAAGGGAATCGCGTCTGTGCGCACAGAAGCAATAGCGGACCGTTTCCCTCGGAGTGAACGCGAAAGAGCCGTCTATATACTCGCAGACACGCGAACGTGCCTCAATGCGGTCACAGAGGCAGCAGCTTTTGCACAGATGCTCCTGGTGATTCTGGCACTTTCCAGGCACACTCCTGAAAGTCGCGCACACTGCTGTTCACTCGCTAAACGACCTCTTGGGAAACACGTCTCCGGTCGACGGACCGCTCAGATTGCTTCTCGTGTAACTGTGAACTGTGTCAGCGCAGGGAATCCGTCTCTGTTGAGCAGATGTCAATCCTGCCTCGCTTTTGCTTTGTTGCCTCTACCAAGATGATTTCCCGTTTCTCTCTTCACTGGAGCAGGCAGACACAGCCAACGCACATCAAGCGTCAAGAGACACGCTCTGCTGAGCTCAACGCTTGTGCAGATGCACATGTGCGACGAAGTCAACACACGTGCTTGTGGAGAGAAAGAAAGGGACTCCCAGGCGTGTGGAGCGACGGGGAGAAAGAGCGGGCGCTGAGGAACACAGTTTCAAACAGACTGTCTCCACACAAACAGGCACCTGTCTGCAGGTATCCTAGATCTTGATTCTTGAACTTGAGGAAACACGCGTCTGAGCAAAACTCCCAAACGCTTCCAGGAAAGACACAGGCTCTCCCACAAGCACACAAGTGTTTGCCCTCAGCTATAGATCAGGGACAAGCCTGTGAAGAGCAACCAAAGAGCTCGTCCGTCTTTCCCTCAATAGATGGGAGTAGGCGCGCTTGCGGATGTGTGCGTGTGTGTGGCCACGCGTTTGCTTAGGCTTCAGTGTGTGAAAAGGTAGGTGCTTTTCTCTAGCTGCGTGTGCGTGCACGTGGTGCTGGGTGCACATCCCTGGGTGCTCGTGGAAAGGTTTCTGCATGGTTTTCGCTGAGGAATCGTGTGTGTGCACATGGACAAAGAGAAGGCGCAGCAACCAGGTTCCAGCGCCGAAGAAGGCAAAAGGCGAGGTTTCCGGCGCTATCTCCTTCTCTCCCCAGAGCTAGTCGCGCAAAGCAAGCCGCTAAGCCGGCGACCGGCAAGAGAGCTACAACGAAGCATGCCGAACGGAGAAAATAGCAGCAGCTCATCTGTTCACACCTTGTTTCTGCCATGTGCTTGAACGCCAAGACGTTCGCGCTTCTGTGAGATGAAAGACGTCCTTCTGCATATGTGGTTGCTCACACCGGTGCACTTGTTAGTGTATCCATTCAGTCCTGGGCTGCGGGGCATTCAGAAGTGGCTCTGTGGAGACGTCTGCATAGAGGCAGCTGTCAGAACACGCACACTCGATTGTTCACCAAAACATATGCAGACGCGTCCTTAGCCTGTAGATTTGGATGCACAGAGTTCCCTGTGTTCGCAAGAGACAAGGGAATCGCGTCTGTGCGCACAGAAGCAATAGCGGACCGTTTCCCTCGGAGTGAACGCGAAAGAGCCGTCTATATACTCGCAGACACGCGAACGTGCCTCAATGCGGTCACAGAGGCAGCAGCTTTTGCACAGATGCTCCTGGTGATTCTGGCACTTTCCAGGCACACTCCTGAAAGTCGCGCACACTGCTGTTCACTCGCTAAACGACCTCTTGGGAAACACGTCTCCGGTCGACGGACCGCTCAGATTGCTTCTCGTGTAACTGTGAACTGTGTCAGCGCAGGGAATCCGTCTCTGTTGAGCAGATGTCAATCCTGCCTCGCTTTTGCTTTGTTGCCTCTACCAAGATGATTTCCCGTTTCTCTCTTCACTGGAGCAGGCAGACACAGCCAACGCACATCAAGTGTCAAGAGACACGCTCTGCTGAGCTCAACGCTTGTGCAGATGCACATGTGCGACGAAGTCAACACACGTGCTTGTGGAGAGAAAGAAAGGGACTCCCAGGCGTGTGGAGCGACGGGGAGAAAGAGCGGGCGCTGAGGAACACAGTTTCAAACAGACTGTCTCCACACAAACAGGCACCTGTCTGCAGGTATCCTAGATCTTGATTCTTGAACTTGAGGAAACACGCGTCTGAGCAAAACTCCCAAACGCTTCCAGGAAAGACACAGGCTCTCCCACAAGCACACAAGTGTTTGCCCTCAGCTATAGATCAGGGACAAGCCTGTGAAGAGCAACCAAAGAGCTCGTCCGTCTTTCCCTCAATAGATGGGAGTAGGCGCGCTTGCGGATGTGTGCGTGTGTGTGGCCACGCGTTTGCTTAGGCATCAGTGTGTGAAAAGGTAGGTGCTTTTCTCTAGCTGCGTGTGCGTGCACGTGGTGCTGGGTGCACATCCCTGGGTGCTCGTGGAAAGGTTTCTGCATGGTTTTCGCTGAGGAATCGTGTGTGTGCACATGGACAAAGAGAAGGCGCAGCAACCAGGTTCCAGCGCCGAAGAAGGCAAAAGGCGAGGTTTCCGGCGCTATCTCCTTCTCTCCCCAGAGCTAGTCGCGCAAAGCAAGCCGCTAAGCCGGCGACCGGCAAGAGAGCTACAACGAAGCATGCCGAACGGAGAAAATAGCAGCAGCTCATCTGTTCACACCTTGTTTCTGCCATGTGCTTGAACGCCAAGACGTTCGCGCTTCTGTGAGATGAAAGACGTCCTTCTGCATATGTGGTTGCTCACACCGGTGCACTTGTTAGTGTATCCATTCAGTCCTGGGCTGCGGGGCATTCAGAAGTGGCTCTGTGGAGACGTCTGCATAGAGGCAGCTGTCAGAACACGCACACTCGATTGTTCACCAAAACATATGCAGACGCGTCCTTAGCCTGTAGATTTGGATGCACAGAGTTCCCTGTGTTCGCAAGAGACAAGGGAATCGCGTCTGTGCGCACAGAAGCAATAGCGGACCGTTTCCCTCGGAGTGAACGCGAAAGAGCCGTCTATATACTCGCAGACACGCGAACGTGCCTCAATGCGGTCACAGAGGCAGCAGCTTTTGCACAGATGCTCCTGGTGATTCTGGCACTTTCCAGGCACACTCCTGAAAGTCGCGCACACTGCTGTTCACTCGCTAAACGACCTCTTGGGAAACACGTCTCCGGTCGACGGACCGCTCAGATTGCTTCTCGTGTAACTGTGAACTGTGTCAGCGCAGGGAATCCGTCTCTGTTGAGCAGATGTCAATCCTGCCTCGCTTTTGCTTTGTTGCCTCTACCAAGATGATTTCCCGTTTCTCTCTTCACTGGAGCAGGCAGACACAGCCAACGCACATCAAGTGTCAAGAGACACGCTCTGCTGAGCTCAACGCTTGTGCAGATGCACATGTGCGACGAAGTCAACACACGTGCTTGTGGAGAGAAAGAAAGGGACTCCCAGGCGTGTGGAGCGACGGGGAGAAAGAGCGGGCGCTGAGGAACACAGTTTCAAACAGACTGTCTCCACACAAACAGGCACCTGTCTGCAGGTATCCTAGATCTTGATTCTTGAACTTGAGGAAACACGCGTCTGAGCAAAACTCCCAAACGCTTCCAGGAAAGACACAGGCTCTCCCACAAGCACACAAGTGTTTGCCCTCAGCTATAGATCAGGGACAAGCCTGTGAAGAGCAACCAAAGAGCTCGTCCGTCTTTCCCTCAATAGATGGGAGTAGGCGCGCTTGCGGATGTGTGCGTGTGTGTGGCCACGCGTTTGCTTAGGCATCAGTGTGTGAAAAGGTAGGTGCTTTTCTCTAGCTGCGTGTGCGTGCACGTGGTGCTGGGTGCACATCCCTGGGTGCTCGTGGAAAGGTTTCTGCATGGTTTTCGCTGAGGAATCGTGTGTGTGCACATGGACAAAGAGAAGGCGCAGCAACCAGGTTCCAGCGCCGAAGAAGGCAAAAGGCGAGGTTTCCGGCGCTATCTCCTTCTCTCCCCAGAGCTAGTCGCGCAAAGCAAGCCGCTAAGCCGGCGACCGGCAAGAGAGCTACAACGAAGCATGCCGAACGGAGAAAATAGCAGCAGCTCATCTGTTCACACCTTGTTTCTGCCATGTGCTTGAACGCCAAGACGTTCGCGCTTCTGTGAGATGAAAGACGTCCTTCTGCATATGTGGTTGCTCACACCGGTGCACTTGTTAGTGTATCCATTCAGTCCTGGGCTGCGGGGCATTCAGAAGTGGCTCTGTGGAGACGTCTGCATAGAGGCAGCTGTCAGAACACGCACACTCGATTGTTCACCAAAACATATGCAGACGCGTCCTTAGCCTGTAGATTTGGATGCACAGAGTTCCCTGTGTTCGCAAGAGACAAGGGAATCGCGTCTGTGCGCACAGAAGCAATAGCGGACCGTTTCCCTCGGAGTGAACGCGAAAGAGCCGTCTATATACTCGCAGACACGCGAACGTGCCTCAATGCGGTCACAGAGGCAGCAGCTTTTGCACAGATGCTCCTGGTGATTCTGGCACTTTCCAGGCACACTCCTGAAAGTCGCGCACACTGCTGTTCACTCGCTAAACGACCTCTTGGGAAACACGTCTCCGGTCGACGGACCGCTCAGATTGCTTCTCGTGTAACTGTGAACTGTGTCAGCGCAGGGAATCCGTCTCTGTTGAGCAGATGTCAATCCTGCCTCGCTTTTGCTTTGTTGCCTCTACCAAGATGATTTCCCGTTTCTCTCTTCACTGGAGCAGGCAGACACAGCCAACGCACATCAAGTGTCAAGAGACACGCTCTGCTGAGCTCAACGCTTGTGCAGATGCACATGTGCGACGAAGTCAACACACGTGCTTGTGGAGAGAAAGAAAGGGACTCCCAGGCGTGTGGAGCGACGGGGAGAAAGAGCGGGCGCTGAGGAACACAGTTTCAAACAGACTGTCTCCACACAAACAGGCACCTGTCTGCAGGTATCCTAGATCTTGATTCTTGAACTTGAGGAAACACGCGTCTGAGCAAAACTCCCAAACGCTTCCAGGAAAGACACAGGCTCTCCCACAAGCACACAAGTGTTTGCCCTCAGCTATAGATCAGGGACAAGCCTGTGAAGAGCAACCAAAGAGCTCGTCCGTCTTTCCCTCAATAGATGGGAGTAGGCGCGCTTGCGGATGTGTGCGTGTGTGTGGCCACGCGTTTGCTTAGGCATCAGTGTGTGAAAAGGTAGGTGCTTTTCTCTAGCTGCGTGTGCGTGCACGTGGTGCTGGGTGCACATCCCTGGGTGCTCGTGGAAAGGTTTCTGCATGGTTTTCGCTGAGGAATCGTGTGTGTGCACATGGACAAAGAGAAGGCGCAGCAACCAGGTTCCAGCGCCGAAGAAGGCAAAAGGCGAGGTTTCCGGCGCTATCTCCTTCTCTCCCCAGAGCTAGTCGCGCAAAGCAAGCCGCTAAGCCGGCGACCGGCAAGAGAGCTACAACGAAGCATGCCGAACGGAGAAAATAGCAGCAGCTCATCTGTTCACACCTTGTTTCTGCCATGTGCTTGAACGCCAAGACGTTCGCGCTTCTGTGAGATGAAAGACGTCCTTCTGCATATGTGGTTGCTCACACCGGTGCACTTGTTAGTGTATCCATTCAGTCCTGGGCTGCGGGGCATTCAGAAGTGGCTCTGTGGAGACGTCTGCATAGAGGCAGCTGTCAGAACACGCACACTCGATTGTTCACCAAAACATATGCAGACGCGTCCTTAGCCTGTAGATTTGGATGCACAGAGTTCCCTGTGTTCGCAAGAGACAAGGGAATCGCGTCTGTGCGCACAGAAGCAATAGCGGACCGTTTCCCTCGGAGTGAACGCGAAAGAGCCGTCTATATACTCGCAGACACGCGAACGTGCCTCAATGCGGTCACAGAGGCAGCAGCTTTTGCACAGATGCTCCTGGTGATTCTGGCACTTTCCAGGCACACTCCTGAAAGTCGCGCACACTGCTGTTCACTCGCTAAACGACCTCTTGGGAAACACGTCTCCGGTCGACGGACCGCTCAGATTGCTTCTCGTGTAACTGTGAACTGTGTCAGCGCAGGGAATCCGTCTCTGTTGAGCAGATGTCAATCCTGCCTCGCTTTTGCTTTGTTGCCTCTACCAAGATGATTTCCCGTTTCTCTCTTCACTGGAGCAGGCAGACACAGCCAACGCACATCAAGTGTCAAGAGACACGCTCTGCTGAGCTCAACGCTTGTGCAGATGCACATGTGCGACGAAGTCAACACACGTGCTTGTGGAGAGAAAGAAAGGGACTCCCAGGCGTGTGGAGCGACGGGGAGAAAGAGCGGGCGCTGAGGAACACAGTTTCAAACAGACTGTCTCCACACAAACAGGCACCTGTCTGCAGGTATCCTAGATCTTGATTCTTGAACTTGAGGAAACACGCGTCTGAGCAAAACTCCCAAACGCTTCCAGGAAAGACACAGGCTCTCCCACAAGCACACAAGTGTTTGCCCTCAGCTATAGATCAGGGACAAGCCTGTGAAGAGCAACCAAAGAGCTCGTCCGTCTTTCCCTCAATAGATGGGAGTAGGCGCGCTTGCGGATGTGTGCGTGTGTGTGGCCACGCGTTTGCTTAGGCATCAGTGTGTGAAAAGGTAGGTGCTTTTCTCTAGCTGCGTGTGCGTGCACGTGGTGCTGGGTGCACATCCCTGGGTGCTCGTGGAAAGGTTTCTGCATGGTTTTCGCTGAGGAATCGTGTGTGTGCACATGGACAAAGAGAAGGCGCAGCAACCAGGTTCCAGCGCCGAAGAAGGCAAAAGGCGAGGTTTCCGGCGCTATCTCCTTCTCTCCCCAGAGCTAGTCGCGCAAAGCAAGCCGCTAAGCCGGCGACCGGCAAGAGAGCTACAACGAAGCATGCCGAACGGAGAAAATAGCAGCAGCTCATCTGTTCACACCTTGTTTCTGCCATGTGCTTGAACGCCAAGACGTTCGCGCTTCTGTGAGATGAAAGACGTCCTTCTGCATATGTGGTTGCTCACACCGGTGCACTTGTTAGTGTATCCATTCAGTCCTGGGCTGCGGGGCATTCAGAAGTGGCTCTGTGGAGACGTCTGCATAGAGGCAGCTGTCAGAACACGCACACTCGATTGTTCACCAAAACATATGCAGACGCGTCCTTAGCCTGTAGATTTGGATGCACAGAGTTCCCTGTGTTCGCAAGAGACAAGGGAATCGCGTCTGTGCGCACAGAAGCAATAGCGGACCGTTTCCCTCGGAGTGAACGCGAAAGAGCCGTCTATATACTCGCAGACACGCGAACGTGCCTCAATGCGGTCACAGAGGCAGCAGCTTTTGCACAGATGCTCCTGGTGATTCTGGCACTTTCCAGGCACACTCCTGAAAGTCGCGCACACTGCTGTTCACTCGCTAAACGACCTCTTGGGAAACACGTCTCCGGTCGACGGACCGCTCAGATTGCTTCTCGTGTAACTGTGAACTGTGTCAGCGCAGGGAATCCGTCTCTGTTGAGCAGATGTCAATCCTGCCTCGCTTTTGCTTTGTTGCCTCTACCAAGATGATTTCCCGTTTCTCTCTTCACTGGAGCAGGCAGACACAGCCAACGCACATCAAGTGTCAAGAGACACGCTCTGCTGAGCTCAACGCTTGTGCAGATGCACATGTGCGACGAAGTCAACACACGTGCTTGTGGAGAGAAAGAAAGGGACTCCCAGGCGTGTGGAGCGACGGGGAGAAAGAGCGGGCGCTGAGGAACACAGTTTCAAACAGACTGTCTCCACACAAACAGGCACCTGTCTGCAGGTATCCTAGATCTTGATTCTTGAACTTGAGGAAACACGCGTCTGAGCAAAACTCCCAAACGCTTCCAGGAAAGACACAGGCTCTCCCACAAGCACACAAGTGTTTGCCCTCAGCTATAGATCAGGGACAAGCCTGTGAAGAGCAACCAAAGAGCTCGTCCGTCTTTCCCTCAATAGATGGGAGTAGGCGCGCTTGCGGATGTGTGCGTGTGTGTGGCCACGCGTTTGCTTAGGCATCAGTGTGTGAAAAGGTAGGTGCTTTTCTCTAGCTGCGTGTGCGTGCACGTGGTGCTGGGTGCACATCCCTGGGTGCTCGTGGAAAGGTTTCTGCATGGTTTTCGCTGAGGAATCGTGTGTGTGCACATGGACAAAGAGAAGGCGCAGCAACCAGGTTCCAGCGCCGAAGAAGGCAAAAGGCGAGGTTTCCGGCGCTATCTCCTTCTCTCCCCAGAGCTAGTCGCGCAAAGCAAGCCGCTAAGCCGGCGACCGGCAAGAGAGCTACAACGAAGCATGCCGAACGGAGAAAATAGCAGCAGCTCATCTGTTCACACCTTGTTTCTGCCATGTGCTTGAACGCCAAGACGTTCGCGCTTCTGTGAGATGAAAGACGTCCTTCTGCATATGTGGTTGCTCACACCGGTGCACTTGTTAGTGTATCCATTCAGTCCTGGGCTGCGGGGCATTCAGAAGTGGCTCTGTGGAGACGTCTGCATAGAGGCAGCTGTCAGAACACGCACACTCGATTGTTCACCAAAACATATGCAGACGCGTCCTTAGCCTGTAGATTTGGATGCACACAGTTCCCTGTGTTCGCAAGAGACAAGGGAATCGCGTCTGTGCGCACAGAAGCAATAGCGGACCGTTTCCCTCGGAGTGAACGCGAAAGAGCCGTCTATATACTCGCAGACACGCGAACGTGCCTCAATGCGGTCACAGAGGCAGCAGCTTTTGCACAGATGCTCCTGGTGATTCTGGCACTTTCCAGGCACACTCCTGAAAGTCGCGCACACTGCTGTTCACTCGCTAAACGACCTCTTGGGAAACACGTCTCCGGTCGACGGACCGCTCAGATTGCTTCTCGTGTAACTGTGAACTGTGTCAGCGCAGGGAATCCGTCTCTGTTGAGCAGATGTCAATCCTGCCTCGCTTTTGCTTTGTTGCCTCTACCAAGATGATTTCCCGTTTCTCTCTTCACTGGAGCAGGCAGACACAGCCAACGCACATCAAGTGTCAAGAGACACGCTCTGCTGAGCTCAACGCTTGTGCAGATGCACATGTGCGACGAAGTCAACACACGTGCTTGTGGAGAGAAAGAAAGGGACTCCCAGGCGTGTGGAGCGACGGGGAGAAAGAGCGGGCGCTGAGGAACACAGTTTCAAACAGACTGTCTCCACACAAACAGGCACCTGTCTGCAGGTATCCTAGATCTTGATTCTTGAACTTGAGGAAACACGCGTCTGAGCAAAACTCCCAAACGCTTCCAGGAAAGACACAGGCTCTCCCACAAGCACACAAGTGTTTGCCCTCAGCTATAGATCAGGGACAAGCCTGTGAAGAGCAACCAAAGAGCTCGTCCGTCTTTCCCTCAATAGATGGGAGTAGGCGCGCTTGCGGATGTGTGCGTGTGTGTGGCCACGCGTTTGCTTAGGCATCAGTGTGTGAAAAGGTAGGTGCTTTTCTCTAGCTGCGTGTGCGTGCACGTGGTGCTGGGTGCACATCCCTGGGTGCTCGTGGAAAGGTTTCTGCATGGTTTTCGCTGAGGAATCGTGTGTGTGCACATGGACAAAGAGAAGGCGCAGCAACCAGGTTCCAGCGCCGAAGAAGGCAAAAGGCGAGGTTTCCGGCGCTATCTCCTTCTCTCCCCAGAGCTAGTCGCGCAAAGCAAGCCGCTAAGCCGGCGACCGGCAAGAGAGCTACAACGAAGCATGCCGAACGGAGAAAATAGCAGCAGCTCATCTGTTCACACCTTGTTTCTGCCATGTGCTTGAACGCCAAGACGTTCGCGCTTCTGTGAGATGAAAGACGTCCTTCTGCATATGTGGTTGCTCACACCGGTGCACTTGTTAGTGTATCCATTCAGTCCTGGGCTGCGGGGCATTCAGAAGTGGCTCTGTGGAGACGTCTGCATAGAGGCAGCTGTCAGAACACGCACACTCGATTGTTCACCAAAACATATGCAGACGCGTCCTTAGCCTGTAGATTTGGATGCACAGAGTTCCCTGTGTTCGCAAGAGACAAGGGAATCGCGTCTGTGCGCACAGAAGCAATAGCGGACCGTTTCCCTCGGAGTGAACGCGAAAGAGCCGTCTATATACTCGCAGACACGCGAACGTGCCTCAATGCGGTCACAGAGGCAGCAGCTTTTGCACAGATGCTCCTGGTGATTCTGGCACTTTCCAGGCACACTCCTGAAAGTCGCGCACACTGCTGTTCACTCGCTAAACGACCTCTTGGGAAACACGTCTCCGGTCGACGGACCGCTCAGATTGCTTCTCGTGTAACTGTGAACTGTGTCAGCGCAGGGAATCCGTCTCTGTTGAGCAGATGTCAATCCTGCCTCGCTTTTGCTTTGTTGCCTCTACCAAGATGATTTCCCGTTTCTCTCTTCACTGGAGCAGGCAGACACAGCCAACGCACATCAAGTGTCAAGAGACACGCTCTGCTGAGCTCAACGCTTGTGCAGATGCACATGTGCGACGAAGTCAACACACGTGCTTGTGGAGAGAAAGAAAGGGACTCCCAGGCGTGTGGAGCGACGGGGAGAAAGAGCGGGCGCTGAGGAACACAGTTTCAAACAGACTGTCTCCACACAAACAGGCACCTGTCTGCAGGTATCCTAGATCTTGATTCTTGAACTTGAGGAAACACGCGTCTGAGCAAAACTCCCAAACGCTTCCAGGAAAGACACAGGCTCTCCCACAAGCACACAAGTGTTTGCCCTCAGCTATAGATCAGGGACAAGCCTGTGAAGAGCAACCAAAGAGCTCGTCCGTCTTTCCCTCAATAGATGGGAGTAGGCGCGCTTGCGGATGTGTGCGTGTGTGTGGCCACGCGTTTGCTTAGGCATCAGTGTGTGAAAAGGTAGGTGCTTTTCTCTAGCTGCGTGTGCGTGCACGTGGTGCTGGGTGCACATCCCTGGGTGCTCGTGGAAAGGTTTCTGCATGGTTTTCGCTGAGGAATCGTGTGTGTGCACATGGACAAAGAGAAGGCGCAGCAACCAGGTTCCAGCGCCGAAGAAGGCAAAAGGCGAGGTTTCCGGCGCTATCTCCTTCTCTCCCCAGAGCTAGTCGCGCAAAGCAAGCCGCTAAGCCGGCGACCGGCAAGAGAGCTACAACGAAGCATGCCGAACGGAGAAAATAGCAGCAGCTCATCTGTTCACACCTTGTTTCTGCCATGTGCTTGAACGCCAAGACGTTCGCGCTTCTGTGAGATGAAAGACGTCCTTCTGCATATGTGGTTGCTCACACCGGTGCACTTGTTAGTGTATCCATTCAGTCCTGGGCTGCGGGGCATTCAGAAGTGGCTCTGTGGAGACGTCTGCATAGAGGCAGCTGTCAGAACACGCACACTCGATTGTTCACCAAAACATATGCAGACGCGTCCTTAGCCTGTAGATTTGGATGCACAGAGTTCCCTGTGTTCGCAAGAGACAAGGGAATCGCGTCTGTGCGCACAGAAGCAATAGCGGACCGTTTCCCTCGGAGTGAACGCGAAAGAGCCGTCTATATACTCGCAGACACGCGAACGTGCCTCAATGCGGTCACAGAGGCAGCAGCTTTTGCACAGATGCTCCTGGTGATTCTGGCACTTTCCAGGCACACTCCTGAAAGTCGCGCACACTGCTGTTCACTCGCTAAACGACCTCTTGGGAAACACGTCTCCGGTCGACGGACCGCTCAGATTGCTTCTCGTGTAACTGTGAACTGTGTCAGCGCAGGGAATCCGTCTCTGTTGAGCAGATGTCAATCCTGCCTCGCTTTTGCTTTGTTGCCTCTACCAAGATGATTTCCCGTTTCTCTCTTCACTGGAGCAGGCAGACACAGCCAACGCACATCAAGTGTCAAGAGACACGCTCTGCTGAGCTCAACGCTTGTGCAGATGCACATGTGCGACGAAGTCAACACACGTGCTTGTGGAGAGAAAGAAAGGGACTCCCAGGCGTGTGGAGCGACGGGGAGAAAGAGCGGGCGCTGAGGAACACAGTTTCAAACAGACTGTCTCCACACAAACAGGCACCTGTCTGCAGGTATCCTAGATCTTGATTCTTGAACTTGAGGAAACACGCGTCTGAGCAAAACTCCCAAACGCTTCCAGGAAAGACACAGGCTCTCCCACAAGCACACAAGTGTTTGCCCTCAGCTATAGATCAGGGACAAGCCTGTGAAGAGCAACCAAAGAGCTCGTCCGTCTTTCCCTCAATAGATGGGAGTAGGCGCGCTTGCGGATGTGTGCGTGTGTGTGGCCACGCGTTTGCTTAGGCATCAGTGTGTGAAAAGGTAGGTGCTTTTCTCTAGCTGCGTGTGCGTGCACGTGGTGCTGGGTGCACATCCCTGGGTGCTCGTGGAAAGGTTTCTGCATGGTTTTCGCTGAGGAATCGTGTGTGTGCACATGGACAAAGAGAAGGCGCAGCAACCAGGTTCCAGCGCCGAAGAAGGCAAAAGGCGAGGTTTCCGGCGCTATCTCCTTCTCTCCCCAGAGCTAGTCGCGCAAAGCAAGCCGCTAAGCCGGCGACCGGCAAGAGAGCTACAACGAAGCATGCCGAACGGAGAAAATAGCAGCAGCTCATCTGTTCACACCTTGTTTCTGCCATGTGCTTGAACGCCAAGACGTTCGCGCTTCTGTGAGATGAAAGACGTCCTTCTGCATATGTGGTTGCTCACACCGGTGCACTTGTTAGTGTATCCATTCAGTCCTGGGCTGCGGGGCATTCAGAAGTGGCTCTGTGGAGACGTCTGCATAGAGGCAGCTGTCAGAACACGCACACTCGATTGTTCACCAAAACATATGCAGACGCGTCCTTAGCCTGTAGATTTGGATGCACAGAGTTCCCTGTGTTCGCAAGAGACAAGGGAATCGCGTCTGTGCGCACAGAAGCAATAGCGGACCGTTTCCCTCGGAGTGAACGCGAAAGAGCCGTCTATATACTCGCAGACACGCGAACGTGCCTCAATGCGGTCACAGAGGCAGCAGCTTTTGCACAGATGCTCCTGGTGATTCTGGCACTTTCCAGGCACACTCCTGAAAGTCGCGCACACTGCTGTTCACTCGCTAAACGACCTCTTGGGAAACACGTCTCCGGTCGACGGACCGCTCAGATTGCTTCTCGTGTAACTGTGAACTGTGTCAGCGCAGGGAATCCGTCTCTGTTGAGCAGATGTCAATCCTGCCTCGCTTTTGCTTTGTTGCCTCTACCAAGATGATTTCCCGTTTCTCTCTTCACTGGAGCAGGCAGACACAGCCAACGCACATCAAGTGTCAAGAGACACGCTCTGCTGAGCTCAACGCTTGTGCAGATGCACATGTGCGACGAAGTCAACACACGTGCTTGTGGAGAGAAAGAAAGGGACTCCCAGGCGTGTGGAGCGACGGGGAGAAAGAGCGGGCGCTGAGGAACACAGTTTCAAACAGACTGTCTCCACACAAACAGGCACCTGTCTGCAGGTATCCTAGATCTTGATTCTTGAACTTGAGGAAACACGCGTCTGAGCAAAACTCCCAAACGCTTCCAGGAAAGACACAGGCTCTCCCACAAGCACACAAGTGTTTGCCCTCAGCTATAGATCAGGGACAAGCCTGTGAAGAGCAACCAAAGAGCTCGTCCGTCTTTCCCTCAATAGATGGGAGTAGGCGCGCTTGCGGATGTGTGCGTGTGTGTGGCCACGCGTTTGCTTAGGCATCGGTGTGTGAAAAGGTAGGTGCTTTTCTCTAGCTGCGTGTGCGTGCACGTGGTGCTGGGTGCACATCCCTGGGTGCTCGTGGAAAGGTTTCTGCATGGTTTTCGCTGAGGAATCGTGTGTGTGCACATGGACAAAGAGAAGGCGCAGCAACCAGGTTCCAGCGCCGAAGAAGGCAAAAGGCGAGGTTTCCGGCGCTATCTCCTTCTCTCCCCAGAGCTAGTCGCGCAAAGCAAGCCGCTAAGCCGGCGACCGGCAAGAGAGCTACAACGAAGCATGCCGAACGGAGAAAATAGCAGCAGCTCATCTGTTCACACCTTGTTTCTGCCATGTGCTTGAACGCCAAGACGTTCGCGCTTCTGTGAGATGAAAGACGTCCTTCTGCATATGTGGTTGCTCACACCGGTGCACTTGTTAGTGTATCCATTCAGTCCTGGGCTGCGGGGCATTCAGAAGTGGCTCTGTGGAGACGTCTGCATAGAGGCAGCTGTCAGAACACGCACACTCGATTGTTCACCAAAACATATGCAGACGCGTCCTTAGCCTGTAGATTTGGATGCACAGAGTTCCCTGTGTTCGCAAGAGACAAGGGAATCGCGTCTGTGCGCACAGAAGCAATAGCGGACCGTTTCCCTCGGAGTGAACGCGAAAGAGCCGTCTATATACTCGCAGACACGCGAACGTGCCTCAATGCGGTCACAGAGGCAGCAGCTTTTGCACAGATGCTCCTGGTGATTCTGGCACTTTCCAGGCACACTCCTGAAAGTCGCGCACACTGCTGTTCACTCGCTAAACGACCTCTTGGGAAACACGTCTCCGGTCGACGGACCGCTCAGATTGCTTCTCGTGTAACTGTGAACTGTGTCAGCGCAGGGAATCCGTCTCTGTTGAGCAGATGTCAATCCTGCCTCGCTTTTGCTTTGTTGCCTCTACCAAGATGATTTCCCGTTTCTCTCTTCACTGGAGCAGGCAGACACAGCCAACGCACATCAAGTGTCAAGAGACACGCTCTGCTGAGCTCAACGCTTGTGCAGATGCACATGTGCGACGAAGTCAACACACGTGCTTGTGGAGAGAAAGAAAGGGACTCCCAGGCGTGTGGAGCGACGGGGAGAAAGAGCGGGCGCTGAGGAACACAGTTTCAAACAGACTGTCTCCACACAAACAGGCACCTGTCTGCAGGTATCCTAGATCTTGATTCTTGAACTTGAGGAAACACGCGTCTGAGCAAAACTCCCAAACGCTTCCAGGAAAGACACAGGCTCTCCCACAAGCACACAAGTGTTTGCCCTCAGCTATAGATCAGGGACAAGCCTGTGAAGAGCAACCAAAGAGCTCGTCCGTCTTTCCCTCAATAGATGGGAGTAGGCGCGCTTGCGGATGTGTGCGTGTGTGTGGCCACGCGTTTGCTTAGGCATCAGTGTGTGAAAAGGTAGGTGCTTTTCTCTAGCTGCGTGTGCGTGCACGTGGTGCTGGGTGCACATCCCTGGGTGCTCGTGGAAAGGTTTCTGCATGGTTTTCGCTGAGGAATCGTGTGTGTGCACATGGACAAAGAGAAGGCGCAGCAACCAGGTTCCAGCGCCGAAGAAGGCAAAAGGCGAGGTTTCCGGCGCTATCTCCTTCTCTCCCCAGAGCTAGTCGCGCAAAGCAAGCCGCTAAGCCGGCGACCGGCAAGAGAGCTACAACGAAGCATGCCGAACGGAGAAAATAGCAGCAGCTCATCTGTTCACACCTTGTTTCTGCCATGTGCTTGAACGCCAAGACGTTCGCGCTTCTGTGAGATGAAAGACGTCCTTCTGCATATGTGGTTGCTCACACCGGTGCACTTGTTAGTGTATCCATTCAGTCCTGGGCTGCGGGGCATTCAGAAGTGGCTCTGTGGAGACGTCTGCATAGAGGCAGCTGTCAGAACACGCACACTCGATTGTTCACCAAAACATATGCAGACGCGTCCTTAGCCTGTAGATTTGGATGCACAGAGTTCCCTGTGTTCGCAAGAGACAAGGGAATCGCGTCTGTGCGCACAGAAGCAATAGCGGACCGTTTCCCTCGGAGTGAACGCGAAAGAGCCGTCTATATACTCGCAGACACGCGAACGTGCCTCAATGCGGTCACAGAGGCAGCAGCTTTTGCACAGATGCTCCTGGTGATTCTGGCACTTTCCAGGCACACTCCTGAAAGTCGCGCACACTGCTGTTCACTCGCTAAACGACCTCTTGGGAAACACGTCTCCGGTCGACGGACCGCTCAGATTGCTTCTCGTGTAACTGTGAACTGTGTCAGCGCAGGGAATCCGTCTCTGTTGAGCAGATGTCAATCCTGCCTCGCTTTTGCTTTGTTGCCTCTACCAAGATGATTTCCCGTTTCTCTCTTCACTGGAGCAGGCAGACACAGCCAACGCACATCAAGTGTCAAGAGACACGCTCTGCTGAGCTCAACGCTTGTGCAGATGCACATGTGCGACGAAGTCAACACACGTGCTTGTGGAGAGAAAGAAAGGGACTCCCAGGCGTGTGGAGCGACGGGGAGAAAGAGCGGGCGCTGAGGAACACAGTTTCAAACAGACTGTCTCCACACAAACAGGCACCTGTCTGCAGGTATCCTAGATCTTGATTCTTGAACTTGAGGAAACACGCGTCTGAGCAAAACTCCCAAACGCTTCCAGGAAAGACACAGGCTCTCCCACAAGCACACAAGTGTTTGCCCTCAGCTATAGATCAGGGACAAGCCTGTGAAGAGCAACCAAAGAGCTCGTCCGTCTTTCCCTCAATAGATGGGAGTAGGCGCGCTTGCGGATGTGTGCGTGTGTGTGGCCACGCGTTTGCTTAGGCATCAGTGTGTGAAAAGGTAGGTGCTTTTCTCTAGCTGCGTGTGCGTGCACGTGGTGCTGGGTGCACATCCCTGGGTGCTCGTGGAAAGGTTTCTGCATGGTTTTCGCTGAGGAATCGTGTGTGTGCACATGGACAAAGAGAAGGCGCAGCAACCAGGTTCCAGCGCCGAAGAAGGCAAAAGGCGAGGTTTCCGGCGCTATCTCCTTCTCTCCCCAGAGCTAGTCGCGCAAAGCAAGCCGCTAAGCCGGCGACCGGCAAGAGAGCTACAACGAAGCATGCCGAACGGAGAAAATAGCAGCAGCTCATCTGTTCACACCTTGTTTCTGCCATGTGCTTGAACGCCAAGACGTTCGCGCTTCTGTGAGATGAAAGACGTCCTTCTGCATATGTGGTTGCTCACACCGGTGCACTTGTTAGTGTATCCATTCAGTCCTGGGCTGCGGGGCATTCAGAAGTGGCTCTGTGGAGACGTCTGCATAGAGGCAGCTGTCAGAACACGCACACTCGATTGTTCACCAAAACATATGCAGACGCGTCCTTAGCCTGTAGATTTGGATGCACAGAGTTCCCTGTGTTCGCAAGAGACAAGGGAATCGCGTCTGTGCGCACAGAAGCAATAGCGGACCGTTTCCCTCGGAGTGAACGCGAAAGAGCCGTCTATATACTCGCAGACACGCGAACGTGCCTCAATGCGGTCACAGAGGCAGCAGCTTTTGCACAGATGCTCCTGGTGATTCTGGCACTTTCCAGGCACACTCCTGAAAGTCGCGCACACTGCTGTTCACTCGCTAAACGACCTCTTGGGAAACACGTCTCCGGTCGACGGACCGCTCAGATTGCTTCTCGTGTAACTGTGAACTGTGTCAGCGCAGGGAATCCGTCTCTGTTGAGCAGATGTCAATCCTGCCTCGCTTTTGCTTTGTTGCCTCTACCAAGATGATTTCCCGTTTCTCTCTTCACTGGAGCAGGCAGACACAGCCAACGCACATCAAGTGTCAAGAGACACGCTCTGCTGAGCTCAACGCTTGTGCAGATGCACATGTGCGACGAAGTCAACACACGTGCTTGTGGAGAGAAAGAAAGGGACTCCCAGGCGTGTGGAGCGACGGGGAGAAAGAGCGGGCGCTGAGGAACACAGTTTCAAACAGACTGTCTCCACACAAACAGGCACCTGTCTGCAGGTATCCTAGATCTTGATTCTTGAACTTGAGGAAACACGCGTCTGAGCAAAACTCCCAAACGCTTCCAGGAAAGACACAGGCTCTCCCACAAGCACACAAGTGTTTGCCCTCAGCTATAGATCAGGGACAAGCCTGTGAAGAGCAACCAAAGAGCTCGTCCGTCTTTCTCTCAATAGATGGGAGTAGGCGCGCTTGCGGATGTGTGCGTGTGTGTGGCCACGCGTTTGCTTAGGCATCAGTGTGTGAAAAGGTAGGTGCTTTTCTCTAGCTGCGTGTGCGTGCACGTGGTGCTGGGTGCACATCCCTGGGTGCTCGTGGAAAGGTTTCTGCATGGTTTTCGCTGAGGAATCGTGTGTGTGCACATGGACAAAGAGAAGGCGCAGCAACCAGGTTCCAGCGCCGAAGAAGGCAAAAGGCGAGGTTTCCGGCGCTATCTCCTTCTCTCCCCAGAGCTAGTCGCGCAAAGCAAGCCGCTAAGCCGGCGACCGGCAAGAGAGCTACAACGAAGCATGCCGAACGGAGAAAATAGCAGCAGCTCATCTGTTCACACCTTGTTTCTGCCATGTGCTTGAACGCCAAGACGTTCGCGCTTCTGTGAGATGAAAGACGTCCTTCTGCATATGTGGTTGCTCACACCGGTGCACTTGTTAGTGTATCCATTCAGTCCTGGGCTGCGGGGCATTCAGAAGTGGCTCTGTGGAGACGTCTGCATAGAGGCAGCTGTCAGAACACGCACACTCGATTGTTCACCAAAACATATGCAGACGCGTCCTTAGCCTGTAGATTTGGATGCACAGAGTTCCCTGTGTTCGCAAGAGACAAGGGAATCGCGTCTGTGCGCACAGAAGCAATAGCGGACCGTTTCCCTCGGAGTGAACGCGAAAGAGCCGTCTATATACTCGCAGACACGCGAACGTGCCTCAATGCGGTCACAGAGGCAGCAGCTTTTGCACAGATGCTCCTGGTGATTCTGGCACTTTCCAGGCACACTCCTGAAAGTCGCGCACACTGCTGTTCACTCGCTAAACGACCTCTTGGGAAACACGTCTCCGGTCGACGGACCGCTCAGATTGCTTCTCGTGTAACTGTGAACTGTGTCAGCGCAGGGAATCCGTCTCTGTTGAGCAGATGTCAATCCTGCCTCGCTTTTGCTTTGTTGCCTCTACCAAGATGATTTCCCGTTTCTCTCTTCACTGGAGCAGGCAGACACAGCCAACGCACATCAAGTGTCAAGAGACACGCTCTGCTGAGCTCAACGCTTGTGCAGATGCACATGTGCGACGAAGTCAACACACGTGCTTGTGGAGAGAAAGAAAGGGACTCCCAGGCGTGTGGAGCGACGGGGAGAAAGAGCGGGCGCTGAGGAACACAGTTTCAAACAGACTGTCTCCACACAAACAGGCACCTGTCTGCAGGTATCCTAGATCTTGATTCTTGAACTTGAGGAAACACGCGTCTGAGCAAAACTCCCAAACGCTTCCAGGAAAGACACAGGCTCTCCCACAAGCACACAAGTGTTTGCCCTCAGCTATAGATCAGGGACAAGCCTGTGAAGAGCAACCAAAGAGCTCGTCCGTCTTTCCCTCAATAGATGGGAGTAGGCGCGCTTGCGGATGTGTGCGTGTGTGTGGCCACGCGTTTGCTTAGGCATCAGTGTGTGAAAAGGTAGGTGCTTTTCTCTAGCTGCGTGTGCGTGCACGTGGTGCTGGGTGCACATCCCTGGGTGCTCGTGGAAAGGTTTCTGCATGGTTTTCGCTGAGGAATCGTGTGTGTGCACATGGACAAAGAGAAGGCGCAGCAACCAGGTTCCAGCGCCGAAGAAGGCAAAAGGCGAGGTTTCCGGCGCTATCTCCTTCTCTCCCCAGAGCTAGTCGCGCAAAGCAAGCCGCTAAGCCGGCGACCGGCAAGAGAGCTACAACGAAGCATGCCGAACGGAGAAAATAGCAGCAGCTCATCTGTTCACACCTTGTTTCTGCCATGTGCTTGAACGCCAAGACGTTCGCGCTTCTGTGAGATGAAAGACGTCCTTCTGCATATGTGGTTGCTCACACCGGTGCACTTGTTAGTGTATCCATTCAGTCCTGGGCTGCGGGGCATTCAGAAGTGGCTCTGTGGAGACGTCTGCATAGAGGCAGCTGTCAGAACACGCACACTCGATTGTTCACCAAAACATATGCAGACGCGTCCTTAGCCTGTAGATTTGGATGCACAGAGTTCCCTGTGTTCGCAAGAGACAAGGGAATCGCGTCTGTGCGCACAGAAGCAATAGCGGACCGTTTCCCTCGGAGTGAACGCGAAAGAGCCGTCTATATACTCGCAGACACGCGAACGTGCCTCAATGCGGTCACAGAGGCAGCAGCTTTTGCACAGATGCTCCTGGTGATTCTGGCACTTTCCAGGCACACTCCTGAAAGTCGCGCACACTGCTGTTCACTCGCTAAACGACCTCTTGGGAAACACGTCTCCGGTCGACGGACCGCTCAGATTGCTTCTCGTGTAACTGTGAACTGTGTCAGCGCAGGGAATCCGTCTCTGTTGAGCAGATGTCAATCCTGCCTCGCTTTTGCTTTGTTGCCTCTACCAAGATGATTTCCCGTTTCTCTCTTCACTGGAGCAGGCAGACACAGCCAACGCACATCAAGTGTCAAGAGACACGCTCTGCTGAGCTCAACGCTTGTGCAGATGCACATGTGCGACGAAGTCAACACACGTGCTTGTGGAGAGAAAGAAAGGGACTCCCAGGCGTGTGGAGCGACGGGGAGAAAGAGCGGGCGCTGAGGAACACAGTTTCAAACAGACTGTCTCCACACAAACAGGCACCTGTCTGCAGGTATCCTAGATCTTGATTCTTGAACTTGAGGAAACACGCGTCTGAGCAAAACTCCCAAACGCTTCCAGGAAAGACACAGGCTCTCCCACAAGCACACAAGTGTTTGCCCTCAGCTATAGATCAGGGACAAGCCTGTGAAGAGCAACCAAAGAGCTCGTCCGTCTTTCCCTCAATAGATGGGAGTAGGCGCGCTTGCGGATGTGTGCGTGTGTGTGGCCACGCGTTTGCTTAGGCATCAGTGTGTGAAAAGGTAGGTGCTTTTCTCTAGCTGCGTGTGCGTGCACGTGGTGCTGGGTGCACATCCCTGGGTGCTCGTGGAAAGGTTTCTGCATGGTTTTCGCTGAGGAATCGTGTGTGTGCACATGGACAAAGAGAAGGCGCAGCAACCAGGTTCCAGCGCCGAAGAAGGCAAAAGGCGAGGTTTCCGGCGCTATCTCCTTCTCTCCCCAGAGCTAGTCGCGCAAAGCAAGCCGCTAAGCCGGCGACCGGCAAGAGAGCTACAACGAAGCATGCCGAACGGAGAAAATAGCAGCAGCTCATCTGTTCACACCTTGTTTCTGCCATGTGCTTGAACGCCAAGACGTTCGCGCTTCTGTGAGATGAAAGACGTCCTTCTGCATATGTGGTTGCTCACACCGGTGCACTTGTTAGTGTATCCATTCAGTCCTGGGCTGCGGGGCATTCAGAAGTGGCTCTGTGGAGACGTCTGCATAGAGGCAGCTGTCAGAACACGCACACTCGATTGTTCACCAAAACATATGCAGACGCGTCCTTAGCCTGTAGATTTGGATGCACAGAGTTCCCTGTGTTCGCAAGAGACAAGGGAATCGCGTCTGTGCGCACAGAAGCAATAGCGGACCGTTTCCCTCGGAGTGAACGCGAAAGAGCCGTCTATATACTCGCAGACACGCGAACGTGCCTCAATGCGGTCACAGAGGCAGCAGCTTTTGCACAGATGCTCCTGGTGATTCTGGCACTTTCCAGGCACACTCCTGAAAGTCGCGCACACTGCTGTTCACTCGCTAAACGACCTCTTGGGAAACACGTCTCCGGTCGACGGACCGCTCAGATTGCTTCTCGTGTAACTGTGAACTGTGTCAGCGCAGGGAATCCGTCTCTGTTGAGCAGATGTCAATCCTGCCTCGCTTTTGCTTTGTTGCCTCTACCAAGATGATTTCCCGTTTCTCTCTTCACTGGAGCAGGCAGACACAGCCAACGCACATCAAGTGTCAAGAGACACGCTCTGCTGAGCTCAACGCTTGTGCAGATGCACATGTGCGACGAAGTCAACACACGTGCTTGTGGAGAGAAAGAAAGGGACTCCCAGGCGTGTGGAGCGACGGGGAGAAAGAGCGGGCGCTGAGGAACACAGTTTCAAACAGACTGTCTCCACACAAACAGGCACCTGTCTGCAGGTATCCTAGATCTTGATTCTTGAACTTGAGGAAACACGCGTCTGAGCAAAACTCCCAAACGCTTCCAGGAAAGACACAGGCTCTCCCACAAGCACACAAGTGTTTGCCCTCAGCTATAGATCAGGGACAAGCCTGTGAAGAGCAACCAAAGAGCTCGTCCGTCTTTCCCTCAATAGATGGGAGTAGGCGCGCTTGCGGATGTGTGCGTGTGTGTGGCCACGCGTTTGCTTAGGCATCAGTGTGTGAAAAGGTAGGTGCTTTTCTCTAGCTGCGTGTGCGTGCACGTGGTGCTGGGTGCACATCCCTGGGTGCTCGTGGAAAGGTTTCTGCATGGTTTTCGCTGAGGAATCGTGTGTGTGCACATGGACAAAGAGAAGGCGCAGCAACCAGGTTCCAGCGCCGAAGAAGGCAAAAGGCGAGGTTTCCGGCGCTATCTCCTTCTCTCCCCAGAGCTAGTCGCGCAAAGCAAGCCGCTAAGCCGGCGACCGGCAAGAGAGCTACAACGAAGCATGCCGAACGGAGAAAATAGCAGCAGCTCATCTGTTCACACCTTGTTTCTGCCATGTGCTTGAACGCCAAGACGTTCGCGCTTCTGTGAGATGAAAGACGTCCTTCTGCATATGTGGTTGCTCACACCGGTGCACTTGTTAGTGTATCCATTCAGTCCTGGGCTGCGGGGCATTCAGAAGTGGCTCTGTGGAGACGTCTGCATAGAGGCAGCTGTCAGAACACGCACACTCGATTGTTCACCAAAACATATGCAGACGCGTCCTTAGCCTGTAGATTTGGATGCACAGAGTTCCCTGTGTTCGCAAGAGACAAGGGAATCGCGTCTGTGCGCACAGAAGCAATAGCGGACCGTTTCCCTCGGAGTGAACGCGAAAGAGCCGTCTATATACTCGCAGACACGCGAACGTGCCTCAATGCGGTCACAGAGGCAGCAGCTTTTGCACAGATGCTCCTGGTGATTCTGGCACTTTCCAGGCACACTCCTGAAAGTCGCGCACACTGCTGTTCACTCGCTAAACGACCTCTTGGGAAACACGTCTCCGGTCGACGGACCGCTCAGATTGCTTCTCGTGTAACTGTGAACTGTGTCAGCGCAGGGAATCCGTCTCTGTTGAGCAGATGTCAATCCTGCCTCGCTTTTGCTTTGTTGCCTCTACCAAGATGATTTCCCGTTTCTCTCTTCACTGGAGCAGGCAGACACAGCCAACGCACATCAAGTGTCAAGAGACACGCTCTGCTGAGCTCAACGCTTGTGCAGATGCACATGTGCGACGAAGTCAACACACGTGCTTGTGGAGAGAAAGAAAGGGACTCCCAGGCGTGTGGAGCGACGGGGAGAAAGAGCGGGCGCTGAGGAACACAGTTTCAAACAGACTGTCTCCACACAAACAGGCACCTGTCTGCAGGTATCCTAGATCTTGATTCTTGAACTTGAGGAAACACGCGTCTGAGCAAAACTCCCAAACGCTTCCAGGAAAGACACAGGCTCTCCCACAAGCACACAAGTGTTTGCCCTCAGCTATAGATCAGGGACAAGCCTGTGAAGAGCAACCAAAGAGCTCGTCCGTCTTTCCCTCAATAGATGGGAGTAGGCGCGCTTGCGGATGTGTGCGTGTGTGTGGCCACGCGTTTGCTTAGGCATCAGTGTGTGAAAAGGTAGGTGCTTTTCTCTAGCTGCGTGTGCGTGCACGTGGTGCTGGGTGCACATCCCTGGGTGCTCGTGGAAAGGTTTCTGCATGGTTTTCGCTGAGGAATCGTGTGTGTGCACATGGACAAAGAGAAGGCGCAGCAACCAGGTTCCAGCGCCGAAGAAGGCAAAAGGCGAGGTTTCCGGCGCTATCTCCTTCTCTCCCCAGAGCTAGTCGCGCAAAGCAAGCCGCTAAGCCGGCGACCGGCAAGAGAGCTACAACGAAGCATGCCGAACGGAGAAAATAGCAGCAGCTCATCTGTTCACACCTTGTTTCTGCCATGTGCTTGAACGCCAAGACGTTCGCGCTTCTGTGAGATGAAAGACGTCCTTCTGCATATGTGGTTGCTCACACCGGTGCACTTGTTAGTGTATCCATTCAGTCCTGGGCTGCGGGGCATTCAGAAGTGGCTCTGTGGAGACGTCTGCATAGAGGCAGCTGTCAGAACACGCACACTCGATTGTTCACCAAAACATATGCAGACGCGTCCTTAGCCTGTAGATTTGGATGCACAGAGTTCCCTGTGTTCGCAAGAGACAAGGGAATCGCGTCTGTGCGCACAGAAGCAATAGCGGACCGTTTCCCTCGGAGTGAACGCGAAAGAGCCGTCTATATACTCGCAGACACGCGAACGTGCCTCAATGCGGTCACAGAGGCAGCAGCTTTTGCACAGATGCTCCTGGTGATTCTGGCACTTTCCAGGCACACTCCTGAAAGTCGCGCACACTGCTGTTCACTCGCTAAACGACCTCTTGGGAAACACGTCTCCGGTCGACGGACCGCTCAGATTGCTTCTCGTGTAACTGTGAACTGTGTCAGCGCAGGGAATCCGTCTCTGTTGAGCAGATGTCAATCCTGCCTCGCTTTTGCTTTGTTGCCTCTACCAAGATGATTTCCCGTTTCTCTCTTCACTGGAGCAGGCAGACACAGCCAACGCACATCAAGTGTCAAGAGACACGCTCTGCTGAGCTCAACGCTTGTGCAGATGCACATGTGCGACGAAGTCAACACACGTGCTTGTGGAGAGAAAGAAAGGGACTCCCAGGCGTGTGGAGCGACGGGGAGAAAGAGCGGGCGCTGAGGAACACAGTTTCAAACAGACTGTCTCCACACAAACAGGCACCTGTCTGCAGGTATCCTAGATCTTGATTCTTGAACTTGAGGAAACACGCGTCTGAGCAAAACTCCCAAACGCTTCCAGGAAAGACACAGGCTCTCCCACAAGCACACAAGTGTTTGCCCTCAGCTATAGATCAGGGACAAGCCTGTGAAGAGCAACCAAAGAGCTCGTCCGTCTTTCCCTCAATAGATGGGAGTAGGCGCGCTTGCGGATGTGTGCGTGTGTGTGGCCACGCGTTTGCTTAGGCATCAGTGTGTGAAAAGGTAGGTGCTTTTCTCTAGCTGCGTGTGCGTGCACGTGGTGCTGGGTGCACATCCCTGGGTGCTCGTGGAAAGGTTTCTGCATGGTTTTCGCTGAGGAATCGTGTGTGTGCACATGGACAAAGAGAAGGCGCAGCAACCAGGTTCCAGCGCCGAAGAAGGCAAAAGGCGAGGTTTCCGGCGCTATCTCCTTCTCTCCCCAGAGCTAGTCGCGCAAAGCAAGCCGCTAAGCCGGCGACCGGCAAGAGAGCTACAACGAAGCATGCCGAACGGAGAAAATAGCAGCAGCTCATCTGTTCACACCTTGTTTCTGCCATGTGCTTGAACGCCAAGACGTTCGCGCTTCTGTGAGATGAAAGACGTCCTTCTGCATATGTGGTTGCTCACACCGGTGCACTTGTTAGTGTATCCATTCAGTCCTGGGCTGCGGGGCATTCAGAAGTGGCTCTGTGGAGACGTCTGCATAGAGGCAGCTGTCAGAACACGCACACTCGATTGTTCACCAAAACATATGCAGACGCGTCCTTAGCCTGTAGATTTGGATGCACAGAGTTCCCTGTGTTCGCAAGAGACAAGGGAATCGCGTCTGTGCGCACAGAAGCAATAGCGGACCGTTTCCCTCGGAGTGAACGCGAAAGAGCCGTCTATATACTCGCAGACACGCGAACGTGCCTCAATGCGGTCACAGAGGCAGCAGCTTTTGCACAGATGCTCCTGGTGATTCTGGCACTTTCCAGGCACACTCCTGAAAGTCGCGCACACTGCTGTTCACTCGCTAAACGACCTCTTGGGAAACACGTCTCCGGTCGACGGACCGCTCAGATTGCTTCTCGTGTAACTGTGAACTGTGTCAGCGCAGGGAATCCGTCTCTGTTGAGCAGATGTCAATCCTGCCTCGCTTTTGCTTTGTTGCCTCTACCAAGATGATTTCCCGTTTCTCTCTTCACTGGAGCAGGCAGACACAGCCAACGCACATCAAGTGTCAAGAGACACGCTCTGCTGAGCTCAACGCTTGTGCAGATGCACATGTGCGACGAAGTCAACACACGTGCTTGTGGAGAGAAAGAAAGGGACTCCCAGGCGTGTGGAGCGACGGGGAGAAAGAGCGGGCGCTGAGGAACACAGTTTCAAACAGACTGTCTCCACACAAACAGGCACCTGTCTGCAGGTATCCTAGATCTTGATTCTTGAACTTGAGGAAACACGCGTCTGAGCAAAACTCCCAAACGCTTCCAGGAAAGACACAGGCTCTCCCACAAGCACACAAGTGTTTGCCCTCAGCTATAGATCAGGGACAAGCCTGTGAAGAGCAACCAAAGAGCTCGTCCGTCTTTCCCTCAATAGATGGGAGTAGGCGCGCTTGCGGATGTGTGCGTGTGTGTGGCCACGCGTTTGCTTAGGCATCAGTGTGTGAAAAGGTAGGTGCTTTTCTCTAGCTGCGTGTGCGTGCACGTGGTGCTGGGTGCACATCCCTGGGTGCTCGTGGAAAGGTTTCTGCATGGTTTTCGCTGAGGAATCGTGTGTGTGCACATGGACAAAGAGAAGGCGCAGCAACCAGGTTCCAGCGCCGAAGAAGGCAAAAGGCGAGGTTTCCGGCGCTATCTCCTTCTCTCCCCAGAGCTAGTCGCGCAAAGCAAGCCGCTAAGCCGGCGACCGGCAAGAGAGCTACAACGAAGCATGCCGAACGGAGAAAATAGCAGCAGCTCATCTGTTCACACCTTGTTTCTGCCATGTGCTTGAACGCCAAGACGTTCGCGCTTCTGTGAGATGAAAGACGTCCTTCTGCATATGTGGTTGCTCACACCGGTGCACTTGTTAGTGTATCCATTCAGTCCTGGGCTGCGGGGCATTCAGAAGTGGCTCTGTGGAGACGTCTGCATAGAGGCAGCTGTCAGAACACGCACACTCGATTGTTCACCAAAACATATGCAGACGCGTCCTTAGCCTGTAGATTTGGATGCACAGAGTTCCCTGTGTTCGCAAGAGACAAGGGAATCGCGTCTGTGCGCACAGAAGCAATAGCGGACCGTTTCCCTCGGAGTGAACGCGAAAGAGCCGTCTATATACTCGCAGACACGCGAACGTGCCTCAATGCGGTCACAGAGGCAGCAGCTTTTGCACAGATGCTCCTGGTGATTCTGGCACTTTCCAGGCACACTCCTGAAAGTCGCGCACACTGCTGTTCACTCGCTAAACGACCTCTTGGGAAACACGTCTCCGGTCGACGGACCGCTCAGATTGCTTCTCGTGTAACTGTGAACTGTGTCAGCGCAGGGAATCCGTCTCTGTTGAGCAGATGTCAATCCTGCCTCGCTTTTGCTTTGTTGCCTCTACCAAGATGATTTCCCGTTTCTCTCTTCACTGGAGCAGGCAGACACAGCCAACGCACATCAAGTGTCAAGAGACACGCTCTGCTGAGCTCAACGCTTGTGCAGATGCACATGTGCGACGAAGTCAACACACGTGCTTGTGGAGAGAAAGAAAGGGACTCCCAGGCGTGTGGAGCGACGGGGAGAAAGAGCGGGCGCTGAGGAACACAGTTTCAAACAGACTGTCTCCACACAAACAGGCACCTGTCTGCAGGTATCCTAGATCTTGATTCTTGAACTTGAGGAAACACGCGTCTGAGCAAAACTCCCAAACGCTTCCAGGAAAGACACAGGCTCTCCCACAAGCACACAAGTGTTTGCCCTCAGCTATAGATCAGGGACAAGCCTGTGAAGAGCAACCAAAGAGCTCGTCCGTCTAGATGGGAGTAGGCGCGCTTGCGGATGTGTGCGTGTGTGTGGCCACGCGTTTGCTTAGGCATCAGTGTGTGAAAAGGTAGGTGCTTTTCTCTAGCTGCGTGTGCGTGCACGTGGTGCTGGGTGCACATCCCTGGGTGCTCGTGGAAAGGTTTCTGCATGGTTTTCGCTGAGGAATCGTGTGTGTGCACATGGACAAAGAGAAGGCGCAGCAACCAGGTTCCAGCGCCGAAGAAGGCAAAAGGCGAGGTTTCCGGCGCTATCTCCTTCTCTCCCCAGAGCTAGTCGCGCAAAGCAAGCCGCTAAGCCGGCGACCGGCAAGAGAGCTACAACGAAGCATGCCGAACGGAGAAAATAGCAGCAGCTCATCTGTTCACACCTTGTTTCTGCCATGTGCTTGAACGCCAAGACGTTCGCGCTTCTGTGAGATGAAAGACGTCCTTCTGCATATGTAGTTGCTCACACCGGTGCACTTGTTAGTGTATCCATTCAGTCCTGGGCTGCGGGGCATTCAGAAGTGGCTCTGTGGAGACGTCTGCATAGAGGCAGCTGTCAGAACACGCACACTCGATTGTTCACCAAAACATATGCAGACGCGTCCTTAGCCTGTAGATTTGGATGCACAGAGTTCCCTGTGTTCGCAAGAGACAAGGGAATCGCGTCTGTGCGCACAGAAGCAATAGCGGACCGTTTCCCTCGGAGTGAACGCGAAAGAGCCGTCTATATACTCGCAGACACGCGAACGTGCCTCAATGCGGTCACAGAGGCAGCAGCTTTTGCACAGATGCTCCTGGTGATTCTGGCACTTTCCAGGCACACTCCTGAAAGTCGCGCACACTGCTGTTCACTCGCTAAACGACCTCTTGGGAAACACGTCTCCGGTCGACAGACCGCTCAGATTGCTTCTCGTGTAACTGTGAACTGTGTCAGCGCAGGGAATCCGTCTCTGTTGAGCAGATGTCAATCCTGCCTCGCTTTTGCTTTGTTGCCTCTACCAAGATGATTTCCCGTTTCTCTCTTCACTGGAGCAGGCAGACACAGCCAACGCACATCAAGTGTCAAGAGACACGCTCTGCTGAGCTCAACGCTTGTGCAGATGCACATGTGCGACGAAGTCAACACACGTGCTTGTGGAGAGAAAGAAAGGGACTCCCAGGCGTGTGGAGCGACGGGGAGAAAGAGCGGGCGCTGAGGAACACAGTTTCAAACAGACTGTCTCCACACAAACAGGCACCTGTCTGCAGGTATCCTAGATCTTGATTCTTGAACTTGAGGAAACACGCGTCTGAGCAAAACTCCCAAACGCTTCCAGGAAAGACACAGGCTCTCCCACAAGCACACAAGTGTTTGCCCTCAGCTATAGATCAGGGACAAGCCTGTGAAGAGCAACCAAAGAGCTCGTCCGTCTTTCCCTCAATAGATGGGAGTAGGCGCGCTTGCGGATGTGTGCGTGTGTGTGGCCACGCGTTTGCTTAGGCATCAGTGTGTGAAAAGGTAGGTGCTTTTCTCTAGCTGCGTGTGCGTGCACGTGGTGCTGGGTGCACATCCCTGGGTGCTCGTGGAAAGGTTTCTGCATGGTTTTCGCTGAGGAATCGTGTGTGTGCACATAGACAAAGAGAAGGCGCAGCAACCAGGTTCCAGCGCCGAAGAAGGCAAAAGGCGAGGTTTCCGGCGCTATCTCCTTCTCTCCCCAGAGCTAGTCGCGCAAAGCAAGCCGCTAAGCCGGCGACCGGCAAGAGAGCTACAACGAAGCATGCCGAACGGAGAAAATAGCAGCAGCTCATCTGTTCACACCTTGTTTCTGCCATGTGCTTGAACGCCAAGACGTTCGCGCTTCTGTGAGATGAAAGACGTCCTTCTGCATATGTGGTTGCTCACACCGGTGCACTTGTTAGTGTATCCATTCAGTCCTGGGCTGCGGGGCATTCAGAAGTGGCTCTGTGGAGACGTCTGCATAGAGGCAGCTGTCAGAACACGCACACTCGATTGTTCACCAAAACATATGCAGACGCGTCCTTAGCCTGTAGATTTGGATGCACAGAGTTCCCTGTGTTCGCAAGAGACAAGGGAATCGCGTCTGTGCGCACAGAAGCAATAGCGGACCGTTTCCCTCGGAGTGAACGCGAAAGAGCCGTCTATATACTCGCAGACACGCGAACGTGCCTCAATGCGGTCACAGAGGCAGCAGCTTTTGCACAGATGCTCCTGGTGATTCTGGCACTTTCCAGGCACACTCCTGAAAGTCGCGCACACTGCTGTTCACTCGCTAAACGACCTCTTGGGAAACACGTCTCCGGTCGACGGACCGCTCAGATTGCTTCTCGTGTAACTGTGAACTGTGTCAGCGCAGGGAATCCGTCTCTGTTGAGCAGATGTCAATCCTGCCTCGCTTTTGCTTTGTTGCCTCTACCAAGATGATTTCCCGTTTCTCTCTTCACTGGAGCAGGCAGACACAGCCAACGCACATCAAGTGTCAAGAGACACGCTCTGCTGAGCTCAACGCTTGTGCAGATGCACATGTGCGACGAAGTCAACACACGTGCTTGTGGAGAGAAAGAAAGGGACTCCCAGGCGTGTGGAGCGACGGGGAGAAAGAGCGGGCGCTGAGGAACACAGTTTCAAACAGACTGTCTCCACACAAACAGGCACCTGTCTGCAGGTATCCTAGATCTTGATTCTTGAACTTGAGGAAACACGCGTCTGAGCAAAACTCCCAAACGCTTCCAGGAAAGACACAGGCTCTCCCACAAGCACACAAGTGTTTGCCCTCAGCTATAGATCAGGGACAAGCCTGTGAAGAGCAACCAAAGAGCTCGTCCGTCTTTCCCTCAATAGATGGGAGTAGGCGCGCTTGCGGATGTGTGCGTGTGTGTGGCCACGCGTTTGCTTAGGCATCAGTGTGTGAAAAGGTAGGTGCTTTTCTCTAGCTGCGTGTGCGTGCACGTGGTGCTGGGTGCACATCCCTGGGTGCTCGTGGAAAGGTTTCTGCATGGTTTTCGCTGAGGAATCGTGTGTGTGCACATGGACAAAGAGAAGGCGCAGCAACCAGGTTCCAGCGCCGAAGAAGGCAAAAGGCGAGGTTTCCGGCGCTATCTCCTTCTCTCCCCAGAGCTAGTCGCGCAAAGCAAGCCGCTAAGCCGGCGACCGGCAAGAGAGCTACAACGAAGCATGCCGAACGGAGAAAATAGCAGCAGCTCATCTGTTCACACCTTGTTTCTGCCATGTGCTTGAACGCCAAGACGTTCGCGCTTCTGTGAGATGAAAGACGTCCTTCTGCATATGTGGTTGCTCACACCGGTGCACTTGTTAGTGTATCCATTCAGTCCTGGGCTGCGGGGCATTCAGAAGTGGCTCTGTGGAGACGTCTGCATAGAGGCAGCTGTCAGAACACGCACACTCGATTGTTCACCAAAACATATGCAGACGCGTCCTTAGCCTGTAGATTTGGATGCACAGAGTTCCCTGTGTTCGCAAGAGACAAGGGAATCGCGTCTGTGCGCACAGAAGCAATAGCGGACCGTTTCCCTCGGAGTGAACGCGAAAGAGCCGTCTATATACTCGCAGACACGCGAACGTGCCTCAATGCGGTCACAGAGGCAGCAGCTTTTGCACAGATGCTCCTGGTGATTCTGGCACTTTCCAGGCACACTCCTGAAAGTCGCGCACACTGCTGTTCACTCGCTAAACGACCTCTTGGGAAACACGTCTCCGGTCGACGGACCGCTCAGATTGCTTCTCGTGTAACTGTGAACTGTGTCAGCGCAGGGAATCCGTCTCTGTTGAGCAGATGTCAATCCTGCCTCGCTTTTGCTTTGTTGCCTCTACCAAGATGATTTCCCGTTTCTCTCTTCACTGGAGCAGGCAGACACAGCCAACGCACATCAAGTGTCAAGAGACACGCTCTGCTGAGCTCAACGCTTGTGCAGATGCACATGTGCGACGAAGTCAACACACGTGCTTGTGGAGAGAAAGAAAGGGACTCCCAGGCGTGTGGAGCGACGGGGAGAAAGAGCGGGCGCTGAGGAACACAGTTTCAAACAGACTGTCTCCACACAAACAGGCACCTGTCTGCAGGTATCCTAGATCTTGATTCTTGAACTTGAGGAAACACGCGTCTGAGCAAAACTCCCAAACGCTTCCAGGAAAGACACAGGCTCTCCCACAAGCACACAAGTGTTTGCCCTCAGCTATAGATCAGGGACAAGCCTGTGAAGAGCAACCAAAGAGCTCGTCCGTCTTTCCCTCAATAGATGGGAGTAGGCGCGCTTGCGGATGTGTGCGTGTGTGTGGCCACGCGTTTGCTTAGGCATCAGTGTGTGAAAAGGTAGGTGCTTTTCTCTAGCTGCGTGTGCGTGCACGTGGTGCTGGGTGCACATCCCTGGGTGCTCGTGGAAAGGTTTCTGCATGGTTTTCGCTGAGGAATCGTGTGTGTGCACATGGACAAAGAGAAGGCGCAGCAACCAGGTTCCAGCGCCGAAGAAGGCAAAAGGCGAGGTTTCCGGCGCTATCTCCTTCTCTCCCCAGAGCTAGTCGCGCAAAGCAAGCCGCTAAGCCGGCGACCGGCAAGAGAGCTACAACGAAGCATGCCGAACGGAGAAAATAGCAGCAGCTCATCTGTTCACACCTTGTTTCTGCCATGTGCTTGAACGCCAAGACGTTCGCGCTTCTGTGAGATGAAAGACGTCCTTCTGCATATGTGGTTGCTCACACCGGTGCACTTGTTAGTGTATCCATTCAGTCCTGGGCTGCGGGGCATTCAGAAGTGGCTCTGTGGAGACGTCTGCATAGAGGCAGCTGTCAGAACACGCACACTCGATTGTTCACCAAAACATATGCAGACGCGTCCTTAGCCTGTAGATTTGGATGCACAGAGTTCCCTGTGTTCGCAAGAGACAAGGGAATCGCGTCTGTGCGCACAGAAGCAATAGCGGACCGTTTCCCTCGGAGTGAACGCGAAAGAGCCGTCTATATACTCGCAGACACGCGAACGTGCCTCAATGCGGTCACAGAGGCAGCAGCTTTTGCACAGATGCTCCTGGTGATTCTGGCACTTTCCAGGCACACTCCTGAAAGTCGCGCACACTGCTGTTCACTCGCTAAACGACCTCTTGGGAAACACGTCTCCGGTCGACGGACCGCTCAGATTGCTTCTCGTGTAACTGTGAACTGTGTCAGCGCAGGGAATCCGTCTCTGTTGAGCAGATGTCAATCCTGCCTCGCTTTTGCTTTGTTGCCTCTACCAAGATGATTTCCCGTTTCTCTCTTCACTGGAGCAGGCAGACACAGCCAACGCACATCAAGTGTCAAGAGACACGCTCTGCTGAGCTCAACGCTTGTGCAGATGCACATGTGCGACGAAGTCAACACACGTGCTTGTGGAGAGAAAGAAAGGGACTCCCAGGCGTGTGGAGCGACGGGGAGAAAGAGCGGGCGCTGAGGAACACAGTTTCAAACAGACTGTCTCCACACAAACAGGCACCTGTCTGCAGGTATCCTAGATCTTGATTCTTGAACTTGAGGAAACACGCGTCTGAGCAAAACTCCCAAACGCTTCCAGGAAAGACACAGGCTCTCCCACAAGCACACAAGTGTTTGCCCTCAGCTATAGATCAGGGACAAGCCTGTGAAGAGCAACCAAAGAGCTCGTCCGTCTTTCCCTCAATAGATGGGAGTAGGCGCGCTTGCGGATGTGTGCGTGTGTGTGGCCACGCGTTTGCTTAGGCATCAGTGTGTGAAAAGGTAGGTGCTTTTCTCTAGCTGCGTGTGCGTGCACGTGGTGCTGGGTGCACATCCCTGGGTGCTCGTGGAAAGGTTTCTGCATGGTTTTCGCTGAGGAATCGTGTGTGTGCACATGGACAAAGAGAAGGCGCAGCAACCAGGTTCCAGCGCCGAAGAAGGCAAAAGGCGAGGTTTCCGGCGCTATCTCCTTCTCTCCCCAGAGCTAGTCGCGCAAAGCAAGCCGCTAAGCCGGCGACCGGCAAGAGAGCTACAACGAAGCATGCCGAACGGAGAAAATAGCAGCAGCTCATCTGTTCACACCTTGTTTCTGCCATGTGCTTGAACGCCAAGACGTTCGCGCTTCTGTGAGATGAAAGACGTCCTTCTGCATATGTGGTTGCTCACACCGGTGCACTTGTTAGTGTATCCATTCAGTCCTGGGCTGCGGGGCATTCAGAAGTGGCTCTGTGGAGACGTCTGCATAGAGGCAGCTGTCAGAACACGCACACTCGATTGTTCACCAAAACATATGCAGACGCGTCCTTAGCCTGTAGATTTGGATGCACAGAGTTCCCTGTGTTCGCAAGAGACAAGGGAATCGCGTCTGTGCGCACAGAAGCAATAGCGGACCGTTTCCCTCGGAGTGAACGCGAAAGAGCCGTCTATATACTCGCAGACACGCGAACGTGCCTCAATGCGGTCACAGAGGCAGCAGCTTTTGCACAGATGCTCCTGGTGATTCTGGCACTTTCCAGGCACACTCCTGAAAGTCGCGCACACTGCTGTTCACTCGCTAAACGACCTCTTGGGAAACACGTCTCCGGTCGACGGACCGCTCAGATTGCTTCTCGTGTAACTGTGAACTGTGTCAGCGCAGGGAATCCGTCTCTGTTGAGCAGATGTCAATCCTGCCTCGCTTTTGCTTTGTTGCCTCTACCAAGATGATTTCCCGTTTCTCTCTTCACTGGAGCAGGCAGACACAGCCAACGCACATCAAGTGTCAAGAGACAAGCTCTGCTGAGCTCAACGCTTGTGCAGATGCACATGTGCGACGAAGTCAACACACGTGCTTGTGGAGAGAAAGAAAGGGACTCCCAGGCGTGTGGAGCGACGGGGAGAAAGAGCGGGCGCTGAGGAACACAGTTTCAAACAGACTGTCTCCACACAAACAGGCACCTGTCTGCAGGTATCCTAGATCTTGATTCTTGAACTTGAGGAAACACGCGTCTGAGCAAAACTCCCAAACGCTTCCAGGAAAGACACAGGCTCTCCCACAAGCACACAAGTGTTTGCCCTCAGCTATAGATCAGGGACAAGCCTGTGAAGAGCAACCAAAGAGCTCGTCCGTCTTTCCCTCAATAGATGGGAGTAGGCGCGCTTGCGGATGTGTGCGTGTGTGTGGCCACGCGTTTGCTTAGGCATCAGTGTGTGAAAAGGTAGGTGCTTTTCTCTAGCTGCGTGTGCGTGCACGTGGTGCTGGGTGCACATCCCTGGGTGCTCGTGGAAAGGTTTCTGCATGGTTTTCGCTGAGGAATCGTGTGTGTGCACATGGACAAAGAGAAGGCGCAGCAACCAGGTTCCAGCGCCGAAGAAGGCAAAAGGCGAGGTTTCCGGCGCTATCTCCTTCTCTCCCCAGAGCTAGTCGCGCAAAGCAAGCCGCTAAGCCGGCGACCGGCAAGAGAGCTACAACGAAGCATGCCGAACGGAGAAAATAGCAGCAGCTCATCTGTTCACACCTTGTTTCTGCCATGTGCTTGAACGCCAAGACGTTCGCGCTTCTGTGAGATGAAAGACGTCCTTCTGCATATGTGGTTGCTCACACCGGTGCACTTGTTAGTGTATCCATTCAGTCCTGGGCTGCGGGGCATTCAGAAGTGGCTCTGTGGAGACGTCTGCATAGAGGCAGCTGTCAGAACACGCACACTCGATTGTTCACCAAAACATATGCAGACGCGTCCTTAGCCTGTAGATTTGGATGCACAGAGTTCCCTGTGTTCGCAAGAGACAAGGGAATCGCGTCTGTGCGCACAGAAGCAATAGCGGACCGTTTCCCTCGGAGTGAACGCGAAAGAGCCGTCTATATACTCGCAGACACGCGAACGTGCCTCAATGCGGTCACAGAGGCAGCAGCTTTTGCACAGATGCTCCTGGTGATTCTGGCACTTTCCAGGCACACTCCTGAAAGTCGCGCACACTGCTGTTCACTCGCTAAACGACCTCTTGGGAAACACGTCTCCGGTCGACGGACCGCTCAGATTGCTTCTCGTGTAACTGTGAACTGTGTCAGCGCAGGGAATCCGTCTCTGTTGAGCAGATGTCAATCCTGCCTCGCTTTTGCTTTGTTGCCTCTACCAAGATGATTTCCCGTTTCTCTCTTCACTGGAGCAGGCAGACACAGCCAACGCACATCAAGTGTCAAGAGACACGCTCTGCTGAGCTCAACGCTTGTGCAGATGCACATGTGCGACGAAGTCAACACACGTGCTTGTGGAGAGAAAGAAAGGGACTCCCAGGCGTGTGGAGCGACGGGGAGAAAGAGCGGGCGCTGAGGAACACAGTTTCAAACAGACTGTCTCCACACAAACAGGCACCTGTCTGCAGGTATCCTAGATCTTGATTCTTGAACTTGAGGAAACACGCGTCTGAGCAAAACTCCCAAACGCTTCCAGGAAAGACACAGGCTCTCCCACAAGCACACAAGTGTTTGCCCTCAGCTATAGATCAGGGACAAGCCTGTGAAGAGCAACCAAAGAGCTCGTCCGTCTTTCCCTCAATAGATGGGAGTAGGCGCGCTTGCGGATGTGTGCGTGTGTGTGGCCACGCGTTTGCTTAGGCATCAGTGTGTGAAAAGGTAGGTGCTTTTCTCTAGCTGCGTGTGCGTGCACGTGGTGCTGGGTGCACATCCCTGGGTGCTCGTGGAAAGGTTTCTGCATGGTTTTCGCTGAGGAATCGTGTGTGTGCACATGGACAAAGAGAAGGCGCAGCAACCAGGTTCCAGCGCCGAAGAAGGCAAAAGGCGAGGTTTCCGGCGCTATCTCCTTCTCTCCCCAGAGCTAGTCGCGCAAAGCAAGCCGCTAAGCCGGCGACCGGCAAGAGAGCTACAACGAAGCATGCCGAACGGAGAAAATAGCAGCAGCTCATCTGTTCACACCTTGTTTCTGCCATGTGCTTGAACGCCAAGACGTTCGCGCTTCTGTGAGATGAAAGACGTCCTTCTGCATATGTGGTTGCTCACACCGGTGCACTTGTTAGTGTATCCATTCAGTCCTGGGCTGCGGGGCATTCAGAAGTGGCTCTGTGGAGACGTCTGCATAGAGGCAGCTGTCAGAACACGCACACTCGATTGTTCACCAAAACATATGCAGACGCGTCCTTAGCCTGTAGATTTGGATGCACAGAGTTCCCTGTGTTCGCAAGAGACAAGGGAATCGCGTCTGTGCGCACAGAAGCAATAGCGGACCGTTTCCCTCGGAGTGAACGCGAAAGAGCCGTCTATATACTCGCAGACACGCGAACGTGCCTCAATGCGGTCACAGAGGCAGCAGCTTTTGCACAGATGCTCCTGGTGATTCTGGCACTTTCCAGGCACACTCCTGAAAGTCGCGCACACTGCTGTTCACTCGCTAAACGACCTCTTGGGAAACACGTCTCCGGTCGACGGACCGCTCAGATTGCTTCTCGTGTAACTGTGAACTGTGTCAGCGCAGGGAATCCGTCTCTGTTGAGCAGATGTCAATCCTGCCTCGCTTTTGCTTTGTTGCCTCTACCAAGATGATTTCCCGTTTCTCTCTTCACTGGAGCAGGCAGACACAGCCAACGCACATCAAGTGTCAAGAGACACGCTCTGCTGAGCTCAACGCTTGTGCAGATGCACATGTGCGACGAAGTCAACACACGTGCTTGTGGAGAGAAAGAAAGGGACTCCCAGGCGTGTGGAGCGACGGGGAGAAAGAGCGGGCGCTGAGGAACACAGTTTCAAACAGACTGTCTCCACACAAACAGGCACCTGTCTGCAGGTATCCTAGATCTTGATTCTTGAACTTGAGGAAACACGCGTCTGAGCAAAACTCCCAAACGCTTCCAGGAAAGACACAGGCTCTCCCACAAGCACACAAGTGTTTGCCCTCAGCTATAGATCAGGGACAAGCCTGTGAAGAGCAACCAAAGAGCTCGTCCGTCTTTCTCTCAATAGATGGGAGTAGGCGCGCTTGCGGATGTGTGCGTGTGTGTGGCCACGCGTTTGCTTAGGCATCAGTGTGTGAAAAGGTAGGTGCTTTTCTCTAGCTGCGTGTGCGTGCACGTGGTGCTGGGTGCACATCCCTGGGTGCTCGTGGAAAGGTTTCTGCATGGTTTTCGCTGAGGAATCGTGTGTGTGCACATGGACAAAGAGAAGGCGCAGCAACCAGGTTCCAGCGCCGAAGAAGGCAAAAGGCGAGGTTTCCGGCGCTATCTCCTTCTCTCCCCAGAGCTAGTCGCGCAAAGCAAGCCGCTAAGCCGGCGACCGGCAAGAGAGCTACAACGAAGCATGCCGAACGGAGAAAATAGCAGCAGCTCATCTGTTCACACCTTGTTTCTGCCATGTGCTTGAACGCCAAGACGTTCGCGCTTCTGTGAGATGAAAGACGTCCTTCTGCATATGTGGTTGCTCACACCGGTGCACTTGTTAGTGTATCCATTCAGTCCTGGGCTGCGGGGCATTCAGAAGTGGCTCTGTGGAGACGTCTGCATAGAGGCAGCTGTCAGAACACGCACACTCGATTGTTCACCAAAACATATGCAGACGCGTCCTTAGCCTGTAGATTTGGATGCACAGAGTTCCCTGTGTTCGCAAGAGACAAGGGAATCGCGTCTGTGCGCACAGAAGCAATAGCGGACCGTTTCCCTCGGAGTGAACGCGAAAGAGCCGTCTATATACTCGCAGACACGCGAACGTGCCTCAATGCGGTCACAGAGGCAGCAGCTTTTGCACAGATGCTCCTGGTGATTCTGGCACTTTCCAGGCACACTCCTGAAAGTCGCGCACACTGCTGTTCACTCGCTAAACGACCTCTTGGGAAACACGTCTCCGGTCGACGGACCGCTCAGATTGCTTCTCGTGTAACTGTGAACTGTGTCAGCGCAGGGAATCCGTCTCTGTTGAGCAGATGTCAATCCTGCCTCGCTTTTGCTTTGTTGCCTCTACCAAGATGATTTCCCGTTTCTCTCTTCACTGGAGCAGGCAGACACAGCCAACGCACATCAAGTGTCAAGAGACACGCTCTGCTGAGCTCAACGCTTGTGCAGATGCACATGTGCGACGAAGTCAACACACGTGCTTGTGGAGAGAAAGAAAGGGACTCCCAGGCGTGTGGAGCGACGGGGAGAAAGAGCGGGCGCTGAGGAACACAGTTTCAAACAGACTGTCTCCACACAAACAGGCACCTGTCTGCAGGTATCCTAGATCTTGATTCTTGAACTTGAGGAAACACGCGTCTGAGCAAAACTCCCAAACGCTTCCAGGAAAGACACAGGCTCTCCCACAAGCACACAAGTGTTTGCCCTCAGCTATAGATCAGGGACAAGCCTGTGAAGAGCAACCAAAGAGCTCGTCCGTCTTTCCCTCAATAGATGGGAGTAGGCGCGCTTGCGGATGTGTGCGTGTGTGTGGCCACGCGTTTGCTTAGGCATCAGTGTGTGAAAAGGTAGGTGCTTTTCTCTAGCTGCGTGTGCGTGCACGTGGTGCTGGGTGCACATCCCTGGGTGCTCGTGGAAAGGTTTCTGCATGGTTTTCGCTGAGGAATCGTGTGTGTGCACATGGACAAAGAGAAGGCGCAGCAACCAGGTTCCAGCGCCGAAGAAGGCAAAAGGCGAGGTTTCCGGCGCTATCTCCTTCTCTCCCCAGAGCTAGTCGCGCAAAGCAAGCCGCTAAGCCGGCGACCGGCAAGAGAGCTACAACGAAGCATGCCGAACGGAGAAAATAGCAGCAGCTCATCTGTTCACACCTTGTTTCTGCCATGTGCTTGAACGCCAAGACGTTCGCGCTTCTGTGAGATGAAAGACGTCCTTCTGCATATGTGGTTGCTCACACCGGTGCACTTGTTAGTGTATCCATTCAGTCCTGGGCTGCGGGGCATTCAGAAGTGGCTCTGTGGAGACGTCTGCATAGAGGCAGCTGTCAGAACACGCACACTCGATTGTTCACCAAAACATATGCAGACGCGTCCTTAGCCTGTAGATTTGGATGCACAGAGTTCCCTGTGTTCGCAAGAGACAAGGGAATCGCGTCTGTGCGCACAGAAGCAATAGCGGACCGTTTCCCTCGGAGTGAACGCGAAAGAGCCGTCTATATACTCGCAGACACGCGAACGTGCCTCAATGCGGTCACAGGGGCAGCAGCTTTTGCACAGATGCTCCTGGTGATTCTGGCACTTTCCAGGCACACTCCTGAAAGTCGCGCACACTGCTGTTCACTCGCTAAACGACCTCTTGGGAAACACGTCTCCGGTCGACGGACCGCTCAGATTGCTTCTCGTGTAACTGTGAACTGTGTCAGCGCAGGGAATCCGTCTCTGTTGAGCAGATGTCAATCCTGCCTCGCTTTTGCTTTGTTGCCTCTACCAAGATGATTTCCCGTTTCTCTCTTCACTGGAGCAGGCAGACACAGCCAACGCACATCAAGTGTCAAGAGACACGCTCTGCTGAGCTCAACGCTTGTGCAGATGCACATGTGCGACGAAGTCAACACACGTGCTTGTGGAGAGAAAGAAAGGGACTCCCAGGCGTGTGGAGCGACGGGGAGAAAGAGCGGGCGCTGAGGAACACAGTTTCAAACAGACTGTCTCCACACAAACAGGCACCTGTCTGCAGGTATCCTAGATCTTGATTCTTGAACTTGAGGAAACACGCGTCTGAGCAAAACTCCCAAACGCTTCCAGGAAAGACACAGGCTCTCCCACAAGCACACAAGTGTTTGCCCTCAGCTATAGATCAGGGACAAGCCTGTGAAGAGCAACCAAAGAGCTCGTCCGTCTTTCCCTCAATAGATGGGAGTAGGCGCGCTTGCGGATGTGTGCGTGTGTGTGGCCACGCGTTTGCTTAGGCATCAGTGTGTGAAAAGGTAGGTGCTTTTCTCTAGCTGCGTGTGCGTGCACGTGGTGCTGGGTGCACATCCCTGGGTGCTCGTGGAAAGGTTTCTGCATGGTTTTCGCTGAGGAATCGTGTGTGTGCACATGGACAAAGAGAAGGCGCAGCAACCAGGTTCCAGCGCCGAAGAAGGCAAAAGGCGAGGTTTCCGGCGCTATCTCCTTCTCTCCCCAGAGCTAGTCGCGCAAAGCAAGCCGCTAAGCCGGCGACCGGCAAGAGAGCTACAACGAAGCATGCCGAACGGAGAAAATAGCAGCAGCTCATCTGTTCACACCTTGTTTCTGCCATGTGCTTGAACGCCAAGACGTTCGCGCTTCTGTGAGATGAAAGACGTCCTTCTGCATATGTGGTTGCTCACACCGGTGCACTTGTTAGTGTATCCATTCAGTCCTGGGCTGCGGGGCATTCAGAAGTGGCTCTGTGGAGACGTCTGCATAGAGGCAGCTGTCAGAACACGCACACTCGATTGTTCACCAAAACATATGCAGACGCGTCCTTAGCCTGTAGATTTGGATGCACAGAGTTCCCTGTGTTCGCAAGAGACAAGGGAATCGCGTCTGTGCGCACAGAAGCAATAGCGGACCGTTTCCCTCGGAGTGAACGCGAAAGAGCCGTCTATATACTCGCAGACACGCGAACGTGCCTCAATGCGGTCACAGAGGCAGCAGCTTTTGCACAGATGCTCCTGGTGATTCTGGCACTTTCCAGGCACACTCCTGAAAGTCGCGCACACTGCTGTTCACTCGCTAAACGACCTCTTGGGAAACACGTCTCCGGTCGACGGACCGCTCAGATTGCTTCTCGTGTAACTGTGAACTGTGTCAGCGCAGGGAATCCGTCTCTGTTGAGCAGATGTCAATCCTGCCTCGCTTTTGCTTTGTTGCCTCTACCAAGATGATTTCCCGTTTCTCTCTTCACTGGAGCAGGCAGACACAGCCAACGCACATCAAGTGTCAAGAGACACGCTCTGCTGAGCTCAACGCTTGTGCAGATGCACATGTGCGACGAAGTCAACACACGTGCTTGTGGAGAGAAAGAAAGGGACTCCCAGGCGTGTGGAGCGACGGGGAGAAAGAGCGGGCGCTGAGGAACACAGTTTCAAACAGACTGTCTCCACACAAACAGGCACCTGTCTGCAGGTATCCTAGATCTTGATTCTTGAACTTGAGGAAACACGCGTCTGAGCAAAACTCCCAAACGCTTCCAGGAAAGACACAGGCTCTCCCACAAGCACACAAGTGTTTGCCCTCAGCTATAGATCAGGGACAAGCCTGTGAAGAGCAACCAAAGAGCTCGTCCGTCTTTCCCTCAATAGATGGGAGTAGGCGCGCTTGCGGATGTGTGCGTGTGTGTGGCCACGCGTTTGCTTAGGCATCAGTGTGTGAAAAGGTAGGTGCTTTTCTCTAGCTGCGTGTGCGTGCACGTGGTGCTGGGTGCACATCCCTGGGTGCTCGTGGAAAGGTTTCTGCATGGTTTTCGCTGAGGAATCGTGTGTGTGCACATGGACAAAGAGAAGGCGCAGCAACCAGGTTCCAGCGCCGAAGAAGGCAAAAGGCGAGGTTTCCGGCGCTATCTCCTTCTCTCCCCAGAGCTAGTCGCGCAAAGCAAGCCGCTAAGCCGGCGACCGGCAAGAGAGCTACAACGAAGCATGCCGAACGGAGAAAATAGCAGCAGCTCATCTGTTCACACCTTGTTTCTGCCATGTGCTTGAACGCCAAGACGTTCGCGCTTCTGTGAGATGAAAGACGTCCTTCTGCATATGTGGTTGCTCACACCGGTGCACTTGTTAGTGTATCCATTCAGTCCTGGGCTGCGGGGCATTCAGAAGTGGCTCTGTGGAGACGTCTGCATAGAGGCAGCTGTCAGAACACGCACACTCGATTGTTCACCAAAACATATGCAGACGCGTCCTTAGCCTGTAGATTTGGATGCACAGAGTTCCCTGTGTTCGCAAGAGACAAGGGAATCGCGTCTGTGCGCACAGAAGCAATAGCGGACCGTTTCCCTCGGAGTGAACGCGAAAGAGCCGTCTATATACTCGCAGACACGCGAACGTGCCTCAATGCGGTCACAGAGGCAGCAGCTTTTGCACAGATGCTCCTGGTGATTCTGGCACTTTCCAGGCACACTCCTGAAAGTCGCGCACACTGCTGTTCACTCGCTAAACGACCTCTTGGGAAACACGTCTCCGGTCGACGGACCGCTCAGATTGCTTCTCGTGTAACTGTGAACTGTGTCAGCGCAGGGAATCCGTCTCTGTTGAGCAGATATCAATCCTGCCTCGCTTTTGCTTTGTTGCCTCTACCAAGATGATTTCCCGTTTCTCTCTTCACTGGAGCAGGCAGACACAGCCAACGCACATCAAGTGTCAAGAGACACGCTCTGCTGAGCTCAACGCTTGTGCAGATGCACATGTGCGACGAAGTCAACACACGTGCTTGTGGAGAGAAAGAAAGGGACTCCCAGGCGTGTGGAGCGACGGGGAGAAAGAGCGGGCGCTGAGGAACACAGTTTCAAACAGACTGTCTCCACACAAACAGGCACCTGTCTGCAGGTATCCTAGATCTTGATTCTTGAACTTGAGGAAACACGCGTCTGAGCAAAACTCCCAAACGCTTCCAGGAAAGACACAGGCTCTCCCACAAGCACACAAGTGTTTGCCCTCAGCTATAGATCAGGGACAAGCCTGTGAAGAGCAACCAAAGAGCTCGTCCGTCTTTCCCTCAATAGATGGGAGTAGGCGCGCTTGCGGATGTGTGCGTGTGTGTGGCCACGCGTTTGCTTAGGCATCAGTGTGTGAAAAGGTAGGTGCTTTTCTCTAGCTGCGTGTGCGTGCACGTGGTGCTGGGTGCACATCCCTGGGTGCTCGTGGAAAGGTTTCTGCATGGTTTTCGCTGAGGAATCGTGTGTGTGCACATGGACAAAGAGAAGGCGCAGCAACCAGGTTCCAGCGCCGAAGAAGGCAAAAGGCGAGGTTTCCGGCGCTATCTCCTTCTCTCCCCAGAGCTAGTCGCGCAAAGCAAGCCGCTAAGCCGGCGACCGGCAAGAGAGCTACAACGAAGCATGCCGAACGGAGAAAATAGCAGCAGCTCATCTGTTCACACCTTGTTTCTGCCATGTGCTTGAACGCCAAGACGTTCGCGCTTCTGTGAGATGAAAGACGTCCTTCTGCATATGTGGTTGCTCACACCGGTGCACTTGTTAGTGTATCCATTCAGTCCTGGGCTGCGGGGCATTCAGAAGTGGCTCTGTGGAGACGTCTGCATAGAGGCAGCTGTCAGAACACGCACACTCGATTGTTCACCAAAACATATGCAGACGCGTCCTTAGCCTGTAGATTTGGATGCACAGAGTTCCCTGTGTTCGCAAGAGACAAGGGAATCGCGTCTGTGCGCACAGAAGCAATAGCGGACCGTTTCCCTCGGAGTGAACGCGAAAGAGCCGTCTATATACTCGCAGACACGCGAACGTGCCTCAATGCGGTCACAGAGGCAGCAGCTTTTGCACAGATGCTCCTGGTGATTCTGGCACTTTCCAGGCACACTCCTGAAAGTCGCGCACACTGCTGTTCACTCGCTAAACGACCTCTTGGGAAACACGTCTCCGGTCGACGGACCGCTCAGATTGCTTCTCGTGTAACTGTGAACTGTGTCAGCGCAGGGAATCCGTCTCTGTTGAGCAGATGTCAATCCTGCCTCGCTTTTGCTTTGTTGCCTCTACCAAGATGATTTCCCGTTTCTCTCTTCACTGGAGCAGGCAGACACAGCCAACGCACATCAAGTGTCAAGAGACACGCTCTGCTGAGCTCAACGCTTGTGCAGATGCACATGTGCGACGAAGTCAACACACGTGCTTGTGGAGAGAAAGAAAGGGACTCCCAGGCGTGTGGAGCGACGGGGAGAAAGAGCGGGCGCTGAGGAACACAGTTTCAAACAGACTGTCTCCACACAAACAGGCACCTGTCTGCAGGTATCCTAGATCTTGATTCTTGAACTTGAGGAAACACGCGTCTGAGCAAAACTCCCAAACGCTTCCAGGAAAGACACAGGCTCTCCCACAAGCACACAAGTGTTTGCCCTCAGCTATAGATCAGGGACAAGCCTGTGAAGAGCAACCAAAGAGCTCGTCCGTCTTTCCCTCAATAGATGGGAGTAGGCGCGCTTGCGGATGTGTGCGTGTGTGTGGCCACGCGTTTGCTTAGGCATCAGTGTGTGAAAAGGTAGGTGCTTTTCTCTAGCTGCGTGTGCGTGCACGTGGTGCTGGGTGCACATCCCTGGGTGCTCGTGGAAAGGTTTCTGCATGGTTTTCGCTGAGGAATCGTGTGTGTGCACATGGACAAAGAGAAGGCGCAGCAACCAGGTTCCAGCGCCGAAGAAGGCAAAAGGCGAGGTTTCCGGCGCTATCTCCTTCTCTCCCCAGAGCTAGTCGCGCAAAGCAAGCCGCTAAGCCGGCGACCGGCAAGAGAGCTACAACGAAGCATGCCGAACGGAGAAAATAGCAGCAGCTCATCTGTTCACACCTTGTTTCTGCCATGTGCTTGAACGCCAAGACGTTCGCGCTTCTGTGAGATGAAAGACGTCCTTCTGCATATGTGGTTGCTCACACCGGTGCACTTGTTAGTGTATCCATTCAGTCCTGGGCTGCGGGGCATTCAGAAGTGGCTCTGTGGAGACGTCTGCATAGAGGCAGCTGTCAGAACACGCACACTCGATTGTTCACCAAAACATATGCAGACGCGTCCTTAGCCTGTAGATTTGGATGCACAGAGTTCCCTGTGTTCGCAAGAGACAAGGGAATCGCGTCTGTGCGCACAGAAGCAATAGCGGACCGTTTCCCTCGGAGTGAACGCGAAAGAGCCGTCTATATACTCGCAGACACGCGAACGTGCCTCAATGCGGTCACAGAGGCAGCAGCTTTTGCACAGATGCTCCTGGTGATTCTGGCACTTTCCAGGCACACTCCTGAAAGTCGCGCACACTGCTGTTCACTCGCTAAACGACCTCTTGGGAAACACGTCTCCGGTCGACGGACCGCTCAGATTGCTTCTCGTGTAACTGTGAACTGTGTCAGCGCAGGGAATCCGTCTCTGTTGAGCAGATGTCGATCCTGCCTCGCTTTTGCTTTGTTGCCTCTACCAAGATGATTTCCCGTTTCTCTCTTCACTGGAGCAGGCAGACACAGCCAACGCACATCAAGTGTCAAGAGACACGCTCTGCTGAGCTCAACGCTTGTGCAGATGCACATGTGCGACGAAGTCAACACACGTGCTTGTGGAGAGAAAGAAAGGGACTCCCAGGCGTGTGGAGCGACGGGGAGAAAGAGCGGGCGCTGAGGAACACAGTTTCAAACAGACTGTCTCCACACAAACAGGCACCTGTCTGCAGGTATCCTAGATCTTGATTCTTGAACTTGAGGAAACACGCGTCTGAGCAAAACTCCCAAACGCTTCCAGGAAAGACACAGGCTCTCCCACAAGCACACAAGTGTTTGCCCTCAGCTATAGATCAGGGACAAGCCTGTGAAGAGCAACCAAAGAGCTCGTCCGTCTTTCCCTCAATAGATGGGAGTAGGCGCGCTTGCGGATGTGTGCGTGTGTGTGGCCACGCGTTTGCTTAGGCATCAGTGTGTGAAAAGGTAGGTGCTTTTCTCTAGCTGCGTGTGCGTGCACGTGGTGCTGGGTGCACATCCCTGGGTGCTCGTGGAAAGGTTTCTGCATGGTTTTCGCTGAGGAATCGTGTGTGTGCACATGGACAAAGAGAAGGCGCAGCAACCAGGTTCCAGCGCCGAAGAAGGCAAAAGGCGAGGTTTCCGGCGCTATCTCCTTCTCTCCCCAGAGCTAGTCGCGCAAAGCAAGCCGCTAAGCCGGCGACCGGCAAGAGAGCTACAACGAAGCATGCCGAACGGAGAAAATAGCAGCAGCTCATCTCTTCACACCTTGTTTCTGCCATGTGCTTGAACGCCAAGACGTTCGCGCTTCTGTGAGATGAAAGACGTCCTTCTGCATATGTGGTTGCTCACACCGGTGCACTTGTTAGTGTATCCATTCAGTCCTGGGCTGCGGGGCATTCAGAAGTGGCTCTGTGGAGACGTCTGCATAGAGGCAGCTGTCAGAACACGCACACTCGATTGTTCACCAAAACATATGCAGACGCGTCCTTAGCCTGTAGATTTGGATGCACAGAGTTCCCTGTGTTCGCAAGAGACAAGGGAATCGCGTCTGTGCGCACAGAAGCAATAGCGGACCGTTTCCCTCGGAGTGAACGCGAAAGAGCCGTCTATATACTCGCAGACACGCGAACGTGCCTCAATGCGGTCACAGAGGCAGCAGCTTTTGCACAGATGCTCCTGGTGATTCTGGCACTTTCCAGGCACACTCCTGAAAGTCGCGCACACTGCTGTTCACTCGCTAAACGACCTCTTGGGAAACACGTCTCCGGTCGACGGACCGCTCAGATTGCTTCTCGTGTAACTGTGAACTGTGTCAGCGCAGGGAATCCGTCTCTGTTGAGCAGATGTCGATCCTGCCTCGCTTTTGCTTTGTTGCCTCTACCAAGATGATTTCCCGTTTCTCTCTTCACTGGAGCAGGCAGACACAGCCAACGCACATCAAGTGTCAAGAGACACGCTCTGCTGAGCTCAACGCTTGTGCAGATGCACATGTGCGACGAAGTCAACACACGTGCTTGTGGAGAGAAAGAAAGGGACTCCCAGGCGTGTGGAGCGACGGGGAGAAAGAGCGGGCGCTGAGGAACACAGTTTCAAACAGACTGTCTCCACACAAACAGGCACCTGTCTGCAGGTATCCTAGATCTTGATTCTTGAACTTGAGGAAACACGCGTCTGAGCAAAACTCCCAAACGCTTCCAGGAAAGACACAGGCTCTCCCACAAGCACACAAGTGTTTGCCCTCAGCTATAGATCAGGGACAAGCCTGTGAAGAGCAACCAAAGAGCTCGTCCGTCTTTCCCTCAATAGATGGGAGTAGGCGCGCTTGCGGATGTGTGCGTGTGTGTGGCCACGCGTTTGCTTAGGCATCAGTGTGTGAAAAGGTAGGTGCTTTTCTCTAGCTGCGTGTGCGTGCACGTGGTGCTGGGTGCACATCCCTGGGTGCTCGTGGAAAGGTTTCTGCATGGTTTTCGCTGAGGAATCGTGTGTGTGCACATGGACAAAGAGAAGGCGCAGCAACCAGGTTCCAGCGCCGAAGAAGGCAAAAGGCGAGGTTTCCGGCGCTATCTCCTTCTCTCCCCAGAGCTAGTCGCGCAAAGCAAGCCGCTAAGCCGGCGACCGGCAAGAGAGCTACAACGAAGCATGCCGAACGGAGAAAATAGCAGCAGCTCATCTGTTCACACCTTGTTTCTGCCATGTGCTTGAACGCCAAGACGTTCGCGCTTCTGTGAGATGAAAGACGTCCTTCTGCATATGTGGTTGCTCACACCGGTGCACTTGTTAGTGTATCCATTCAGTCCTGGGCTGCGGGGCATTCAGAAGTGGCTCTGTGGAGACGTCTGCATAGAGGCAGCTGTCAGAACACGCACACTCGATTGTTCACCAAAACATATGCAGACGCGTCCTTAGCCTGTAGATTTGGATGCACAGAGTTCCCTGTGTTCGCAAGAGACAAGGGAATCGCGTCTGTGCGCACAGAAGCAATAGCGGACCGTTTCCCTCGGAGTGAACGCGAAAGAGCCGTCTATATACTCGCAGACACGCGAACGTGCCTCAATGCGGTCACAGAGGCAGCAGCTTTTGCACAGATGCTCCTGGTGATTCTGGCACTTTCCAGGCACACTCCTGAAAGTCGCGCACACTGCTGTTCACTCGCTAAACGACCTCTTGGGAAACACGTCTCCGGTCGACGGACCGCTCAGATTGCTTCTCGTGTAACTGTGAACTGTGTCAGCGCAGGGAATCCGTCTCTGTTGAGCAGATGTCGATCCTGCCTCGCTTTTGCTTTGTTGCCTCTACCAAGATGATTTCCCGTTTCTCTCTTCACTGGAGCAGGCAGACACAGCCAACGCACATCAAGTGTCAAGAGACACGCTCTGCTGAGCTCAACGCTTGTGCAGATGCACATGTGCGACGAAGTCAACACACGTGCTTGTGGAGAGAAAGAAAGGGACTCCCAGGCGTGTGGAGCGACGGGGAGAAAGAGCGGGCGCTGAGGAACACAGTTTCAAACAGACTGTCTCCACACAAACAGGCACCTGTCTGCAGGTATCCTAGATCTTGATTCTTGAACTTGAGGAAACACGCGTCTGAGCAAAACTCCCAAACGCTTCCAGGAAAGACACAGGCTCTCCCACAAGCACACAAGTGTTTGCCCTCAGCTATAGATCAGGGACAAGCCTGTGAAGAGCAACCAAAGAGCTCGTCCGTCTTTCCCTCAATAGATGGGAGTAGGCGCGCTTGCGGATGTGTGCGTGTGTGTGGCCACGCGTTTGCTTAGGCATCAGTGTGTGAAAAGGTAGGTGCTTTTCTCTAGCTGCGTGTGCGTGCACGTGGTGCTGGGTGCACATCCCTGGGTGCTCGTGGAAAGGTTTCTGCATGGTTTTCGCTGAGGAATCGTGTGTGTGCACATGGACAAAGAGAAGGCGCAGCAACCAGGTTCCAGCGCCGAAGAAGGCAAAAGGCGAGGTTTCCGGCGCTATCTCCTTCTCTCCCCAGAGCTAGTCGCGCAAAGCAAGCCGCTAAGCCGGCGACCGGCAAGAGAGCTACAACGAAGCATGCCGAACGGAGAAAATAGCAGCAGCTCATCTCTTCACACCTTGTTTCTGCCATGTGCTTGAACGCCAAGACGTTCGCGCTTCTGTGAGATGAAAGACGTCCTTCTGCATATGTGGTTGCTCACACCGGTGCACTTGTTAGTGTATCCATTCAGTCCTGGGCTGCGGGGCATTCAGAAGTGGCTCTGTGGAGACGTCTGCATAGAGGCAGCTGTCAGAACACGCACACTCGATTGTTCACCAAAACATATGCAGACGCGTCCTTAGCCTGTAGATTTGGATGCACAGAGTTCCCTGTGTTCGCAAGAGACAAGGGAATCGCGTCTGTGCGCACAGAAGCAATAGCGGACCGTTTCCCTCGGAGTGAACGCGAAAGAGCCGTCTATATACTCGCAGACACGCGAACGTGCCTCAATGCGGTCACAGAGGCAGCAGCTTTTGCACAGATGCTCCTGGTGATTCTGGCACTTTCCAGGCACACTCCTGAAAGTCGCGCACACTGCTGTTCACTCGCTAAACGACCTCTTGGGAAACACGTCTCCGGTCGACGGACCGCTCAGATTGCTTCTCGTGTAACTGTGAACTGTGTCAGCGCAGGGAATCCGTCTCTGTTGAGCAGATGTCGATCCTGCCTCGCTTTTGCTTTGTTGCCTCTACCAAGATGATTTCCCGTTTCTCTCTTCACTGGAGCAGGCAGACACAGCCAACGCACATCAAGTGTCAAGAGACACGCTCTGCTGAGCTCAACGCTTGTGCAGATGCACATGTGCGACGAAGTCAACACACGTGCTTGTGGAGAGAAAGAAAGGGACTCCCAGGCGTGTGGAGCGACGGGGAGAAAGAGCGGGCGCTGAGGAACACAGTTTCAAACAGACTGTCTCCACACAAACAGGCACCTGTCTGCAGGTATCCTAGATCTTGATTCTTGAACTTGAGGAAACACGCGTCTGAGCAAAACTCCCAAACGCTTCCAGGAAAGACACAGGCTCTCCCACAAGCACACAAGTGTTTGCCCTCAGCTATAGATCAGGGACAAGCCTGTGAAGAGCAACCAAAGAGCTCGTCCGTCTTTCCCTCAATAGATGGGAGTAGGCGCGCTTGCGGATGTGTGCGTGTGTGTGGCCACGCGTTTGCTTAGGCATCAGTGTGTGAAAAGGTAGGTGCTTTTCTCTAGCTGCGTGTGCGTGCACGTGGTGCTGGGTGCACATCCCTGGGTGCTCGTGGAAAGGTTTCTGCATGGTTTTCGCTGAGGAATCGTGTGTGTGCACATGGACAAAGAGAAGGCGCAGCAACCAGGTTCCAGCGCCGAAGAAGGCAAAAGGCGAGGTTTCCGGCGCTATCTCCTTCTCTCCCCAGAGCTAGTCGCGCAAAGCAAGCCGCTAAGCCGGCGACCGGCAAGAGAGCTACAACGAAGCATGCCGAACGGAGAAAATAGCAGCAGCTCATCTGTTCACACCTTGTTTCTGCCATGTGCTTGAACGCCAAGACGTTCGCGCTTCTGTGAGATGAAAGACGTCCTTCTGCATATGTGGTTGCTCACACCGGTGCACTTGTTAGTGTATCCATTCAGTCCTGGGCTGCGGGGCATTCAGAAGTGGCTCTGTGGAGACGTCTGCATAGAGGCAGCTGTCAGAACACGCACACTCGATTGTTCACCAAAACATATGCAGACGCGTCCTTAGCCTGTAGATTTGGATGCACAGAGTTCCCTGTGTTCGCAAGAGACAAGGGAATCGCGTCTGTGCGCACAGAAGCAATAGCGGACCGTTTCCCTCGGAGTGAACGCGAAAGAGCCGTCTATATACTCGCAGACACGCGAACGTGCCTCAATGCGGTCACAGAGGCAGCAGCTTTTGCACAGATGCTCCTGGTGATTCTGGCACTTTCCAGGCACACTCCTGAAAGTCGCGCACACTGCTGTTCACTCGCTAAACGACCTCTTGGGAAACACGTCTCCGGTCGACGGACCGCTCAGATTGCTTCTCGTGTAACTGTGAACTGTGTCAGCGCAGGGAATCCGTCTCTGTTGAGCAGATGTCAATCCTGCCTCGCTTTTGCTTTGTTGCCTCTACCAAGATGATTTCCCGTTTCTCTCTTCACTGGAGCAGGCAGACACAGCCAACGCACATCAAGTGTCAAGAGACACGCTCTGCTGAGCTCAACGCTTGTGCAGATGCACATGTGCGACGAAGTCAACACACGTGCTTGTGGAGAGAAAGAAAGGGACTCCCAGGCGTGTGGAGCGACGGGGAGAAAGAGCGGGCGCTGAGGAACACAGTTTCAAACAGACTGTCTCCACACAAACAGGCACCTGTCTGCAGGTATCCTAGATCTTGATTCTTGAACTTGAGGAAACACGCGTCTGAGCAAAACTCCCAAACGCTTCCAGGAAAGACACAGGCTCTCCCACAAGCACACAAGTGTTTGCCCTCAGCTATAGATCAGGGACAAGCCTGTGAAGAGCAACCAAAGAGCTCGTCCGTCTTTCCCTCAATAGATGGGAGTAGGCGCGCTTGCGGATGTGTGCGTGTGTGTGGCCACGCGTTTGCTTAGGCATCAGTGTGTGAAAAGGTAGGTGCTTTTCTCTAGCTGCGTGTGCGTGCACGTGGTGCTGGGTGCACATCCCTGGGTGCTCGTGGAAAGGTTTCTGCATGGTTTTCGCTGAGGAATCGTGTGTGTGCACATGGACAAAGAGAAGGCGCAGCAACCAGGTTCCAGCGCCGAAGAAGGCAAAAGGCGAGGTTTCCGGCGCTATCTCCTTCTCTCCCCAGAGCTAGTCGCGCAAAGCAAGCCGCTAAGCCGGCGACCGGCAAGAGAGCTACAACGAAGCATGCCGAACGGAGAAAATAGCAGCAGCTCATCTCTTCACACCTTGTTTCTGCCATGTGCTTGAACGCCAAGACGTTCGCGCTTCTGTGAGATGAAAGACGTCCTTCTGCATATGTGGTTGCTCACACCGGTGCACTTGTTAGTGTATCCATTCAGTCCTGGGCTGCGGGGCATTCAGAAGTGGCTCTGTGGAGACGTCTGCATAGAGGCAGCTGTCAGAACACGCACACTCGATTGTTCACCAAAACATATGCAGACGCGTCCTTAGCCTGTAGATTTGGATGCACAGAGTTCCCTGTGTTCGCAAGAGACAAGGGAATCGCGTCTGTGCGCACAGAAGCAATAGCGGACCGTTTCCCTCGGAGTGAACGCGAAAGAGCCGTCTATATACTCGCAGACACGCGAACGTGCCTCAATGCGGTCACAGAGGCAGCAGCTTTTGCACAGATGCTCCTGGTGATTCTGGCACTTTCCAGGCACACTCCTGAAAGTCGCGCACACTGCTGTTCACTCGCTAAACGACCTCTTGGGAAACACGTCTCCGGTCGACGGACCGCTCAGATTGCTTCTCGTGTAACTGTGAACTGTGTCAGCGCAGGGAATCCGTCTCTGTTGAGCAGATGTCGATCCTGCCTCGCTTTTGCTTTGTTGCCTCTACCAAGATGATTTCCCGTTTCTCTCTTCACTGGAGCAGGCAGACACAGCCAACGCACATCAAGTGTCAAGAGACACGCTCTGCTGAGCTCAACGCTTGTGCAGATGCACATGTGCGACGAAGTCAACACACGTGCTTGTGGAGAGAAAGAAAGGGACTCCCAGGCGTGTGGAGCGACGGGGAGAAAGAGCGGGCGCTGAGGAACACAGTTTCAAACAGACTGTCTCCACACAAACAGGCACCTGTCTGCAGGTATCCTAGATCTTGATTCTTGAACTTGAGGAAACACGCGTCTGAGCAAAACTCCCAAACGCTTCCAGGAAAGACACAGGCTCTCCCACAAGCACACAAGTGTTTGCCCTCAGCTATAGATCAGGGACAAGCCTGTGAAGAGCAACCAAAGAGCTCGTCCGTCTTTCCCTCAATAGATGGGAGTAGGCGCGCTTGCGGATGTGTGCGTGTGTGTGGCCACGCGTTTGCTTAGGCATCAGTGTGTGAAAAGGTAGGTGCTTTTCTCTAGCTGCGTGTGCGTGCACGTGGTGCTGGGTGCACATCCCTGGGTGCTCGTGGAAAGGTTTCTGCATGGTTTTCGCTGAGGAATCGTGTGTGTGCACATGGACAAAGAGAAGGTGCAGCAACCAGGTTCCAGCGCCGAAGAAGGCAAAAGGCGAGGTTTCCGGCGCTATCTCCTTCTCTCCCCAGAGCTAGTCGCGCAAAGCAAGCCGCTAAGCCGGCGACCGGCAAGAGAGCTACAACGAAGCATGCCGAACGGAGAAAATAGCAGCAGCTCATCTGTTCACACCTTGTTTCTGCCATGTGCTTGAACGCCAAGACGTTCGCGCTTCTGTGAGATGAAAGACGTCCTTCTGCATATGTGGTTGCTCACACCGGTGCACTTGTTAGTGTATCCATTCAGTCCTGGGCTGCGGGGCATTCAGAAGTGGCTCTGTGGAGACGTCTGCATAGAGGCAGCTGTCAGAACACGCACACTCGATTGTTCACCAAAACATATGCAGACGCGTCCTTAGCCTGTAGATTTGGATGCACAGAGTTCCCTGTGTTCGCAAGAGACAAGGGAATCGCGTCTGTGCGCACAGAAGCAATAGCGGACCGTTTCCCTCGGAGTGAACGCGAAAGAGCCGTCTATATACTCGCAGACACGCGAACGTGCCTCAATGCGGTCACAGAGGCAGCAGCTTTTGCACAGATGCTCCTGGTGATTCTGGCACTTTCCAGGCACACTCCTGAAAGTCGCGCACACTGCTGTTCACTCGCTAAACGACCTCTTGGGAAACACGTCTCCGGTCGACGGACCGCTCAGATTGCTTCTCGTGTAACTGTGAACTGTGTCAGCGCAGGGAATCCGTCTCTGTTGAGCAGATGTCAATCCTGCCTCGCTTTTGCTTTGTTGCCTCTACCAAGATGATTTCCCGTTTCTCTCTTCACTGGAGCAGGCAGACACAGCCAACGCACATCAAGTGTCAAGAGACACGCTCTGCTGAGCTCAACGCTTGTGCAGATGCACATGTGCGACGAAGTCAACACACGTGCTTGTGGAGAGAAAGAAAGGGACTCCCAGGCGTGTGGAGCGACGGGGAGAAAGAGCGGGCGCTGAGGAACACAGTTTCAAACAGACTGTCTCCACACAAACAGGCACCTGTCTGCAGGTATCCTAGATCTTGATTCTTGAACTTGAGGAAACACGCGTCTGAGCAAAACTCCCAAACGCTTCCAGGAAAGACACAGGCTCTCCCACAAGCACACAAGTGTTTGCCCTCAGCTATAGATCAGGGACAAGCCTGTGAAGAGCAACCAAAGAGCTCGTCCGTCTTTCCCTCAATAGATGGGAGTAGGCGCGCTTGCGGATGTGTGCGTGTGTGGCCACGCGTTTGCTTAGGCATCAGTGTGTGAAAAGGTAGGTGCTTTTCTCTAGCTGCGTGTGCGTGCACGTGGTGCTGGGTGCACATCCCTGGGTGCTCGTGGAAAGGTTTCTGCATGGTTTTCGCTGAGGAATCGTGTGTGTGCACATGGACAAAGAGAAGGCGCAGCAACCAGGTTCCAGCGCCGAAGAAGGCAAAAGGCGAGGTTTCCGGCGCTATCTCCTTCTCTCCCCAGAGCTAGTCGCGCAAAGCAAGCCGCTAAGCCGGCGACCGGCAAGAGAGCTACAACGAAGCATGCCGAACGGAGAAAATAGCAGCAGCTCATCTGTTCACACCTTGTTTCTGCCATGTGCTTGAACGCCAAGACGTTCGCGCTTCTGTGAGATGAAAGACGTCCTTCTGCATATGTGGTTGCTCACACCGGTGCACTTGTTAGTGTATCCATTCAGTCCTGGGCTGCGGGGCATTCAGAAGTGGCTCTGTGGAGACGTCTGCATAGAGGCAGCTGTCAGAACACGCACACTCGATTGTTCACCAAAACATATGCAGACGCGTCCTTAGCCTGTAGATTTGGATGCACAGAGTTCCCTGTGTTCGCAAGAGACAAGGGAATCGCGTCTGTGCGCACAGAAGCAATAGCGGACCGTTTCCCTCGGAGTGAACGCGAAAGAGCCGTCTATATACTCGCAGACACGCGAACGTGCCTCAATGCGGTCACAGAGGCAGCAGCTTTTGCACAGATGCTCCTGGTGATTCTGGCACTTTCCAGGCACACTCCTGAAAGTCGCGCACACTGCTGTTCACTCGCTAAACGACCTCTTGGGAAACACGTCTCCGGTCGACGGACCGCTCAGATTGCTTCTCGTGTAACTGTGAACTGTGTCAGCGCAGGGAATCCGTCTCTGTTGAGCAGATGTCAATCCTGCCTCGCCTTTGCTTTGTTGCCTCTACCAAGATGATTTCCCGTTTCTCTCTTCACTGGAGCAGGCAGACACAGCCAACGCACATCAAGTGTCAAGAGACACGCTCTGCTGAGCTCAACGCTTGTGCAGATGCACATGTGCGACGAAGTCAACACACGTGCTTGTGGAGAGAAAGAAAGGGACTCCCAGGCGTGTGGAGCGACGGGGAGAAAGAGCGGGCGCTGAGGAACACAGTTTCAAACAGACTGTCTCCACACAAACAGGCACCTGTCTGCAGGTATCCTAGATCTTGATTCTTGAACTTGAGGAAACACGCGTCTGAGCAAAACTCCCAAACGCTTCCAGGAAAGACACAGGCTCTCCCACAAGCACACAAGTGTTTGCCCTCAGCTATAGATCAGGGACAAGCCTGTGAAGAGCAACCAAAGAGCTCGTCCGTCTTTCCCTCAATAGATGGGAGTAGGCGCGCTTGCGGATGTGTGCGTGTGTGTGGCCACGCGTTTGCTTAGGCATCAGTGTGTGAAAAGGTAGGTGCTTTTCTCTAGCTGCGTGTGCGTGCACGTGGTGCTGGGTGCACATCCCTGGGTGCTCGTGGAAAGGTTTCTGCATGGTTTTCGCTGAGGAATCGTGTGTGTGCACATGGACAAAGAGAAGGCGCAGCAACCAGGTTCCAGCGCCGAAGAAGGCAAAAGGCGAGGTTTCCGGCGCTATCTCCTTCTCTCCCCAGAGCTAGTCGCGCAAAGCAAGCCGCTAAGCCGGCGACCGGCAAGAGAGCTACAACGAAGCATGCCGAACGGAGAAAATAGCAGCAGCTCATCTGTTCACACCTTGTTTCTGCCATGTGCTTGAACGCCAAGACGTTCGCGCTTCTGTGAGATGAAAGACGTCCTTCTGCATATGTGGTTGCTCACACCGGTGCACTTGTTAGTGTATCCATTCAGTCCTGGGCTGCGGGGCATTCAGAAGTGGCTCTGTGGAGACGTCTGCATAGAGGCAGCTGTCAGAACACGCACACTCGATTGTTCACCAAAACATATGCAGACGCGTCCTTAGCCTGTAGATTTGGATGCACAGAGTTCCCTGTGTTCGCAAGAGACAAGGGAATCGCGTCTGTGCGCACAGAAGCAATAGCGGACCGTTTCCCTCGGAGTGAACGCGAAAGAGCCGTCTATATACTCGCAGACACGCGAACGTGCCTCAATGCGGTCACAGAGGCAGCAGCTTTTGCACAGATGCTCCTGGTGATTCTGGCACTTTCCAGGCACACTCCTGAAAGTCGCGCACACTGCTGTTCACTCGCTAAACGACCTCTTGGGAAACACGTCTCCGGTCGACGGACCGCTCAGATTGCTTCTCGTGTAACTGTGAACTGTGTCAGCGCAGGGAATCCGTCTCTGTTGAGCAGATGTCAATCCTGCCTCGCCTTTGCTTTGTTGCCTCTACCAAGATGATTTCCCGTTTCTCTCTTCACTGGAGCAGGCAGACACAGCCAACGCACATCAAGTGTCAAGAGACACGCTCTGCTGAGCTCAACGCTTGTGCAGATGCACATGTGCGACGAAGTCAACACACGTGCTTGTGGAGAGAAAGAAAGGGACTCCCAGGCGTGTGGAGCGACGGGGAGAAAGAGCGGGCGCTGAGGAACACAGTTTCAAACAGACTGTCTCCACACAAACAGGCACCTGTCTGCAGGTATCCTAGATCTTGATTCTTGAACTTGAGGAAACACGCGTCTGAGCAAAACTCCCAAACGCTTCCAGGAAAGACACAGGCTCTCCCACAAGCACACAAGTGTTTGCCCTCAGCTATAGATCAGGGACAAGCCTGTGAAGAGCAACCAAAGAGCTCGTCCGTCTTTCCCTCAATAGATGGGAGTAGGCGCGCTTGCGGATGTGTGCGTGTGTGTGGCCACGCGTTTGCTTAGGCATCAGTGTGTGAAAAGGTAGGTGCTTTTCTCTAGCTGCGTGTGCGTGCACGTGGTGCTGGGTGCACATCCCTGGGTGCTCGTGGAAAGGTTTCTGCATGGTTTTCGCTGAGGAATCGTGTGTGTGCACATGGACAAAGAGAAGGTGCAGCAACCAGGTTCCAGCGCCGAAGAAGGCAAAAGGCGAGGTTTCCGGCGCTATCTCCTTCTCTCCCCAGAGCTAGTCGCGCAAAGCAAGCCGCTAAGCCGGCGACCGGCAAGAGAGCTACAACGAAGCATGCCGAACGGAGAAAATAGCAGCAGCTCATCTGTTCACACCTTGTTTCTGCCATGTGCTTGAACGCCAAGACGTTCGCGCTTCTGTGAGATGAAAGACGTCCTTCTGCATATGTGGTTGCTCACACCGGTGCACTTGTTAGTGTATCCATTCAGTCCTGGGCTGCGGGGCATTCAGAAGTGGCTCTGTGGAGACGTCTGCATAGAGGCAGCTGTCAGAACACGCACACTCGATTGTTCACCAAAACATATGCAGACGCGTCCTTAGCCTGTAGATTTGGATGCACAGAGTTCCCTGTGTTCGCAAGAGACAAGGGAATCGCGTCTGTGCGCACAGAAGCAATAGCGGACCGTTTCCCTCGGAGTGAACGCGAAAGAGCCGTCTATATACTCGCAGACACGCGAACGTGCCTCAATGCGGTCACAGAGGCAGCAGCTTTTGCACAGATGCTCCTGGTGATTCTGGCACTTTCCAGGCACACTCCTGAAAGTCGCGCACACTGCTGTTCACTCGCTAAACGACCTCTTGGGAAACACGTCTCCGGTCGACGGACCGCTCAGATTGCTTCTCGTGTAACTGTGAACTGTGTCAGCGCAGGGAATCCGTCTCTGTTGAGCAGATGTCAATCCTGCCTCGCTTTTGCTTTGTTGCCTCTACCAAGATGATTTCCCGTTTCTCTCTTCACTGGAGCAGGCAGACACAGCCAACGCACATCAAGTGTCAAGAGACACGCTCTGCTGAGCTCAACGCTTGTGCAGATGCACATGTGCGACGAAGTCAACACACGTGCTTGTGGAGAGAAAGAAAGGGACTCCCAGGCGTGTGGAGCGACGGGGAGAAAGAGCGGGCGCTGAGGAACACAGTTTCAAACAGACTGTCTCCACACAAACAGGCACCTGTCTGCAGGTATCCTAGATCTTGATTCTTGAACTTGAGGAAACACGCGTCTGAGCAAAACTCCCAAACGCTTCCAGGAAAGACACAGGCTCTCCCACAAGCACACAAGTGTTTGCCCTCAGCTATAGATCAGGGACAAGCCTGTGAAGAGCAACCAAAGAGCTCGTCCGTCTTTCCCTCAATAGATGGGAGTAGGCGCGCTTGCGGATGTGTGCGTGTGTGTGGCCACGCGTTTGCTTAGGCATCAGTGTGTGAAAAGGTAGGTGCTTTTCTCTAGCTGCGTGTGCGTGCACGTGGTGCTGGGTGCACATCCCTGGGTGCTCGTGGAAAGGTTTCTGCATGGTTTTCGCTGAGGAATCGTGTGTGTGCACATGGACAAAGAGAAGGCGCAGCAACCAGGTTCCAGCGCCGAAGAAGGCAAAAGGCGAGGTTTCCGGCGCTATCTCCTTCTCTCCCCAGAGCTAGTCGCGCAAAGCAAGCCGCTAAGCCGGCGACCGGCAAGAGAGCTACAACGAAGCATGCCGAACGGAGAAAATAGCAGCAGCTCATCTGTTCACACCTTGTTTCTGCCATGTGCTTGAACGCCAAGACGTTCGCGCTTCTGTGAGATGAAAGACGTCCTTCTGCATATGTGGTTGCTCACACCGGTGCACTTGTTAGTGTATCCATTCAGTCCTGGGCTGCGGGGCATTCAGAAGTGGCTCTGTGGAGACGTCTGCATAGAGGCAGCTGTCAGAACACGCACACTCGATTGTTCACCAAAACATATGCAGACGCGTCCTTAGCCTGTAGATTTGGATGCACAGAGTTCCCTGTGTTCGCAAGAGACAAGGGAATCGCGTCTGTGCGCACAGAAGCAATAGCGGACCGTTTCCCTCGGAGTGAACGCGAAAGAGCCGTCTATATACTCGCAGACACGCGAACGTGCCTCAATGCGGTCACAGAGGCAGCAGCTTTTGCACAGATGCTCCTGGTGATTCTGGCACTTTCCAGGCACACTCCTGAAAGTCGCGCACACTGCTGTTCACTCGCTAAACGACCTCTTGGGAAACACGTCTCCGGTCGACGGACCGCTCAGATTGCTTCTCGTGTAACTGTGAACTGTGTCAGCGCAGGGAATCCGTCTCTGTTGAGCAGATGTCAATCCTGCCTCGCTTTTGCTTTGTTGCCTCTACCAAGATGATTTCCCGTTTCTCTCTTCACTGGAGCAGGCAGACACAGCCAACGCACATCAAGTGTCAAGAGACACGCTCTGCTGAGCTCAACGCTTGTGCAGATGCACATGTGCGACGAAGTCAACACACGTGCTTGTGGAGAGAAAGAAAGGGACTCCCAGGCGTGTGGAGCGACGGGGAGAAAGAGCGGGCGCTGAGGAGCACAGTTTCAAACAGACTGTCTCCACACAAACAGGCACCTGTCTGCAGGTATCCTAGATCTTGATTCTTGAACTTGAGGAAACACGCGTCTGAGCAAAACTCCCAAACGCTTCCAGGAAAGACACAGGCTCTCCCACAAGCACACAAGTGTTTGCCCTCAGCTATAGATCAGGGACAAGCCTGTGAAGAGCAACCAAAGAGCTCGTCCGTCTTTCTCTCAGTAGATGGGAGTAGGCGCGCTTGCGGATGTGTGGGTGTGTGTGGCCACGCGTTTGCTTAGGCATCAGTGTGTGAAAAGGTAGGTGCTTTTCTCTAGCTGCGTGTGCGTGCACGTGGTGCTGGGTGCACATCCCTGGGTGCTCGTGGAAAGGTTTCTGCATGGTTTTCGCTGAGGAATCGTGTGTGTGCACATGGACAAAGAGAAGGCGCAGCAACCAGGTTCCAGCGCCGAAGAAGGCAAAAGGCGAGGTTTCCGGCGCTATCTCCTTCTCTCCCCAGAGCTAGTCGCGCAAAGCAAGCCGCTAAGCCGGCGACCGGCAAGAGAGCTACAACGAAGCATGCCGAACGGAGAAAATAGCAGCAGCTCATCTGTTCACACCTTGTTTCTGCCATGTGCTTGAACGCCAAGACGTTCGCGCTTCTGTGAGATGAAAGACGTCCTTCTGCATATGTGGTTGCTCACACCGGTGCACTTGTTAGTGTATCCATTCAGTCCTGGGCTGCGGGGCATTCAGAAGTGGCTCTGTGGAGACGTCTGCATAGAGGCAGCTGTCAGAACACGCACACTCGATTGTTCACCAAAACATATGCAGACGCGTCCTTAGCCTGTAGATTTGGATGCACAGAGTTCCCTGTGTTCGCAAGAGACAAGGGAATCGCGTCTGTGCGCACAGAAGCAATAGCGGACCGTTTCCCTCGGAGTGAACGCGAAAGAGCCGTCTATATACTCGCAGACACGCGAACGTGCCTCAATGCGGTCACAGAGGCAGCAGCTTTTGCACAGATGCTCCTGGTGATTCTGGCACTTTCCAGGCACACTCCTGAAAGTCGCGCACACTGCTGTTCACTCGCTAAACGACCTCTTGGGAAACACGTCTCCGGTCGACGGACCGCTCAGATTGCTTCTCGTGTAACTGTGAACTGTGTCAGCGCAGGGAATCCGTCTCTGTTGAGCAGATGTCAATCCTGCCTCGCCTTTGCTTTGTTGCCTCTACCAAGATGATTTCCCGTTTCTCTCTTCACTGGAGCAGGCAGACACAGCCAACGCACATCAAGTGTCAAGAGACACGCTCTGCTGAGCTCAACGCTTGTGCAGATGCACATGTGCGACGAAGTCAACACACGTGCTTGTGGAGAGAAAGAAAGGGACTCCCAGGCGTGTGGAGCGACGGGGAGAAAGAGCGGGCGCTGAGGAACACAGTTTCAAACAGACTGTCTCCACACAAACAGGCACCTGTCTGCAGGTATCCTAGATCTTGATTCTTGAACTTGAGGAAACACGCGTCTGAGCAAAACTCCCAAACGCTTCCAGGAAAGACACAGGCTCTCCCACAAGCACACAAGTGTTTGCCCTCAGCTATAGATCAGGGACAAGCCTGTGAAGAGCAACCAAAGAGCTCGTCCGTCTTTCCCTCAATAGATGGGAGTAGGCGCGCTTGCGGATGTGTGCGTGTGTGTGGCCACGCGTTTGCTTAGGCATCAGTGTGTGAAAAGGTAGGTGCTTTTCTCTAGCTGCGTGTGCGTGCACGTGGTGCTGGGTGCACATCCCTGGGTGCTCGTGGAAAGGTTTCTGCATGGTTTTCGCTGAGGAATCGTGTGTGTGCACATGGACAAAGAGAAGGCGCAGCAACCAGGTTCCAGCGCCGAAGAAGGCAAAAGGCGAGGTTTCCGGCGCTATCTCCTTCTCTCCCCAGAGCTAGTCGCGCAAAGCAAGCCGCTAAGCCGGCGACCGGCAAGAGAGCTACAACGAAGCATGCCGAACGGAGAAAATAGCAGCAGCTCATCTGTTCACACCTTGTTTCTGCCATGTGCTTGAACGCCAAGACGTTCGCGCTTCTGTGAGATGAAAGACGTCCTTCTGCATATGTGGTTGCTCACACCGGTGCACTTGTTAGTGTATCCATTCAGTCCTGGGCTGCGGGGCATTCAGAAGTGGCTCTGTGGAGACGTCTGCATAGAGGCAGCTGTCAGAACACGCACACTCGATTGTTCACCAAAACATATGCAGACGCGTCCTTAGCCTGTAGATTTGGATGCACAGAGTTCCCTGTGTTCGCAAGAGACAAGGGAATCGCGTCTGTGCGCACAGAAGCAATAGCGGACCGTTTCCCTCGGAGTGAACGCGAAAGAGCCGTCTATATACTCGCAGACACGCGAACGTGCCTCAATGCGGTCACAGAGGCAGCAGCTTTTGCACAGATGCTCCTGGTGATTCTGGCACTTTCCAGGCACACTCCTGAAAGTCGCGCACACTGCTGTTCACTCGCTAAACGACCTCTTGGGAAACACGTCTCCGGTCGACGGACCGCTCAGATTGCTTCTCGTGTAACTGTGAACTGTGTCAGCGCAGGGAATCCGTCTCTGTTGAGCAGATGTCAATCCTGCCTCGCCTTTGCTTTGTTGCCTCTACCAAGATGATTTCCCGTTTCTCTCTTCACTGGAGCAGGCAGACACAGCCAACGCACATCAAGTGTCAAGAGACACGCTCTGCTGAGCTCAACGCTTGTGCAGATGCACATGTGCGACGAAGTCAACACACGTGCTTGTGGAGAGAAAGAAAGGGACTCCCAGGCGTGTGGAGCGACGGGGAGAAAGAGCGGGCGCTGAGGAACACAGTTTCAAACAGACTGTCTCCACACAAACAGGCACCTGTCTGCAGGTATCCTAGATCTTGATTCTTGAACTTGAGGAAACACGCGTCTGAGCAAAACTCCCAAACGCTTCCAGGAAAGACACAGGCTCTCCCACAAGCACACAAGTGTTTGCCCTCAGCTATAGATCAGGGACAAGCCTGTGAAGAGCAACCAAAGAGCTCGTCCGTCTTTCCCTCAATAGATGGGAGTAGGCGCGCTTGCGGATGTGTGCGTGTGTGTGGCCACGCGTTTGCTTAGGCATCAGTGTGTGAAAAGGTAGGTGCTTTTCTCTAGCTGCGTGTGCGTGCACGTGGTGCTGGGTGCACATCCCTGGGTGCTCGTGGAAAGGTTTCTGCATGGTTTTCGCTGAGGAATCGTGTGTGTGCACATGGACAAAGAGAAGGCGCAGCAACCAGGTTCCAGCGCCGAAGAAGGCAAAAGGCGAGGTTTCCGGCGCTATCTCCTTCTCTCCCCAGAGCTAGTCGCGCAAAGCAAGCCGCTAAGCCGGCGACCGGCAAGAGAGCTACAACGAAGCATGCCGAACGGAGAAAATAGCAGCAGCTCATCTGTTCACACCTTGTTTCTGCCATGTGCTTGAACGCCAAGACGTTCGCGCTTCTGTGAGATGAAAGACGTCCTTCTGCATATGTGGTTGCTCACACCGGTGCACTTGTTAGTGTATCCATTCAGTCCTGGGCTGCGGGGCATTCAGAAGTGGCTCTGTGGAGACGTCTGCATAGAGGCAGCTGTCAGAACACGCACACTCGATTGTTCACCAAAACATATGCAGACGCGTCCTTAGCCTGTAGATTTGGATGCACAGAGTTCCCTGTGTTCGCAAGAGACAAGGGAATCGCGTCTGTGCGCACAGAAGCAATAGCGGACCGTTTCCCTCGGAGTGAACGCGAAAGAGCCGTCTATATACTCGCAGACACGCGAACGTGCCTCAATGCGGTCACAGAGGCAGCAGCTTTTGCACAGATGCTCCTGGTGATTCTGGCACTTTCCAGGCACACTCCTGAAAGTCGCGCACACTGCTGTTCACTCGCTAAACGACCTCTTGGGAAACACGTCTCCGGTCGACGGACCGCTCAGATTGCTTCTCGTGTAACTGTGAACTGTGTCAGCGCAGGGAATCCGTCTCTGTTGAGCAGATGTCAATCCTGCCTCGCTTTTGCTTTGTTGCCTCTACCAAGATGATTTCCCGTTTCTCTCTTCACTGGAGCAGGCAGACACAGCCAACGCACATCAAGTGTCAAGAGACACGCTCTGCTGAGCTCAACGCTTGTGCAGATGCACATGTGCGACGAAGTCAACACACGTGCTTGTGGAGAGAAAGAAAGGGACTCCCAGGCGTGTGGAGCGACGGGGAGAAAGAGCGGGCGCTGAGGAACACAGTTTCAAACAGACTGTCTCCACACAAACAGGCACCTGTCTGCAGGTATCCTAGATCTTGATTCTTGAACTTGAGGAAACACGCGTCTGAGCAAAACTCCCAAACGCTTCCAGGAAAGACACAGGCTCTCCCACAAGCACACAAGTGTTTGCCCTCAGCTATAGATCAGGGACAAGCCTGTGAAGAGCAACCAAAGAGCTCGTCCGTCTTTCCCTCAATAGATGGGAGTAGGCGCGCTTGCGGATGTGTGCGTGTGTGTGGCCACGCGTTTGCTTAGGCATCAGTGTGTGAAAAGGTAGGTGCTTTTCTCTAGCTGCGTGTGCGTGCACGTGGTGCTGGGTGCACATCCCTGGGTGCTCGTGGAAAGGTTTCTGCATGGTTTTCGCTGAGGAATCGTGTGTGTGCACATGGACAAAGAGAAGGCGCAGCAACCAGGTTCCAGCGCCGAAGAAGGCAAAAGGCGAGGTTTCCGGCGCTATCTCCTTCTCTCCCCAGAGCTAGTCGCGCAAAGCAAGCCGCTAAGCCGGCGACCGGCAAGAGAGCTACAACGAAGCATGCCGAACGGAGAAAATAGCAGCAGCTCATCTGTTCACACCTTGTTTCTGCCATGTGCTTGAACGCCAAGACGTTCGCGCTTCTGTGAGATGAAAGACGTCCTTCTGCATATGTGGTTGCTCACACCGGTGCACTTGTTAGTGTATCCATTCAGTCCTGGGCTGCGGGGCATTCAGAAGTGGCTCTGTGGAGACGTCTGCATAGAGGCAGCTGTCAGAACACGCACACTCGATTGTTCACCAAAACATATGCAGACGCGTCCTTAGCCTGTAGATTTGGATGCACAGAGTTCCCTGTGTTCGCAAGAGACAAGGGAATCGCGTCTGTGCGCACAGAAGCAATAGCGGACCGTTTCCCTCGGAGTGAACGCGAAAGAGCCGTCTATATACTCGCAGACACGCGAACGTGCCTCAATGCGGTCACAGAGGCAGCAGCTTTTGCACAGATGCTCCTGGTGATTCTGGCACTTTCCAGGCACACTCCTGAAAGTCGCGCACACTGCTGTTCACTCGCTAAACGACCTCTTGGGAAACACGTCTCCGGTCGACGGACCGCTCAGATTGCTTCTCGTGTAACTGTGAACTGTGTCAGCGCAGGGAATCCGTCTCTGTTGAGCAGATGTCAATCCTGCCTCGCTTTTGCTTTGTTGCCTCTACCAAGATGATTTCCCGTTTCTCTCTTCACTGGAGCAGGCAGACACAGCCAACGCACATCAAGTGTCAAGAGACACGCTCTGCTGAGCTCAACGCTTGTGCAGATGCACATGTGCGACGAAGTCAACACACGTGCTTGTGGAGAGAAAGAAAGGGACTCCCAGGCGTGTGGAGCGACGGGGAGAAAGAGCGGGCGCTGAGGAACACAGTTTCAAACAGACTGTCTCCACACAAACAGGCACCTGTCTGCAGGTATCCTAGATCTTGATTCTTGAACTTGAGGAAACACGCGTCTGAGCAAAACTCCCAAACGCTTCCAGGAAAGACACAGGCTCTCCCACAAGCACACAAGTGTTTGCCCTCAGCTATAGATCAGGGACAAGCCTGTGAAGAGCAACCAAAGAGCTCGTCCGTCTTTCCCTCAATAGATGGGAGTAGGCGCGCTTGCGGATGTGTGCGTGTGTGTGGCCACGCGTTTGCTTAGGCATCAGTGTGTGAAAAGGTAGGTGCTTTTCTCTAGCTGCGTGTGCGTGCACGTGGTGCTGGGTGCACATCCCTGGGTGCTCGTGGAAAGGTTTCTGCATGGTTTTCGCTGAGGAATCGTGTGTGTGCACATGGACAAAGAGAAGGCGCAGCAACCAGGTTCCAGCGCCGAAGAAGGCAAAAGGCGAGGTTTCCGGCGCTATCTCCTTCTCTCCCCAGAGCTAGTCGCGCAAAGCAAGCCGCTAAGCCGGCGACCGGCAAGAGAGCTACAACGAAGCATGCCGAACGGAGAAAATAGCAGCAGCTCATCTGTTCACACCTTGTTTCTGCCATGTGCTTGAACGCCAAGACGTTCGCGATTCTGTGAGATGAAAGACGTCCTTCTGCATATGTGGTTGCTCACACCGGTGCACTTGTTAGTGTATCCATTCAGTCCTGGGCTGCGGGGCATTCAGAAGTGGCTCTGTGGAGACGTCTGCATAGAGGCAGCTGTCAGAACACGCACACTCGATTGTTCACCAAAACATATGCAGACGCGTCCTTAGCCTGTAGATTTGGATGCACAGAGTTCCCTGTGTTCGCAAGAGACAAGGGAATCGCGTCTGTGCGCACAGAAGCAATAGCGGACCGTTTCCCTCGGAGTGAACGCGAAAGAGCCGTCTATATACTCGCAGACACGCGAACGTGCCTCAATGCGGTCACAGAGGCAGCAGCTTTTGCACAGATGCTCCTGGTGATTCTGGCACTTTCCAGGCACACTCCTGAAAGTCGCGCACACTGCTGTTCACTCGCTAAACGACCTCTTGGGAAACACGTCTCCGGTCGACGGACCGCTCAGATTGCTTCTCGTGTAACTGTGAACTGTGTCAGCGCAGGGAATCCGTCTCTGTTGAGCAGATGTCAATCCTGCCTCGCCTTTGCTTTGTTGCCTCTACCAAGATGATTTCCCGTTTCTCTCTTCACTGGAGCAGGCAGACACAGCCAACGCACATCAAGTGTCAAGAGACACGCTCTGCTGAGCTCAACGCTTGTGCAGATGCACATGTGCGACGAAGTCAACACACGTGCTTGTGGAGAGAAAGAAAGGGACTCCCAGGCGTGTGGAGCGACGGGGAGAAAGAGCGGGCGCTGAGGAACACAGTTTCAAACAGACTGTCTCCACACAAACAGGCACCTGTCTGCAGGTATCCTAGATCTTGATTCTTGAACTTGAGGAAACACGCGTCTGAGCAAAACTCCCAAACGCTTCCAGGAAAGACACAGGCTCTCCCACAAGCACACAAGTGTTTGCCCTCAGCTATAGATCAGGGACAAGCCTGTGAAGAGCAACCAAAGAGCTCGTCCGTCTTTCTCTCAGTAGATGGGAGTAGGCGCGCTTGCGGATGTGTGCGTGTGTGTGGCCACGCGTTTGCTTAGGCATCAGTGTGTGAAAAGGTAGGTGCTTTTCTCTAGCTGCGTGTGCGTGCACGTGGTGCTGGGTGCACATCCCTGGGTGCTCGTGGAAAGGTTTCTGCATGGTTTTCGCTGAGGAATCGTGTGTGTGCACATGGACAAAGAGAAGGCGCAGCAACCAGGTTCCAGCGCCGAAGAAGGCAAAAGGCGAGGTTTCCGGCGCTATCTCCTTCTCTCCCCAGAGCTAGTCGCGCAAAGCAAGCCGCTAAGCCGGCGACCGGCAAGAGAGCTACAACGAAGCATGCCGAACGGAGAAAATAGCAGCAGCTCATCTGTTCACACCTTGTTTCTGCCATGTGCTTGAACGCCAAGACGTTCGCGCTTCTGTGAGATGAAAGACGTCCTTCTGCATATGTGGTTGCTCACACCGGTGCACTTGTTAGTGTATCCATTCAGTCCTGGGCTGCGGGGCATTCAGAAGTGGCTCTGTGGAGACGTCTGCATAGAGGCAGCTGTCAGAACACGCACACTCGATTGTTCACCAAAACATATGCAGACGCGTCCTTAGCCTGTAGATTTGGATGCACAGAGTTCCCTGTGTTCGCAAGAGACAAGGGAATCGCGTCTGTGCGCACAGAAGCAATAGCGGACCGTTTCCCTCGGAGTGAACGCGAAAGAGCCGTCTATATACTCGCAGACACGCGAACGTGCCTCAATGCGGTCACAGAGGCAGCAGCTTTTGCACAGATGCTCCTGGTGATTCTGGCACTTTCCAGGCACACTCCTGAAAGTCGCGCACACTGCTGTTCACTCGCTAAACGACCTCTTGGGAAACACGTCTCCGGTCGACGGACCGCTCAGATTGCTTCTCGTGTAACTGTGAACTGTGTCAGCGCAGGGAATCCGTCTCTGTTGAGCAGATGTCAATCCTGCCTCGCCTTTGCTTTGTTGCCTCTACCAAGATGATTTCCCGTTTCTCTCTTCACTGGAGCAGGCAGACACACCCAACGCACATCAAGTGTCAAGAGACACGCTCTGCTGAGCTCAACGCTTGTGCAGATGCACATGTGCGACGAAGTCAACACACGTGCTTGTGGAGAGAAAGAAAGGGACTCCCAGGCGTGTGGAGCGACGGGGAGAAAGAGCGGGCGCTGAGGAACACAGTTTCAAACAGACTGTCTCCACACAAACAGGCACCTGTCTGCAGGTATCCTAGATCTTGATTCTTGAACTTGAGGAAACACGCGTCTGAGCAAAACTCCCAAACGCTTCCAGGAAAGACACAGGCTCTCCCACAAGCACACAAGTGTTTGCCCTCAGCTATAGATCAGGGACAAGCCTGTGAAGAGCAACCAAAGAGCTCGTCCGTCTTTCCCTCAATAGATGGGAGTAGGCGCGCTTGCGGATGTGTGCGTGTGTGTGGCCACGCGTTTGCTTAGGCATCAGTGTGTGAAAAGGTAGGTGCTTTTCTCTAGCTGCGTGTGCGTGCACGTGGTGCTGGGTGCACATCCCTGGGTGCTCGTGGAAAGGTTTCTGCATGGTTTTCGCTGAGGAATCGTGTGTGTGCACATGGACAAAGAGAAGGCGCAGCAACCAGGTTCCAGCGCCGAAGAAGGCAAAAGGCGAGGTTTCCGGCGCTATCTCCTTCTCTCCCCAGAGCTAGTCGCGCAAAGCAAGCCGCTAAGCCGGCGACCGGCAAGAGAGCTACAACGAAGCATGCCGAACGGAGAAAATAGCAGCAGCTCATCTGTTCACACCTTGTTTCTGCCATGTGCTTGAACGCCAAGACGTTCGCGCTTCTGTGAGATGAAAGACGTCCTTCTGCATATGTGGTTGCTCACACCGGTGCACTTGTTAGTGTATCCATTCAGTCCTGGGCTGCGGGGCATTCAGAAGTGGCTCTGTGGAGACGTCTGCATAGAGGCAGCTGTCAGAACACGCACACTCGATTGTTCACCAAAACATATGCAGACGCGTCCTTAGCCTGTAGATTTGGATGCACAGAGTTCCCTGTGTTCGCAAGAGACAAGGGAATCGCGTCTGTGCGCACAGAAGCAATAGCGGACCGTTTCCCTCGGAGTGAACGCGAAAGAGCCGTCTATATACTCGCAGACACGCGAACGTGCCTCAATGCGGTCACAGAGGCAGCAGCTTTTGCACAGATGCTCCTGGTGATTCTGGCACTTTCCAGGCACACTCCTGAAAGTCGCGCACACTGCTGTTCACTCGCTAAACGACCTCTTGGGAAACACGTCTCCGGTCGACGGACCGCTCAGATTGCTTCTCGTGTAACTGTGAACTGTGTCAGCGCAGGGAATCCGTCTCTGTTGAGCAGATGTCAATCCTGCCTCGCCTTTGCTTTGTTGCCTCTACCAAGATGATTTCCCGTTTCTCTCTTCACTGGAGCAGGCAGACACAGCCAACGCACATCAAGTGTCAAGAGACACGCTCTGCTGAGCTCAACGCTTGTGCAGATGCACATGTGCGACGAAGTCAACACACGTGCTTGTGGAGAGAAAGAAAGGGACTCCCAGGCGTGTGGAGCGACGGGGAGAAAGAGCGGGCGCTGAGGAACACAGTTTCAAACAGACTGTCTCCACACAAACAGGCACCTGTCTGCAGGTATCCTAGATCTTGATTCTTGAACTTGAGGAAACACGCGTCTGAGCAAAACTCCCAAACGCTTCCAGGAAAGACACAGGCTCTCCCACAAGCACACAAGTGTTTGCCCTCAGCTATAGATCAGGGACAAGCCTGTGAAGAGCAACCAAAGAGCTCGTCCGTCTTTCCCTCAATAGATGGGAGTAGGCGCGCTTGCGGATGTGTGCGTGTGTGTGGCCACGCGTTTGCTTAGGCATCAGTGTGTGAAAAGGTAGGTGCTTTTCTCTAGCTGCGTGTGCGTGCACGTGGTGCTGGGTGCACATCCCTGGGTGCTCGTGGAAAGGTTTCTGCATGGTTTTCGCTGAGGAATCGTGTGTGTGCACATGGACAAAGAGAAGGCGCAGCAACCAGGTTCCAGCGCCGAAGAAGGCAAAAGGCGAGGTTTCCGGCGCTATCTCCTTCTCTCCCCAGAGCTAGTCGCGCAAAGCAAGCCGCTAAGCCGGCGACCGGCAAGAGAGCTACAACGAAGCATGCCGAACGGAGAAAATAGCAGCAGCTCATCTGTTCACACCTTGTTTCTGCCATGTGCTTGAACGCCAAGACGTTCGCGCTTCTGTGAGATGAAAGACGTCCTTCTGCATATGTGGTTGCTCACACCGGTGCACTTGTTAGTGTATCCATTCAGTCCTGGGCTGCGGGGCATTCAGAAGTGGCTCTGTGGAGACGTCTGCATAGAGGCAGCTGTCAGAACACGCACACTCGATTGTTCACCAAAACATATGCAGACGCGTCCTTAGCCTGTAGATTTGGATGCACAGAGTTCCCTGTGTTCGCAAGAGACAAGAGAATCGCGTCTGTGCGCACAGAAGCAATAGCGGACCGTTTCCCTCGGAGTGAACGCGAAAGAGCCGTCTATATACTCGCAGACACGCGAACGTGCCTCAATGCGGTCACAGAGGCAGCAGCTTTTGCACAGATGCTCCTGGTGATTCTGGCACTTTCCAGGCACACTCCTGAAAGTCGCGCACACTGCTGTTCACTCGCTAAACGACCTCTTGGGAAACACGTCTCCGGTCGACGGACCGCTCAGATTGCTTCTCGTGTAACTGTGAACTGTGTCAGCGCAGGGAATCCGTCTCTGTTGAGCAGATGTCAATCCTGCCTCGCTTTTGCTTTGTTGCCTCTACCAAGATGATTTCCCGTTTCTCTCTTCACTGGAGCAGGCAGACACAGCCAACGCACATCAAGTGTCAAGAGACACGCTCTGCTGAGCTCAACGCTTGTGCAGATGCACATGTGCGACGAAGTCAACACACGTGCTTGTGGAGAGAAAGAAAGGGACTCCCAGGCGTGTGGAGCGACGGGGAGAAAGAGCGGGCGCTGAGGAACACAGTTTCAAACAGACTGTCTCCACACAAACAGGCACCTGTCTGCAGGTATCCTAGATCTTGATTCTTGAACTTGAGGAAACACGCGTCTGAGCAAAACTCCCAAACGCTTCCAGGAAAGACACAGGCTCTCCCACAAGCACACAAGTGTTTGCCCTCAGCTATAGATCAGGGACAAGCCTGTGAAGAGCAACCAAAGAGCTCGTCCGTCTTTCCCTCAATAGATGGGAGTAGGCGCGCTTGCGGATGTGTGCGTGTGTGTGGCCACGCGTTTGCTTAGGCATCAGTGTGTGAAAAGGTAGGTGCTTTTCTCTAGCTGCGTGTGCGTGCACGTGGTGCTGGGTGCACATCCCTGGGTGCTCGTGGAAAGGTTTCTGCATGGTTTTCGCTGAGGAATCGTGTGTGTGCACATGGACAAAGAGAAGGCGCAGCAACCAGGTTCCAGCGCCGAAGAAGGCAAAAGGCGAGGTTTCCGGCGCTATCTCCTTCTCTCCCCAGAGCTAGTCGCGCAAAGCAAGCCGCTAAGCCGGCGACCGGCAAGAGAGCTACAACGAAGCATGCCGAACGGAGAAAATAGCAGCAGCTCATCTGTTCACACCTTGTTTCTGCCATGTGCTTGAACGCCAAGACGTTCGCGCTTCTGTGAGATGAAAGACGTCCTTCTGCATATGTGGTTGCTCACACCGGTGCACTTGTTAGTGTATCCATTCAGTCCTGGGCTGCGGGGCATTCAGAAGTGGCTCTGTGGAGACGTCTGCATAGAGGCAGCTGTCAGAACACGCACACTCGATTGTTCACCAAAACATATGCAGACGCGTCCTTAGCCTGTAGATTTGGATGCACAGAGTTCCCTGTGTTCGCAAGAGACAAGGGAATCGCGTCTGTGCGCACAGAAGCAATAGCGGACCGTTTCCCTCGGAGTGAACGCGAAAGAGCCGTCTATATACTCGCAGACACGCGAACGTGCCTCAATGCGGTCACAGAGGCAGCAGCTTTTGCACAGATGCTCCTGGTGATTCTGGCACTTTCCAGGCACACTCCTGAAAGTCGCGCACACTGCTGTTCACTCGCTAAACGACCTCTTGGGAAACACGTCTCCGGTCGACGGACCGCTCAGATTGCTTCTCGTGTAACTGTGAACTGTGTCAGCGCAGGGAATCCGTCTCTGTTGAGCAGATGTCAATCCTGCCTCGCCTTTGCTTTGTTGCCTCTACCAAGATGATTTCCCGTTTCTCTCTTCACTGGAGCACGCAGACACAGCCAACGCACATCAAGTGTCAAGAGACACGCTCTGCTGAGCTCAACGCTTGTGCAGATGCACATGTGCGACGAAGTCAACACACGTGCTTGTGGAGAGAAAGAAAGGGACTCCCAGGCGTGTGGAGCGACGGGGAGAAAGAGCGGGCGCTGAGGAACACAGTTTCAAACAGACTGTCTCCACACAAACAGGCACCTGTCTGCAGGTATCCTAGATCTTGATTCTTGAACTTGAGGAAACACGCGTCTGAGCAAAACTCCCAAACGCTTCCAGGAAAGACACAGGCTCTCCCACAAGCACACAAGTGTTTGCCCTCAGCTATAGATCAGGGACAAGCCTGTGAAGAGCAACCAAAGAGCTCGTCCGTCTTTCCCTCAATAGATGGGAGTAGGCGCGCTTGCGGATGTGTGCGTGTGTGTGGCCACGCGTTTGCTTAGGCATCAGTGTGTGAAAAGGTAGGTGCTTTTCTCTAGCTGCGTGTGCGTGCACGTGGTGCTGGGTGCACATCCCTGGGTGCTCGTGGAAAGGTTTCTGCATGGTTTTCGCTGAGGAATCGTGTGTGTGCACATGGACAAAGAGAAGGCGCAGCAACCAGGTTCCAGCGCCGAAGAAGGCAAAAGGCGAGGTTTCCGGCGCTATCTCCTTCTCTCCCCAGAGCTAGTCGCGCAAAGCAAGCCGCTAAGCCGGCGACCGGCAAGAGAGCTACAACGAAGCATGCCGAACGGAGAAAATAGCAGCAGCTCATCTGTTCACACCTTGTTTCTGCCATGTGCTTGAACGCCAAGACGTTCGCGCTTCTGTGAGATGAAAGACGTCCTTCTGCATATGTGGTTGCTCACACCGGTGCACTTGTTAGTGTATCCATTCAGTCCTGGGCTGCGGGGCATTCAGAAGTGGCTCTGTGGAGACGTCTGCATAGAGGCAGCTGTCAGAACACGCACACTCGATTGTTCACCAAAACATATGCAGACGCGTCCTTAGCCTGTAGATTTGGATGCACAGAGTTCCCTGTGTTCGCAAGAGACAAGGGAATCGCGTCTGTGCGCACAGAAGCAATAGCGGACCGTTTCCCTCGGAGTGAACGCGAAAGAGCCGTCTATATACTCGCAGACACGCGAACGTGCCTCAATGCGGTCACAGAGGCAGCAGCTTTTGCACAGATGCTCCTGGTGATTCTGGCACTTTCCAGGCACACTCCTGAAAGTCGCGCACACTGCTGTTCACTCGCTAAACGACCTCTTGGGAAACACGTCTCCGGTCGACGGACCGCTCAGATTGCTTCTCGTGTAACTGTGAACTGTGTCAGCGCAGGGAATCCGTCTCTGTTGAGCAGATGTCAATCCTGCCTCGCCTTTGCTTTGTTGCCTCTACCAAGATGATTTCCCGTTTCTCTCTTCACTGGAGCAGGCAGACACAGCCAACGCACATCAAGTGTCAAGAGACACGCTCTGCTGAGCTCAACGCTTGTGCAGATGCACATGTGCGACGAAGTCAACACACGTGCTTGTGGAGAGAAAGAAAGGGACTCCCAGGCGTGTGGAGCGACGGGGAGAAAGAGCGGGCGCTGAGGAACACAGTTTCAAACAGACTGTCTCCACACAAACAGGCACCTGTCTGCAGGTATCCTAGATCTTGATTCTTGAACTTGAGGAAACACGCGTCTGAGCAAAACTCCCAAACGCTTCCAGGAAAGACACAGGCTCTCCCACAAGCACACAAGTGTTTGCCCTCAGCTATAGATCAGGGACAAGCCTGTGAAGAGCAACCAAAGAGCTCGTCCGTCTTTCCCTCAATAGATGGGAGTAGGCGCGCTTGCGGATGTGTGCGTGTGTGTGGCCACGCGTTTGCTTAGGCATCAGTGTGTGAAAAGGTAGGTGCTTTTCTCTAGCTGCGTGTGCGTGCACGTGGTGCTGGGTGCACATCCCTGGGTGCTCGTGGAAAGGTTTCTGCATGGTTTTCGCTGAGGAATCGTGTGTGTGCACATGGACAAAGAGAAGGCGCAGCAACCAGGTTCCAGCGCCGAAGAAGGCAAAAGGCGAGGTTTCCGGCGCTATCTCCTTCTCTCCCCAGAGCTAGTCGCGCAAAGCAAGCCGCTAAGCCGGCGACCGGCAAGAGAGCTACAACGAAGCATGCCGAACGGAGAAAATAGCAGCAGCTCATCTGTTCACACCTTGTTTCTGCCATGTGCTTGAACGCCAAGACGTTCGCGCTTCTGTGAGATGAAAGACGTCCTTCTGCATATGTGGTTGCTCACACCGGTGCACTTGTTAGTGTATCCATTCAGTCCTGGGCTGCGGGGCATTCAGAAGTGGCTCTGTGGAGACGTCTGCATAGAGGCAGCTGTCAGAACACGCACACTCGATTGTTCACCAAAACATATGCAGACGCGTCCTTAGCCTGTAGATTTGGATGCACAGAGTTCCCTGTGTTCGCAAGAGACAAGGGAATCGCGTCTGTGCGCACAGAAGCAATAGCGGACCGTTTCCCTCGGAGTGAACGCGAAAGAGCCGTCTATATACTCGCAGACACGCGAACGTGCCTCAATGCGGTCACAGAGGCAGCAGCTTTTGCACAGATGCTCCTGGTGATTCTGGCACTTTCCAGGCACACTCCTGAAAGTCGCGCACACTGCTGTTCACTCGCTAAACGACCTCTTGGGAAACACGTCTCCGGTCGACGGACCGCTCAGATTGCTTCTCGTGTAACTGTGAACTGTGTCAGCGCAGGGAATCCGTCTCTGTTGAGCAGATGTCAATCCTGCCTCGCTTTTGCTTTGTTGCCTCTACCAAGATGATTTCCCGTTTCTCTCTTCACTGGAGCAGGCAGACACAGCCAACGCACATCAAGTGTCAAGAGACACGCTCTGCTGAGCTCAACGCTTGTGCAGATGCACATGTGCGACGAAGTCAACACACGTGCTTGTGGAGAGAAAGAAAGGGACTCCCAGGCGTGTGGAGCGACGGGGAGAAAGAGCGGGCGCTGAGGAACACAGTTTCAAACAGACTGTCTCCACACAAACAGGCACCTGTCTGCAGGTATCCTAGATCTTGATTCTTGAACTTGAGGAAACACGCGTCTGAGCAAAACTCCCAAACGCTTCCAGGAAAGACACAGGCTCTCCCACAAGCACACAAGTGTTTGCCCTCAGCTATAGATCAGGGACAAGCCTGTGAAGAGCAACCAAAGAGCTCGTCCGTCTTTCCCTCAATAGATGGGAGTAGGCGCGCTTGCGGATGTGTGCGTGTGTGTGGCCACGCGTTTGCTTAGGCATCAGTGTGTGAAAAGGTAGGTGCTTTTCTCTAGCTGCGTGTGCGTGCACGTGGTGCTGGGTGCACATCCCTGGGTGCTCGTGGAAAGGTTTCTGCATGGTTTTCGCTGAGGAATCGTGTGTGTGCACATGGACAAAGAGAAGGCGCAGCAACCAGGTTCCAGCGCCGAAGAAGGCAAAAGGCGAGGTTTCCGGCGCTATCTCCTTCTCTCCCCAGAGCTAGTCGCGCAAAGCAAGCCGCTAAGCCGGCGACCGGCAAGAGAGCTACAACGAAGCATGCCGAACGGAGAAAATAGCAGCAGCTCATCTGTTCACACCTTGTTTCTGCCATGTGCTTGAACGCCAAGACGTTCGCGCTTCTGTGAGATGAAAGACGTCCTTCTGCATATGTGGTTGCTCACACCGGTGCACTTGTTAGTGTATCCATTCAGTCCTAGGCTGCGGGGCATTCAGAAGTGGCTCTGTGGAGACGTCTGCATAGAGGCAGCTGTCAGAACACGCACACTCGATTGTTCACCAAAACATATGCAGACGCGTCCTTAGCCTGTAGATTTGGATGCACAGAGTTCCCTGTGTTCGCAAGAGACAAGGGAATCGCGTCTGTGCGCACAGAAGCAATAGCGGACCGTTTCCCTCGGAGTGAACGCGAAAGAGCCGTCTATATACTCGCAGACACGCGAACGTGCCTCAATGCGGTCACAGAGGCAGCAGCTTTTGCACAGATGCTCCTGGTGATTCTGGCACTTTCCAGGCACACTCCTGAAAGTCGCGCACACTGCTGTTCACTCGCTAAACGACCTCTTGGGAAACACGTCTCCGGTCGACGGACCGCTCAGATTGCTTCTCGTGTAACTGTGAACTGTGTCAGCGCAGGGAATCCGTCTCTGTTGAGCAGATGTCAATCCTGCCTTGCCTTTGCTTTGTTGCATCTACCAAGATGATTTCCCGTTTCTCTCTTCACTGGAGCAGGCAGACACACCCAACGCACATCAAGTGTCAAGAGACACGCTCTGCTGAGCTCAACGCTTGTGCAGATGCACATGTGCGACGAAGTCAACACACGTGCTTGTGGAGAGAAAGAAAGGGACTCCCAGGCGTGTGGAGCGACGGGGAGAAAGAGCGGGCGCTGAGGAACACAGTTTCAAACAGACTGTCTCCACACAAACAGGCACCTGTCTGCAGGTATCCTAGATCTTGATTCTTGAACTTGAGGAAACACGCGTCTGAGCAAAACTCCCAAACGCTTCCAGGAAAGACACAGGCTCTCCCACAAGCACACAAGTGTTTGCCCTCAGCTATAGATCAGGGACAAGCCTGTGAAGAGCAACCAAAGAGCTCGTCCGTCTTTCCCTCAATAGATGGGAGTAGGCGCGCTTGCGGATGTGTGCGTGTGTGTGGCCACGCGTTTGCTTAGGCATCAGTGTGTGAAAAGGTAGGTGCTTTTCTCTAGCTGCGTGTGCGTGCACGTGGTGCTGGGTGCACATCCCTGGGTGCTCGTGGAAAGGTTTCTGCATGGTTTTCGCTGAGGAATCGTGTGTGTGCACATGGACAAAGAGAAGGCGCAGCAACCAGGTTCCAGCGCCGAAGAAGGCAAAAGGCGAGGTTTCCGGCGCTATCTCCTTCTCTCCCCAGAGCTAGTCGCGCAAAGCAAGCCGCTAAGCCGGCGACCGGCAAGAGAGCTACAACGAAGCATGCCGAACGGAGAAAATAGCAGCAGCTCATCTGTTCACACCTTGTTTCTGCCATGTGCTTGAACGCCAAGACGTTCGCGCTTCTGTGAGATGAAAGACGTCCTTCTGCATATGTGGTTGCTCACACCGGTGCACTTGTTAGTGTATCCATTCAGTCCTGGGCTGCGGGGCATTCAGAAGTGGCTCTGTGGAGACGTCTGCATAGAGGCAGCTGTCAGAACACGCACACTCGATTGTTCACCAAAACATATGCAGACGCGTCCTTAGCCTGTAGATTTGGATGCACAGAGTTCCCTGTGTTCGCAAGAGACAAGGGAATCGCGTCTGTGCGCACAGAAGCAATAGCGGACCGTTTCCCTCGGAGTGAACGCGAAAGAGCCGTCTATATACTCGCAGACACGCGAACGTGCCTCAATGCGGTCACAGAGGCAGCAGCTTTTGCACAGATGCTCCTGGTGATTCTGGCACTTTCCAGGCACACTCCTGAAAGTCGCGCACACTGCTGTTCACTCGCTAAACGACCTCTTGGGAAACACGTCTCCGGTCGACGGACCGCTCAGATTGCTTCTCGTGTAACTGTGAACTGTGTCAGCGCAGGGAATCCGTCTCTGTTGAGCAGATGTCAATCCTGCCTCGCTTTTGCTTTGTTGCCTCTACCAAGATGATTTCCCGTTTCTCTCTTCACTGGAGCAGGCAGACACAGCCAACGCACATCAAGTGTCAAGAGACACGCTCTGCTGAGCTCAACGCTTGTGCAGATGCACATGTGCGACGAAGTCAACACACGTGCTTGTGGAGAGAAAGAAAGGGACTCCCAGGCGTGTGGAGCGACGGGGAGAAAGAGCGGGCGCTGAGGAACACAGTTTCAAACAGACTGTCTCCACACAAACAGGCACCTGTCTGCAGGTATCCTAGATCTTGATTCTTGAACTTGAGGAAACACGCGTCTGAGCAAAACTCCCAAACGCTTCCAGGAAAGACACAGGCTCTCCCACAAGCACACAAGTGTTTGCCCTCAGCTATAGATCAGGGACAAGCCTGTGAAGAGCAACCAAAGAGCTCGTCCGTCTTTCCCTCAATAGATGGGAGTAGGCGCGCTTGCGGATGTGTGCGTGTGTGTGGCCACGCGTTTGCTTAGGCATCAGTGTGTGAAAAGGTAGGTGCTTTTCTCTAGCTGCGTGTGCGTGCACGTGGTGCTGGGTGCACATCCCTGGGTGCTCGTGGAAAGGTTTCTGCATGGTTTTCGCTGAGGAATCGTGTGTGTGCACATGGACAAAGAGAAGGCGCAGCAACCAGGTTCCAGCGCCGAAGAAGGCAAAAGGCGAGGTTTCCGGCGCTATCTCCTTCTCTCCCCAGAGCTAGTCGCGCAAAGCAAGCCGCTAAGCCGGCGACCGGCAAGAGAGCTACAACGAAGCATGCCGAACGGAGAAAATAGCAGCAGCTCATCTGTTCACACCTTGTTTCTGCCATGTGCTTGAACGCCAAGACGTTCGCGCTTCTGTGAGATGAAAGACGTCCTTCTGCATATGTGGTTGCTCACACCGGTGCACTTGTTAGTGTATCCATTCAGTCCTGGGCTGCGGGGCATTCAGAAGTGGCTCTGTGGAGACGTCTGCATAGAGGCAGCTGTCAGAACACGCACACTCGATTGTTCACCAAAACATATGCAGACGCGTCCTTAGCCTGTAGATTTGGATGCACAGAGTTCCCTGTGTTCGCAAGAGACAAGGGAATCGCGTCTGTGCGCACAGAAGCAATAGCGGACCGTTTCCCTCGGAGTGAACGCGAAAGAGCCGTCTATATACTCGCAGACACGCGAACGTGCCTCAATGCGGTCACAGAGGCAGCAGCTTTTGCACAGATGCTCCTGGTGATTCTGGCACTTTCCAGGCACACTCCTGAAAGTCGCGCACACTGCTGTTCACTCGCTAAACGACCTCTTGGGAAACACGTCTCCGGTCGACGGACCGCTCAGATTGCTTCTCGTGTAACTGTGAACTGTGTCAGCGCAGGGAATCCGTCTCTGTTGAGCAGATGTCAATCCTGCCTCGCTTTTGCTTTGTTGCCTCTACCAAGATGATTTCCCGTTTCTCTCTTCACTGGAGCAGGCAGACACAGCCAACGCACATCAAGTGTCAAGAGACACGCTCTGCTGAGCTCAACGCTTGTGCAGATGCACATGTGCGACGAAGTCAACACACGTGCTTGTGGAGAGAAAGAAAGGGACTCCCAGGCGTGTGGAGCGACGGGGAGAAAGAGCGGGCGCTGAGGAGCACAGTTTCAAACAGACTGTCTCCACACAAACAGGCACCTGTCTGCAGGTATCCTAGATCTTGATTCTTGAACTTGAGGAAACACGCGTCTGAGCAAAACTCCCAAACGCTTCCAGGAAAGACACAGGCTCTCCCACAAGCACACAAGTGTTTGCCCTCAGCTATAGATCAGGGACAAGCCTGTGAAGAGCAACCAAAGAGCTCGTCCGTCTTTCCCTCAATAGATGGGAGTAGGCGCGCTTGCGGATGTGTGCGTGTGTGTGGCCACGCGTTTGCTTAGGCATCAGTGTGTGAAAAGGTAGGTGCTTTTCTCTAGCTGCGTGTGCGTGCACGTGGTGCTGGGTGCACATCCCTGGGTGCTCGTGGAAAGGTTTCTGCATGGTTTTCGCTGAGGAATCGTGTGTGTGCACATGGACAAAGAGAAGGCGCAGCAACCAGGTTCCAGCGCCGAAGAAGGCAAAAGGCGAGGTTTCCGGCGCTATCTCCTTCTCTCCCCAGAGCTAGTCGCGCAAAGCAAGCCGCTAAGCCGGCGACCGGCAAGAGAGCTACAACGAAGCATGCCGAACGGAGAAAATAGCAGCAGCTCATCTGTTCACACCTTGTTTCTGCCATGTGCTTGAACGCCAAGACGTTCGCGCTTCTGTGAGATGAAAGACGTCCTTCTGCATATGTGGTTGCTCACACCGGTGCACTTGTTAGTGTATCCATTCAGTCCTGGGCTGCGGGGCATTCAGAAGTGGCTCTGTGGAGACGTCTGCATAGAGGCAGCTGTCAGAACACGCACACTCGATTGTTCACCAAAACATATGCAGACGCGTCCTTAGCCTGTAGATTTGGATGCACAGAGTTCCCTGTGTTCGCAAGAGACAAGGGAATCGCGTCTGTGCGCACAGAAGCAATAGCGGACCGTTTCCCTCGGAGTGAACGCGAAAGAGCCGTCTATATACTCGCAGACACGCGAACGTGCCTCAATGCGGTCACAGAGGCAGCAGCTTTTGCACAGATGCTCCTGGTGATTCTGGCACTTTCCAGGCACACTCCTGAAAGTCGCGCACACTGCTGTTCACTCGCTAAACGACCTCTTGGGAAACACGTCTCCGGTCGACGGACCGCTCAGATTGCTTCTCGTGTAACTGTGAACTGTGTCAGCGCAGGGAATCCGTCTCTGTTGAGCAGATGTCAATCCTGCCTCGCTTTTGCTTTGTTGCCTCTACCAAGATGATTTCCCGTTTCTCTCTTCACTGGAGCAGGCAGACACAGCCAACGCACATCAAGTGTCAAGAGACACGCTCTGCTGAGCTCAACGCTTGTGCAGATGCACATGTGCGACGAAGTCAACACACGTGCTTGTGGAGAGAAAGAAAGGGACTCCCAGGCGTGTGGAGCGACGGGGAGAAAGAGCGGGCGCTGAGGAGCACAGTTTCAAACAGACTGTCTCCACACAAACAGGCACCTGTCTGCAGGTATCCTAGATCTTGATTCTTGAACTTGAGGAAACACGCGTCTGAGCAAAACTCCCAAACGCTTCCAGGAAAGACACAGGCTCTCCCACAAGCACACAAGTGTTTGCCCTCAGCTATAGATCAGGGACAAGCCTGTGAAGAGCAACCAAAGAGCTCGTCCGTCTTTCCCTCAATAGATGGGAGTAGGCGCGCTTGCGGATGTGTGCGTGTGTGTGGCCACGCGTTTGCTTAGGCATCAGTGTGTGAAAAGGTAGGTGCTTTTCTCTAGCTGCGTGTGCGTGCACGTGGTGCTGGGTGCACATCCCTGGGTGCTCGTGGAAAGGTTTCTGCATGGTTTTCGCTGAGGAATCGTGTGTGTGCACATGGACAAAGAGAAGGCGCAGCAACCAGGTTCCAGCGCCGAAGAAGGCAAAAGGCGAGGTTTCCGGCGCTATCTCCTTCTCTCCCCAGAGCTAGTCGCGCAAAGCAAGCCGCTAAGCCGGCGACCGGCAAGAGAGCTACAACGAAGCATGCCGAACGGAGAAAATAGCAGCAGCTCATCTGTTCACACCTTGTTTCTGCCATGTGCTTGAACGCCAAGACGTTCGCGCTTCTGTGAGATGAAAGACGTCCTTCTGCATATGTGGTTGCTCACACCGGTGCACTTGTTAGTGTATCCATTCAGTCCTGGGCTGCGGGGCATTCAGAAGTGGCTCTGTGGAGACGTCTGCATAGAGGCAGCTGTCAGAACACGCACACTCGATTGTTCACCAAAACATATGCAGACGCGTCCTTAGCCTGTAGATTTGGATGCACAGAGTTCCCTGTGTTCGCAAGAGACAAGGGAATCGCGTCTGTGCGCACAGAAGCAATAGCGGACCGTTTCCCTCGGAGTGAACGCGAAAGAGCCGTCTATATACTCGCAGACACGCGAACGTGCCTCAATGCGGTCACAGAGGCAGCAGCTTTTGCACAGATGCTCCTGGTGATTCTGGCACTTTCCAGGCACACTCCTGAAAGTCGCGCACACTGCTGTTCACTCGCTAAACGACCTCTTGGGAAACACGTCTCCGGTCGACGGACCGCTCAGATTGCTTCTCGTGTAACTGTGAACTGTGTCAGCGCAGGGAATCCGTCTCTGTTGAGCAGATGTCAATCCTGCCTCGCTTTTGCTTTGTTGCCTCTACCAAGATGATTTCCCGTTTCTCTCTTCACTGGAGCAGGCAGACACAGCCAACGCACATCAAGTGTCAAGAGACACGCTCTGCTGAGCTCAACGCTTGTGCAGATGCACATGTGCGACGAAGTCAACACACGTGCTTGTGGAGAGAAAGAAAGGGACTCCCAGGCGTGTGGAGCGACGGGGAGAAAGAGCGGGCGCTGAGGAACACAGTTTCAAACAGACTGTCTCCACACAAACAGGCACCTGTCTGCAGGTATCCTAGATCTTGATTCTTGAACTTGAGGAAACACGCGTCTGAGCAAAACTCCCAAACGCTTCCAGGAAAGACACAGGCTCTCCCACAAGCACACAAGTGTTTGCCCTCAGCTATAGATCAGGGACAAGCCTGTGAAGAGCAACCAAAGAGCTCGTCCGTCTTTCCCTCAATAGATGGGAGTAGGCGCGCTTGCGGATGTGTGCGTGTGTGTGGCCACGCGTTTGCTTAGGCATCAGTGTGTGAAAAGGTAGGTGCTTTTCTCTAGCTGCGTGTGCGTGCACGTGGTGCTGGGTGCACATCCCTGGGTGCTCGTGGAAAGGTTTCTGCATGGTTTTCGCTGAGGAATCGTGTGTGTGCACATGGACAAAGAGAAGGCGCAGCAACCAGGTTCCAGCGCCGAAGAAGGCAAAAGGCGAGGTTTCCGGCGCTATCTCCTTCTCTCCCCAGAGCTAGTCGCGCAAAGCAAGCCGCTAAGCCGGCGACCGGCAAGAGAGCTACAACGAAGCATGCCGAACGGAGAAAATAGCAGCAGCTCATCTGTTCACACCTTGTTTCTGCCATGTGCTTGAACGCCAAGACGTTCGCGCTTCTGTGAGATGAAAGACGTCCTTCTGCATATGTGGTTGCTCACACCGGTGCACTTGTTAGTGTATCCATTCAGTCCTGGGCTGCGGGGCATTCAGAAGTGGCTCTGTGGAGACGTCTGCATAGAGGCAGCTGTCAGAACACGCACACTCGATTGTTCACCAAAACATATGCAGACGCGTCCTTAGCCTGTAGATTTGGATGCACAGAGTTCCCTGTGTTCGCAAGAGACAAGGGAATCGCGTCTGTGCGCACAGAAGCAATAGCGGACCGTTTCCCTCGGAGTGAACGCGAAAGAGCCGTCTATATACTCGCAGACACGCGAACGTGCCTCAATGCGGTCACAGAGGCAGCAGCTTTTGCACAGATGCTCCTGGTGATTCTGGCACTTTCCAGGCACACTCCTGAAAGTCGCGCACACTGCTGTTCACTCGCTAAACGACCTCTTGGGAAACACGTCTCCGGTCGACGGACCGCTCAGATTGCTTCTCGTGTAACTGTGAACTGTGTCAGCGCAGGGAATCCGTCTCTGTTGAGCAGATGTCAATCCTGCCTCGCCTTTGCTTTGTTGCCTCTACCAAGATGATTTCCCGTTTCTCTCTTCACTGGAGCAGGCAGACACAGCCAACGCACATCAAGTGTCAAGAGACACGCTCTGCTGAGCTCAACGCTTGTGCAGATGCACATGTGCGACGAAGTCAACACACGTGCTTGTGGAGAGAAAGAAAGGGACTCCCAGGCGTGTGGAGCGACGGGGAGAAAGAGCGGGCGCTGAGGAACACAGTTTCAAACAGACTGTCTCCACACAAACAGGCACCTGTCTGCAGGTATCCTAGATCTTGATTCTTGAACTTGAGGAAACACGCGTCTGAGCAAAACTCCCAAACGCTTCCAGGAAAGACACAGGCTCTCCCACAAGCACACAAGTGTTTGCCCTCAGCTATAGATCAGGGACAAGCCTGTGAAGAGCAACCAAAGAGCTCGTCCGTCTTTCCCTCAATAGATGGGAGTAGGCGCGCTTGCGGATGTGTGCGTGTGTGTGGCCACGCGTTTGCTTAGGCATCAGTGTGTGAAAAGGTAGGTGCTTTTCTCTAGCTGCGTGTGCGTGCACGTGGTGCTGGGTGCACATCCCTGGGTGCTCGTGGAAAGGTTTCTGCATGGTTTTCGCTGAGGAATCGTGTGTGTGCACATGGACAAAGAGAAGGCGCAGCAACCAGGTTCCAGCGCCGAAGAAGGCAAAAGGCGAGGTTTCCGGCGCTATCTCCTTCTCTCCCCAGAGCTAGTCGCGCAAAGCAAGCCGCTAAGCCGGCGACCGGCAAGAGAGCTACAACGAAGCATGCCGAACGGAGAAAATAGCAGCAGCTCATCTGTTCACACCTTGTTTCTGCCATGTGCTTGAACGCCAAGACGTTCGCGCTTCTGTGAGATGAAAGACGTCCTTCTGCATATGTGGTTGCTCACACCGGTGCACTTGTTAGTGTATCCATTCAGTCCTGGGCTGCGGGGCATTCAGAAGTGGCTCTGTGGAGACGTCTGCATAGAGGCAGCTGTCAGAACACGCACACTCGATTGTTCACCAAAACATATGCAGACGCGTCCTTAGCCTGTAGATTTGGATGCACAGAGTTCCCTGTGTTCGCAAGAGACAAGGGAATCGCGTCTGTGCGCACAGAAGCAATAGCGGACCGTTTCCCTCGGAGTGAACGCGAAAGAGCCGTCTATATACTCGCAGACACGCGAACGTGCCTCAATGCGGTCACAGAGGCAGCAGCTTTTGCACAGATGCTCCTGGTGATTCTGGCACTTTCCAGGCACACTCCTGAAAGTCGCGCACACTGCTGTTCACTCGCTAAACGACCTCTTGGGAAACACGTCTCCGGTCGACGGACCGCTCAGATTGCTTCTCGTGTAACTGTGAACTGTGTCAGCGCAGGGAATCCGTCTCTGTTGAGCAGATGTCAATCCTGCCTCGCCTTTGCTTTGTTGCCTCTACCAAGATGATTTCCCGTTTCTCTCTTCACTGGAGCAGGCAGACACAGCCAACGCACATCAAGTGTCAAGAGACACGCTCTGCTGAGCTCAACGCTTGTGCAGATGCACATGTGCGACGAAGTCAACACACGTGCTTGTGGAGAGAAAGAAAGGGACTCCCAGGCGTGTGGAGCGACGGGGAGAAAGAGCGGGCGCTGAGGAACACAGTTTCAAACAGACTGTCTCCACACAAACAGGCACCTGTCTGCAGGTATCCTAGATCTTGATTCTTGAACTTGAGGAAACACGCGTCTGAGCAAAACTCCCAAACGCTTCCAGGAAAGACACAGGCTCTCCCACAAGCACACAAGTGTTTGCCCTCAGCTATAGATCAGGGACAAGCCTGTGAAGAGCAACCAAAGAGCTCGTCCGTCTTTCCCTCAATAGATGGGAGTAGGCGCGCTTGCGGATGTGTGCGTGTGTGTGGCCACGCGTTTGCTTAGGCATCAGTGTGTGAAAAGGTAGGTGCTTTTCTCTAGCTGCGTGTGCGTGCACGTGGTGCTGGGTGCACATCCCTGGGTGCTCGTGGAAAGGTTTCTGCATGGTTTTCGCTGAGGAATCGTGTGTGTGCACATGGACAAAGAGAAGGCGCAGCAACCAGGTTCCAGCGCCGAAGAAGGCAAAAGGCGAGGTTTCCGGCGCTATCTCCTTCTCTCCCCAGAGCTAGTCGCGCAAAGCAAGCCGCTAAGCCGGCGACCGGCAAGAGAGCTACAACGAAGCATGCCGAACGGAGAAAATAGCAGCAGCTCATCTGTTCACACCTTGTTTCTGCCATGTGCTTGAACGCCAAGACGTTCGCGCTTCTGTGAGATGAAAGACGTCCTTCTGCATATGTGGTTGCTCACACCGGTGCACTTGTTAGTGTATCCATTCAGTCCTGGGCTGCGGGGCATTCAGAAGTGGCTCTGTGGAGACGTCTGCATAGAGGCAGCTGTCAGAACACGCACACTCGATTGTTCACCAAAACATATGCAGACGCGTCCTTAGCCTGTAGATTTGGATGCACAGAGTTCCCTGTGTTCGCAAGAGACAAGGGAATCGCGTCTGTGCGCACAGAAGCAATAGCGGACCGTTTCCCTCGGAGTGAACGCGAAAGAGCCGTCTATATACTCGCAGACACGCGAACGTGCCTCAATGCGGTCACAGAGGCAGCAGCTTTTGCACAGATGCTCCTGGTGATTCTGGCACTTTCCAGGCACACTCCTGAAAGTCGCGCACACTGCTGTTCACTCGCTAAACGACCTCTTGGGAAACACGTCTCCGGTCGACGGACCGCTCAGATTGCTTCTCGTGTAACTGTGAACTGTGTCAGCGCAGGGAATCCGTCTCTGTTGAGCAGATGTCAATCCTGCCTCGCTTTTGCTTTGTTGCCTCTACCAAGATGATTTCCCGTTTCTCTCTTCACTGGAGCAGGCAGACACAGCCAACGCACATCAAGTGTCAAGAGACACGCTCTGCTGAGCTCAACGCTTGTGCAGATGCACATGTGCGACGAAGTCAACACACGTGCTTGTGGAGAGAAAGAAAGGGACTCCCAGGCGTGTGGAGCGACGGGGAGAAAGAGCGGGCGCTGAGGAACACAGTTTCAAACAGACTGTCTCCACACAAACAGGCACCTGTCTGCAGGTATCCTAGATCTTGATTCTTGAACTTGAGGAAACACGCGTCTGAGCAAAACTCCCAAACGCTTCCAGGAAAGACACAGGCTCTCCCACAAGCACACAAGTGTTTGCCCTCAGCTATAGATCAGGGACAAGCCTGTGAAGAGCAACCAAAGAGCTCGTCCGTCTTTCCCTCAATAGATGGGAGTAGGCGCGCTTGCGGATGTGTGCGTGTGTGTGGCCACGCGTTTGCTTAGGCATCAGTGTGTGAAAAGGTAGGTGCTTTTCTCTAGCTGCGTGTGCGTGCACGTGGTGCTGGGTGCACATCCCTGGGTGCTCGTGGAAAGGTTTCTGCATGGTTTTCGCTGAGGAATCGTGTGTGTGCACATGGACAAAGAGAAGGCGCAGCAACCAGGTTCCAGCGCCGAAGAAGGCAAAAGGCGAGGTTTCCGGCGCTATCTCCTTCTCTCCCCAGAGCTAGTCGCGCAAAGCAAGCCGCTAAGCCGGCGACCGGCAAGAGAGCTACAACGAAGCATGCCGAACGGAGAAAATAGCAGCAGCTCATCTGTTCACACCTTGTTTCTGCCATGTGCTTGAACGCCAAGACGTTCGCGCTTCTGTGAGATGAAAGACGTCCTTCTGCATATGTGGTTGCTCACACCGGTGCACTTGTTAGTGTATCCATTCAGTCCTGGGCTGCGGGGCATTCAGAAGTGGCTCTGTGGAGACGTCTGCATAGAGGCAGCTGTCAGAACACGCACACTCGATTGTTCACCAAAACATATGCAGACGCGTCCTTAGCCTGTAGATTTGGATGCACAGAGTTCCCTGTGTTCGCAAGAGACAAGGGAATCGCGTCTGTGCGCACAGAAGCAATAGCGGACCGTTTCCCTCGGAGTGAACGCGAAAGAGCCGTCTATATACTCGCAGACACGCGAACGTGCCTCAATGCGGTCACAGAGGCAGCAGCTTTTGCACAGATGCTCCTGGTGATTCTGGCACTTTCCAGGCACACTCCTGAAAGTCGCGCACACTGCTGTTCACTCGCTAAACGACCTCTTGGGAAACACGTCTCCGGTCGACGGACCGCTCAGATTGCTTCTCGTGTAACTGTGAACTGTGTCAGCGCAGGGAATCCGTCTCTGTTGAGCAGATGTCAATCCTGCCTCGCTTTTGCTTTGTTGCCTCTACCAAGATGATTTCCCGTTTCTCTCTTCACTGGAGCAGGCAGACACAGCCAACGCACATCAAGTGTCAGGAGACACGCTCTGCTGAGCTCAACGCTTGTGCAGATGCACATGTGCGACGAAGTCAACACACGTGCTTGTGGAGAGAAAGAAAGGGACTCCCAGGCGTGTGGAGCGACGGGGAGAAAGAGCGGGCGCTGAGGAGCACAGTTTCAAACAGACTGTCTCCACACAAACAGGCACCTGTCTGCAGGTATCCTAGATCTTGATTCTTGAACTTGAGGAAACACGCGTCTGAGCAAAACTCCCAAACGCTTCCAGGAAAGACACAGGCTCTCCCACAAGCACACAAGTGTTTGCCCTCAGCTATAGATCAGGGACAAGCCTGTGAAGAGCAACCAAAGAGCTCGTCCGTCTTTCTCTCAGTAGATGGGAGTAGGCGCGCTTGCGGATGTGTGCGTGTGTGTGGCCACGCGTTTGCTTAGGCATCAGTGTGTGAAAAGGTAGGTGCTTTTCTCTAGCTGCGTGTGCGTGCACGTGGTGCTGGGTGCACATCCCTGGGTGCTCGTGGAAAGGTTTCTGCATGGTTTTCGCTGAGGAATCGTGTGTGTGCACATGGACAAAGAGAAGGCGCAGCAACCAGGTTCCAGCGCCGAAGAAGGCAAAAGGCGAGGTTTCCGGCGCTATCTCCTTCTCTCCCCAGAGCTAGTCGCGCAAAGCAAGCCGCTAAGCCGGCGACCGGCAAGAGAGCTACAACGAAGCATGCCGAACGGAGAAAATAGCAGCAGCTCATCTGTTCACACCTTGTTTCTGCCATGTGCTTGAACGCCAAGACGTTCGCGCTTCTGTGAGATGAAAGACGTCCTTCTGCATATGTGGTTGCTCACACCGGTGCACTTGTTAGTGTATCCATTCAGTCCTGGGCTGCGGGGCATTCAGAAGTGGCTCTGTGGAGACGTCTGCATAGAGGCAGCTGTCAGAACACGCACACTCGATTGTTCACCAAAACATATGCAGACGCGTCCTTAGCCTGTAGATTTGGATGCACAGAGTTCCCTGTGTTCGCAAGAGACAAGGGAATCGCGTCTGTGCGCACAGAAGCAATAGCGGACCGTTTCCCTCGGAGTGAACGCGAAAGAGCCGTCTATATACTCGCAGACACGCGAACGTGCCTCAATGCGGTCACAGAGGCAGCAGCTTTTGCACAGATGCTCCTGGTGATTCTGGCACTTTCCAGGCACACTCCTGAAAGTCGCGCACACTGCTGTTCACTCGCTAAACGACCTCTTGGGAAACACGTCTCCGGTCGACGGACCGCTCAGATTGCTTCTCGTGTAACTGTGAACTGTGTCAGCGCAGGGAATCCGTCTCTGTTGAGCAGATGTCAATCCTGCCTCGCCTTTGCTTTGTTGCCTCTACCAAGATGATTTCCCGTTTCTCTCTTCACTGGAGCAGGCAGACACAGCCAACGCACATCAAGTGTCAAGAGACACGCTCTGCTGAGCTCAACGCTTGTGCAGATGCACATGTGCGACGAAGTCAACACACGTGCTTGTGGAGAGAAAGAAAGGGACTCCCAGGCGTGTGGAGCGACGGGGAGAAAGAGCGGGCGCTGAGGAACACAGTTTCAAACAGACTGTCTCCACACAAACAGGCACCTGTCTGCAGGTATCCTAGATCTTGATTCTTGAACTTGAGGAAACACGCGTCTGAGCAAAACTCCCAAACGCTTCCAGGAAAGACACAGGCTCTCCCACAAGCACACAAGTGTTTGCCCTCAGCTATAGATCAGGGACAAGCCTGTGAAGAGCAACCAAAGAGCTCGTCCGTCTTTCCCTCAATAGATGGGAGTAGGCGCGCTTGCGGATGTGTGCGTGTGTGTGGCCACGCGTTTGCTTAGGCATCAGTGTGTGAAAAGGTAGGTGCTTTTCTCTAGCTGCGTGTGCGTGCACGTGGTGCTGGGTGCACATCCCTGGGTGCTCGTGGAAAGGTTTCTGCATGGTTTTCGCTGAGGAATCGTGTGTGTGCACATGGACAAAGAGAAGGCGCAGCAACCAGGTTCCAGCGCCGAAGAAGGCAAAAGGCGAGGTTTCCGGCGCTATCTCCTTCTCTCCCCAGAGCTAGTCGCGCAAAGCAAGCCGCTAAGCCGGCGACCGGCAAGAGAGCTACAACGAAGCATGCCGAACGGAGAAAATAGCAGCAGCTCATCTGTTCACACCTTGTTTCTGCCATGTGCTTGAACGCCAAGACGTTCGCGCTTCTGTGAGATGAAAGACGTCCTTCTGCATATGTGGTTGCTCACACCGGTGCACTTGTTAGTGTATCCATTCAGTCCTGGGCTGCGGGGCATTCAGAAGTGGCTCTGTGGAGACGTCTGCATAGAGGCAGCTGTCAGAACACGCACACTCGATTGTTCACCAAAACATATGCAGACGCGTCCTTAGCCTGTAGATTTGGATGCACAGAGTTCCCTGTGTTCGCAAGAGACAAGGGAATCGCGTCTGTGCGCACAGAAGCAATAGCGGACCGTTTCCCTCGGAGTGAACGCGAAAGAGCCGTCTATATACTCGCAGACACGCGAACGTGCCTCAATGCGGTCACAGAGGCAGCAGCTTTTGCACAGATGCTCCTGGTGATTCTGGCACTTTCCAGGCACACTCCTGAAAGTCGCGCACACTGCTGTTCACTTCGCTAAACGACCTCTTGGGAAACACGTCTCCGGTCGACGGACCGCTCAGATTGCTTCTCGTGTAACTGTGAACTGTGTCAGCGCAGGGAATCCGTCTCTGTTGAGCAGATGTCAATCCTGCCTCGCTTTTGCTTTGTTGCCTCTACCAAGATGATTTCCCGTTTCTCTCTTCACTGGAGCAGGCAGACACAGCCAACGCACATCAAGTGTCAAGAGACACGCTCTGCTGAGCTCAACGCTTGTGCAGATGCACATGTGCGACGAAGTCAACACACGTGCTTGTGGAGAGAAAGAAAGGGACTCCCAGGCGTGTGGAGCGACGGGGAGAAAGAGCGGGCGCTGAGGAGCACAGTTTCAAACAGACTGTCTCCACACAAACAGGCACCTGTCTGCAGGTATCCTAGATCTTGATTCTTGAACTTGAGGAAACACGCGTCTGAGCAAAACTCCCAAACGCTTCCAGGAAAGACACAGGCTCTCCCACAAGCACACAAGTGTTTGCCCTCAGCTATAGATCAGGGACAAGCCTGTGAAGAGCAACCAAAGAGCTCGTCCGTCTTTCCCTCAATAGATGGGAGTAGGCGCGCTTGCGGATGTGTGCGTGTGTGTGGCCACGCGTTTGCTTAGGCATCAGTGTGTGAAAAGGTAGGTGCTTTTCTCTAGCTGCGTGTGCGTGCACGTGGTGCTGGGTGCACATCCCTGGGTGCTCGTGGAAAGGTTTCTGCATGGTTTTCGCTGAGGAATCGTGTGTGTGCACATGGACAAAGAGAAGGCGCAGCAACCAGGTTCCAGCGCCGAAGAAGGCAAAAGGCGAGGTTTCCGGCGCTATCTCCTTCTCTCCCCAGAGCTAGTCGCGCAAAGCAAGCCGCTAAGCCGGCGACCGGCAAGAGAGCTACAACGAAGCATGCCGAACGGAGAAAATAGCAGCAGCTCATCTGTTCACACCTTGTTTCTGCCATGTGCTTGAACGCCAAGACGTTCGCGCTTCTGTGAGATGAAAGACGTCCTTCTGCATATGTGGTTGCTCACACCGGTGCACTTGTTAGTGTATCCATTCAGTCCTGGGCTGCGGGGCATTCAGAAGTGGCTCTGTGGAGACGTCTGCATAGAGGCAGCTGTCAGAACACGCACACTCGATTGTTCACCAAAACATATGCAGACGCGTCCTTAGCCTGTAGATTTGGATGCACAGAGTTCCCTGTGTTCGCAAGAGACAAGGGAATCGCGTCTGTGCGCACAGAAGCAATAGCGGACCGTTTCCCTCGGAGTGAACGCGAAAGAGCCGTCTATATACTCGCAGACACGCGAACGTGCCTCAATGCGGTCACAGAGGCAGCAGCTTTTGCACAGATGCTCCTGGTGATTCTGGCACTTTCCAGGCACACTCCTGAAAGTCGCGCACACTGCTGTTCACTCGCTAAACGACCTCTTGGGAAACACGTCTCCGGTCGACGGACCGCTCAGATTGCTTCTCGTGTAACTGTGAACTGTGTCAGCGCAGGGAATCCGTCTCTGTTGAGCAGATGTCAATCCTGCCTCGCTTTTGCTTTGTTGCCTCTACCAAGATGATTTCCCGTTTCTCTCTTCACTGGAGCAGGCAGACACAGCCAACGCACATCAAGTGTCAAGAGACACGCTCTGCTGAGCTCAACGCTTGTGCAGATGCACATGTGCGACGAAGTCAACACACGTGCTTGTGGAGAGAAAGAAAGGGACTCCCAGGCGTGTGGAGCGACGGGGAGAAAGAGCGGGCGCTGAGGAGCACAGTTTCAAACAGACTGTCTCCACACAAACAGGCACCTGTCTGCAGGTATCCTAGATCTTGATTCTTGAACTTGAGGAAACACGCGTCTGAGCAAAACTCCCAAACGCTTCCAGGAAAGACACAGGCTCTCCCACAAGCACACAAGTGTTTGCCCTCAGCTATAGATCAGGGACAAGCCTGTGAAGAGCAACCAAAGAGCTCGTCCGTCTTTCCCTCAATAGATGGGAGTAGGCGCGCTTGCGGATGTGTGCGTGTGTGTGGCCACGCGTTTGCTTAGGCATCAGTGTGTGAAAAGGTAGGTGCTTTTCTCTAGCTGCGTGTGCGTGCACGTGGTGCTGGGTGCACATCCCTGGGTGCTCGTGGAAAGGTTTCTGCATGGTTTTCGCTGAGGAATCGTGTGTGTGCACATGGACAAAGAGAAGGCGCAGCAACCAGGTTCCAGCGCCGAAGAAGGCAAAAGGCGAGGTTTCCGGCGCTATCTCCTTCTCTCCCCAGAGCTAGTCGCGCAAAGCAAGCCGCTAAGCCGGCGACCGGCAAGAGAGCTACAACGAAGCATGCCGAACGGAGAAAATAGCAGCAGCTCATCTGTTCACACCTTGTTTCTGCCATGTGCTTGAACGCCAAGACGTTCGCGCTTCTGTGAGATGAAAGACGTCCTTCTGCATATGTGGTTGCTCACACCGGTGCACTTGTTAGTGTATCCATTCAGTCCTGGGCTGCGGGGCATTCAGAAGTGGCTCTGTGGAGACGTCTGCATAGAGGCAGCTGTCAGAACACGCACACTCGATTGTTCACCAAAACATATGCAGACGCGTCCTTAGCCTGTAGATTTGGATGCACAGAGTTCCCTGTGTTCGCAAGAGACAAGGGAATCGCGTCTGTGCGCACAGAAGCAATAGCGGACCGTTTCCCTCGGAGTGAACGCGAAAGAGCCGTCTATATACTCGCAGACACGCGAACGTGCCTCAATGCGGTCACAGAGGCAGCAGCTTTTGCACAGATGCTCCTGGTGATTCTGGCACTTTCCAGGCACACTCCTGAAAGTCGCGCACACTGCTGTTCACTCGCTAAACGACCTCTTGGGAAACACGTCTCCGGTCGACGGACCGCTCAGATTGCTTCTCGTGTAACTGTGAACTGTGTCAGCGCAGGGAATCCGTCTCTGTTGAGCAGATGTCAATCCTGCCTCGCTTTTGCTTTGTTGCCTCTACCAAGATGATTTCCCGTTTCTCTCTTCACTGGAGCAGGCAGACACAGCCAACGCACATCAAGTGTCAAGAGACACGCTCTGCTGAGCTCAACGCTTGTGCAGATGCACATGTGCGACGAAGTCAACACACGTGCTTGTGGAGAGAAAGAAAGGGACTCCCAGGCGTGTGGAGCGACGGGGAGAAAGAGCGGGCGCTGAGGAACACAGTTTCAAACAGACTGTCTCCACACAAACAGGCACCTGTCTGCAGGTATCCTAGATCTTGATTCTTGAACTTGAGGAAACACGCGTCTGAGCAAAACTCCCAAACGCTTCCAGGAAAGACACAGGCTCTCCCACAAGCACACAAGTGTTTGCCCTCAGCTATAGATCAGGGACAAGCCTGTGAAGAGCAACCAAAGAGCTCGTCCGTCTTTCCCTCAATAGATGGGAGTAGGCGCGCTTGCGGATGTGTGCGTGTGTGTGGCCACGCGTTTGCTTAGGCATCAGTGTGTGAAAAGGTAGGTGCTTTTCTCTAGCTGCGTGTGCGTGCACGTGGTGCTGGGTGCACATCCCTGGGTGCTCGTGGAAAGGTTTCTGCATGGTTTTCGCTGAGGAATCGTGTGTGTGCACATGGACAAAGAGAAGGCGCAGCAACCAGGTTCCAGCGCCGAAGAAGGCAAAAGGCGAGGTTTCCGGCGCTATCTCCTTCTCTCCCCAGAGCTAGTCGCGCAAAGCAAGCCGCTAAGCCGGCGACCGGCAAGAGAGCTACAACGAAGCATGCCGAACGGAGAAAATAGCAGCAGCTCATCTGTTCACACCTTGTTTCTGCCATGTGCTTGAACGCCAAGACGTTCGCGCTTCTGTGAGATGAAAGACGTCCTTCTGCATATGTGGTTGCTCACACCGGTGCACTTGTTAGTGTATCCATTCAGTCCTGGGCTGCGGGGCATTCAGAAGTGGCTCTGTGGAGACGTCTGCATAGAGGCAGCTGTCAGAACACGCACACTCGATTGTTCACCAAAACATATGCAGACGCGTCCTTAGCCTGTAGATTTGGATGCACAGAGTTCCCTGTGTTCGCAAGAGACAAGGGAATCGCGTCTGTGCGCACAGAAGCAATAGCGGACCGTTTCCCTCGGAGTGAACGCGAAAGAGCCGTCTATATACTCGCAGACACGCGAACGTGCCTCAATGCGGTCACAGAGGCAGCAGCTTTTGCACAGATGCTCCTGGTGATTCTGGCACTTTCCAGGCACACTCCTGAAAGTCGCGCACACTGCTGTTCACTCGCTAAACGACCTCTTGGGAAACACGTCTCCGGTCGACGGACCGCTCAGATTGCTTCTCGTGTAACTGTGAACTGTGTCAGCGCAGGGAATCCGTCTCTGTTGAGCAGATGTCAATCCTGCCTCGCCTTTGCTTTGTTGCCTCTACCAAGATGATTTCCCGTTTCTCTCTTCACTGGAGCAGGCAGACACAGCCAACGCACATCAAGTGTCAAGAGACACGCTCTGCTGAGCTCAACGCTTGTGCAGATGCACATGTGCGACGAAGTCAACACACGTGCTTGTGGAGAGAAAGAAAGGGACTCCCAGGCGTGTGGAGCGACGGGGAGAAAGAGCGGGCGCTGAGGAACACAGTTTCAAACAGACTGTCTCCACACAAACAGGCACCTGTCTGCAGGTATCCTAGATCTTGATTCTTGAACTTGAGGAAACACGCGTCTGAGCAAAACTCCCAAACGCTTCCAGGAAAGACACAGGCTCTCCCACAAGCACACAAGTGTTTGCCCTCAGCTATAGATCAGGGACAAGCCTGTGAAGAGCAACCAAAGAGCTCGTCCGTCTTTCCCTCAATAGATGGGAGTAGGCGCGCTTGCGGATGTGTGCGTGTGTGTGGCCACGCGTTTGCTTAGGCATCAGTGTGTGAAAAGGTAGGTGCTTTTCTCTAGCTGCGTGTGCGTGCACGTGGTGCTGGGTGCACATCCCTGGGTGCTCGTGGAAAGGTTTCTGCATGGTTTTCGCTGAGGAATCGTGTGTGTGCACATGGACAAAGAGAAGGCGCAGCAACCAGGTTCCAGCGCCGAAGAAGGCAAAAGGCGAGGTTTCCGGCGCTATCTCCTTCTCTCCCCAGAGCTAGTCGCGCAAAGCAAGCCGCTAAGCCGGCGACCGGCAAGAGAGCTACAACGAAGCATGCCGAACGGAGAAAATAGCAGCAGCTCATCTGTTCACACCTTGTTTCTGCCATGTGCTTGAACGCCAAGACGTTCGCGCTTCTGTGAGATGAAAGACGTCCTTCTGCATATGTGGTTGCTCACACCCGGTGCACTTGTTAGTGTATCCATTCAGTCCTGGGCTGCGGGGCATTCAGAAGTGGCTCTGTGGAGACGTCTGCATAGAGGCAGCTGTCAGAACACCGCACACTCGATTGTTCACCAAAACATATGCAGACGCGTCCTTAGCCTGTAGATTTGGATGCACAGAGTTCCCTGTGTTCGCAAGAGACAAGGGAATCGCGTCTGTGCGCACAGAAGCAATAGCGGACCGTTTCCCTCGGAGTGAACGCGAAAGAGCCGTCTATATACTCGCAGACACGCGAACGTGCCTCAATGCGGTCACAGAGGCAGCAGCTTTTGCACAGATGCTCCTGGTGATTCTGGCACTTTTCCAGGCACACTCCTGAAAGTCGCGCACACTGCTGTTCACCTCGCTAAACGACCTCTTGGGAAACACGTCTCCGGTCGACGGACCGCTCAGATTGCTTCTCGTGTAACTGTGAACTGTGTCAGCGCAGGGAATCCGTCTCTGTTGAGCAGATGTCAATCCTGCCTCGCCTTTGCTTTGTTGCCTCTACCAAGATGATTTCCCGTTTCTCTCTTCACTGGAGCAGGCAGACACAGCCAACGCACATCAAGTGTCAAGAGACACGCTCTGCTGAGCTCAACGCTTGTGCAGATGCACATGTGCGACGAAGTCAACACACGTGCTTGTGGAGAGAAAGAAAGGGACTCCCAGGCGTGTGGAGCGACGGGGAGAAAGAGCGGGCGCTGAGGAACACAGTTTCAAACAGACTGTCTCCACACAAACAGGCACCTGTCTGCAGGTATCCTAGATCTTGATTCTTGAACTTGAGGAAACACGCGTCTGAGCAAAACTCCAAACGCTTCCAGGAAAGACACAGGCTCTCCCACAAGCACACAAGTGTTTGCCCTCAGCTATAGATCAGGGACAAGCCTGTGAAGAGCAACCAAAGAGCTCGTCCGTCTTTCCCTCAATAGATGGGAGTAGGCGCGCTTGCGGATGTGTGCGTGTGTGTGGCCACGCGTTTGCTTAGGCATCAGTGTGTGAAAAGGTAGGTGCTTTTCTCTAGCTGCGTGTGCGTGCACGTGGTGCTGGGTGCACATCCCTGGGTGCTCGTGGAAAGGTTTCTGCATGGTTTTCGCTGAGGAATCGTGTGTGTGCACATGGACAAAGAGAAGGCGCAGCAACCAGGTTCCAGCGCCGAAGAAGGCAAAAGGCGAGGTTTCCGGCGCTATCTCCTTCTCTCCCCAGAGCTAGTCGCGCAAAGCAAGCCGCTAAGCCGGCGACCGGCAAGAGAGCTACAACGAAGCATGCCGAACGGAGAAAATAGCAGCAGCTCATCTGTTCACACCTTGTTTCTGCCATGTGCTTGAACGCCAAGACGTTCGCGCTTCTGTGAGATGAAAGACGTCCTTCTGCATATGTGGTTGCTCACACCGGTGCACTTGTTAGTGTATCCATTCAGTCCTGGGCTGCGGGGCATTCAGAAGTGGCTCTGTGGAGACGTCTGCATAGAGGCAGCTGTCAGAACACGCACACTCGATTGTTCACCAAAACATATGCAGACGCGTCCTTAGCCTGTAGATTTGGATGCACAGAGTTCCCTGTGTTCGCAAGAGACAAGGGAATCGCGTCTGTGCGCACAGAAGCAATAGCGGACCGTTTCCCTCGGAGTGAACGCGAAAGAGCCGTCTATATACTCGCAGACACGTGAACGTGCCTCAATGCGGTCACAGAGGCAGCAGCTTTTGCACAGATGCTCCTGGTGATTCTGGCACTTTCCAGGCACACTCCTGAAAGTCGCGCACACTGCTGTTCACTCGCTAAACGACCTCTTGGGAAACACGTCTCCGGTCGACGGACCGCTCAGATTGCTTCTCGTGTAACTGTGAACTGTGTCAGCGCAGGGAATCCGTCTCTGTTGAGCAGATGTCAATCCTGCCTCGCTTTTGCTTTGTTGCCTCTACCAAGATGATTTCCCGTTTCTCTCTTCACTGGAGCAGGCAGACACAGCCAACGCACATCAAGTGTCAAGAGACACGCTCTGCTGAGCTCAACGCTTGTGCAGATGCACATGTGCGACGAAGTCAACACACGTGCTTGTGGAGAGAAAGAAAGGGACTCCCAGGCGTGTGGAGCGACGGGGAGAAAGAGCGGGCGCTGAGGAACACAGTTTCAAACAGACTGTCTCCACACAAACAGGCACCTGTCTGCAGGTATCCTAGATCTTGATTCTTGAACTTGAGGAAACACGCGTCTGAGCAAAACTCCCAAACGCTTCCAGGAAAGACACAGGCTCTCCCACAAGCACACAAGTGTTTGCCCTCAGCTATAGATCAGGGACAAGCCTGTGAAGAGCAACCAAAGAGCTCGTCCGTCTTTCCCTCAATAGATGGGAGTAGGCGCGCTTGCGGATGTGTGCGTGTGTGTGGCCACGCGTTTGCTTAGGCATCAGTGTGTGAAAAGGTAGGTGCTTTTCTCTAGCTGCGTGTGCGTGCACGTGGTGCTGGGTGCACATCCCTGGGTGCTCGTGGAAAGGTTTCTGCATGGTTTTCGCTGAGGAATCGTGTGTGTGCACATGGACAAAGAGAAGGCGCAGCAACCAGGTTCCAGCGCCGAAGAAGGCAAAAGGCGAGGTTTCCGGCGCTATCTCCTTCTCTCCCCAGAGCTAGTCGCGCAAAGCAAGCCGCTAAGCCGGCGACCGGCAAGAGAGCTACAACGAAGCATGCCGAACGGAGAAAATAGCAGCAGCTCATCTGTTCACACCTTGTTTCTGCCATGTGCTTGAACGCCAAGACGTTCGCGCTTCTGTGAGATGAAAGACGTCCTTCTGCATATGTGGTTGCTCACACCGGTGCACTTGTTAGTGTATCCATTCAGTCCTGGGCTGCGGGGCATTCAGAAGTGGCTCTGTGGAGACGTCTGCATAGAGGCAGCTGTCAGAACACGCACACTCGATTGTTCACCAAAACATATGCAGACGCGTCCTTAGCCTGTAGATTTGGATGCACAGAGTTCCCTGTGTTCGCAAGAGACAAGGGAATCGCGTCTGTGCGCACAGAAGCAATAGCGGACCGTTTCCCTCGGAGTGAACGCGAAAGAGCCGTCTATATACTCGCAGACACGCGAACGTGCCTCAATGCGGTCACAGAGGCAGCAGCTTTTGCACAGATGCTCCTGGTGATTCTGGCACTTTCCAGGCACACTCCTGAAAGTCGCGCACACTGCTGTTCACTCGCTAAACGACCTCTTGGGAAACACGTCTCCGGTCGACGGACCGCTCAGATTGCTTCTCGTGTAACTGTGAACTGTGTCAGCGCAGGGAATCCGTCTCTGTTGAGCAGATGTCAATCCTGCCTCGCCTTTGCTTTGTTGCCTCTACCAAGATGATTTCCCGTTTCTCTCTTCACTGGAGCAGGCAGACACAGCCAACGCACATCAAGTGTCAAGAGACACGCTCTGCTGAGCTCAACGCTTGTGCAGATGCACATGTGCGACGAAGTCAACACACGTGCTTGTGGAGAGAAAGAAAGGGACTCCCAGGCGTGTGGAGCGACGGGGAGAAAGAGCGGGCGCTGAGGAACACAGTTTCAAACAGACTGTCTCCACACAAACAGGCACCTGTCTGCAGGTATCCTAGATCTTGATTCTTGAACTTGAGGAAACACGCGTCTGAGCAAAACTCCCAAACGCTTCCAGGAAAGACACAGGCTCTCCCACAAGCACACAAGTGTTTGCCCTCAGCTATAGATCAGGGACAAGCCTGTGAAGAGCAACCAAAGAGCTCGTCCGTCTTTCCCTCAATAGATGGGAGTAGGCGCGCTTGCGGATGTGTGCGTGTGTGTGGCCACGCGTTTGCTTAGGCATCAGTGTGTGAAAAGGTAGGTGCTTTTCTCTAGCTGCGTGTGCGTGCACGTGGTGCTGGGTGCACATCCCTGGGTGCTCGTGGAAAGGTTTCTGCATGGTTTTCGCTGAGGAATCGTGTGTGTGCACATGGACAAAGAGAAGGCGCAGCAACCAGGTTCCAGCGCCGAAGAAGGCAAAAGGCGAGGTTTCCGGCGCTATCTCCTTCTCTCCCCAGAGCTAGTCGCGCAAAGCAAGCCGCTAAGCCGGCGACCGGCAAGAGAGCTACAACGAAGCATGCCGAACGGAGAAAATAGCAGCAGCTCATCTGTTCACACCTTGTTTCTGCCATGTGCTTGAACGCCAAGACGTTCGCGCTTCTGTGAGATGAAAGACGTCCTTCTGCATATGTGGTTGCTCACACCGGTGCACTTGTTAGTGTATCCATTCAGTCCTGGGCTGCGGGGCATTCAGAAGTGGCTCTGTGGAGACGTCTGCATAGAGGCAGCTGTCAGAACACGCACACTCGATTGTTCACCAAAACATATGCAGACGCGTCCTTAGCCTGTAGATTTGGATGCACAGAGTTCCCTGTGTTCGCAAGAGACAAGGGAATCGCGTCTGTGCGCACAGAAGCAATAGCGGACCGTTTCCCTCGGAGTGAACGCGAAAGAGCCGTCTATATACTCGCAGACACGCGAACGTGCCTCAATGCGGTCACAGAGGCAGCAGCTTTTGCACAGATGCTCCTGGTGATTCTGGCACTTTCCAGGCACACTCCTGAAAGTCGCGCACACTGCTGTTCACTCGCTAAACGACCTCTTGGGAAACACGTCTCCGGTCGACGGACCGCTCAGATTGCTTCTCGTGTAACTGTGAACTGTGTCAGCGCAGGGAATCCGTCTCTGTTGAGCAGATGTCAATCCTGCCTCGCCTTTGCTTTGTTGCCTCTACCAAGATGATTTCCCGTTTCTCTCTTCACTGGAGCAGGCAGACACAGCCAACGCACATCAAGTGTCAAGAGACACGCTCTGCTGAGCTCAACGCTTGTGCAGATGCACATGTGCGACGAAGTCAACACACGTGCTTGTGGAGAGAAAGAAAGGGACTCCCAGGCGTGTGGAGCGACGGGGAGAAAGAGCGGGCGCTGAGGAACACAGTTTCAAACAGACTGTCTCCACACAAACAGGCACCTGTCTGCAGGTATCCTAGATCTTGATTCTTGAACTTGAGGAAACACGCGTCTGAGCAAAACTCCCAAACGCTTCCAGGAAAGACACAGGCTCTCCCACAAGCACACAAGTGTTTGCCCTCAGCTATAGATCAGGGACAAGCCTGTGAAGAGCAACCAAAGAGCTCGTCCGTCTTTCCCTCAATAGATGGGAGTAGGCGCGCTTGCGGATGTGTGCGTGTGTGTGGCCACGCGTTTGCTTAGGCATCAGTGTGTGAAAAGGTAGGTGCTTTTCTCTAGCTGCGTGTGCGTGCACGTGGTGCTGGGTGCACATCCCTGGGTGCTCGTGGAAAGGTTTCTGCATGGTTTTCGCTGAGGAATCGTGTGTGTGCACATGGACAAAGAGAAGGCGCAGCAACCAGATTCCAGCGCCGAAGAAGGCAAAAGGCGAGGTTTCCGGCGCTATCTCCTTCTCTCCCCAGAGCTAGTCGCGCAAAGCAAGCCGCTAAGCCGGCGACCGGCAAGAGAGCTACAACGAAGCATGCCGAACGGAGAAAATAGCAGCAGCTCATCTGTTCACACCTTGTTTCTGCCATGTGCTTGAACGCCAAGACGTTCGCGCTTCTGTGAGATGAAAGACGTCCTTCTGCATATGTGGTTGCTCACACCGGTGCACTTGTTAGTGTATCCATTCAGTCCTGGGCTGCGGGGCATTCAGAAGTGGCTCTGTGGAGACGTCTGCATAGAGGCAGCTGTCAGAACACGCACACTCGATTGTTCACCAAAACATATGCAGACGCGTCCTTAGCCTGTAGATTTGGATGCACAGAGTTCCCTGTGTTCGCAAGAGACAAGGGAATCGCGTCTGTGCGCACAGAAGCAATAGCGGACCGTTTCCCTCGGAGTGAACGCGAAAGAGCCGTCTATATACTCGCAGACACGCGAACGTGCCTCAATGCGGTCACAGAGGCAGCAGCTTTTGCACAGATGCTCCTGGTGATTCTGGCACTTTCCAGGCACACTCCTGAAAGTCGCGCACACTGCTGTTCACTCGCTAAACGACCTCTTGGGAAACACGTCTCCGGTCGACGGACCGCTCAGATTGCTTCTCGTGTAACTGTGAACTGTGTCAGCGCAGGGAATCCGTCTCTGTTGAGCAGATGTCAATCCTGCCTCGCCTTTGCTTTGTTGCCTCTACCAAGATGATTTCCCGTTTCTCTCTTCACTGGAGCAGGCAGACACAGCCAACGCACATCAAGTGTCAAGAGACACGCTCTGCTGAGCTCAACGCTTGTGCAGATGCACATGTGCGACGAAGTCAACACACGTGCTTGTGGAGAGAAAGAAAGGGACTCCCAGGCGTGTGGAGCGACGGGGAGAAAGAGCGGGCGCTGAGGAACACAGTTTCAAACAGACTGTCTCCACACAAACAGGCACCTGTCTGCAGGTATCCTAGATCTTGATTCTTGAACTTGAGGAAACACGCGTCTGAGCAAAACTCCCAAACGCTTCCAGGAAAGACACAGGCTCTCCCACAAGCACACAAGTGTTTGCCCTCAGCTATAGATCAGGGACAAGCCTGTGAAGAGCAACCAAAGAGCTCGTCCGTCTTTCCCTCAATAGATGGGAGTAGGCGCGCTTGCGGATGTGTGCGTGTGTGTGGCCACGCGTTTGCTTAGGCATCAGTGTGTGAAAAGGTAGGTGCTTTTCTCTAGCTGCGTGTGCGTGCACGTGGTGCTGGGTGCACATCCCTGGGTGCTCGTGGAAAGGTTTCTGCATGGTTTTCGCTGAGGAATCGTGTGTGTGCACATGGACAAAGAGAAGGCGCAGCAACCAGGTTCCAGCGCCGAAGAAGGCAAAAGGCGAGGTTTCCGGCGCTATCTCCTTCTCTCCCCAGAGCTAGTCGCGCAAAGCAAGCCGCTAAGCCGGCGACCGGCAAGAGAGCTACAACGAAGCATGCCGAACGGAGAAAATAGCAGCAGCTCATCTGTTCACACCTTGTTTCTGCCATGTGCTTGAACGCCAAGACGTTCGCGCTTCTGTGAGATGAAAGACGTCCTTCTGCATATGTGGTTGCTCACACCGGTGCACTTGTTAGTGTATCCATTCAGTCCTGGGCTGCGGGGCATTCAGAAGTGGCTCTGTGGAGACGTCTGCATAGAGGCAGCTGTCAGAACACGCACACTCGATTGTTCACCAAAACATATGCAGACGCGTCCTTAGCCTGTAGATTTGGATGCACAGAGTTCCCTGTGTTCGCAAGAGACAAGGGAATCGCGTCTGTGCGCACAGAAGCAATAGCGGACCGTTTCCCTCGGAGTGAACGCGAAAGAGCCGTCTATATACTCGCAGACACGCGAACGTGCCTCAATGCGGTCACAGAGGCAGCAGCTTTTGCACAGATGCTCCTGGTGATTCTGGCACTTTCCAGGCACACTCCTGAAAGTCGCGCACACTGCTGTTCACTCGCTAAACGACCTCTTGGGAAACACGTCTCCGGTCGACGGACCGCTCAGATTGCTTCTCGTGTAACTGTGAACTGTGTCAGCGCAGGGAATCCGTCTCTGTTGAGCAGATGTCAATCCTGCCTCGCCTTTGCTTTGTTGCCTCTACCAAGATGATTTCCCGTTTCTCTCTTCACTGGAGCAGGCAGACACAGCCAACGCACATCAAGTGTCAAGAGACACGCTCTGCTGAGCTCAACGCTTGTGCAGATGCACATGTGCGACGAAGTCAACACACGTGCTTGTGGAGAGAAAGAAAGGGACTCCCAGGCGTGTGGAGCGACGGGGAGAAAGAGCGGGCGCTGAGGAACACAGTTTCAAACAGACTGTCTCCACACAAACAGGCACCTGTCTGCAGGTATCCTAGATCTTGATTCTTGAACTTGAGGAAACACGCGTCTGAGCAAAACTCCCAAACGCTTCCAGGAAAGACACAGGCTCTCCCACAAGCACACAAGTGTTTGCCCTCAGCTATAGATCAGGGACAAGCCTGTGAAGAGCAACCAAAGAGCTCGTCCGTCTTTCCCTCAATAGATGGGAGTAGGCGCGCTTGCGGATGTGTGCGTGTGTGTGGCCACGCGTTTGCTTAGGCATCAGTGTGTGAAAAGGTAGGTGCTTTTCTCTAGCTGCGTGTGCGTGCACGTGGTGCTGGGTGCACATCCCTGGGTGCTCGTGGAAAGGTTTCTGCATGGTTTTCGCTGAGGAATCGTGTGTGTGCACATGGACAAAGAGAAGGCGCAGCAACCAGGTTCCAGCGCCGAAGAAGGCAAAAGGCGAGGTTTCCGGCGCTATCTCCTTCTCTCCCCAGAGCTAGTCGCGCAAAGCAAGCCGCTAAGCCGGCGACCGGCAAGAGAGCTACAACGAAGCATGCCGAACGGAGAAAATAGCAGCAGCTCATCTGTTCACACCTTGTTTCTGCCATGTGCTTGAACGCCAAGACGTTCGCGCTTCTGTGAGATGAAAGACGTCCTTCTGCATATGTGGTTGCTCACACCGGTGCACTTGTTAGTGTATCCATTCAGTCCTGGGCTGCGGGGCATTCAGAAGTGGCTCTGTGGAGACGTCTGCATAGAGGCAGCTGTCAGAACACGCACACTCGATTGTTCACCAAAACATATGCAGACGCGTCCTTAGCCTGTAGATTTGGATGCACAGAGTTCCCTGTGTTCGCAAGAGACAAGGGAATCGCGTCTGTGCGCACAGAAGCAATAGCGGACCGTTTCCCTCGGAGTGAACGCGAAAGAGCCGTCTATATACTCGCAGACACGCGAACGTGCCTCAATGCGGTCACAGAGGCAGCAGCTTTTGCACAGATGCTCCTGGTGATTCTGGCACTTTCCAGGCACACTCCTGAAAGTCGCGCACACTGCTGTTCACTCGCTAAACGACCTCTTGGGAAACACGTCTCCGGTCGACGGACCGCTCAGATTGCTTCTCGTGTAACTGTGAACTGTGTCAGCGCAGGGAATCCGTCTCTGTTGAGCAGATGTCAATCCTGCCTCGCCTTTGCTTTGTTGCCTCTACCAAGATGATTTCCCGTTTCTCTCTTCACTGGAGCAGGCAGACACAGCCAACGCACATCAAGTGTCAAGAGACACGCTCTGCTGAGCTCAACGCTTGTGCAGATGCACATGTGCGACGAAGTCAACACACGTGCTTGTGGAGAGAAAGAAAGGGACTCCCAGGCGTGTGGAGCGACGGGGAGAAAGAGCGGGCGCTGAGGAACACAGTTTCAAACAGACTGTCTCCACACAAACAGGCACCTGTCTGCAGGTATCCTAGATCTTGATTCTTGAACTTGAGGAAACACGCGTCTGAGCAAAACTCCCAAACGCTTCCAGGAAAGACACAGGCTCTCCCACAAGCACACAAGTGTTTGCCCTCAGCTATAGATCAGGGACAAGCCTGTGAAGAGCAACCAAAGAGCTCGTCCGTCTTTCCCTCAATAGATGGGAGTAGGCGCGCTTGCGGATGTGTGCGTGTGTGTGGCCACGCGTTTGCTTAGGCATCAGTGTGTGAAAAGGTAGGTGCTTTTCTCTAGCTGCGTGTGCGTGCACGTGGTGCTGGGTGCACATCCCTGGGTGCTCGTGGAAAGGTTTCTGCATGGTTTTCGCTGAGGAATCGTGTGTGTGCACATGGACAAAGAGAAGGCGCAGCAACCAGATTCCAGCGCCGAAGAAGGCAAAAGGCGAGGTTTCCGGCGCTATCTCCTTCTCTCCCCAGAGCTAGTCGCGCAAAGCAAGCCGCTAAGCCGGCGACCGGCAAGAGAGCTACAACGAAGCATGCCGAACGGAGAAAATAGCAGCAGCTCATCTGTTCACACCTTGTTTCTGCCATGTGCTTGAACGCCAAGACGTTCGCGCTTCTGTGAGATGAAAGACGTCCTTCTGCATATGTGGTTGCTCACACCGGTGCACTTGTTAGTGTATCCATTCAGTCCTGGGCTGCGGGGCATTCAGAAGTGGCTCTGTGGAGACGTCTGCATAGAGGCAGCTGTCAGAACACGCACACTCGATTGTTCACCAAAACATATGCAGACGCGTCCTTAGCCTGTAGATTTGGATGCACAGAGTTCCCTGTGTTCGCAAGAGACAAGGGAATCGCGTCTGTGCGCACAGAAGCAATAGCGGACCGTTTCCCTCGGAGTGAACGCGAAAGAGCCGTCTATATACTCGCAGACACGCGAACGTGCCTCAATGCGGTCACAGAGGCAGCAGCTTTTGCACAGATGCTCCTGGTGATTCTGGCACTTTCCAGGCACACTCCTGAAAGTCGCGCACACTGCTGTTCACTCGCTAAACGACCTCTTGGGAAACACGTCTCCGGTCGACGGACCGCTCAGATTGCTTCTCGTGTAACTGTGAACTGTGTCAGCGCAGGGAATCCGTCTCTGTTGAGCAGATGTCAATCCTGCCTCGCCTTTGCTTTGTTGCCTCTACCAAGATGATTTCCCGTTTCTCTCTTCACTGGAGCAGGCAGACACAGCCAACGCACATCAAGTGTCAAGAGACACGCTCTGCTGAGCTCAACGCTTGTGCAGATGCACATGTGCGACGAAGTCAACACACGTGCTTGTGGAGAGAAAGAAAGGGACTCCCAGGCGTGTGGAGCGACGGGGAGAAAGAGCGGGCGCTGAGGAACACAGTTTCAAACAGACTGTCTCCACACAAACAGGCACCTGTCTGCAGGTATCCTAGATCTTGATTCTTGAACTTGAGGAAACACGCGTCTGAGCAAAACTCCCAAACGCTTCCAGGAAAGACACAGGCTCTCCCACAAGCACACAAGTGTTTGCCCTCAGCTATAGATCAGGGACAAGCCTGTGAAGAGCAACCAAAGAGCTCGTCCGTCTTTCCCTCAATAGATGGGAGTAGGCGCGCTTGCGGATGTGTGCGTGTGTGTGGCCACGCGTTTGCTTAGGCATCAGTGTGTGAAAAGGTAGGTGCTTTTCTCTAGCTGCGTGTGCGTGCACGTGGTGCTGGGTGCACATCCCTGGGTGCTCGTGGAAAGGTTTCTGCATGGTTTTCGCTGAGGAATCGTGTGTGTGCACATGGACAAAGAGAAGGCGCAGCAACCAGGTTCCAGCGCCGAAGAAGGCAAAAGGCGAGGTTTCCGGCGCTATCTCCTTCTCTCCCCAGAGCTAGTCGCGCAAAGCAAGCCGCTAAGCCGGCGACCGGCAAGAGAGCTACAACGAAGCATGCCGAACGGAGAAAATAGCAGCAGCTCATCTGTTCACACCTTGTTTCTGCCATGTGCTTGAACGCCAAGACGTTCGCGCTTCTGTGAGATGAAAGACGTCCTTCTGCATATGTGGTTGCTCACACCGGTGCACTTGTTAGTGTATCCATTCAGTCCTGGGCTGCGGGGCATTCAGAAGTGGCTCTGTGGAGACGTCTGCATAGAGGCAGCTGTCAGAACACGCACACTCGATTGTTCACCAAAACATATGCAGACGCGTCCTTAGCCTGTAGATTTGGATGCACAGAGTTCCCTGTGTTCGCAAGAGACAAGGGAATCGCGTCTGTGCGCACAGAAGCAATAGCGGACCGTTTCCCTCGGAGTGAACGCGAAAGAGCCGTCTATATACTCGCAGACACGCGAACGTGCCTCAATGCGGTCACAGAGGCAGCAGCTTTTGCACAGATGCTCCTGGTGATTCTGGCACTTTCCAGGCACACTCCTGAAAGTCGCGCACACTGCTGTTCACTCGCTAAACGACCTCTTGGGAAACACGTCTCCGGTCGACGGACCGCTCAGATTGCTTCTCGTGTAACTGTGAACTGTGTCAGCGCAGGGAATCCGTCTCTGTTGAGCAGATGTCAATCCTGCCTCGCCTTTGCTTTGTTGCCTCTACCAAGATGATTTCCCGTTTCTCTCTTCACTGGAGCAGGCAGACACAGCCAACGCACATCAAGTGTCAAGAGACACGCTCTGCTGAGCTCAACGCTTGTGCAGATGCACATGTGCGACGAAGTCAACACACGTGCTTGTGGAGAGAAAGAAAGGGACTCCCAGGCGTGTGGAGCGACGGGGAGAAAGAGCGGGCGCTGAGGAACACAGTTTCAAACAGACTGTCTCCACACAAACAGGCACCTGTCTGCAGGTATCCTAGATCTTGATTCTTGAACTTGAGGAAACACGCGTCTGAGCAAAACTCCCAAACGCTTCCAGGAAAGACACAGGCTCTCCCACAAGCACACAAGTGTTTGCCCTCAGCTATAGATCAGGGACAAGCCTGTGAAGAGCAACCAAAGAGCTCGTCCGTCTTTCCCTCAATAGATGGGAGTAGGCGCGCTTGCGGATGTGTGCGTGTGTGTGGCCACGCGTTTGCTTAGGCATCAGTGTGTGAAAAGGTAGGTGCTTTTCTCTAGCTGCGTGTGCGTGCACGTGGTGCTGGGTGCACATCCCTGGGTGCTCGTGGAAAGGTTTCTGCATGGTTTTCGCTGAGGAATCGTGTGTGTGCACATGGACAAAGAGAAGGCGCAGCAACCAGGTTCCAGCGCCGAAGAAGGCAAAAGGCGAGGTTTCCGGCGCTATCTCCTTCTCTCCCCAGAGCTAGTCGCGCAAAGCAAGCCGCTAAGCCGGCGACCGGCAAGAGAGCTACAACGAAGCATGCCGAACGGAGAAAATAGCAGCAGCTCATCTGTTCACACCTTGTTTCTGCCATGTGCTTGAACGCCAAGACGTTCGCGCTTCTGTGAGATGAAAGACGTCCTTCTGCATATGTGGTTGCTCACACCGGTGCACTTGTTAGTGTATCCATTCAGTCCTGGGCTGCGGGGCATTCAGAAGTGGCTCTGTGGAGACGTCTGCATAGAGGCAGCTGTCAGAACACGCACACTCGATTGTTCACCAAAACATATGCAGACGCGTCCTTAGCCTGTAGATTTGGATGCACAGAGTTCCCTGTGTTCGCAAGAGACAAGGGAATCGCGTCTGTGCGCACAGAAGCAATAGCGGACCGTTTCCCTCGGAGTGAACGCGAAAGAGCCGTCTATATACTCGCAGACACGCGAACGTGCCTCAATGCGGTCACAGAGGCAGCAGCTTTTGCACAGATGCTCCTGGTGATTCTGGCACTTTCCAGGCACACTCCTGAAAGTCGCGCACACTGCTGTTCACTCGCTAAACGACCTCTTGGGAAACACGTCTCCGGTCGACGGACCGCTCAGATTGCTTCTCGTGTAACTGTGAACTGTGTCAGCGCAGGGAATCCGTCTCTGTTGAGCAGATGTCAATCCTGCCTCGCCTTTGCTTTGTTGCCTCTACCAAGATGATTTCCCGTTTCTCTCTTCACTGGAGCAGGCAGACACAGCCAACGCACATCAAGTGTCAAGAGACACGCTCTGCTGAGCTCAACGCTTGTGCAGATGCACATGTGCGACGAAGTCAACACACGTGCTTGTGGAGAGAAAGAAAGGGACTCCCAGGCGTGTGGAGCGACGGGGAGAAAGAGCGGGCGCTGAGGAACACAGTTTCAAACAGACTGTCTCCACACAAACAGGCACCTGTCTGCAGGTATCCTAGATCTTGATTCTTGAACTTGAGGAAACACGCGTCTGAGCAAAACTCCCAAACGCTTCCAGGAAAGACACAGGCTCTCCCACAAGCACACAAGTGTTTGCCCTCAGCTATAGATCAGGGACAAGCCTGTGAAGAGCAACCAAAGAGCTCGTCCGTCTTTCCCTCAATAGATGGGAGTAGGCGCGCTTGCGGATGTGTGCGTGTGTGTGGCCACGCGTTTGCTTAGGCATCAGTGTGTGAAAAGGTAGGTGCTTTTCTCTAGCTGCGTGTGCGTGCACGTGGTGCTGGGTGCACATCCCTGGGTGCTCGTGGAAAGGTTTCTGCATGGTTTTCGCTGAGGAATCGTGTGTGTGCACATGGACAAAGAGAAGGCGCAGCAACCAGGTTCCAGCGCCGAAGAAGGCAAAAGGCGAGGTTTCCGGCGCTATCTCCTTCTCTCCCCAGAGCTAGTCGCGCAAAGCAAGCCGCTAAGCCGGCGACCGGCAAGAGAGCTACAACGAAGCATGCCGAACGGAGAAAATAGCAGCAGCTCATCTGTTCACACCTTGTTTCTGCCATGTGCTTGAACGCCAAGACGTTCGCGCTTCTGTGAGATGAAAGACGTCCTTCTGCATATGTGGTTGCTCACACCGGTGCACTTGTTAGTGTATCCATTCAGTCCTGGGCTGCGGGGCATTCAGAAGTGGCTCTGTGGAGACGTCTGCATAGAGGCAGCTGTCAGAACACGCACACTCGATTGTTCACCAAAACATATGCAGACGCGTCCTTAGCCTGTAGATTTGGATGCACAGAGTTCCCTGTGTTCGCAAGAGACAAGGGAATCGCGTCTGTGCGCACAGAAGCAATAGCGGACCGTTTCCCTCGGAGTGAACGCGAAAGAGCCGTCTATATACTCGCAGACACGCGAACGTGCCTCAATGCGGTCACAGAGGCAGCAGCTTTTGCACAGATGCTCCTGGTGATTCTGGCACTTTCCAGGCACACTCCTGAAAGTCGCGCACACTGCTGTTCACTCGCTAAACGACCTCTTGGGAAACACGTCTCCGGTCGACGGACCGCTCAGATTGCTTCTCGTGTAACTGTGAACTGTGTCAGCGCAGGGAATCCGTCTCTGTTGAGCAGATGTCAATCCTGCCTCGCTTTTGCTTTGTTGCCTCTACCAAGATGATTTCCCGTTTCTCTCTTCACTGGAGCAGGCAGACACAGCCAACGCACATCAAGTGTCAAGAGACACGCTCTGCTGAGCTCAACGCTTGTGCAGATGCACATGTGCGACGAAGTCAACACACGTGCTTGTGGAGAGAAAGAAAGGGACTCCCAGGCGTGTGGAGCGACGGGGAGAAAGAGCGGGCGCTGAGGAACACAGTTTCAAACAGACTGTCTCCACACAAACAGGCACCTGTCTGCAGGTATCCTAGATCTTGATTCTTGAACTTGAGGAAACACGCGTCTGAGCAAAACTCCCAAACGCTTCCAGGAAAGACACAGGCTCTCCCACAAGCACACAAGTGTTTGCCCTCAGCTATAGATCAGGGACAAGCCTGTGAAGAGCAACCAAAGAGCTCGTCCGTCTTTCCCTCAGTAGATGGGAGTAGGCGCGCTTGCGGATGTGTGCGTGTGTGTGGCCACGCGTTTGCTTAGGCATCAGTGTGTGAAAAGGTAGGTGCTTTTCTCTAGCTGCGTGTGCGTGCACGTGGTGCTGGGTGCACATCCCTGGGTGCTCGTGGAAAGGTTTCTGCATGGTTTTCGCTGAGGAATCGTGTGTGTGCACATGGACAAAGAGAAGGCGCAGCAACCAGGTTCCAGCGCCGAAGAAGGCAAAAGGCGAGGTTTCCGGCGCTATCTCCTTCTCTCCCCAGAGCTAGTCGCGCAAAGCAAGCCGCTAAGCCGGCGACCGGCAAGAGAGCTACAACGAAGCATGCCGAACGGAGAAAATAGCAGCAGCTCATCTGTTCACACCTTGTTTCTGCCATGTGCTTGAACGCCAAGACGTTCGCGCTTCTGTGAGATGAAAGACGTCCTTCTGCATATGTGGTTGCTCACACCGGTGCACTTGTTAGTGTATCCATTCAGTCCTGGGCTGCGGGGCATTCAGAAGTGGCTCTGTGGAGACGTCTGCATAGAGGCAGCTGTCAGAACACGCACACTCGATTGTTCACCAAAACATATGCAGACGCGTCCTTAGCCTGTAGATTTGGATGCACAGAGTTCCCTGTGTTCGCAAGAGACAAGGGAATCGCGTCTGTGCGCACAGAAGCAATAGCGGACCGTTTCCCTCGGAGTGAACGCGAAAGAGCCGTCTATATACTCGCAGACACGCGAACGTGCCTCAATGCGGTCACAGAGGCAGCAGCTTTTGCACAGATGCTCCTGGTGATTCTGGCACTTTCCAGGCACACTCCTGAAAGTCGCGCACACTGCTGTTCACTCGCTAAACGACCTCTTGGGAAACACGTCTCCGGTCGACGGACCGCTCAGATTGCTTCTCGTGTAACTGTGAACTGTGTCAGCGCAGGGAATCCGTCTCTGTTGAGCAGATGTCAATCCTGCCTCGCTTTTGCTTTGTTGCCTCTACCAAGATGATTTCCCGTTTCTCTCTTCACTGGAGCAGGCAGACACAGCCAACGCACATCAAGTGTCAAGAGACACGCTCTGCTGAGCTCAACGCTTGTGCAGATGCACATGTGCGACGAAGTCAACACACGTGCTTGTGGAGAGAAAGAAAGGGACTCCCAGGCGTGTGGAGCGACGGGGAGAAAGAGCGGGCGCTGAGGAACACAGTTTCAAACAGACTGTCTCCACACAAACAGGCACCTGTCTGCAGGTATCCTAGATCTTGATTCTTGAACTTGAGGAAACACGCGTCTGAGCAAAACTCCCAAACGCTTCCAGGAAAGACACAGGCTCTCCCACAAGCACACAAGTGTTTGCCCTCAGCTATAGATCAGGGACAAGCCTGTGAAGAGCAACCAAAGAGCTCGTCCGTCTTTCTCTCAGTAGATGGGAGTAGGCGCGCTTGCGGATGTGTGCGTGTGTGTGGCCACGCGTTTGCTTAGGCATCAGTGTGTGAAAAGGTAGGTGCTTTTCTCTAGCTGCGTGTGCGTGCACGTGGTGCTGGGTGCACATCCCTGGGTGCTCGTGGAAAGGTTTCTGCATGGTTTTCGCTGAGGAATCGTGTGTGTGCACATGGACAAAGAGAAGGCGCAGCAACCAGGTTCCAGCGCCGAAGAAGGCAAAAGGCGAGGTTTCCGGCGCTATCTCCTTCTCTCCCCAGAGCTAGTCGCGCAAAGCAAGCCGCTAAGCCGGCGACCGGCAAGAGAGCTACAACGAAGCATGCCGAACGGAGAAAATAGCAGCAGCTCATCTGTTCACACCTTGTTTCTGCCATGTGCTTGAACGCCAAGACGTTCGCGCTTCTGTGAGATGAAAGACGTCCTTCTGCATATGTGGTTGCTCACACCGGTGCACTTGTTAGTGTATCCATTCAGTCCTGGGCTGCGGGGCATTCAGAAGTGGCTCTGTGGAGACGTCTGCATAGAGGCAGCTGTCAGAACACGCACACTCGATTGTTCACCAAAACATATGCAGACGCGTCCTTAGCCTGTAGATTTGGATGCACAGAGTTCCCTGTGTTCGCAAGAGACAAGGGAATCGCGTCTGTGCGCACAGAAGCAATAGCGGACCGTTTCCCTCGGAGTGAACGCGAAAGAGCCGTCTATATACTCGCAGACACGCGAACGTGCCTCAATGCGGTCACAGAGGCAGCAGCTTTTGCACAGATGCTCCTGGTGATTCTGGCACTTTCCAGGCACACTCCTGAAAGTCGCGCACACTGCTGTTCACTCGCTAAACGACCTCTTGGGAAACACGTCTCCGGTCGACGGACCGCTCAGATTGCTTCTCGTGTAACTGTGAACTGTGTCAGCGCAGGGAATCCGTCTCTGTTGAGCAGATGTCAATCCTGCCTCGCCTTTGCTTTGTTGCCTCTACCAAGATGATTTCCCGTTTCTCTCTTCACTGGAGCAGGCAGACACAGCCAACGCACATCAAGTGTCAAGAGACACGCTCTGCTGAGCTCAACGCTTGTGCAGATGCACATGTGCGACGAAGTCAACACACGTGCTTGTGGAGAGAAAGAAAGGGACTCCCAGGCGTGTGGAGCGACGGGGAGAAAGAGCGGGCGCTGAGGAACACAGTTTCAAACAGACTGTCTCCACACAAACAGGCACCTGTCTGCAGGTATCCTAGATCTTGATTCTTGAACTTGAGGAAACACGCGTCTGAGCAAAACTCCCAAACGCTTCCAGGAAAGACACAGGCTCTCCCACAAGCACACAAGTGTTTGCCCTCAGCTATAGATCAGGGACAAGCCTGTGAAGAGCAACCAAAGAGCTCGTCCGTCTTTCCCTCAATAGATGGGAGTAGGCGCGCTTGCGGATGTGTGCGTGTGTGTGGCCACGCGTTTGCTTAGGCATCAGTGTGTGAAAAGGTAGGTGCTTTTCTCTAGCTGCGTGTGCGTGCACGTGGTGCTGGGTGCACATCCCTGGGTGCTCGTGGAAAGGTTTCTGCATGGTTTTCGCTGAGGAATCGTGTGTGTGCACATGGACAAAGAGAAGGCGCAGCAACCAGGTTCCAGCGCCGAAGAAGGCAAAAGGCGAGGTTTCCGGCGCTATCTCCTTCTCTCCCCAGAGCTAGTCGCGCAAAGCAAGCCGCTAAGCCGGCGACCGGCAAGAGAGCTACAACGAAGCATGCCGAACGGAGAAAATAGCAGCAGCTCATCTGTTCACACCTTGTTTCTGCCATGTGCTTGAACGCCAAGACGTTCGCGCTTCTGTGAGATGAAAGACGTCCTTCTGCATATGTGGTTGCTCACACCGGTGCACTTGTTAGTGTATCCATTCAGTCCTGGGCTGCGGGGCATTCAGAAGTGGCTCTGTGGAGACGTCTGCATAGAGGCAGCTGTCAGAACACGCACACTCGATTGTTCACCAAAACATATGCAGACGCGTCCTTAGCCTGTAGATTTGGATGCACAGAGTTCCCTGTGTTCGCAAGAGACAAGGGAATCGCGTCTGTGCGCACAGAAGCAATAGCGGACCGTTTCCCTCGGAGTGAACGCGAAAGAGCCGTCTATATACTCGCAGACACGCGAACGTGCCTCAATGCGGTCACAGAGGCAGCAGCTTTTGCACAGATGCTCCTGGTGATTCTGGCACTTTCCAGGCACACTCCTGAAAGTCGCGCACACTGCTGTTCACTCGCTAAACGACCTCTTGGGAAACACGTCTCCGGTCGACGGACCGCTCAGATTGCTTCTCGTGTAACTGTGAACTGTGTCAGCGCAGGGAATCCGTCTCTGTTGAGCAGATGTCAATCCTGCCTCGCCTTTGCTTTCTTGCCTCTACCAAGATGATTTCCCGTTTCTCTCTTCACTGGAGCAGGCAGACACAGCCAACGCACATCAAGTGTCAAGAGACACGCTCTGCTGAGCTCAACGCTTGTGCAGATGCACATGTGCGACGAAGTCAACACACGTGCTTGTGGAGAGAAAGAAAGGGACTCCCAGGCGTGTGGAGCGACGGGGAGAAAGAGCGGGCGCTGAGGAACACAGTTTCAAACAGACTGTCTCCACACAAACAGGCACCTGTCTGCAGGTATCCTAGATCTTGATTCTTGAACTTGAGGAAACACGCGTCTGAGCAAAACTCCCAAACGCTTCCAGGAAAGACACAGGCTCTCCCACAAGCACACAAGTGTTTGCCCTCAGCTATAGATCAGGGACAAGCCTGTGAAGAGCAACCAAAGAGCTCGTCCGTCTTTCCCTCAATAGATGGGAGTAGGCGCGCTTGCGGATGTGTGCGTGTGTGTGGCCACGCGTTTGCTTAGGCATCAGTGTGTGAAAAGGTAGGTGCTTTTCTCTAGCTGCGTGTGCGTGCACGTGGTGCTGGGTGCACATCCCTGGGTGCTCGTGGAAAGGTTTCTGCATGGTTTTCGCTGAGGAATCGTGTGTGTGCACATGGACAAAGAGAAGGCGCAGCAACCAGGTTCCAGCGCCGAAGAAGGCAAAAGGCGAGGTTTCCGGCGCTATCTCCTTCTCTCCCCAGAGCTAGTCGCGCAAAGCAAGCCGCTAAGCCGGCGACCGGCAAGAGAGCTACAACGAAGCATGCCGAACGGAGAAAATAGCAGCAGCTCATCTGTTCACACCTTGTTTCTGCCATGTGCTTGAACGCCAAGACGTTCGCGCTTCTGTGAGATGAAAGACGTCCTTCTGCATATGTGGTTGCTCACACCGGTGCACTTGTTAGTGTATCCATTCAGTCCTGGGCTGCGGGGCATTCAGAAGTGGCTCTGTGGAGACGTCTGCATAGAGGCAGCTGTCAGAACACGCACACTCGATTGTTCACCAAAACATATGCAGACGCGTCCTTAGCCTGTAGATTTGGATGCACAGAGTTCCCTGTGTTCGCAAGAGACAAGGGAATCGCGTCTGTGCGCACAGAAGCAATAGCGGACCGTTTCCCTCGGAGTGAACGCGAAAGAGCCGTCTATATACTCGCAGACACGCGAACGTGCCTCAATGCGGTCACAGAGGCAGCAGCTTTTGCACAGATGCTCCTGGTGATTCTGGCACTTTCCAGGCACACTCCTGAAAGTCGCGCACACTGCTGTTCACTCGCTAAACGACCTCTTGGGAAACACGTCTCCGGTCGACGGACCGCTCAGATTGCTTCTCGTGTAACTGTGAACTGTGTCAGCGCAGGGAATCCGTCTCTGTTGAGCAGATGTCAATCCTGCCTCGCCTTTGCTTTGTTGCCTCTACCAAGATGATTTCCCGTTTCTCTCTTCACTGGAGCAGGCAGACACAGCCAACGCACATCAAGTGTCAAGAAACACGCTCTGCTGAGCTCAACGCTTGTGCAGATGCACATGTGCGACGAAGTCAACACACGTGCTTGTGGAGAGAAAGAAAGGGACTCCCAGGCGTGTGGAGCGACGGGGAGAAAGAGCGGGCGCTGAGGAACACAGTTTCAAACAGACTGTCTCCACACAAACAGGCACCTGTCTGCAGGTATCCTAGATCTTGATTCTTGAACTTGAGGAAACACGCGTCTGAGCAAAACTCCCAAACGCTTCCAGGAAAGACACAGGCTCTCCCACAAGCACACAAGTGTTTGCCCTCAGCTATAGATCAGGGACAAGCCTGTGAAGAGCAACCAAAGAGCTCGTCCGTCTTTCCCTCAATAGATGGGAGTAGGCGCGCTTGCGGATGTGTGCGTGTGTGTGGCCACGCGTTTGCTTAGGCATCAGTGTGTGAAAAGGTAGGTGCTTTTCTCTAGCTGCGTGTGCGTGCACGTGGTGCTGGGTGCACATCCCTGGGTGCTCGTGGAAAGGTTTCTGCATGGTTTTCGCTGAGGAATCGTGTGTGTGCACATGGACAAAGAGAAGGCGCAGCAACCAGGTTCCAGCGCCGAAGAAGGCAAAAGGCGAGGTTTCCGGCGCTATCTCCTTCTCTCCCCAGAGCTAGTCGCGCAAAGCAAGCCGCTAAGCCGGCGACCGGCAAGAGAGCTACAACGAAGCATGCCGAACGGAGAAAATAGCAGCAGCTCATCTGTTCACACCTTGTTTCTGCCATGTGCTTGAACGCCAAGACGTTCGCGCTTCTGTGAGATGAAAGACGTCCTTCTGCATATGTGGTTGCTCACACCGGTGCACTTGTTAGTGTATCCATTCAGTCCTGGGCTGCGGGGCATTCAGAAGTGGCTCTGTGGAGACGTCTGCATAGAGGCAGCTGTCAGAACACGCACACTCGATTGTTCACCAAAACATATGCAGACGCGTCCTTAGCCTGTAGATTTGGATGCACAGAGTTCCCTGTGTTCGCAAGAGACAAGGGAATCGCGTCTGTGCGCACAGAAGCAATAGCGGACCGTTTCCCTCGGAGTGAACGCGAAAGAGCCGTCTATATACTCGCAGACACGCGAACGTGCCTCAATGCGGTCACAGAGGCAGCAGCTTTTGCACAGATGCTCCTGGTGATTCTGGCACTTTCCAGGCACACTCCTGAAAGTCGCGCACACTGCTGTTCACTCGCTAAACGACCTCTTGGGAAACACGTCTCCGGTCGACGGACCGCTCAGATTGCTTCTCGTGTAACTGTGAACTGTGTCAGCGCAGGGAATCCGTCTCTGTTGAGCAGATGTCAATCCTGCCTCGCTTTTGCTTTGTTGCCTCTACCAAGATGATTTCCCGTTTCTCTCTTCACTGGAGCAGGCAGACACAGCCAACGCACATCAAGTGTCAAGAGACACGCTCTGCTGAGCTCAACGCTTGTGCAGATGCACATGTGCGACGAAGTCAACACACGTGCTTGTGGAGAGAAAGAAAGGGACTCCCAGGCGTGTGGAGCGACGGGGAGAAAGAGCGGGCGCTGAGGAGCACAGTTTCAAACAGACTGTCTCCACACAAACAGGCACCTGTCTGCAGGTATCCTAGATCTTGATTCTTGAACTTGAGGAAACACGCGTCTGAGCAAAACTCCCAAACGCTTCCAGGAAAGACACAGGCTCTCCCACAAGCACACAAGTGTTTGCCCTCAGCTATAGATCAGGGACAAGCCTGTGAAGAGCAACCAAAGAGCTCGTCCGTCTTTCTCTCAGTAGATGGGAGTAGGCGCGCTTGCGGATGTGTGCGTGTGTGTGGCCACGCGTTTGCTTAGGCATCAGTGTGTGAAAAGGTAGGTGCTTTTCTCTAGCTGCGTGTGCGTGCACGTGGTGCTGGGTGCACATCCCTGGGTGCTCGTGGAAAGGTTTCTGCATGGTTTTCGCTGAGGAATCGTGTGTGTGCACATGGACAAAGAGAAGGCGCAGCAACCAGGTTCCAGCGCCGAAGAAGGCAAAAGGCGAGGTTTCCGGCGCTATCTCCTTCTCTCCCCAGAGCTAGTCGCGCAAAGCAAGCCGCTAAGCCGGCGACCGGCAAGAGAGCTACAACGAAGCATGCCGAACGGAGAAAATAGCAGCAGCTCATCTGTTCACACCTTGTTTCTGCCATGTGCTTGAACGCCAAGACGTTCGCGCTTCTGTGAGATGAAAGACGTCCTTCTGCATATGTGGTTGCTCACACCGGTGCACTTGTTAGTGTATCCATTCAGTCCTGGGCTGCGGGGCATTCAGAAGTGGCTCTGTGGAGACGTCTGCATAGAGGCAGCTGTCAGAACACGCACACTCGATTGTTCACCAAAACATATGCAGACGCGTCCTTAGCCTGTAGATTTGGATGCACAGAGTTCCCTGTGTTCGCAAGAGACAAGGGAATCGCGTCTGTGCGCACAGAAGCAATAGCGGACCGTTTCCCTCGGAGTGAACGCGAAAGAGCCGTCTATATACTCGCAGACACGCGAACGTGCCTCAATGCGGTCACAGAAGCAGCAGCTTTTGCACAGATGCTCCTGGTGATTCTGGCACTTTCCAGGCACACTCCTGAAAGTCGCGCACACTGCTGTTCACTCGCTAAACGACCTCTTGGGAAACACGTCTCCGGTCGACGGACCGCTCAGATTGCTTCTCGTGTAACTGTGAACTGTGTCAGCGCAGGGAATCCGTCTCTGTTGAGCAGATGTCAATCCTGCCTCGCCTTTGCTTTCTTGCCTCTACCAAGATGATTTCCCGTTTCTCTCTTCACTGGAGCAGGCAGACACAGCCAACGCACATCAAGTGTCAAGAGACACGCTCTGCTGAGCTCAACGCTTGTGCAGATGCACATGTGCGACGAAGTCAACACACGTGCTTGTGGAGAGAAAGAAAGGGACTCCCAGGCGTGTGGAGCGACGGGGAGAAAGAGCGGGCGCTGAGGAACACAGTTTCAAACAGACTGTCTCCACACAAACAGGCACCTGTCTGCAGGTATCCTAGATCTTGATTCTTGAACTTGAGGAAACACGCGTCTGAGCAAAACTCCCAAACGCTTCCAGGAAAGACACAGGCTCTCCCACAAGCACACAAGTGTTTGCCCTCAGCTATAGATCAGGGACAAGCCTGTGAAGAGCAACCAAAGAGCTCGTCCGTCTTTCCCTCAATAGATGGGAGTAGGCGCGCTTGCGGATGTGTGCGTGTGTGTGGCCACGCGTTTGCTTAGGCATCAGTGTGTGAAAAGGTAGGTGCTTTTCTCTAGCTGCGTGTGCGTGCACGTGGTGCTGGGTGCACATCCCTGGGTGCTCGTGGAAAGGTTTCTGCATGGTTTTCGCTGAGGAATCGTGTGTGTGCACATGGACAAAGAGAAGGCGCAGCAACCAGGTTCCAGCGCCGAAGAAGGCAAAAGGCGAGGTTTCCGGCGCTATCTCCTTCTCTCCCCAGAGCTAGTCGCGCAAAGCAAGCCGCTAAGCCGGCGACCGGCAAGAGAGCTACAACGAAGCATGCCGAACGGAGAAAATAGCAGCAGCTCATCTGTTCACACCTTGTTTCTGCCATGTGCTTGAACGCCAAGACGTTCGCGCTTCTGTGAGATGAAAGACGTCCTTCTGCATATGTGGTTGCTCACACCGGTGCACTTGTTAGTGTATCCATTCAGTCCTGGGCTGCGGGGCATTCAGAAGTGGCTCTGTGGAGACGTCTGCATAGAGGCAGCTGTCAGAACACGCACACTCGATTGTTCACCAAAACATATGCAGACGCGTCCTTAGCCTGTAGATTTGGATGCACAGAGTTCCCTGTGTTCGCAAGAGACAAGGGAATCGCGTCTGTGCGCACAGAAGCAATAGCGGACCGTTTCCCTCGGAGTGAACGCGAAAGAGCCGTCTATATACTCGCAGACACGCGAACGTGCCTCAATGCGGTCACAGAGGCAGCAGCTTTTGCACAGATGCTCCTGGTGATTCTGGCACTTTCCAGGCACACTCCTGAAAGTCGCGCACACTGCTGTTCACTCGCTAAACGACCTCTTGGGAAACACGTCTCCGGTCGACGGACCGCTCAGATTGCTTCTCGTGTAACTGTGAACTGTGTCAGCGCAGGGAATCCGTCTCTGTTGAGCAGATGTCAATCCTGCCTCGCCTTTGCTTTGTTGCCTCTACCAAGATGATTTCCCGTTTCTCTCTTCACTGGAGCAGGCAGACACAGCCAACGCACATCAAGTGTCAAGAGACACGCTCTGCTGAGCTCAACGCTTGTGCAGATGCACATGTGCGACGAAGTCAACACACGTGCTTGTGGAGAGAAAGAAAGGGACTCCCAGGCGTGTGGAGCGACGGGGAGAAAGAGCGGGCGCTGAGGAACACAGTTTCAAACAGACTGTCTCCACACAAACAGGCACCTGTCTGCAGGTATCCTAGATCTTGATTCTTGAACTTGAGGAAACACGCGTCTGAGCAAAACTCCCAAACGCTTCCAGGAAAGACACAGGCTCTCCCACAAGCACACAAGTGTTTGCCCTCAGCTATAGATCAGGGACAAGCCTGTGAAGAGCAACCAAAGAGCTCGTCCGTCTTTCCCTCAATAGATGGGAGTAGGCGCGCTTGCGGATGTGTGCGTGTGTGTGGCCACGCGTTTGCTTAGGCATCAGTGTGTGAAAAGGTAGGTGCTTTTCTCTAGCTGCGTGTGCGTGCACGTGGTGCTGGGTGCACATCCCTGGGTGCTCGTGGAAAGGTTTCTGCATGGTTTTCGCTGAGGAATCGTGTGTGTGCACATGGACAAAGAGAAGGCGCAGCAACCAGGTTCCAGCGCCGAAGAAGGCAAAAGGCGAGGTTTCCGGCGCTATCTCCTTCTCTCCCCAGAGCTAGTCGCGCAAAGCAAGCCGCTAAGCCGGCGACCGGCAAGAGAGCTACAACGAAGCATGCCGAACGGAGAAAATAGCAGCAGCTCATCTGTTCACACCTTGTTTCTGCCATGTGCTTGAACGCCAAGACGTTCGCGCTTCTGTGAGATGAAAGACGTCCTTCTGCATATGTGGTTGCTCACACCGGTGCACTTGTTAGTGTATCCATTCAGTCCTGGGCTGCGGGGCATTCAGAAGTGGCTCTGTGGAGACGTCTGCATAGAGGCAGCTGTCAGAACACGCACACTCGATTGTTCACCAAAACATATGCAGACGCGTCCTTAGCCTGTAGATTTGGATGCACAGAGTTCCCTGTGTTCGCAAGAGACAAGGGAATCGCGTCTGTGCGCACAGAAGCAATAGCGGACCGTTTCCCTCGGAGTGAACGCGAAAGAGCCGTCTATATACTCGCAGACACGCGAACGTGCCTCAATGCGGTCACAGAGGCAGCAGCTTTTGCACAGATGCTCCTGGTGATTCTGGCACTTTCCAGGCACACTCCTGAAAGTCGCGCACACTGCTGTTCACTCGCTAAACGACCTCTTGGGAAACACGTCTCCGGTCGACGGACCGCTCAGATTGCTTCTCGTGTAACTGTGAACTGTGTCAGCGCAGGGAATCCGTCTCTGTTGAGCAGATGTCAATCCTGCCTCGCTTTTGCTTTGTTGCCTCTACCAAGATGATTTCCCGTTTCTCTCTTCACTGGAGCAGGCAGACACAGCCAACGCACATCAAGTGTCAAGAGACACGCTCTGCTGAGCTCAACGCTTGTGCAGATGCACATGTGCGACGAAGTCAACACACGTGCTTGTGGAGAGAAAGAAAGGGACTCCCAGGCGTGTGGAGCGACGGGGAGAAAGAGCGGGCGCTGAGGAGCACAGTTTCAAACAGACTGTCTCCACACAAACAGGCACCTGTCTGCAGGTATCCTAGATCTTGATTCTTGAACTTGAGGAAACACGCGTCTGAGCAAAACTCCCAAACGCTTCCAGGAAAGACACAGGCTCTCCCACAAGCACACAAGTGTTTGCCCTCAGCTATAGATCAGGGACAAGCCTGTGAAGAGCAACCAAAGAGCTCGTCCGTCTTTCTCTCAGTAGATGGGAGTAGGCGCGCTTGCGGATGTGTGCGTGTGTGTGGCCACGCGTTTGCTTAGGCATCAGTGTGTGAAAAGGTAGGTGCTTTTCTCTAGCTGCGTGTGCGTGCACGTGGTGCTGGGTGCACATCCCTGGGTGCTCGTGGAAAGGTTTCTGCATGGTTTTCGCTGAGGAATCGTGTGTGTGCACATGGACAAAGAGAAGGCGCAGCAACCAGGTTCCAGCGCCGAAGAAGGCAAAAGGCGAGGTTTCCGGCGCTATCTCCTTCTCTCCCCAGAGCTAGTCGCGCAAAGCAAGCCGCTAAGCCGGCGACCGGCAAGAGAGCTACAACGAAGCATGCCGAACGGAGAAAATAGCAGCAGCTCATCTGTTCACACCTTGTTTCTGCCATGTGCTTGAACGCCAAGACGTTCGCGCTTCTGTGAGATGAAAGACGTCCTTCTGCATATGTGGTTGCTCACACCGGTGCACTTGTTAGTGTATCCATTCAGTCCTGGGCTGCGGGGCATTCAGAAGTGGCTCTGTGGAGACGTCTGCATAGAGGCAGCTGTCAGAACACGCACACTCGATTGTTCACCAAAACATATGCAGACGCGTCCTTAGCCTGTAGATTTGGATGCACAGAGTTCCCTGTGTTCGCAAGAGACAAGGGAATCGCGTCTGTGCGCACAGAAGCAATAGCGGACCGTTTCCCTCGGAGTGAACGCGAAAGAGCCGTCTATATACTCGCAGACACGCGAACGTGCCTCAATGCGGTCACAGAGGCAGCAGCTTTTGCACAGATGCTCCTGGTGATTCTGGCACTTTCCAGGCACACTCCTGAAAGTCGCGCACACTGCTGTTCACTCGCTAAACGACCTCTTGGGAAACACGTCTCCGGTCGACGGACCGCTCAGATTGCTTCTCGTGTAACTGTGAACTGTGTCAGCGCAGGGAATCCGTCTCTGTTGAGCAGATGTCAATCCTGCCTCGCCTTTGCTTTGTTGCCTCTACCAAGATGATTTCCCGTTTCTCTCTTCACTGGAGCAGGCAGACACAGCCAACGCACATCAAGTGTCAAGAGACACGCTCTGCTGAGCTCAACGCTTGTGCAGATGCACATGTGCGACGAAGTCAACACACGTGCTTGTGGAGAGAAAGAAAGGGACTCCCAGGCGTGTGGAGCGACGGGGAGAAAGAGCGGGCGCTGAGGAACACAGTTTCAAACAGACTGTCTCCACACAAACAGGCACCTGTCTGCAGGTATCCTAGATCTTGATTCTTGAACTTGAGGAAACACGCGTCTGAGCAAAACTCCCAAACGCTTCCAGGAAAGACACAGGCTCTCCCACAAGCACACAAGTGTTTGCCCTCAGCTATAGATCAGGGACAAGCCTGTGAAGAGCAACCAAAGAGCTCGTCCGTCTTTCCCTCAATAGATGGGAGTAGGCGCGCTTGCGGATGTGTGCGTGTGTGTGGCCACGCGTTTGCTTAGGCATCAGTGTGTGAAAAGGTAGGTGCTTTTCTCTAGCTGCGTGTGCGTGCACGTGGTGCTGGGTGCACATCCCTGGGTGCTCGTGGAAAGGTTTCTGCATGGTTTTCGCTGAGGAATCGTGTGTGTGCACATGGACAAAGAGAAGGCGCAGCAACCAGGTTCCAGCGCCGAAGAAGGCAAAAGGCGAGGTTTCCGGCGCTATCTCCTTCTCTCCCCAGAGCTAGTCGCGCAAAGCAAGCCGCTAAGCCGGCGACCGGCAAGAGAGCTACAACGAAGCATGCCGAACGGAGAAAATAGCAGCAGCTCATCTGTTCACACCTTGTTTCTGCCATGTGCTTGAACGCCAAGACGTTCGCGCTTCTGTGAGATGAAAGACGTCCTTCTGCATATGTGGTTGCTCACACCGGTGCACTTGTTAGTGTATCCATTCAGTCCTGGGCTGCGGGGCATTCAGAAGTGGCTCTGTGGAGACGTCTGCATAGAGGCAGCTGTCAGAACACGCACACTCGATTGTTCACCAAAACATATGCAGACGCGTCCTTAGCCTGTAGATTTGGATGCACAGAGTTCCCTGTGTTCGCAAGAGACAAGGGAATCGCGTCTGTGCGCACAGAAGCAATAGCGGACCGTTTCCCTCGGAGTGAACGCGAAAGAGCCGTCTATATACTCGCAGACACGCGAACGTGCCTCAATGCGGTCACAGAGGCAGCAGCTTTTGCACAGATGCTCCTGGTGATTCTGGCACTTTCCAGGCACACTCCTGAAAGTCGCGCACACTGCTGTTCACTCGCTAAACGACCTCTTGGGAAACACGTCTCCGGTCGACGGACCGCTCAGATTGCTTCTCGTGTAACTGTGAACTGTGTCAGCGCAGGGAATCCGTCTCTGTTGAGCAGATGTCAATCCTGCCTCGCCTTTGCTTTGTTGCCTCTACCAAGATGATTTCCCGTTTCTCTCTTCACTGGAGCAGGCAGACACAGCCAACGCACATCAAGTGTCAAGAGACACGCTCTGCTGAGCTCAACGCTTGTGCAGATGCACATGTGCGACGAAGTCAACACACGTGCTTGTGGAGAGAAAGAAAGGGACTCCCAGGCGTGTGGAGCGACGGGGAGAAAGAGCGGGCGCTGAGGAACACAGTTTCAAACAGACTGTCTCCACACAAACAGGCACCTGTCTGCAGGTATCCTAGATCTTGATTCTTGAACTTGAGGAAACACGCGTCTGAGCAAAACTCCCAAACGCTTCCAGGAAAGACACAGGCTCTCCCACAAGCACACAAGTGTTTGCCCTCAGCTATAGATCAGGGACAAGCCTGTGAAGAGCAACCAAAGAGCTCGTCCGTCTTTCCCTCAATAGATGGGAGTAGGCGCGCTTGCGGATGTGTGCGTGTGTGTGGCCACGCGTTTGCTTAGGCATCAGTGTGTGAAAAGGTAGGTGCTTTTCTCTAGCTGCGTGTGCGTGCACGTGGTGCTGGGTGCACATCCCTGGGTGCTCGTGGAAAGGTTTCTGCATGGTTTTCGCTGAGGAATCGTGTGTGTGCACATGGACAAAGAGAAGGCGCAGCAACCAGGTTCCAGCGCCGAAGAAGGCAAAAGGCGAGGTTTCCGGCGCTATCTCCTTCTCTCCCCAGAGCTAGTCGCGCAAAGCAAGCCGCTAAGCCGGCGACCGGCAAGAGAGCTACAACGAAGCATGCCGAACGGAGAAAATAGCAGCAGCTCATCTGTTCACACCTTGTTTCTGCCATGTGCTTGAACGCCAAGACGTTCGCGCTTCTGTGAGATGAAAGACGTCCTTCTGCATATGTGGTTGCTCACACCGGTGCACTTGTTAGTGTATCCATTCAGTCCTGGGCTGCGGGGCATTCAGAAGTGGCTCTGTGGAGACGTCTGCATAGAGGCAGCTGTCAGAACACGCACACTCGATTGTTCACCAAAACATATGCAGACGCGTCCTTAGCCTGTAGATTTGGATGCACAGAGTTCCCTGTGTTCGCAAGAGACAAGGGAATCGCGTCTGTGCGCACAGAAGCAATAGCGGACCGTTTCCCTCGGAGTGAACGCGAAAGAGCCGTCTATATACTCGCAGACACGCGAACGTGCCTCAATGCGGTCACAGAGGCAGCAGCTTTTGCACAGATGCTCCTGGTGATTCTGGCACTTTCCAGGCACACTCCTGAAAGTCGCGCACACTGCTGTTCACTCGCTAAACGACCTCTTGGGAAACACGTCTCCGGTCGACGGACCGCTCAGATTGCTTCTCGTGTAACTGTGAACTGTGTCAGCGCAGGGAATCCGTCTCTGTTGAGCAGATGTCAATCCTGCCTCGCTTTTGCTTTGTTGCCTCTACCAAGATGATTTCCCGTTTCTCTCTTCACTGGAGCAGGCAGACACAGCCAACGCACATCAAGTGTCAAGAGACACGCTCTGCTGAGCTCAACGCTTGTGCAGATGCACATGTGCGACGAAGTCAACACACGTGCTTGTGGAGAGAAAGAAAGGGACTCCCAGGCGTGTGGAGCGACGGGGAGAAAGAGCGGGCGCTGAGGAACACAGTTTCAAACAGACTGTCTCCACACAAACAGGCACCTGTCTGCAGGTATCCTAGATCTTGATTCTTGAACTTGAGGAAACACGCGTCTGAGCAAAACTCCCAAACGCTTCCAGGAAAGACACAGGCTCTCCCACAAGCACACAAGTGTTTGCCCTCAGCTATAGATCAGGGACAAGCCTGTGAAGAGCAACCAAAGAGCTCGTCCGTCTTTCCCTCAGTAGATGGGAGTAGGCGCGCTTGCGGATGTGTGCGTGTGTGTGGCCACGCGTTTGCTTAGGCATCAGTGTGTGAAAAGGTAGGTGCTTTTCTCTAGCTGCGTGTGCGTGCACGTGGTGCTGGGTGCACATCCCTGGGTGCTCGTGGAAAGGTTTCTGCATGGTTTTCGCTGAGGAATCGTGTGTGTGCACATGGACAAAGAGAAGGCGCAGCAACCAGGTTCCAGCGCCGAAGAAGGCAAAAGGCGAGGTTTCCGGCGCTATCTCCTTCTCTCCCCAGAGCTAGTCGCGCAAAGCAAGCCGCTAAGCCGGCGACCGGCAAGAGAGCTACAACGAAGCATGCCGAACGGAGAAAATAGCAGCAGCTCATCTGTTCACACCTTGTTTCTGCCATGTGCTTGAACGCCAAGACGTTCGCGCTTCTGTGAGATGAAAGACGTCCTTCTGCATATGTGGTTGCTCACACCGGTGCACTTGTTAGTGTATCCATTCAGTCCTGGGCTGCGGGGCATTCAGAAGTGGCTCTGTGGAGACGTCTGCATAGAGGCAGCTGTCAGAACACGCACACTCGATTGTTCACCAAAACATATGCAGACGCGTCCTTAGCCTGTAGATTTGGATGCACAGAGTTCCCTGTGTTCGCAAGAGACAAGGGAATCGCGTCTGTGCGCACAGAAGCAATAGCGGACCGTTTCCCTCGGAGTGAACGCGAAAGAGCCGTCTATATACTCGCAGACACGCGAACGTGCCTCAATGCGGTCACAGAGGCAGCAGCTTTTGCACAGATGCTCCTGGTGATTCTGGCACTTTCCAGGCACACTCCTGAAAGTCGCGCACACTGCTGTTCACTCGCTAAACGACCTCTTGGGAAACACGTCTCCGGTCGACGGACCGCTCAGATTGCTTCTCGTGTAACTGTGAACTGTGTCAGCGCAGGGAATCCGTCTCTGTTGAGCAGATGTCAATCCTGCCTCGCCTTTGCTTTGTTGCCTCTACCAAGATGATTTCCCGTTTCTCTCTTCACTGGAGCAGGCAGACACAGCCAACGCACATCAAGTGTCAAGAGACACGCTCTGCTGAGCTCAACGCTTGTGCAGATGCACATGTGCGACGAAGTCAACACACGTGCTTGTGGAGAGAAAGAAAGGGACTCCCAGGCGTGTGGAGCGACGGGGAGAAAGAGCGGGCGCTGAGGAACACAGTTTCAAACAGACTGTCTCCACACAAACAGGCACCTGTCTGCAGGTATCCTAGATCTTGATTCTTGAACTTGAGGAAACACGCGTCTGAGCAAAACTCCCAAACGCTTCCAGGAAAGACACAGGCTCTCCCACAAGCACACAAGTGTTTGCCCTCAGCTATAGATCAGGGACAAGCCTGTGAAGAGCAACCAAAGAGCTCGTCCGTCTTTCCCTCAATAGATGGGAGTAGGCGCGCTTGCGGATGTGTGCGTGTGTGTGGCCACGCGTTTGCTTAGGCATCAGTGTGTGAAAAGGTAGGTGCTTTTCTCTAGCTGCGTGTGCGTGCACGTGGTGCTGGGTGCACATCCCTGGGTGCTCGTGGAAAGGTTTCTGCATGGTTTTCGCTGAGGAATCGTGTGTGTGCACATGGACAAAGAGAAGGCGCAGCAACCAGGTTCCAGCGCCGAAGAAGGCAAAAGGCGAGGTTTCCGGCGCTATCTCCTTCTCTCCCCAGAGCTAGTCGCGCAAAGCAAGCCGCTAAGCCGGCGACCGGCAAGAGAGCTACAACGAAGCATGCCGAACGGAGAAAATAGCAGCAGCTCATCTGTTCACACCTTGTTTCTGCCATGTGCTTGAACGCCAAGACGTTCGCGCTTCTGTGAGATGAAAGACGTCCTTCTGCATATGTGGTTGCTCACACCGGTGCACTTGTTAGTGTATCCATTCAGTCCTGGGCTGCGGGGCATTCAGAAGTGGCTCTGTGGAGACGTCTGCATAGAGGCAGCTGTCAGAACACGCACACTCGATTGTTCACCAAAACATATGCAGACGCGTCCTTAGCCTGTAGATTTGGATGCACAGAGTTCCCTGTGTTCGCAAGAGACAAGGGAATCGCGTCTGTGCGCACAGAAGCAATAGCGGACCGTTTCCCTCGGAGTGAACGCGAAAGAGCCGTCTATATACTCGCAGACACGCGAACGTGCCTCAATGCGGTCACAGAGGCAGCAGCTTTTGCACAGATGCTCCTGGTGATTCTGGCACTTTCCAGGCACACTCCTGAAAGTCGCGCACACTGCTGTTCACTCGCTAAACGACCTCTTGGGAAACACGTCTCCGGTCGACGGACCGCTCAGATTGCTTCTCGTGTAACTGTGAACTGTGTCAGCGCAGGGAATCCGTCTCTGTTGAGCAGATGTCAATCCTGCCTCGCTTTTGCTTTGTTGCCTCTACCAAGATGATTTCCCGTTTCTCTCTTCACTGGAGCAGGCAGACACAGCCAACGCACATCAAGTGTCAAGAGACACGCTCTGCTGAGCTCAACGCTTGTGCAGATGCACATGTGCGACGAAGTCAACACACGTGCTTGTGGAGAGAAAGAAAGGGACTCCCAGGCGTGTGGAGCGACGGGGAGAAAGAGCGGGCGCTGAGGAGCACAGTTTCAAACAGACTGTCTCCACACAAACAGGCACCTGTCTGCAGGTATCCTAGATCTTGATTCTTGAACTTGAGGAAACACGCGTCTGAGCAAAACTCCCAAACGCTTCCAGGAAAGACACAGGCTCTCCCACAAGCACACAAGTGTTTGCCCTCAGCTATAGATCAGGGACAAGCCTGTGAAGAGCAACCAAAGAGCTCGTCCGTCTTTCTCTCAGTAGATGGGAGTAGGCGCGCTTGCGGATGTGTGCGTGTGTGTGGCCACGCGTTTGCTTAGGCATCAGTGTGTGAAAAGGTAGGTGCTTTTCTCTAGCTGCGTGTGCGTGCACGTGGTGCTGGGTGCACATCCCTGGGTGCTCGTGGAAAGGTTTCTGCATGGTTTTCGCTGAGGAATCGTGTGTGTGCACATGGACAAAGAGAAGGCGCAGCAACCAGGTTCCAGCGCCGAAGAAGGCAAAAGGCGAGGTTTCCGGCGCTATCTCCTTCTCTCCCCAGAGCTAGTCGCGCAAAGCAAGCCGCTAAGCCGGCGACCGGCAAGAGAGCTACAACGAAGCATGCCGAACGGAGAAAATAGCAGCAGCTCATCTGTTCACACCTTGTTTCTGCCATGTGCTTGAACGCCAAGACGTTCGCGCTTCTGTGAGATGAAAGACGTCCTTCTGCATATGTGGTTGCTCACACCGGTGCACTTGTTAGTGTATCCATTCAGTCCTGGGCTGCGGGGCATTCAGAAGTGGCTCTGTGGAGACGTCTGCATAGAGGCAGCTGTCAGAACACGCACACTCGATTGTTCACCAAAACATATGCAGACGCGTCCTTAGCCTGTAGATTTGGATGCACAGAGTTCCCTGTGTTCGCAAGAGACAAGGGAATCGCGTCTGTGCGCACAGAAGCAATAGCGGACCGTTTCCCTCGGAGTGAACGCGAAAGAGCCGTCTATATACTCGCAGACACGCGAACGTGCCTCAATGCGGTCACAGAGGCAGCAGCTTTTGCACAGATGCTCCTGGTGATTCTGGCACTTTCCAGGCACACTCCTGAAAGTCGCGCACACTGCTGTTCACTCGCTAAACGACCTCTTGGGAAACACGTCTCCGGTCGACGGACCGCTCAGATTGCTTCTCGTGTAACTGTGAACTGTGTCAGCGCAGGGAATCCGTCTCTGTTGAGCAGATGTCAATCCTGCCTCGCCTTTGCTTTGTTGCCTCTACCAAGATGATTTCCCGTTTCTCTCTTCACTGGAGCAGGCAGACACAGCCAACGCACATCAAGTGTCAAGAGACACGCTCTGCTGAGCTCAACGCTTGTGCAGATGCACATGTGCGACGAAGTCAACACACGTGCTTGTGGAGAGAAAGAAAGGGACTCCCAGGCGTGTGGAGCGACGGGGAGAAAGAGCGGGCGCTGAGGAACACAGTTTCAAACAGACTGTCTCCACACAAACAGGCACCTGTCTGCAGGTATCCTAGATCTTGATTCTTGAACTTGAGGAAACACGCGTCTGAGCAAAACTCCCAAACGCTTCCAGGAAAGACACAGGCTCTCCCACAAGCACACAAGTGTTTGCCCTCAGCTATAGATCAGGGACAAGCCTGTGAAGAGCAACCAAAGAGCTCGTCCGTCTTTCCCTCAATAGATGGGAGTAGGCGCGCTTGCGGATGTGTGCGTGTGTGTGGCCACGCGTTTGCTTAGGCATCAGTGTGTGAAAAGGTAGGTGCTTTTCTCTAGCTGCGTGTGCGTGCACGTGGTGCTGGGTGCACATCCCTGGGTGCTCGTGGAAAGGTTTCTGCATGGTTTTCGCTGAGGAATCGTGTGTGTGCACATGGACAAAGAGAAGGCGCAGCAACCAGGTTCCAGCGCCGAAGAAGGCAAAAGGCGAGGTTTCCGGCGCTATCTCCTTCTCTCCCCAGAGCTAGTCGCGCAAAGCAAGCCGCTAAGCCGGCGACCGGCAAGAGAGCTACAACGAAGCATGCCGAACGGAGAAAATAGCAGCAGCTCATCTGTTCACACCTTGTTTCTGCCATGTGCTTGAACGCCAAGACGTTCGCGCTTCTGTGAGATGAAAGACGTCCTTCTGCATATGTGGTTGCTCACACCGGTGCACTTGTTAGTGTATCCATTCAGTCCTGGGCTGCGGGGCATTCAGAAGTGGCTCTGTGGAGACGTCTGCATAGAGGCAGCTGTCAGAACACGCACACTCGATTGTTCACCAAAACATATGCAGACGCGTCCTTAGCCTGTAGATTTGGATGCACAGAGTTCCCTGTGTTCGCAAGAGACAAGGGAATCGCGTCTGTGCGCACAGAAGCAATAGCGGACCGTTTCCCTCGGAGTGAACGCGAAAGAGCCGTCTATATACTCGCAGACACGCGAACGTGCCTCAATGCGGTCACAGAGGCAGCAGCTTTTGCACAGATGCTCCTGGTGATTCTGGCACTTTCCAGGCACACTCCTGAAAGTCGCGCACACTGCTGTTCACTCGCTAAACGACCTCTTGGGAAACACGTCTCCGGTCGACGGACCGCTCAGATTGCTTCTCGTGTAACTGTGAACTGTGTCAGCGCAGGGAATCCGTCTCTGTTGAGCAGATGTCAATCCTGCCTCGCCTTTGCTTTGTTGCCTCTACCAAGATGATTTCCCGTTTCTCTCTTCACTGGAGCAGGCAGACACAGCCAACGCACATCAAGTGTCAAGAGACACGCTCTGCTGAGCTCAACGCTTGTGCAGATGCACATGTGCGACGAAGTCAACACACGTGCTTGTGGAGAGAAAGAAAGGGACTCCCAGGCGTGTGGAGCGACGGGGAGAAAGAGCGGGCGCTGAGGAACACAGTTTCAAACAGACTGTCTCCACACAAACAGGCACCTGTCTGCAGGTATCCTAGATCTTGATTCTTGAACTTGAGGAAACACGCGTCTGAGCAAAACTCCCAAACGCTTCCAGGAAAGACACAGGCTCTCCCACAAGCACACAAGTGTTTGCCCTCAGCTATAGATCAGGGACAAGCCTGTGAAGAGCAACCAAAGAGCTCGTCCGTCTTTCCCTCAATAGATGGGAGTAGGCGCGCTTGCGGATGTGTGCGTGTGTGTGGCCACGCGTTTGCTTAGGCATCAGTGTGTGAAAAGGTAGGTGCTTTTCTCTAGCTGCGTGTGCGTGCACGTGGTGCTGGGTGCACATCCCTGGGTGCTCGTGGAAAGGTTTCTGCATGGTTTTCGCTGAGGAATCGTGTGTGTGCACATGGACAAAGAGAAGGCGCAGCAACCAGGTTCCAGCGCCGAAGAAGGCAAAAGGCGAGGTTTCCGGCGCTATCTCCTTCTCTCCCCAGAGCTAGTCGCGCAAAGCAAGCCGCTAAGCCGGCGACCGGCAAGAGAGCTACAACGAAGCATGCCGAACGGAGAAAATAGCAGCAGCTCATCTGTTCACACCTTGTTTCTGCCATGTGCTTGAACGCCAAGACGTTCGCGCTTCTGTGAGATGAAAGACGTCCTTCTGCATATGTGGTTGCTCACACCGGTGCACTTGTTAGTGTATCCATTCAGTCCTGGGCTGCGGGGCATTCAGAAGTGGCTCTGTGGAGACGTCTGCATAGAGGCAGCTGTCAGAACACGCACACTCGATTGTTCACCAAAACATATGCAGACGCGTCCTTAGCCTGTAGATTTGGATGCACAGAGTTCCCTGTGTTCGCAAGAGACAAGGGAATCGCGTCTGTGCGCACAGAAGCAATAGCGGACCGTTTCCCTCGGAGTGAACGCGAAAGAGCCGTCTATATACTCGCAGACACGCGAACGTGCCTCAATGCGGTCACAGAGGCAGCAGCTTTTGCACAGATGCTCCTGGTGATTCTGGCACTTTCCAGGCACACTCCTGAAAGTCGCGCACACTGCTGTTCACTCGCTAAACGACCTCTTGGGAAACACGTCTCCGGTCGACGGACCGCTCAGATTGCTTCTCGTGTAACTGTGAACTGTGTCAGCGCAGGGAATCCGTCTCTGTTGAGCAGATGTCAATCCTGCCTCGCTTTTGCTTTGTTGCCTCTACCAAGATGATTTCCCGTTTCTCTCTTCACTGGAGCAGGCAGACACAGCCAACGCACATCAAGTGTCAAGAGACACGCTCTGCTGAGCTCAACGCTTGTGCAGATGCACATGTGCGACGAAGTCAACACACGTGCTTGTGGAGAGAAAGAAAGGGACTCCCAGGCGTGTGGAGCGACGGGGAGAAAGAGCGGGCGCTGAGGAACACAGTTTCAAACAGACTGTCTCCACACAAACAGGCACCTGTCTGCAGGTATCCTAGATCTTGATTCTTGAACTTGAGGAAACACGCGTCTGAGCAAAACTCCCAAACGCTTCCAGGAAAGACACAGGCTCTCCCACAAGCACACAAGTGTTTGCCCTCAGCTATAGATCAGGGACAAGCCTGTGAAGAGCAACCAAAGAGCTCGTCCGTCTTTCCCTCAATAGATGGGAGTAGGCGCGCTTGCGGATGTGTGCGTGTGTGTGGCCACGCGTTTGCTTAGGCATCAGTGTGTGAAAAGGTAGGTGCTTTTCTCTAGCTGCGTGTGCGTGCACGTGGTGCTGGGTGCACATCCCTGGGTGCTCGTGGAAAGGTTTCTGCATGGTTTTCGCTGAGGAATCGTGTGTGTGCACATGGACAAAGAGAAGGCGCAGCAACCAGGTTCCAGCGCCGAAGAAGGCAAAAGGCGAGGTTTCCGGCGCTATCTCCTTCTCTCCCCAGAGCTAGTCGCGCAAAGCAAGCCGCTAAGCCGGCGACCGGCAAGAGAGCTACAACGAAGCATGCCGAACGGAGAAAATAGCAGCAGCTCATCTGTTCACACCTTGTTTCTGCCATGTGCTTGAACGCCAAGACGTTCGCGCTTCTGTGAGATGAAAGACGTCCTTCTGCATATGTGGTTGCTCACACCGGTGCACTTGTTAGTGTATCCATTCAGTCCTGGGCTGCGGGGCATTCAGAAGTGGCTCTGTGGAGACGTCTGCATAGAGGCAGCTGTCAGAACACGCACACTCGATTGTTCACCAAAACATATGCAGACGCGTCCTTAGCCTGTAGATTTGGATGCACAGAGTTCCCTGTGTTCGCAAGAGACAAGGGAATCGCGTCTGTGCGCACAGAAGCAATAGCGGACCGTTTCCCTCGGAGTGAACGCGAAAGAGCCGTCTATATACTCGCAGACACGCGAACGTGCCTCAATGCGGTCACAGAGGCAGCAGCTTTTGCACAGATGCTCCTGGTGATTCTGGCACTTTCCAGGCACACTCCTGAAAGTCGCGCACACTGCTGTTCACTCGCTAAACGACCTCTTGGGAAACACGTCTCCGGTCGACGGACCGCTCAGATTGCTTCTCGTGTAACTGTGAACTGTGTCAGCGCAGGGAATCCGTCTCTGTTGAGCAGATGTCAATCCTGCCTCGCTTTTGCTTTGTTGCCTCTACCAAGATGATTTCCCGTTTCTCTCTTCACTGGAGCAGGCAGACACAGCCAACGCACATCAAGTGTCAAGAGACACGCTCTGCTGAGCTCAACGCTTGTGCAGATGCACATGTGCGACGAAGTCAACACACGTGCTTGTGGAGAGAAAGAAAGGGACTCCCAGGCGTGTGGAGCGACGGGGAGAAAGAGCGGGCGCTGAGGAGCACAGTTTCAAACAGACTGTCTCCACACAAACAGGCACCTGTCTGCAGGTATCCTAGATCTTGATTCTTGAACTTGAGGAAACACGCGTCTGAGCAAAACTCCCAAACGCTTCCAGGAAAGACACAGGCTCTCCCACAAGCACACAAGTGTTTGCCCTCAGCTATAGATCAGGGACAAGCCTGTGAAGAGCAACCAAAGAGCTCGTCCGTCTTTCTCTCAGTAGATGGGAGTAGGCGCGCTTGCGGATGTGTGCGTGTGTGTGGCCACGCGTTTGCTTAGGCATCAGTGTGTGAAAAGGTAGGTGCTTTTCTCTAGCTGCGTGTGCGTGCACGTGGTGCTGGGTGCACATCCCTGGGTGCTCGTGGAAAGGTTTCTGCATGGTTTTCGCTGAGGAATCGTGTGTGTGCACATGGACAAAGAGAAGGCGCAGCAACCAGGTTCCAGCGCCGAAGAAGGCAAAAGGCGAGGTTTCCGGCGCTATCTCCTTCTCTCCCCAGAGCTAGTCGCGCAAAGCAAGCCGCTAAGCCGGCGACCGGCAAGAGAGCTACAACGAAGCATGCCGAACGGAGAAAATAGCAGCAGCTCATCTGTTCACACCTTGTTTCTGCCATGTGCTTGAACGCCAAGACGTTCGCGCTTCTGTGAGATGAAAGACGTCCTTCTGCATATGTGGTTGCTCACACCGGTGCACTTGTTAGTGTATCCATTCAGTCCTGGGCTGCGGGGCATTCAGAAGTGGCTCTGTGGAGACGTCTGCATAGAGGCAGCTGTCAGAACACGCACACTCGATTGTTCACCAAAACATATGCAGACGCGTCCTTAGCCTGTAGATTTGGATGCACAGAGTTCCCTGTGTTCGCAAGAGACAAGGGAATCGCGTCTGTGCGCACAGAAGCAATAGCGGACCGTTTCCCTCGGAGTGAACGCGAAAGAGCCGTCTATATACTCGCAGACACGCGAACGTGCCTCAATGCGGTCACAGAGGCAGCAGCTTTTGCACAGATGCTCCTGGTGATTCTGGCACTTTCCAGGCACACTCCTGAAAGTCGCGCACACTGCTGTTCACTCGCTAAACGACCTCTTGGGAAACACGTCTCCGGTCGACGGACCGCTCAGATTGCTTCTCGTGTAACTGTGAACTGTGTCAGCGCAGGGAATCCGTCTCTGTTGAGCAGATGTCAATCCTGCCTCGCCTTTGCTTTGTTGCCTCTACCAAGATGATTTCCCGTTTCTCTCTTCACTGGAGCAGGCAGACACAGCCAACGCACATCAAGTGTCAAGAGACACGCTCTGCTGAGCTCAACGCTTGTGCAGATGCACATGTGCGACGAAGTCAACACACGTGCTTGTGGAGAGAAAGAAAGGGACTCCCAGGCGTGTGGAGCGACGGGGAGAAAGAGCGGGCGCTGAGGAACACAGTTTCAAACAGACTGTCTCCACACAAACAGGCACCTGTCTGCAGGTATCCTAGATCTTGATTCTTGAACTTGAGGAAACACGCGTCTGAGCAAAACTCCCAAACGCTTCCAGGAAAGACACAGGCTCTCCCACAAGCACACAAGTGTTTGCCCTCAGCTATAGATCAGGGACAAGCCTGTGAAGAGCAACCAAAGAGCTCGTCCGTCTTTCCCTCAATAGATGGGAGTAGGCGCGCTTGCGGATGTGTGCGTGTGTGTGGCCACGCGTTTGCTTAGGCATCAGTGTGTGAAAAGGTAGGTGCTTTTCTCTAGCTGCGTGTGCGTGCACGTGGTGCTGGGTGCACATCCCTGGGTGCTCGTGGAAAGGTTTCTGCATGGTTTTCGCTGAGGAATCGTGTGTGTGCACATGGACAAAGAGAAGGCGCAGCAACCAGGTTCCAGCGCCGAAGAAGGCAAAAGGCGAGGTTTCTGGCGCTATCTCCTTCTCTCCCCAGAGCTAGTCGCGCAAAGCAAGCCGCTAAGCCGGCGACCGGCAAGAGAGCTACAACGAAGCATGCCGAACGGAGAAAATAGCAGCAGCTCATCTGTTCACACCTTGTTTCTGCCATGTGCTTGAACGCCAAGACGTTCGCGCTTCTGTGAGATGAAAGACGTCCTTCTGCATATGTGGTTGCTCACACCGGTGCACTTGTTAGTGTATCCATTCAGTCCTGGGCTGCGGGGCATTCAGAAGTGGCTCTGTGGAGACGTCTGCATAGAGGCAGCTGTCAGAACACGCACACTCGATTGTTCACCAAAACATATGCAGACGCGTCCTTAGCCTGTAGATTTGGATGCACAGAGTTCCCTGTGTTCGCAAGAGACAAGGGAATCGCGTCTGTGCGCACAGAAGCAATAGCGGACCGTTTCCCTCGGAGTGAACGCGAAAGAGCCGTCTATATACTCGCAGACACGCGAACGTGCCTCAATGCGGTCACAGAGGCAGCAGCTTTTGCACAGATGCTCCTGGTGATTCTGGCACTTTCCAGGCACACTCCTGAAAGTCGCGCACACTGCTGTTCACTCGCTAAACGACCTCTTGGGAAACACGTCTCCGGTCGACGGACCGCTCAGATTGCTTCTCGTGTAACTGTGAACTGTGTCAGCGCAGGGAATCCGTCTCTGTTGAGCAGATGTCAATCCTGCCTCGCCTTTGCTTTGTTGCCTCTACCAAGATGATTTCCCGTTTCTCTCTTCACTGGAGCAGGCAGACACAGCCAACGCACATCAAGTGTCAAGAGACACGCTCTGCTGAGCTCAACGCTTGTGCAGATGCACATGTGCGACGAAGTCAACACACGTGCTTGTGGAGAGAAAGAAAGGGACTCCCAGGCGTGTGGAGCGACGGGGAGAAAGAGCGGGCGCTGAGGAACACAGTTTCAAACAGACTGTCTCCACACAAACAGGCACCTGTCTGCAGGTATCCTAGATCTTGATTCTTGAACTTGAGGAAACACGCGTCTGAGCAAAACTCCCAAACGCTTCCAGGAAAGACACAGGCTCTCCCACAAGCACACAAGTGTTTGCCCTCAGCTATAGATCAGGGACAAGCCTGTGAAGAGCAACCAAAGAGCTCGTCCGTCTTTCCCTCAATAGATGGGAGTAGGCGCGCTTGCGGATGTGTGCGTGTGTGTGGCCACGCGTTTGCTTAGGCATCAGTGTGTGAAAAGGTAGGTGCTTTTCTCTAGCTGCGTGTGCGTGCACGTGGTGCTGGGTGCACATCCCTGGGTGCTCGTGGAAAGGTTTCTGCATGGTTTTCGCTGAGGAATCGTGTGTGTGCACATGGACAAAGAGAAGGCGCAGCAACCAGGTTCCAGCGCCGAAGAAGGCAAAAGGCGAGGTTTCCGGCGCTATCTCCTTCTCTCCCCAGAGCTAGTCGCGCAAAGCAAGCCGCTAAGCCGGCGACCGGCAAGAGAGCTACAACGAAGCATGCCGAACGGAGAAAATAGCAGCAGCTCATCTGTTCACACCTTGTTTCTGCCATGTGCTTGAACGCCAAGACGTTCGCGCTTCTGTGAGATGAAAGACGTCCTTCTGCATATGTGGTTGCTCACACCGGTGCACTTGTTAGTGTATCCATTCAGTCCTGGGCTGCGGGGCATTCAGAAGTGGCTCTGTGGAGACGTCTGCATAGAGGCAGCTGTCAGAACACGCACACTCGATTGTTCACCAAAACATATGCAGACGCGTCCTTAGCCTGTAGATTTGGATGCACAGAGTTCCCTGTGTTCGCAAGAGACAAGGGAATCGCGTCTGTGCGCACAGAAGCAATAGCGGACCGTTTCCCTCGGAGTGAACGCGAAAGAGCCGTCTATATACTCGCAGACACGCGAACGTGCCTCAATGCGGTCACAGAGGCAGCAGCTTTTGCACAGATGCTCCTGGTGATTCTGGCACTTTCCAGGCACACTCCTGAAAGTCGCGCACACTGCTGTTCACTCGCTAAACGACCTCTTGGGAAACACGTCTCCGGTCGACGGACCGCTCAGATTGCTTCTCGTGTAACTGTGAACTGTGTCAGCGCAGGGAATCCGTCTCTGTTGAGCAGATGTCAATCCTGCCTCGCTTTTGCTTTGTTGCCTCTACCAAGATGATTTCCCGTTTCTCTCTTCACTGGAGCAGGCAGACACAGCCAACGCACATCAAGTGTCAAGAGACACGCTCTGCTGAGCTCAACGCTTGTGCAGATGCACATGTGCGACGAAGTCAACACACGTGCTTGTGGAGAGAAAGAAAGGGACTCCCAGGCGTGTGGAGCGACGGGGAGAAAGAGCGGGCGCTGAGGAACACAGTTTCAAACAGACTGTCTCCACACAAACAGGCACCTGTCTGCAGGTATCCTAGATCTTGATTCTTGAACTTGAGGAAACACGCGTCTGAGCAAAACTCCCAAACGCTTCCAGGAAAGACACAGGCTCTCCCACAAGCACACAAGTGTTTGCCCTCAGCTATAGATCAGGGACAAGCCTGTGAAGAGCAACCAAAGAGCTCGTCCGTCTTTCCCTCAATAGATGGGAGTAGGCGCGCTTGCGGATGTGTGCGTGTGTGTGGCCACGCGTTTGCTTAGGCATCAGTGTGTGAAAAGGTAGGTGCTTTTCTCTAGCTGCGTGTGCGTGCACGTGGTGCTGGGTGCACATCCCTGGGTGCTCGTGGAAAGGTTTCTGCATGGTTTTCGCTGAGGAATCGTGTGTGTGCACATGGACAAAGAGAAGGCGCAGCAACCAGGTTCCAGCGCCGAAGAAGGCAAAAGGCGAGGTTTCCGGCGCTATCTCCTTCTCTCCCCAGAGCTAGTCGCGCAAAGCAAGCCGCTAAGCCGGCGACCGGCAAGAGAGCTACAACGAAGCATGCCGAACGGAGAAAATAGCAGCAGCTCATCTGTTCACACCTTGTTTCTGCCATGTGCTTGAACGCCAAGACGTTCGCGCTTCTGTGAGATGAAAGACGTCCTTCTGCATATGTGGTTGCTCACACCGGTGCACTTGTTAGTGTATCCATTCAGTCCTGGGCTGCGGGGCATTCAGAAGTGGCTCTGTGGAGACGTCTGCATAGAGGCAGCTGTCAGAACACGCACACTCGATTGTTCACCAAAACATACGCAGACGCGTCCTTAGCCTGTAGATTTGGATGCACAGAGTTCCCTGTGTTCGCAAGAGACAAGGGAATCGCGTCTGTGCGCACAGAAGCAATAGCGGACCGTTTCCCTCGGAGTGAACGCGAAAGAGCCGTCTATATACTCGCAGACACGCGAACGTGCCTCAATGCGGTCACAGAGGCAGCAGCTTTTGCACAGATGCTCCTGGTGATTCTGGCACTTTCCAGGCACACTCCTGAAAGTCGCGCACACTGCTGTTCACTCGCTAAACGACCTCTTGGGAAACACGTCTCCGGTCGACGGACCGCTCAGATTGCTTCTCGTGTAACTGTGAACTGTGTCAGCGCAGGGAATCCGTCTCTGTTGAGCAGATGTCAATCCTGCCTCGCCTTTGCTTTGTTGCCTCTACCAAGATGATTTCCCGTTTCTCTCTTCACTGGAGCAGGCAGACACAGCCAACGCACATCAAGTGTCAAGAGACACGCTCTGCTGAGCTCAACGCTTGTGCAGATGCACATGTGCGACGAAGTCAACACACGTGCTTGTGGAGAGAAAGAAAGGGACTCCCAGGCGTGTGGAGCGACGGGGAGAAAGAGCGGGCGCTGAGGAACACAGTTTCAAACAGACTGTCTCCACACAAACAGGCACCTGTCTGCAGGTATCCTAGATCTTGATTCTTGAACTTGAGGAAACACGCGTCTGAGCAAAACTCCCAAACGCTTCCAGGAAAGACACAGGCTCTCCCACAAGCACACAAGTGTTTGCCCTCAGCTATAGATCAGGGACAAGCCTGTGAAGAGCAACCAAAGAGCTCGTCCGTCTTTCCCTCAATAGATGGGAGTAGGCGCGCTTGCGGATGTGTGCGTGTGTGTGGCCACGCGTTTGCTTAGGCATCAGTGTGTGAAAAGGTAGGTGCTTTTCTCTAGCTGCGTGTGCGTGCACGTGGTGCTGGGTGCACATCCCTGGGTGCTCGTGGAAAGGTTTCTGCATGGTTTTCGCTGAGGAATCGTGTGTGTGCACATGGACAAAGAGAAGGCGCAGCAACCAGGTTCCAGCGCCGAAGAAGGCAAAAGGCGAGGTTTCCGGCGCTATCTCCTTCTCTCCCCAGAGCTAGTCGCGCAAAGCAAGCCGCTAAGCCGGCGACCGGCAAGAGAGCTACAACGAAGCATGCCGAACGGAGAAAATAGCAGCAGCTCATCTGTTCACACCTTGTTTCTGCCATGTGCTTGAACGCCAAGACGTTCGCGCTTCTGTGAGATGAAAGACGTCCTTCTGCATATGTGGTTGCTCACACCGGTGCACTTGTTAGTGTATCCATTCAGTCCTGGGCTGCGGGGCATTCAGAAGTGGCTCTGTGGAGACGTCTGCATAGAGGCAGCTGTCAGAACACGCACACTCGATTGTTCACCAAAACATATGCAGACGCGTCCTTAGCCTGTAGATTTGGATGCACAGAGTTCCCTGTGTTCGCAAGAGACAAGGGAATCGCGTCTGTGCGCACAGAAGCAATAGCGGACCGTTTCCCTCGGAGTGAACGCGAAAGAGCCGTCTATATACTCGCAGACACGCGAACGTGCCTCAATGCGGTCACAGAGGCAGCAGCTTTTGCACAGATGCTCCTGGTGATTCTGGCACTTTCCAGGCACACTCCTGAAAGTCGCGCACACTGCTGTTCACTCGCTAAACGACCTCTTGGGAAACACGTCTCCGGTCGACGGACCGCTCAGATTGCTTCTCGTGTAACTGTGAACTGTGTCAGCGCAGGGAATCCGTCTCTGTTGAGCAGATGTCAATCCTGCCTCGCCTTTGCTTTGTTGCCTCTACCAAGATGATTTCCCGTTTCTCTCTTCACTGGAGCAGGCAGACACAGCCAACGCACATCAAGTGTCAAGAGACACGCTCTGCTGAGCTCAACGCTTGTGCAGATGCACATGTGCGACGAAGTCAACACACGTGCTTGTGGAGAGAAAGAAAGGGACTCCCAGGCGTGTGGAGCGACGGGGAGAAAGAGCGGGCGCTGAGGAACACAGTTTCAAACAGACTGTCTCCACACAAACAGGCACCTGTCTGCAGGTATCCTAGATCTTGATTCTTGAACTTGAGGAAACACGCGTCTGAGCAAAACTCCCAAACGCTTCCAGGAAAGACACAGGCTCTCCCACAAGCACACAAGTGTTTGCCCTCAGCTATAGATCAGGGACAAGCCTGTGAAGAGCAACCAAAGAGCTCGTCCGTCTTTCCCTCAATAGATGGGAGTAGGCGCGCTTGCGGATGTGTGCGTGTGTGTGGCCACGCGTTTGCTTAGGCATCAGTGTGTGAAAAGGTAGGTGCTTTTCTCTAGCTGCGTGTGCGTGCACGTGGTGCTGGGTGCACATCCCTGGGTGCTCGTGGAAAGGTTTCTGCATGGTTTTCGCTGAGGAATCGTGTGTGTGCACATGGACAAAGAGAAGGCGCAGCAACCAGGTTCCAGCGCCGAAGAAGGCAAAAGGCGAGGTTTCCGGCGCTATCTCCTTCTCTCCCCAGAGCTAGTCGCGCAAAGCAAGCCGCTAAGCCGGCGACCGGCAAGAGAGCTACAACGAAGCATGCCGAACGGAGAAAATAGCAGCAGCTCATCTGTTCACACCTTGTTTCTGCCATGTGCTTGAACGCCAAGACGTTCGCGCTTCTGTGAGATGAAAGACGTCCTTCTGCATATGTGGTTGCTCACACCGGTGCACTTGTTAGTGTATCCATTCAGTCCTGGGCTGCGGGGCATTCAGAAGTGGCTCTGTGGAGACGTCTGCATAGAGGCAGCTGTCAGAACACGCACACTCGATTGTTCACCAAAACATATGCAGACGCGTCCTTAGCCTGTAGATTTGGATGCACAGAGTTCCCTGTGTTCGCAAGAGACAAGGGAATCGCGTCTGTGCGCACAGAAGCAATAGCGGACCGTTTCCCTCGGAGTGAACGCGAAAGAGCCGTCTATATACTCGCAGACACGCGAACGTGCCTCAATGCGGTCACAGAGGCAGCAGCTTTTGCACAGATGCTCCTGGTGATTCTGGCACTTTCCAGGCACACTCCTGAAAGTCGCGCACACTGCTGTTCACTCGCTAAACGACCTCTTGGGAAACACGTCTCCGGTCGACGGACCGCTCAGATTGCTTCTCGTGTAACTGTGAACTGTGTCAGCGCAGGGAATCCGTCTCTGTTGAGCAGATGTCAATCCTGCCTCGCCTTTGCTTTGTTGCCTCTACCAAGATGATTTCCCGTTTCTCTCTTCACTGGAGCAGGCAGACACAGCCAACGCACATCAAGTGTCAAGAGACACGCTCTGCTGAGCTCAACGCTTGTGCAGATGCACATGTGCGACGAAGTCAACACACGTGCTTGTGGAGAGAAAGAAAGGGACTCCCAGGCGTGTGGAGCGACGGGGAGAAAGAGCGGGCGCTGAGGAACACAGTTTCAAACAGACTGTCTCCACACAAACAGGCACCTGTCTGCAGGTATCCTAGATCTTGATTCTTGAACTTGAGGAAACACGCGTCTGAGCAAAACTCCCAAACGCTTCCAGGAAAGACACAGGCTCTCCCACAAGCACACAAGTGTTTGCCCTCAGCTATAGATCAGGGACAAGCCTGTGAAGAGCAACCAAAGAGCTCGTCCGTCTTTCCCTCAATAGATGGGAGTAGGCGCGCTTGCGGATGTGTGCGTGTGTGTGGCCACGCGTTTGCTTAGGCATCAGTGTGTGAAAAGGTAGGTGCTTTTCTCTAGCTGCGTGTGCGTGCACGTGGTGCTGGGTGCACATCCCTGGGTGCTCGTGGAAAGGTTTCTGCATGGTTTTCGCTGAGGAATCGTGTGTGTGCACATGGACAAAGAGAAGGCGCAGCAACCAGATTCCAGCGCCGAAGAAGGCAAAAGGCGAGGTTTCCGGCGCTATCTCCTTCTCTCCCCAGAGCTAGTCGCGCAAAGCAAGCCGCTAAGCCGGCGACCGGCAAGAGAGCTACAACGAAGCATGCCGAACGGAGAAAATAGCAGCAGCTCATCTGTTCACACCTTGTTTCTGCCATGTGCTTGAACGCCAAGACGTTCGCGCTTCTGTGAGATGAAAGACGTCCTTCTGCATATGTGGTTGCTCACACCGGTGCACTTGTTAGTGTATCCATTCAGTCCTGGGCTGCGGGGCATTCAGAAGTGGCTCTGTGGAGACGTCTGCATAGAGGCAGCTGTCAGAACACGCACACTCGATTGTTCACCAAAACATATGCAGACGCGTCCTTAGCCTGTAGATTTGGATGCACAGAGTTCCCTGTGTTCGCAAGAGACAAGGGAATCGCGTCTGTGCGCACAGAAGCAATAGCGGACCGTTTCCCTCGGAGTGAACGCGAAAGAGCCGTCTATATACTCGCAGACACGCGAACGTGCCTCAATGCGGTCACAGAGGCAGCAGCTTTTGCACAGATGCTCCTGGTGATTCTGGCACTTTCCAGGCACACTCCTGAAAGTCGCGCACACTGCTGTTCACTCGCTAAACGACCTCTTGGGAAACACGTCTCCGGTCGACGGACCGCTCAGATTGCTTCTCGTGTAACTGTGAACTGTGTCAGCGCAGGGAATCCGTCTCTGTTGAGCAGATGTCAATCCTGCCTCGCCTTTGCTTTGTTGCCTCTACCAAGATGATTTCCCGTTTCTCTCTTCACTGGAGCAGGCAGACACAGCCAACGCACATCAAGTGTCAAGAGACACGCTCTGCTGAGCTCAACGCTTGTGCAGATGCACATGTGCGACGAAGTCAACACACGTGCTTGTGGAGAGAAAGAAAGGGACTCCCAGGCGTGTGGAGCGACGGGGAGAAAGAGCGGGCGCTGAGGAACACAGTTTCAAACAGACTGTCTCCACACAAACAGGCACCTGTCTGCAGGTATCCTAGATCTTGATTCTTGAACTTGAGGAAACACGCGTCTGAGCAAAACTCCCAAACGCTTCCAGGAAAGACACAGGCTCTCCCACAAGCACACAAGTGTTTGCCCTCAGCTATAGATCAGGGACAAGCCTGTGAAGAGCAACCAAAGAGCTCGTCCGTCTTTCCCTCAATAGATGGGAGTAGGCGCGCTTGCGGATGTGTGCGTGTGTGTGGCCACGCGTTTGCTTAGGCATCAGTGTGTGAAAAGGTAGGTGCTTTTCTCTAGCTGCGTGTGCGTGCACGTGGTGCTGGGTGCACATCCCTGGGTGCTCGTGGAAAGGTTTCTGCATGGTTTTCGCTGAGGAATCGTGTGTGTGCACATGGACAAAGAGAAGGCGCAGCAACCAGGTTCCAGCGCCGAAGAAGGCAAAAGGCGAGGTTTCCGGCGCTATCTCCTTCTCTCCCCAGAGCTAGTCGCGCAAAGCAAGCCGCTAAGCCGGCGACCGGCAAGAGAGCTACAACGAAGCATGCCGAACGGAGAAAATAGCAGCAGCTCATCTGTTCACACCTTGTTTCTGCCATGTGCTTGAACGCCAAGACGTTCGCGCTTCTGTGAGATGAAAGACGTCCTTCTGCATATGTGGTTGCTCACACCGGTGCACTTGTTAGTGTATCCATTCAGTCCTGGGCTGCGGGGCATTCAGAAGTGGCTCTGTGGAGACGTCTGCATAGAGGCAGCTGTCAGAACACGCACACTCGATTGTTCACCAAAACATATGCAGACGCGTCCTTAGCCTGTAGATTTGGATGCACAGAGTTCCCTGTGTTCGCAAGAGACAAGGGAATCGCGTCTGTGCGCACAGAAGCAATAGCGGACCGTTTCCCTCGGAGTGAACGCGAAAGAGCCGTCTATATACTCGCAGACACGCGAACGTGCCTCAATGCGGTCACAGAGGCAGCAGCTTTTGCACAGATGCTCCTGGTGATTCTGGCACTTTCCAGGCACACTCCTGAAAGTCGCGCACACTGCTGTTCACTCGCTAAACGACCTCTTGGGAAACACGTCTCCGGTCGACGGACCGCTCAGATTGCTTCTCGTGTAACTGTGAACTGTGTCAGCGCAGGGAATCCGTCTCTGTTGAGCAGATGTCAATCCTGCCTCGCCTTTGCTTTGTTGCCTCTACCAAGATGATTTCCCGTTTCTCTCTTCACTGGAGCAGGCAGACACAGCCAACGCACATCAAGTGTCAAGAGACACGCTCTGCTGAGCTCAACGCTTGTGCAGATGCACATGTGCGACGAAGTCAACACACGTGCTTGTGGAGAGAAAGAAAGGGACTCCCAGGCGTGTGGAGCGACGGGGAGAAAGAGCGGGCGCTGAGGAACACAGTTTCAAACAGACTGTCTCCACACAAACAGGCACCTGTCTGCAGGTATCCTAGATCTTGATTCTTGAACTTGAGGAAACACGCGTCTGAGCAAAACTCCCAAACGCTTCCAGGAAAGACACAGGCTCTCCCACAAGCACACAAGTGTTTGCCCTCAGCTATAGATCAGGGACAAGCCTGTGAAGAGCAACCAAAGAGCTCGTCCGTCTTTCCCTCAATAGATGGGAGTAGGCGCGCTTGCGGATGTGTGCGTGTGTGTGGCCACGCGTTTGCTTAGGCATCAGTGTGTGAAAAGGTAGGTGCTTTTCTCTAGCTGCGTGTGCGTGCACGTGGTGCTGGGTGCACATCCCTGGGTGCTCGTGGAAAGGTTTCTGCATGGTTTTCGCTGAGGAATCGTGTGTGTGCACATGGACAAAGAGAAGGCGCAGCAACCAGGTTCCAGCGCCGAAGAAGGCAAAAGGCGAGGTTTCCGGCGCTATCTCCTTCTCTCCCCAGAGCTAGTCGCGCAAAGCAAGCCGCTAAGCCGGCGACCGGCAAGAGAGCTACAACGAAGCATGCCGAACGGAGAAAATAGCAGCAGCTCATCTGTTCACACCTTGTTTCTGCCATGTGCTTGAACGCCAAGACGTTCGCGCTTCTGTGAGATGAAAGACGTCCTTCTGCATATGTGGTTGCTCACACCGGTGCACTTGTTAGTGTATCCATTCAGTCCTGGGCTGCGGGGCATTCAGAAGTGGCTCTGTGGAGACGTCTGCATAGAGGCAGCTGTCAGAACACGCACACTCGATTGTTCACCAAAACATATGCAGACGCGTCCTTAGCCTGTAGATTTGGATGCACAGAGTTCCCTGTGTTCGCAAGAGACAAGGGAATCGCGTCTGTGCGCACAGAAGCAATAGCGGACCGTTTCCCTCGGAGTGAACGCGAAAGAGCCGTCTATATACTCGCAGACACGCGAACGTGCCTCAATGCGGTCACAGAGGCAGCAGCTTTTGCACAGATGCTCCTGGTGATTCTGGCACTTTCCAGGCACACTCCTGAAAGTCGCGCACACTGCTGTTCACTCGCTAAACGACCTCTTGGGAAACACGTCTCCGGTCGACGGACCGCTCAGATTGCTTCTCGTGTAACTGTGAACTGTGTCAGCGCAGGGAATCCGTCTCTGTTGAGCAGATGTCAATCCTGCCTCGCTTTTGCTTTGTTGCCTCTACCAAGATGATTTCCCGTTTCTCTCTTCACTGGAGCAGGCAGACACAGCCAACGCACATCAAGTGTCAAGAGACACGCTCTGCTGAGCTCAACGCTTGTGCAGATGCACATGTGCGACGAAGTCAACACACGTGCTTGTGGAGAGAAAGAAAGGGACTCCCAGGCGTGTGGAGCGACGGGGAGAAAGAGCGGGCGCTGAGGAACACAGTTTCAAACAGACTGTCTCCACACAAACAGGCACCTGTCTGCAGGTATCCTAGATCTTGATTCTTGAACTTGAGGAAACACGCGTCTGAGCAAAACTCCCAAACGCTTCCAGGAAAGACACAGGCTCTCCCACAAGCACACAAGTGTTTGCCCTCAGCTATAGATCAGGGACAAGCCTGTGAAGAGCAACCAAAGAGCTCGTCCGTCTTTCCCTCAATAGATGGGAGTAGGCGCGCTTGCGGATGTGTGCGTGTGTGTGGCCACGCGTTTGCTTAGGCATCAGTGTGTGAAAAGGTAGGTGCTTTTCTCTAGCTGCGTGTGCGTGCACGTGGTGCTGGGTGCACATCCCTGGGTGCTCGTGGAAAGGTTTCTGCATGGTTTTCGCTGAGGAATCGTGTGTGTGCACATGGACAAAGAGAAGGCGCAGCAACCAGGTTCCAGCGCCGAAGAAGGCAAAAGGCGAGGTTTCCGGCGCTATCTCCTTCTCTCCCCAGAGCTAGTCGCGCAAAGCAAGCCGCTAAGCCGGCGACCGGCAAGAGAGCTACAACGAAGCATGCCGAACGGAGAAAATAGCAGCAGCTCATCTGTTCACACCTTGTTTCTGCCATGTGCTTGAACGCCAAGACGTTCGCGCTTCTGTGAGATGAAAGACGTCCTTCTGCATATGTGGTTGCTCACACCGGTGCACTTGTTAGTGTATCCATTCAGTCCTGGGCTGCGGGGCATTCAGAAGTGGCTCTGTGGAGACGTCTGCATAGAGGCAGCTGTCAGAACACGCACACTCGATTGTTCACCAAAACATATGCAGACGCGTCCTTAGCCTGTAGATTTGGATGCACAGAGTTCCCTGTGTTCGCAAGAGACAAGGGAATCGCGTCTGTGCGCACAGAAGCAATAGCGGACCGTTTCCCTCGGAGTGAACGCGAAAGAGCCGTCTATATACTCGCAGACACGCGAACGTGCCTCAATGCGGTCACAGAGGCAGCAGCTTTTGCACAGATGCTCCTGGTGATTCTGGCACTTTCCAGGCACACTCCTGAAAGTCGCGCACACTGCTGTTCACTCGCTAAACGACCTCTTGGGAAACACGTCTCCGGTCGACGGACCGCTCAGATTGCTTCTCGTGTAACTGTGAACTGTGTCAGCGCAGGGAATCCGTCTCTGTTGAGCAGATGTCAATCCTGCCTCGCCTTTGCTTTGTTGCCTCTACCAAGATGATTTCCCGTTTCTCTCTTCACTGGAGCAGGCAGACACAGCCAACGCACATCAAGTGTCAAGAGACACGCTCTGCTGAGCTCAACGCTTGTGCAGATGCACATGTGCGACGAAGTCAACACACGTGCTTGTGGAGAGAAAGAAAGGGACTCCCAGGCGTGTGGAGCGACGGGGAGAAAGAGCGGGCGCTGAGGAGCACAGTTTCAAACAGACTGTCTCCACACAAACAGGCACCTGTCTGCAGGTATCCTAGATCTTGATTCTTGAACTTGAGGAAACACGCGTCTGAGCAAAACTCCCAAACGCTTCCAGGAAAGACACAGGCTCTCCCACAAGCACACAAGTGTTTGCCCTCAGCTATAGATCAGGGACAAGCCTGTGAAGAGCAACCAAAGAGCTCGTCCGTCTTTCTCTCAGTAGATGGGAGTAGGCGCGCTTGCGGATGTGTGCGTGTGTGTGGCCACGCGTTTGCTTAGGCATCAGTGTGTGAAAAGGTAGGTGCTTTTCTCTAGCTGCGTGTGCGTGCACGTGGTGCTGGGTGCACATCCCTGGGTGCTCGTGGAAAGGTTTCTGCATGGTTTTCGCTGAGGAATCGTGTGTGTGCACATGGACAAAGAGAAGGCGCAGCAACCAGGTTCCAGCGCCGAAGAAGGCAAAAGGCGAGGTTTCCGGCGCTATCTCCTTCTCTCCCCAGAGCTAGTCGCGCAAAGCAAGCCGCTAAGCCGGCGACCGGCAAGAGAGCTACAACGAAGCATGCCGAACGGAGAAAATAGCAGCAGCTCATCTGTTCACACCTTGTTTCTGCCATGTGCTTGAACGCCAAGACGTTCGCGCTTCTGTGAGATGAAAGACGTCCTTCTGCATATGTGGTTGCTCACACCGGTGCACTTGTTAGTGTATCCATTCAGTCCTGGGCTGCGGGGCATTCAGAAGTGGCTCTGTGGAGACGTCTGCATAGAGGCAGCTGTCAGAACACGCACACTCGATTGTTCACCAAAACATATGCAGACGCGTCCTTAGCCTGTAGATTTGGATGCACAGAGTTCCCTGTGTTCGCAAGAGACAAGGGAATCGCGTCTGTGCGCACAGAAGCAATAGCGGACCGTTTCCCTCGGAGTGAACGCGAAAGAGCCGTCTATATACTCGCAGACACGCGAACGTGCCTCAATGCGGTCACAGAGGCAGCAGCTTTTGCACAGATGCTCCTGGTGATTCTGGCACTTTCCAGGCACACTCCTGAAAGTCGCGCACACTGCTGTTCACTCGCTAAACGACCTCTTGGGAAACACGTCTCCGGTCGACGGACCGCTCAGATTGCTTCTCGTGTAACTGTGAACTGTGTCAGCGCAGGGAATCCGTCTCTGTTGAGCAGATGTCAATCCTGCCTCGCTTTTGCTTTGTTGCCTCTACCAAGATGATTTCCCGTTTCTCTCTTCACTGGAGCAGGCAGACACAGCCAACGCACATCAAGTGTCAAGAGACACGCTCTGCTGAGCTCAACGCTTGTGCAGATGCACATGTGCGACGAAGTCAACACACGTGCTTGTGGAGAGAAAGAAAGGGACTCCCAGGCGTGTGGAGCGACGGGGAGAAAGAGCGGGCGCTGAGGAGCACAGTTTCAAACAGACTGTCTCCACACAAACAGGCACCTGTCTGCAGGTATCCTAGATCTTGATTCTTGAACTTGAGGAAACACGCGTCTGAGCAAAACTCCCAAACGCTTCCAGGAAAGACACAGGCTCTCCCACAAGCACACAAGTGTTTGCCCTCAGCTATAGATCAGGGACAAGCCTGTGAAGAGCAACCAAAGAGCTCGTCCGTCTTTCTCTCAGTAGATGGGAGTAGGCGCGCTTGCGGATGTGTGCGTGTGTGTGGCCACGCGTTTGCTTAGGCATCAGTGTGTGAAAAGGTAGGTGCTTTTCTCTAGCTGCGTGTGCGTGCACGTGGTGCTGGGTGCACATCCCTGGGTGCTCGTGGAAAGGTTTCTGCATGGTTTTCGCTGAGGAATCGTGTGTGTGCACATGGACAAAGAGAAGGCGCAGCAACCAGGTTCCAGCGCCGAAGAAGGCAAAAGGCGAGGTTTCCGGCGCTATCTCCTTCTCTCCCCAGAGCTAGTCGCGCAAAGCAAGCCGCTAAGCCGGCGACCGGCAAGAGAGCTACAACGAAGCATGCCGAACGGAGAAAATAGCAGCAGCTCATCTGTTCACACCTTGTTTCTGCCATGTGCTTGAACGCCAAGACGTTCGCGCTTCTGTGAGATGAAAGACGTCCTTCTGCATATGTGGTTGCTCACACCGGTGCACTTGTTAGTGTATCCATTCAGTCCTGGGCTGCGGGGCATTCAGAAGTGGCTCTGTGGAGACGTCTGCATAGAGGCAGCTGTCAGAACACGCACACTCGATTGTTCACCAAAACATATGCAGACGCGTCCTTAGCCTGTAGATTTGGATGCACAGAGTTCCCTGTGTTCGCAAGAGACAAGGGAATCGCGTCTGTGCGCACAGAAGCAATAGCGGACCGTTTCCCTCGGAGTGAACGCGAAAGAGCCGTCTATATACTCGCAGACACGCGAACGTGCCTCAATGCGGTCACAGAAGCAGCAGCTTTTGCACAGATGCTCCTGGTGATTCTGGCACTTTCCAGGCACACTCCTGAAAGTCGCGCACACTGCTGTTCACTCGCTAAACGACCTCTTGGGAAACACGTCTCCGGTCGACGGACCGCTCAGATTGCTTCTCGTGTAACTGTGAACTGTGTCAGCGCAGGGAATCCGTCTCTGTTGAGCAGATGTCAATCCTGCCTCGCCTTTGCTTTGTTGCCTCTACCAAGATGATTTCCCGTTTCTCTCTTCACTGGAGCAGGCAGACACAGCCAACGCACATCAAGTGTCAAGAGACACGCTCTGCTGAGCTCAACGCTTGTGCAGATGCACATGTGCGACGAAGTCAACACACGTGCTTGTGGAGAGAAAGAAAGGGACTCCCAGGCGTGTGGAGCGACGGGGAGAAAGAGCGGGCGCTGAGGAACACAGTTTCAAACAGACTGTCTCCACACAAACAGGCACCTGTCTGCAGGTATCCTAGATCTTGATTCTTGAACTTGAGGAAACACGCGTCTGAGCAAAACTCCCAAACGCTTCCAGGAAAGACACAGGCTCTCCCACAAGCACACAAGTGTTTGCCCTCAGCTATAGATCAGGGACAAGCCTGTGAAGAGCAACCAAAGAGCTCGTCCGTCTTTCCCTCAGTAGATGGGAGTAGGCGCGCTTGCGGATGTGTGCGTGTGTGTGGCCACGCGTTTGCTTAGGCATCAGTGTGTGAAAAGGTAGGTGCTTTTCTCTAGCTGCGTGTGCGTGCACGTGGTGCTGGGTGCACATCCCTGGGTGCTCGTGGAAAGGTTTCTGCATGGTTTTCGCTGAGGAATCGTGTGTGTGCACATGGACAAAGAGAAGGCGCAGCAACCAGGTTCCAGCGCCGAAGAAGGCAAAAGGCGAGGTTTCCGGCGCTATCTCCTTCTCTCCCCAGAGCTAGTCGCGCAAAGCAAGCCGCTAAGCCGGCGACCGGCAAGAGAGCTACAACGAAGCATGCCGAACGGAGAAAATAGCAGCAGCTCATCTGTTCACACCTTGTTTCTGCCATGTGCTTGAACGCCAAGACGTTCGCGCTTCTGTGAGATGAAAGACGTCCTTCTGCATATGTGGTTGCTCACACCGGTGCACTTGTTAGTGTATCCATTCAGTCCTGGGCTGCGGGGCATTCAGAAGTGGCTCTGTGGAGACGTCTGCATAGAGGCAGCTGTCAGAACACGCACACTCGATTGTTCACCAAAACATATGCAGACGCGTCCTTAGCCTGTAGATTTGGATGCACAGAGTTCCCTGTGTTCGCAAGAGACAAGGGAATCGCGTCTGTGCGCACAGAAGCAATAGCGGACCGTTTCCCTCGGAGTGAACGCGAAAGAGCCGTCTATATACTCGCAGACACGCGAACGTGCCTCAATGCGGTCACAGAGGCAGCAGCTTTTGCACAGATGCTCCTGGTGATTCTGGCACTTTCCAGGCACACTCCTGAAAGTCGCGCACACTGCTGTTCACTCGCTAAACGACCTCTTGGGAAACACGTCTCCGGTCGACGGACCGCTCAGATTGCTTCTCGTGTAACTGTGAACTGTGTCAGCGCAGGGAATCCGTCTCTGTTGAGCAGATGTCAATCCTGCCTCGCCTTTGCTTTGTTGCCTCTACCAAGATGATTTCCCGTTTCTCTCTTCACTGGAGCAGGCAGACACAGCCAACGCACATCAAGTGTCAAGAGACACGCTCTGCTGAGCTCAACGCTTGTGCAGATGCACATGTGCGACGAAGTCAACACACGTGCTTGTGGAGAGAAAGAAAGGGACTCCCAGGCGTGTGGAGCGACGGGGAGAAAGAGCGGGCGCTGAGGAGCACAGTTTCAAACAGACTGTCTCCACACAAACAGGCACCTGTCTGCAGGTATCCTAGATCTTGATTCTTGAACTTGAGGAAACACGCGTCTGAGCAAAACTCCCAAACGCTTCCAGGAAAGACACAGGCTCTCCCACAAGCACACAAGTGTTTGCCCTCAGCTATAGATCAGGGACAAGCCTGTGAAGAGCAACCAAAGAGCTCGTCCGTCTTTCTCTCAGTAGATGGGAGTAGGCGCGCTTGCGGATGTGTGCGTGTGTGTGGCCACGCGTTTGCTTAGGCATCAGTGTGTGAAAAGGTAGGTGCTTTTCTCTAGCTGCGTGTGCGTGCACGTGGTGCTGGGTGCACATCCCTGGGTGCTCGTGGAAAGGTTTCTGCATGGTTTTCGCTGAGGAATCGTGTGTGTGCACATGGACAAAGAGAAGGCGCAGCAACCAGGTTCCAGCGCCGAAGAAGGCAAAAGGCGAGGTTTCCGGCGCTATCTCCTTCTCTCCCCAGAGCTAGTCGCGCAAAGCAAGCCGCTAAGCCGGCGACCGGCAAGAGAGCTACAACGAAGCATGCCGAACGGAGAAAATAGCAGCAGCTCATCTGTTCACACCTTGTTTCTGCCATGTGCTTGAACGCCAAGACGTTCGCGCTTCTGTGAGATGAAAGACGTCCTTCTGCATATGTGGTTGCTCACACCGGTGCACTTGTTAGTGTATCCATTCAGTCCTGGGCTGCGGGGCATTCAGAAGTGGCTCTGTGGAGACGTCTGCATAGAGGCAGCTGTCAGAACACGCACACTCGATTGTTCACCAAAACATATGCAGACGCGTCCTTAGCCTGTAGATTTGGATGCACAGAGTTCCCTGTGTTCGCAAGAGACAAGGGAATCGCGTCTGTGCGCACAGAAGCAATAGCGGACCGTTTCCCTCGGAGTGAACGCGAAAGAGCCGTCTATATACTCGCAGACACGCGAACGTGCCTCAATGCGGTCACAGAGGCAGCAGCTTTTGCACAGATGCTCCTGGTGATTCTGGCACTTTCCAGGCACACTCCTGAAAGTCGCGCACACTGCTGTTCACTCGCTAAACGACCTCTTGGGAAACACGTCTCCGGTCGACGGACCGCTCAGATTGCTTCTCGTGTAACTGTGAACTGTGTCAGCGCAGGGAATCCGTCTCTGTTGAGCAGATGTCAATCCTGCCTCGCTTTTGCTTTGTTGCCTCTACCAAGATGATTTCCCGTTTCTCTCTTCACTGGAGCAGGCAGACACAGCCAACGCACATCAAGTGTCAAGAGACACGCTCTGCTGAGCTCAACGCTTGTGCAGATGCACATGTGCGACGAAGTCAACACACGTGCTTGTGGAGAGAAAGAAAGGGACTCCCAGGCGTGTGGAGCGACGGGGAGAAAGAGCGGGCGCTGAGGAGCACAGTTTCAAACAGACTGTCTCCACACAAACAGGCACCTGTCTGCAGGTATCCTAGATCTTGATTCTTGAACTTGAGGAAACACGCGTCTGAGCAAAACTCCCAAACGCTTCCAGGAAAGACACAGGCTCTCCCACAAGCACACAAGTGTTTGCCCTCAGCTATAGATCAGGGACAAGCCTGTGAAGAGCAACCAAAGAGCTCGTCCGTCTTTCTCTCAGTAGATGGGAGTAGGCGCGCTTGCGGATGTGTGCGTGTGTGTGGCCACGCGTTTGCTTAGGCATCAGTGTGTGAAAAGGTAGGTGCTTTTCTCTAGCTGCGTGTGCGTGCACGTGGTGCTGGGTGCACATCCCTGGGTGCTCGTGGAAAGGTTTCTGCATGGTTTTCGCTGAGGAATCGTGTGTGTGCACATGGACAAAGAGAAGGCGCAGCAACCAGGTTCCAGCGCCGAAGAAGGCAAAAGGCGAGGTTTCCGGCGCTATCTCCTTCTCTCCCCAGAGCTAGTCGCGCAAAGCAAGCCGCTAAGCCGGCGACCGGCAAGAGAGCTACAACGAAGCATGCCGAACGGAGAAAATAGCAGCAGCTCATCTGTTCACACCTTGTTTCTGCCATGTGCTTGAACGCCAAGACGTTCGCGCTTCTGTGAGATGAAAGACGTCCTTCTGCATATGTGGTTGCTCACACCGGTGCACTTGTTAGTGTATCCATTCAGTCCTGGGCTGCGGGGCATTCAGAAGTGGCTCTGTGGAGACGTCTGCATAGAGGCAGCTGTCAGAACACGCACACTCGATTGTTCACCAAAACATATGCAGACGCGTCCTTAGCCTGTAGATTTGGATGCACAGAGTTCCCTGTGTTCGCAAGAGACAAGGGAATCGCGTCTGTGCGCACAGAAGCAATAGCGGACCGTTTCCCTCGGAGTGAACGCGAAAGAGCCGTCTATATACTCGCAGACACGCGAACGTGCCTCAATGCGGTCACAGAGGCAGCAGCTTTTGCACAGATGCTCCTGGTGATTCTGGCACTTTCCAGGCACACTCCTGAAAGTCGCGCACACTGCTGTTCACTCGCTAAACGACCTCTTGGGAAACACGTCTCCGGTCGACGGACCGCTCAGATTGCTTCTCGTGTAACTGTGAACTGTGTCAGCGCAGGGAATCCGTCTCTGTTGAGCAGATGTCAATCCTGCCTCGCCTTTGCTTTGTTGCCTCTACCAAGATGATTTCCCGTTTCTCTCTTCACTGGAGCAGGCAGACACAGCCAACGCACATCAAGTGTCAAGAGACACGCTCTGCTGAGCTCAACGCTTGTGCAGATGCACATGTGCGACGAAGTCAACACACGTGCTTGTGGAGAGAAAGAAAGGGACTCCCAGGCGTGTGGAGCGACGGGGAGAAAGAGCGGGCGCTGAGGAACACAGTTTCAAACAGACTGTCTCCACACAAACAGGCACCTGTCTGCAGGTATCCTAGATCTTGATTCTTGAACTTGAGGAAACACGCGTCTGAGCAAAACTCCCAAACGCTTCCAGGAAAGACACAGGCTCTCCCACAAGCACACAAGTGTTTGCCCTCAGCTATAGATCAGGGACAAGCCTGTGAAGAGCAACCAAAGAGCTCGTCCGTCTTTCCCTCAATAGATGGGAGTAGGCGCGCTTGCGGATGTGTGCGTGTGTGTGGCCACGCGTTTGCTTAGGCATCAGTGTGTGAAAAGGTAGGTGCTTTTCTCTAGCTGCGTGTGCGTGCACGTGGTGCTGGGTGCACATCCCTGGGTGCTCGTGGAAAGGTTTCTGCATGGTTTTCGCTGAGGAATCGTGTGTGTGCACATGGACAAAGAGAAGGCGCAGCAACCAGGTTCCAGCGCCGAAGAAGGCAAAAGGCGAGGTTTCCGGCGCTATCTCCTTCTCTCCCCAGAGCTAGTCGCGCAAAGCAAGCCGCTAAGCCGGCGACCGGCAAGAGAGCTACAACGAAGCATGCCGAACGGAGAAAATAGCAGCAGCTCATCTGTTCACACCTTGTTTCTGCCATGTGCTTGAACGCCAAGACGTTCGCGCTTCTGTGAGATGAAAGACGTCCTTCTGCATATGTGGTTGCTCACACCGGTGCACTTGTTAGTGTATCCATTCAGTCCTGGGCTGCGGGGCATTCAGAAGTGGCTCTGTGGAGACGTCTGCATAGAGGCAGCTGTCAGAACACGCACACTCGATTGTTCACCAAAACATATGCAGACGCGTCCTTAGCCTGTAGATTTGGATGCACAGAGTTCCCTGTGTTCGCAAGAGACAAGGGAATCGCGTCTGTGCGCACAGAAGCAATAGCGGACCGTTTCCCTCGGAGTGAACGCGAAAGAGCCGTCTATATACTCGCAGACACGCGAACGTGCCTCAATGCGGTCACAGAGGCAGCAGCTTTTGCACAGATGCTCCTGGTGATTCTGGCACTTTCCAGGCACACTCCTGAAAGTCGCGCACACTGCTGTTCACTCGCTAAACGACCTCTTGGGAAACACGTCTCCGGTCGACGGACCGCTCAGATTGCTTCTCGTGTAACTGTGAACTGTGTCAGCGCAGGGAATCCGTCTCTGTTGAGCAGATGTCAATCCTGCCTCGCCTTTGCTTTGTTGCCTCTACCAAGATGATTTCCCGTTTCTCTCTTCACTGGAGCAGGCAGACACAGCCAACGCACATCAAGTGTCAAGAGACACGCTCTGCTGAGCTCAACGCTTGTGCAGATGCACATGTGCGACGAAGTCAACACACGTGCTTGTGGAGAGAAAGAAAGGGACTCCCAGGCGTGTGGAGCGACGGGGAGAAAGAGCGGGCGCTGAGGAACACAGTTTCAAACAGACTGTCTCCACACAAACAGGCACCTGTCTGCAGGTATCCTAGATCTTGATTCTTGAACTTGAGGAAACACGCGTCTGAGCAAAACTCCCAAACGCTTCCAGGAAAGACACAGGCTCTCCCACAAGCACACAAGTGTTTGCCCTCAGCTATAGATCAGGGACAAGCCTGTGAAGAGCAACCAAAGAGCTCGTCCGTCTTTCCCTCAATAGATGGGAGTAGGCGCGCTTGCGGATGTGTGCGTGTGTGTGGCCACGCGTTTGCTTAGGCATCAGTGTGTGAAAAGGTAGGTGCTTTTCTCTAGCTGCGTGTGCGTGCACGTGGTGCTGGGTGCACATCCCTGGGTGCTCGTGGAAAGGTTTCTGCATGGTTTTCGCTGAGGAATCGTGTGTGTGCACATGGACAAAGAGAAGGCGCAGCAACCAGGTTCCAGCGCCGAAGAAGGCAAAAGGCGAGGTTTCCGGCGCTATCTCCTTCTCTCCCCAGAGCTAGTCGCGCAAAGCAAGCCGCTAAGCCGGCGACCGGCAAGAGAGCTACAACGAAGCATGCCGAACGGAGAAAATAGCAGCAGCTCATCTGTTCACACCTTGTTTCTGCCATGTGCTTGAACGCCAAGACGTTCGCGCTTCTGTGAGATGAAAGACGTCCTTCTGCATATGTGGTTGCTCACACCGGTGCACTTGTTAGTGTATCCATTCAGTCCTGGGCTGCGGGGCATTCAGAAGTGGCTCTGTGGAGACGTCTGCATAGAGGCAGCTGTCAGAACACGCACACTCGATTGTTCACCAAAACATATGCAGACGCGTCCTTAGCCTGTAGATTTGGATGCACAGAGTTCCCTGTGTTCGCAAGAGACAAGGGAATCGCGTCTGTGCGCACAGAAGCAATAGCGGACCGTTTCCCTCGGAGTGAACGCGAAAGAGCCGTCTATATACTCGCAGACACGCGAACGTGCCTCAATGCGGTCACAGAGGCAGCAGCTTTTGCACAGATGCTCCTGGTGATTCTGGCACTTTCCAGGCACACTCCTGAAAGTCGCGCACACTGCTGTTCACTCGCTAAACGACCTCTTGGGAAACACGTCTCCGGTCGACGGACCGCTCAGATTGCTTCTCGTGTAACTGTGAACTGTGTCAGCGCAGGGAATCCGTCTCTGTTGAGCAGATGTCAATCCTGCCTCGCCTTTGCTTTGTTGCCTCTACCAAGATGATTTCCCGTTTCTCTCTTCACTGGAGCAGGCAGACACAGCCAACGCACATCAAGTGTCAAGAGACACGCTCTGCTGAGCTCAACGCTTGTGCAGATGCACATGTGCGACGAAGTCAACACACGTGCTTGTGGAGAGAAAGAAAGGGACTCCCAGGCGTGTGGAGCGACGGGGAGAAAGAGCGGGCGCTGAGGAACACAGTTTCAAACAGACTGTCTCCACACAAACAGGCACCTGTCTGCAGGTATCCTAGATCTTGATTCTTGAACTTGAGGAAACACGCGTCTGAGCAAAACTCCCAAACGCTTCCAGGAAAGACACAGGCTCTCCCACAAGCACACAAGTGTTTGCCCTCAGCTATAGATCAGGGACAAGCCTGTGAAGAGCAACCAAAGAGCTCGTCCGTCTTTCCCTCAGTAGATGGGAGTAGGCGCGCTTGCGGATGTGTGCGTGTGTGTGGCCACGCGTTTGCTTAGGCATCAGTGTGTGAAAAGGTAGGTGCTTTTCTCTAGCTGCGTGTGCGTGCACGTGGTGCTGGGTGCACATCCCTGGGTGCTCGTGGAAAGGTTTCTGCATGGTTTTCGCTGAGGAATCGTGTGTGTGCACATGGACAAAGAGAAGGCGCAGCAACCAGGTTCCAGCGCCGAAGAAGGCAAAAGGCGAGGTTTCCGGCGCTATCTCCTTCTCTCCCCAGAGCTAGTCGCGCAAAGCAAGCCGCTAAGCCGGCGACCGGCAAGAGAGCTACAACGAAGCATGCCGAACGGAGAAAATAGCAGCAGCTCATCTGTTCACACCTTGTTTCTGCCATGTGCTTGAACGCCAAGACGTTCGCGCTTCTGTGAGATGAAAGACGTCCTTCTGCATATGTGGTTGCTCACACCGGTGCACTTGTTAGTGTATCCATTCAGTCCTGGGCTGCGGGGCATTCAGAAGTGGCTCTGTGGAGACGTCTGCATAGAGGCAGCTGTCAGAACACGCACACTCGATTGTTCACCAAAACATATGCAGACGCGTCCTTAGCCTGTAGATTTGGATGCACAGAGTTCCCTGTGTTCGCAAGAGACAAGGGAATCGCGTCTGTGCGCACAGAAGCAATAGCGGACCGTTTCCCTCGGAGTGAACGCGAAAGAGCCGTCTATATACTCGCAGACACGCGAACGTGCCTCAATGCGGTCACAGAGGCAGCAGCTTTTGCACAGATGCTCCTGGTGATTCTGGCACTTTCCAGGCACACTCCTGAAAGTCGCGCACACTGCTGTTCACTCGCTAAACGACCTCTTGGGAAACACGTCTCCGGTCGACGGACCGCTCAGATTGCTTCTCGTGTAACTGTGAACTGTGTCAGCGCAGGGAATCCGTCTCTGTTGAGCAGATGTCAATCCTGCCTCGCCTTTGCTTTGTTGCCTCTACCAAGATGATTTCCCGTTTCTCTCTTCACTGGAGCAGGCAGACACAGCCAACGCACATCAAGTGTCAAGAGACACGCTCTGCTGAGCTCAACGCTTGTGCAGATGCACATGTGCGACGAAGTCAACACACGTGCTTGTGGAGAGAAAGAAAGGGACTCCCAGGCGTGTGGAGCGACGGGGAGAAAGAGCGGGCGCTGAGGAACACAGTTTCAAACAGACTGTCTCCACACAAACAGGCACCTGTCTGCAGGTATCCTAGATCTTGATTCTTGAACTTGAGGAAACACGCGTCTGAGCAAAACTCCCAAACGCTTCCAGGAAAGACACAGGCTCTCCCACAAGCACACAAGTGTTTGCCCTCAGCTATAGATCAGGGACAAGCCTGTGAAGAGCAACCAAAGAGCTCGTCCGTCTTTCCCTCAATAGATGGGAGTAGGCGCGCTTGCGGATGTGTGCGTGTGTGTGGCCACGCGTTTGCTTAGGCATCAGTGTGTGAAAAGGTAGGTGCTTTTCTCTAGCTGCGTGTGCGTGCACGTGGTGCTGGGTGCACATCCCTGGGTGCTCGTGGAAAGGTTTCTGCATGGTTTTCGCTGAGGAATCGTGTGTGTGCACATGGACAAAGAGAAGGCGCAGCAACCAGGTTCCAGCGCCGAAGAAGGCAAAAGGCGAGGTTTCCGGCGCTATCTCCTTCTCTCCCCAGAGCTAGTCGCGCAAAGCAAGCCGCTAAGCCGGCGACCGGCAAGAGAGCTACAACGAAGCATGCCGAACGGAGAAAATAGCAGCAGCTCATCTGTTCACACCTTGTTTCTGCCATGTGCTTGAACGCCAAGACGTTCGCGCTTCTGTGAGATGAAAGACGTCCTTCTGCATATGTGGTTGCTCACACCGGTGCACTTGTTAGTGTATCCATTCAGTCCTGGGCTGCGGGGCATTCAGAAGTGGCTCTGTGGAGACGTCTGCATAGAGGCAGCTGTCAGAACACGCACACTCGATTGTTCACCAAAACATATGCAGACGCGTCCTTAGCCTGTAGATTTGGATGCACAGAGTTCCCTGTGTTCGCAAGAGACAAGGGAATCGCGTCTGTGCGCACAGAAGCAATAGCGGACCGTTTCCCTCGGAGTGAACGCGAAAGAGCCGTCTATATACTCGCAGACACGCGAACGTGCCTCAATGCGGTCACAGAGGCAGCAGCTTTTGCACAGATGCTCCTGGTGATTCTGGCACTTTCCAGGCACACTCCTGAAAGTCGCGCACACTGCTGTTCACTCGCTAAACGACCTCTTGGGAAACACGTCTCCGGTCGACGGACCGCTCAGATTGCTTCTCGTGTAACTGTGAACTGTGTCAGCGCAGGGAATCCGTCTCTGTTGAGCAGATGTCAATCCTGCCTCGCCTTTGCTTTGTTGCCTCTACCAAGATGATTTCCCGTTTCTCTCTTCACTGGAGCAGGCAGACACAGCCAACGCACATCAAGTGTCAAGAGACACGCTCTGCTGAGCTCAACGCTTGTGCAGATGCACATGTGCGACGAAGTCAACACACGTGCTTGTGGAGAGAAAGAAAGGGACTCCCAGGCGTGTGGAGCGACGGGGAGAAAGAGCGGGCGCTGAGGAACACAGTTTCAAACAGACTGTCTCCACACAAACAGGCACCTGTCTGCAGGTATCCTAGATCTTGATTCTTGAACTTGAGGAAACACGCGTCTGAGCAAAACTCCCAAACGCTTCCAGGAAAGACACAGGCTCTCCCACAAGCACACAAGTGTTTGCCCTCAGCTATAGATCAGGGACAAGCCTGTGAAGAGCAACCAAAGAGCTCGTCCGTCTTTCCCTCAATAGATGGGAGTAGGCGCGCTTGCGGATGTGTGCGTGTGTGTGGCCACGCGTTTGCTTAGGCATCAGTGTGTGAAAAGGTAGGTGCTTTTCTCTAGCTGCGTGTGCGTGCACGTGGTGCTGGGTGCACATCCCTGGGTGCTCGTGGAAAGGTTTCTGCATGGTTTTCGCTGAGGAATCGTGTGTGTGCACATGGACAAAGAGAAGGCGCAGCAACCAGGTTCCAGCGCCGAAGAAGGCAAAAGGCGAGGTTTCCGGCGCTATCTCCTTCTCTCCCCAGAGCTAGTCGCGCAAAGCAAGCCGCTAAGCCGGCGACCGGCAAGAGAGCTACAACGAAGCATGCCGAACGGAGAAAATAGCAGCAGCTCATCTGTTCACACCTTGTTTCTGCCATGTGCTTGAACGCCAAGACGTTCGCGCTTCTGTGAGATGAAAGACGTCCTTCTGCATATGTGGTTGCTCACACCGGTGCACTTGTTAGTGTATCCATTCAGTCCTGGGCTGCGGGGCATTCAGAAGTGGCTCTGTGGAGACGTCTGCATAGAGGCAGCTGTCAGAACACGCACACTCGATTGTTCACCAAAACATATGCAGACGCGTCCTTAGCCTGTAGATTTGGATGCACAGAGTTCCCTGTGTTCGCAAGAGACAAGGGAATCGCGTCTGTGCGCACAGAAGCAATAGCGGACCGTTTCCCTCGGAGTGAACGCGAAAGAGCCGTCTATATACTCGCAGACACGCGAACGTGCCTCAATGCGGTCACAGAGGCAGCAGCTTTTGCACAGATGCTCCTGGTGATTCTGGCACTTTCCAGGCACACTCCTGAAAGTCGCGCACACTGCTGTTCACTCGCTAAACGACCTCTTGGGAAACACGTCTCCGGTCGACGGACCGCTCAGATTGCTTCTCGTGTAACTGTGAACTGTGTCAGCGCAGGGAATCCGTCTCTGTTGAGCAGATGTCAATCCTGCCTCGCTTTTGCTTTGTTGCCTCTACCAAGATGATTTCCCGTTTCTCTCTTCACTGGAGCAGGCAGACACAGCCAACGCACATCAAGTGTCAAGAGACACGCTCTGCTGAGCTCAACGCTTGTGCAGATGCACATGTGCGACGAAGTCAACACACGTGCTTGTGGAGAGAAAGAAAGGGACTCCCAGGCGTGTGGAGCGACGGGGAGAAAGAGCGGGCGCTGAGGAGCACAGTTTCAAACAGACTGTCTCCACACAAACAGGCACCTGTCTGCAGGTATCCTAGATCTTGATTCTTGAACTTGAGGAAACACGCGTCTGAGCAAAACTCCCAAACGCTTCCAGGAAAGACACAGGCTCTCCCACAAGCACACAAGTGTTTGCCCTCAGCTATAGATCAGGGACAAGCCTGTGAAGAGCAACCAAAGAGCTCGTCCGTCTTTCTCTCAGTAGATGGGAGTAGGCGCGCTTGCGGATGTGTGCGTGTGTGTGGCCACGCGTTTGCTTAGGCATCAGTGTGTGAAAAGGTAGGTGCTTTTCTCTAGCTGCGTGTGCGTGCACGTGGTGCTGGGTGCACATCCCTGGGTGCTCGTGGAAAGGTTTCTGCATGGTTTTCGCTGAGGAATCGTGTGTGTGCACATGGACAAAGAGAAGGCGCAGCAACCAGGTTCCAGCGCCGAAGAAGGCAAAAGGCGAGGTTTCCGGCGCTATCTCCTTCTCTCCCCAGAGCTAGTCGCGCAAAGCAAGCCGCTAAGCCGGCGACCGGCAAGAGAGCTACAACGAAGCATGCCGAACGGAGAAAATAGCAGCAGCTCATCTGTTCACACCTTGTTTCTGCCATGTGCTTGAACGCCAAGACGTTCGCGCTTCTGTGAGATGAAAGACGTCCTTCTGCATATGTGGTTGCTCACACCGGTGCACTTGTTAGTGTATCCATTCAGTCCTGGGCTGCGGGGCATTCAGAAGTGGCTCTGTGGAGACGTCTGCATAGAGGCAGCTGTCAGAACACGCACACTCGATTGTTCACCAAAACATATGCAGACGCGTCCTTAGCCTGTAGATTTGGATGCACAGAGTTCCCTGTGTTCGCAAGAGACAAGGGAATCGCGTCTGTGCGCACAGAAGCAATAGCGGACCGTTTCCCTCGGAGTGAACGCGAAAGAGCCGTCTATATACTCGCAGACACGCGAACGTGCCTCAATGCGGTCACAGAAGCAGCAGCTTTTGCACAGATGCTCCTGGTGATTCTGGCACTTTCCAGGCACACTCCTGAAAGTCGCGCACACTGCTGTTCACTCGCTAAACGACCTCTTGGGAAACACGTCTCCGGTCGACGGACCGCTCAGATTGCTTCTCGTGTAACTGTGAACTGTGTCAGCGCAGGGAATCCGTCTCTGTTGAGCAGATGTCAATCCTGCCTCGCTTTTGCTTTGTTGCCTCTACCAAGATGATTTCCCGTTTCTCTCTTCACTGGAGCAGGCAGACACAGCCAACGCACATCAAGTGTCAAGAGACACGCTCTGCTGAGCTCAACGCTTGTGCAGATGCACATGTGCGACGAAGTCAACACACGTGCTTGTGGAGAGAAAGAAAGGGACTCCCAGGCGTGTGGAGCGACGGGGAGAAAGAGCGGGCGCTGAGGAGCACAGTTTCAAACAGACTGTCTCCACACAAACAGGCACCTGTCTGCAGGTATCCTAGATCTTGATTCTTGAACTTGAGGAAACACGCGTCTGAGCAAAACTCCCAAACGCTTCCAGGAAAGACACAGGCTCTCCCACAAGCACACAAGTGTTTGCCCTCAGCTATAGATCAGGGACAAGCCTGTGAAGAGCAACCAAAGAGCTCGTCCGTCTTTCCCTCAGTAGATGGGAGTAGGCGCGCTTGCGGATGTGTGCGTGTGTGTGGCCACGCGTTTGCTTAGGCATCAGTGTGTGAAAAGGTAGGTGCTTTTCTCTAGCTGCGTGTGCGTGCACGTGGTGCTGGGTGCACATCCCTGGGTGCTCGTGGAAAGGTTTCTGCATGGTTTTCGCTGAGGAATCGTGTGTGTGCACATGGACAAAGAGAAGGCGCAGCAACCAGGTTCCAGCGCCGAAGAAGGCAAAAGGCGAGGTTTCCGGCGCTATCTCCTTCTCTCCCCAGAGCTAGTCGCGCAAAGCAAGCCGCTAAGCCGGCGACCGGCAAGAGAGCTACAACGAAGCATGCCGAACGGAGAAAATAGCAGCAGCTCATCTGTTCACACCTTGTTTCTGCCATGTGCTTGAACGCCAAGACGTTCGCGCTTCTGTGAGATGAAAGACGTCCTTCTGCATATGTGGTTGCTCACACCGGTGCACTTGTTAGTGTATCCATTCAGTCCTGGGCTGCGGGGCATTCAGAAGTGGCTCTGTGGAGACGTCTGCATAGAGGCAGCTGTCAGAACACGCACACTCGATTGTTCACCAAAACATATGCAGACGCGTCCTTAGCCTGTAGATTTGGATGCACAGAGTTCCCTGTGTTCGCAAGAGACAAGGGAATCGCGTCTGTGCGCACAGAAGCAATAGCGGACCGTTTCCCTCGGAGTGAACGCGAAAGAGCCGTCTATATACTCGCAGACACGCGAACGTGCCTCAATGCGGTCACAGAGGCAGCAGCTTTTGCACAGATGCTCCTGGTGATTCTGGCACTTTCCAGGCACACTCCTGAAAGTCGCGCACACTGCTGTTCACTCGCTAAACGACCTCTTGGGAAACACGTCTCCGGTCGACGGACCGCTCAGATTGCTTCTCGTGTAACTGTGAACTGTGTCAGCGCAGGGAATCCGTCTCTGTTGAGCAGATGTCAATCCTGCCTCGCTTTTGCTTTGTTGCCTCTACCAAGATGATTTCCCGTTTCTCTCTTCACTGGAGCAGGCAGACACAGCCAACGCACATCAAGTGTCAAGAGACACGCTCTGCTGAGCTCAACGCTTGTGCAGATGCACATGTGCGACGAAGTCAACACACGTGCTTGTGGAGAGAAAGAAAGGGACTCCCAGGCGTGTGGAGCGACGGGGAGAAAGAGCGGGCGCTGAGGAGCACAGTTTCAAACAGACTGTCTCCACACAAACAGGCACCTGTCTGCAGGTATCCTAGATCTTGATTCTTGAACTTGAGGAAACACGCGTCTGAGCAAAACTCCCAAACGCTTCCAGGAAAGACACAGGCTCTCCCACAAGCACACAAGTGTTTGCCCTCAGCTATAGATCAGGGACAAGCCTGTGAAGAGCAACCAAAGAGCTCGTCCGTCTTTCCCTCAGTAGATGGGAGTAGGCGCGCTTGCGGATGTGTGCGTGTGTGTGGCCACGCGTTTGCTTAGGCATCAGTGTGTGAAAAGGTAGGTGCTTTTCTCTAGCTGCGTGTGCGTGCACGTGGTGCTGGGTGCACATCCCTGGGTGCTCGTGGAAAGGTTTCTGCATGGTTTTCGCTGAGGAATCGTGTGTGTGCACATGGACAAAGAGAAGGCGCAGCAACCAGGTTCCAGCGCCGAAGAAGGCAAAAGGCGAGGTTTCCGGCGCTATCTCCTTCTCTCCCCAGAGCTAGTCGCGCAAAGCAAGCCGCTAAGCCGGCGACCGGCAAGAGAGCTACAACGAAGCATGCCGAACGGAGAAAATAGCAGCAGCTCATCTGTTCACACCTTGTTTCTGCCATGTGCTTGAACGCCAAGACGTTCGCGCTTCTGTGAGATGAAAGACGTCCTTCTGCATATGTGGTTGCTCACACCGGA